>NW_027507788.1:92112541-93312541 GCF_037356315.1 Lithobates pipiens | reverse complement strand
CCGATCATGTGTAGAGAATTCCGATTGGACAAAGTGCCACGCATGCTCAGATCAAATTCCTACACCAAAGTTATTGGCTACTAGCGTGAACGTAGTCCCATCATAACGAAATAACGCCATCACGTCGGATTTTCGGACAACTTTGTCCGACCGTGTGTATACAACAGTTTCGGACAAAATCCTACGAACAAAATCCGGTGGATTTGGTTGTTGCAATCTCCGACCCTGTGTACAAGGGCTTACACCTCAACGGTTACAGAACATTTATCCCTCACACTCGTCACATGTTGGCACTGTATGGCCGACCCTGCCACTTTCCTGCATGTGTTTTGGGAATATCCTGGCATAAAATTATTCTGAACAGCGGTTTCCCGATATATTCGAACAGTCACCACAATTGCAATACCACTATCAATTGATGTTTGCATTTTAGGTCTCGTTCACATACTAGCTACCTCTCGATCTATGAGAACTTTGATAGGCCTCCTATTGTTTTATGCACACAAGACTATACTCCTTAAATGGAAATCCACCCAGCCCCCCACCTTAGATTATTTGAAGAATATAGTCAATAAAGTGGTCCCACTGTATAAATTTACATATGAATCTAGGGGATGTTCAAAAAAATTCTCCAAAGTATGGGATATTTGAGTCCAGAGATACTGTTGGATCCTCGGCAACCCCTTCTTAGGATACTCTGTTTTGTTTCCGTTTACTGCTTAGAGGTGGACTGTATACAGGGAAAGTACCACCCGACCCTTTTAACTTTGCACACTCGAGATGCCTCACTTCCAATTCCCTAAGCCTTGGTTACCAACCACCTTACCTTTTGTTGTTTTTCTTTTAATGTGTGTGTTTTTACCTAAGCCTGGGTATGTCCAATAGGCTTTGTTTTGTATATTCTTATAATATTATTTTTTTTTTAAAAGACGCACAATAAGGAGTCACTTGAAGAAAGATTGGCTGCATGGTCGAGTTGCCAGAAAAAAGCCATTGCTGCGCAAATGCCACAAAGTGTCCATCTTACAATATGCCAAACAGCACAGAGACAAGCCTCAAACCTTCTGGCACAAAGTCATTTGGAGTGATGAGACAAAAATTGAGCTTTTTGGCCACAACCATAAACACTACATTTGGAGAGCAGTCAACAAGGCCTATGATGAATGGTACATCATTCCTACTGTGAAACACGGAGGCGGATTGCTGATGTTTTTGGGATGTGTGAGCTACAAAGGCACAAGAAATTTGGCCAAAATTGATGGCAAGATGAATGCAGTATGTTATCAAAAAATACTGGAGGAGCATTTGCATTCATAAGCCAGGAAGCCACAAATGGGACATACTTGGAAATTACAACATGACAATGATCCAAAACATAAGGCCAAGTTGACCTGTCACTGGCTACAGCAGAATAAAGTGAAGGTTCTGGAGTGGCCATCTCAGTCTCCTGACCTCAATATCATTGAGCCACTCTAGGGAGATCTCAAACGCTCAGTTCATGCAAGACAGCCCACGAATTTACAGGGACTGGAGGCTTTTTTCCAAGAGGAATTGGCAGCTTTACCATCTGAGAAGATAAAGCACCTCATCTACTAATACAACAAAAGACTTCAAGCTGGCATTGATGTTGAAGGGGGCGATACATGGTATTAAGAACTGGAGTATGTAAACTATTGATCAGGGTCATTTGGATAGTTTCTGTTGTGATTATGATTTAAAAAGTGTAAACCCAGTTGTCTGATAATAAATGGCTTCAGCCAAAACACTAACCATGAGTGAAAGAATAGTTTTCGTGTTATTCATATTCTCTAAAAAATGCCCAAGAAATCATAAATTCTGCCAAGGTATGTAAACTTATGAGCACAACTGTATTCTGTCAGGTCTCTATTGCTGTCTGTTTCCCATTGGAAGATAATCTTCACTTTCTTTGCAATCACCAGGAAAAAAAGTAATGGAGAAATTACTTAAATAGGAACTCAAACTTAAGTACAAGCATCGCAGATTCTAACCTCACTCACACTATGCAAAATGGAGCAAAGTTGATTTAGCTGGAACTGTATTTTTAATTAAAATACATATTGAAAAGAAGAATGTCTCTCTTCATCTCCCAAAACAATGTAAATGATGATGAAAAATGTTGATGTGTAGAACATAATCCATATATCAAAATGCACTGCATTATAGTTGATAATATGCTTTACTTATTCTTATATATATTTTTTTTAGTACAGTATCCTGAAGTTTTGCAGTGTCTTGACCTCCCTGTTTTGTCGGACTCCAGCTGTAAAGCTGCTTATCCAAATAAGATCACTGACAATATGTTCTGTGCTGGTTACCTAGAAGGTGGCAAAGACTCATGCCAGGTGAGTATTAAAGATAAATATCTTTATACTGCATTACTTGGATGGTAAACAAATCCATAGCAGACTATAGGACAACTGTAACCAGCGGTGGGACTACCATTCAGGACAGGAGGGGGGGGGGGGTGGTCACTGTTCTGTTACTTGAGCAGTGCGGCTGTTAGTGTTGCGCCTCTGTTACTGCCCTCCTCCCTGTGAGTGTAAGGCAAGTGCAGAACTTGGAGATGAGATGTAATCGCCTCCCAAGAGGAATATAATTATTAACATTGCCACCAATGAAGCTGAAGAAAGGGGGTTATATTTACATTGTTACATTGTAATTGTAACCCCCCTTTCCCAAGCTTCATTGTTGGTAGTGTAATTCTGACTTTTGAAGTCACCAATGAAGCTTGAACAAAAGGAACAAGCTAAAGATGGGTAACGAGTGGTAGTGGAGATAAGAAAAGCAGCGGGAGTGACAAGAGCGAGATATTGGCAGGTGAGAGCACAATGGTCTGGCAAACAGGAAGCGCAAAGGCATAGCCTAAGTAGGATGTTCATTGGAGGAGCAAGGAGCTCAATGTTCAGCAGAAACCAGGCACAGTGCAGTATTGCCCAATGGATCAGACAATTTGCTTGTAAGCATCTCAGATAGTTCAGCAAGAAGAGACATCACCAGACACAGCAGAGGGTGCAGGTTCAGAACCAGGTCCTGACAGTTCTTGCCTTCGTTTCCATGCCAAAAAGGTGGCCGCAGACAAGGATATGAGGTAATTAGCTGTTTGAAGGAACTAGAGGACTTAAAGTATGAAAGTTGGGATTGTGCAACAGACAATAGAGGAGATGGGAGTATTAAATGCCAGTTGGGAGTAATGGTCAGGTGTTTACATAAGACTGGAGTTGGCAGTTGGAATTGGACCTTTTCCTGCTTGATTGATACCCACTATTTGGTGATAAAATAGGTTTGCCCACATGCCATCTGTATAAGAGGTCTTTGAGACCCAAGTAAACAATCACAAGCCCTGCTAATTTTCCAGCTCCAACCCTGCCAAAACTGAGTCTTGTTCAGCTAAAATGAAACTACAAATTTTGGTACCAAAACATGATATTTAAATATAAAATTCTACCCTATATCTGAAATAAAGTGTTTTTATAAATGAAATGTTCCAGCATCTATAACTTTTTTATTCTGGTTTTGAGGTAGAAACGGTAAATACAAACTTTTTGAAAATGGAGGGCGGTTTATTCCATATATTTCCTTATGCTTTTGGTAAAGCCGTGCACTGATGCATGAATCTCTATTTCAACAGGGGGATTCTGGTGGACCACTGGTTTGCAATGGAAAGCTGTATGGAGTGGTCTCCTGGGGTCAAGGATGTGCGCAAAGTGGATATCCTGGTGTCTATACCAAAGTCTGCATCTATTTTGACTGGATTAAGAATGTTATTGAGAAATACTGAAGTCAACGTTACACCAAAGCAAATGTATATTAAAGCATTGCACATTTTCCCAGCATCTCTGAGTGTCCATATTACTTTGCATTAACTGTGGTTTTTAGGGCTCTCATGTGCTTAACTGAACACAAATAAGTCTTTGAGTCATCAAGGTCTTTTACACAAGGACATGTTATATTTTCACCACAGCCATGTAACTGCTTACCAATATAGCTGTTGTTTAGAGTAGCCTAAAGAGAACATGACAGTATGACTGTATTAGTGAATTAGTGCTATATCAATATTAAGCAAATGATAAACTGAAACCCAACAAATGCTGTAACACAGTCAAAATATGTGTTATAGCAACAGTAAAAAATCACATATCTGTCACACTTCGTACATCCATGTTAAATTTCCCATATAGTGAACTGATAAATTATAAAATGCAACAGAAATAATCAGAGCCTGATTTTCACACTGTCAAGCTCAAATCATGAAAAATGATCACAAGTCTGTGATACTTCACCTAAAAATAAAAGTCTCACCAAATGCCCATGACCACTTATTTATGCAGATATGGTTCATAGGACATCCAGGTTCCTATTCTTTTCCCACCCCTCAATATATTCTCCAAAATAGGATCAACCAGAATTCTCCACTGTTTATATTCTCCTCCTTCAGTTGCAGTCCACAGAACCCACCCTTGTTCCTCCACCACTCCTCAATATAGGACAGACATACTGTATAAATCCAAAAATGCTCCCATAGTGTAGTATAATGATCAAATTCAAAAACATATTTTACTATGATAACACAATATAAAAACCAGCTCCTCTCTTTTAGGCATGAATCCTAGTACTTCTGGTGTTTCGTGCATATGACGTAATTTCAGCTAGATGCATTTCATCACCAATACGTCCTCAGGATATTAACAGCTGAGGCTGTTAATCACAGGTTGTGTGATGGAACTCTCCTCCCCATCCCCCTGGATCTCTTATGCCGCCTAGACACGATCGGAATTCCGGCCAGAAAAAGACCGATGAGAGCTTTTCATCGGAATATGCAACCGTGTGTAATCTCCAACGGAATTTAGCTGTCCGAATTCCCGCCAGCCAAAAACCGATAGCATGTTCTCAATTTTCCGACGGAAAAACTTTCTATAGGAAATTCCGATCGTGTGTATGCAATTCCGACACGCCAAAACTCACGCATGCTCAGATTCAACTAGGAGATGGAAGCTATTGGCTACTGGCTATTGAACTTCCTTTTTCTAGTGCCGTCGAACGTGTTGTACATCGCCACGTTCTAAATGATCGGAATTTGGTGTGACCGTCTGAAGGCAAGACAACTTGAATTCCGTCAGAAAACCGTGGGAAAACAATCAGAGCTTTTTCCGATGAGAATTCCGATCATGTGTACGTGGCAATAGAGTTGGCAAAACCTGTCAGAATTGACTCATGCAGATAGCAGAAGAAAGAGACAATAGACAGTATGCACACTAAATGCTATGGATTGAGGCAAGTATACACTGTAGAAGGATATGCTTTTTCATTTTCCATTTTAGAGGTTTGCAACCACTTAATTCTCAATGCTTGCTCACTACAGATTTACCCCAAAAAATGTCAAATTAACCACTTGCCGACAGCCGCACGACGATGTACGTCCTATTTTTGAAGAGGGATATCTCGGTAACGGCAGCAGCTGCTGCCACAACCGAGATATCCATCTCTTCAGGCGGCGGTCGGCTGTACGATAACGGTGGTCTCCGCGGCGGATTCGCCGCGAGATCACCACTATCGGCGGCGGGAAAGGTCGTGCTTTTTTCTATTACAAGGGATGTTTACATTCCTTGTAATAGGAATAAAAGTGATCCATTTTATTTATTTTTTTAAAACAGTGTAAAAATAAATAAAATCAATTAAAATAAATAAGAAAATTATTTTTTTTTTTTTAAAAACACCCCGTTATGACGAGCTTGCGCACAGAAGCGAGCGCATACGTGAGTAGCGCCCGCATATGAAAACGGTGGTCAAACCACACATGTGAGGTATCGCCGCGATCGGTAGAGCGAGAGCAATAATTCTAGCCCTAGACCTCCTCTGTAACGCAAAAAAATGCAAGCTGTAGAATTTTTTAAATGTCGCTTATGGAGATTTTTGAGGCTAAAAGTTTGACGCCATTCCACGAGCGGGCGCAATTTTGAAGCGTGACATGTTGGGTACCAATTTACTCGGCATACCATTATCTTTCACAGTATAAAAAAAATTGGGCTAATTTTACTGTTGTCTTATTTTTTTTATTCAAAAAAGTGAATTTTTTCCAAAAAAAGTGCGCTTGTAAGACCGCTGCGCAAATACGGTGTGAAAAAAAGTATTTCAATGACCGCCATTTTATTCTCTAGGGTGTTAGAAAAAAAACAATATAAAATGTTTGGGGGTTCTAAGTAATTTTCTAGCAAAAAAAACTGTTTTAAACATGGAAACACCAAGTCTGAAAAAGAGGCCTGGTCCTTAAGTGGTTAAACCAACTCTAAACCATAACAGTTTCTGTTTAAAGCACAACTGAACTTTTAGTTTAAATCAGCCTAATACACTACAGGAGTTTGTGGAAAGTCTAAAGGTTCATGTTCTTTAAATACCAGTCACAGCTTGAGTAGAAAAGCCTGTCCCCCAGTCAGCAAGTTGTAGAGTGGGACTGTTCCTCTCTATGTGGAAGATGTTGACTCTGCAGAGATCTGACACACCCACTGCCGAGTTAGAGCTAAATCCTTCCAATAAGTTGCACAAATGTTGCTCCTAACAGAGCTTTAGTTCTGACTCAGCTAAGGATGTGTTGGACCACTGCAGAAAGACAGCTGCTTCCACACACACAGAGAAACAATTCTTCTCTACAGCATGCAGCCATTAGGTTAGGCTTTCCTACTCAGGCTATGGCTGCTTTCTAAAGAAAAACTGTAATGCCGTGTACACACGACCGGACTTTCCAGCAGACTAGGTCCAATGGTCTTCCTGACGGACTTCGGCAGAGTTCCGATGGACTTTCCAATCTAACAAACTGGACTACACACGAACGGACTAAGTCCGTTCGAAAAGTCCGTTTATTTTGAACGTGATGATGTAAACAGGACAAAACAAGGAAGTTCAATCGCCAGTAGCTAATAGCTTCCCTTGGTTCGTATTTGGTCCCTCAGACCAGCACTCAGACGAATGGTTTTCCCGATTTTAGTCTGTTGGAATTGAGTCCGTCGGATAGATTTGAAACATGTTCTATTTCTAGGTGCATAACTTTACATTTATTAACATTAAACCTCATTTGCCACTTAGTTGCCCAATTAGACTGCACTGAGGTCGGCTTACAAATTGGAGACATCCTGTAAAGACATTAATCCACTGCATAGATTAGTGTCATCTGCAAAGACAGAAATGGTACTTTTAATCCCAGACCCTATATCTTTTATAAAGATAATAAAAATTTAGGGTCCCAACACTGAACCTTGGGATACACCACTGATAACCTTAGACCATTCAGAGTAAGAGTCATTAAGGACTACTCTCTGAATTCTGTCTTTTAGCTAGTTTTCTATCCATTTACAAGTTGATCTTTCCAAGCCTGTAGACCTTAAGTTACACATGAGCCATGTGTGGGCAACTGTGTAATGCACTCCTGTTTCGATGCCACCAGAATGTGTTTAGCTAATTTAAATATGAAATTACACTGCACTATAAATGATTGCAAATTACATGTTACATAGTTGGTAAGGTTGAATAAAGACACCAATCCACACATTTCAACCTATGTGAGCATATGTGTCTGTATGTATTTATGTTTCTTCAATTTCCCATATCCCTTTACTGTTGTCAGAAATCATGAATCAGACCAAAATAGAAGTACAGGTAAATCACACTTGTTTAATAATAATAAAAGTAAATAGAACAAACGTAGTCAAAACATAGCCAAATTCGGAAACCAGAATGAATAGTCAGACAAGCCAGGAAGTCAGGGAGCCAGGAATCAGCATAGTGGAACAGCAAACAGGATCTGTGTCAGGTCACCTTGAGGCGAGGTAACAAGTGCACACTGTAGGGATCAGGAGTGCACCGCAAGGTTGTGGACCCTACGGCTGACTGCTGCAGGCAGGGGACAGATCCCACTGGGGTTAGAGCGTAAGATTCCCTGGGGCGCGGAGTCTAAGAGCCAGCAGGTGTTCACCAGCGCCTCTGGTGGTGAGGATGGACTTGGCTGCAACTGGCTCCAGGTTGCGACCCCCAGGCTCCCCCAGCTCACACCCACAGTAGGCAACAGGAGGATAGGGATGGTGAGGGACAAAGCCAAGGTTGGGGCCACAAGCAGACAAGAATAGTCGGGTACACGCCAAAAGGTCAGGATCACAGGCAAACAAGGATAGTCAAGACACGCCAAAGTCGGTAACGGAAAACAGTAGCAGAGCACACGGCAGGAAACAGGAAGCTAACACACAAAGGAATACACAATGGTTGATCAGCCCTGATGGCCTGCAGTGTACAGGTTAATATAGGGCTCCCTGATAGGGCCTGGGGTGGAGCCATGCTTAGAGGAGAGGTTATAAAAACCACCAGGTGGAAGTGGCTGGCTTCTTAGTCTGAAGACATGAGGGGAGGTAAGCAAACACAGGAAGATCACTGCATAACCATGACAATCTGGAACCAGAAGGGATGTCAGCCAAGCAAGTCTAAGCCCTTGTACACACGGTCGGACATTCAGATGAAAAATGCCTGATCGGACCACGCTGTCGGATAATCTGACCGTGTGTGGGCTCCATCGGACTATTTCCATCGGAATATCTGACCGACAAAGTTTTAGAGCTGGGCTATAACATTTTCCAACAACATGATCCAATCGGACTTTGTCCGATCGTTTTTAGAGAATTCCGATCGGACAAAGTGCCACTCATGCTCAGATCAAATTCCTAGACCAAAGCTATTGGCTACTAGCCTGAACGTATTCCCGTCATAACGAAATAACGTCATCACGTTCTGAACGATCGGATTTTCCGACAACTTTGTCCGACCGTGTGTATGCAACACGAGTTTCGGACAAAATCTGACGGATTTGGTTGTCGGAATGTCTGACCGTGTGTACAAGGGCTTACAGGCATACAGGATAGAGTCTCTGTGATGTTGACCAAATGAAGGAAAAGAAGATCTGGGCTGGACAGCTTAAGTAAGCAGACTGATGAGACTGATATCATTAACAGGTTAGTCACTGTGGAGAAATCTGGCAATTAACCAACATCTGAGTGGCTAGCTCAGAGAAGGAAGAGCTGAGCTCAGCCCTGACAACTGCATATTACATTCGTTAAGATGCCCATCTAAAGTTTTTTTTTTTAATTATCAACACTCCCTGCTGACACCTCCAACTGTGGACAGAGTTCAGAGTACAGCTCTAACAGTTAAGAACCTTTTATGCAGTTCAAGGTTAAACCACTTCTTTTTCAACTTCATTGAGTGGCCACATGTCTTCTTAAAGTGGAATTATACTCACCTAGAATCCAGCAATGTGCCATACCTGGAACTCACTGCTGGCCACTGACATTTTCAGATGTCTGGCTTCCGGGTCTTGATCGTGAGTTGCCATCATTGTTTGGGCCGAGATGACGTCACTTCCATACATGGAAGGGAGTTCCGGCAGATTCCCCATTGCAAAATTTGTGACGTGAGGTGCATTTTACTGTACAGGGGGGACGGGGACTAGGACAGGCAGGTAAGTAGCTTTATTGCAAAAGCAAAAAAGCATGTCTTGTCTGCCTGACTGCCTATTTTCATTGTGAAGCCTACAGATACACTTTAACCACATCAATACAGTGCACTTACACCCCCTTCCTGACCAGACCAATTTTCAGCTTTCAGCGCTCTCACAGTTTGAATGACAATTACTCAGTCATCCAACACTGTACCCATATGAAACTTGCGTCCTTTTTTCCACACAAATAGAGCTTTCCTTTAGTGGTATTTAATCACTAGTGGTTTTTTTATTTTTTGTGCTATAAATAAAATAAAACGTACATTTTGTGAAAAAAATGCCTTTTTCTTTGTTTCTGTCATAAATTTTTGCTAATTAGTAATTTTTCTTCATACATTTTGGCCAAAATTTATACTGTTACCTATCTTTGGTAAAAATAACCCACATTAGTGTATATTATTTGGTCTTTGTGAAAGTTATAGAGTCTACAAACTATGGTGCCAATCACTGAAAATTGACCACATCTGATCAGGCCTTCAGTACATCAGGTGTACCTCATTTCTTGAGACACTAACAAGTCAGGAAAGTACAAATACCCCCCAAATGACCCCTTTTTACAAAGTAGACATTCCAAGGTATTAAGTAAGTAGTATGGTGAGTTTTTTTAAGTTGTCATTTTTTCCCACAATTCTTTGCAAAATGAAGATTTTATTTTATTATTATTTTTTTTTACAAAATTGTCATATTATCAGGTTATTTCTCACACACAGCATATGCATACAACAAATTACACCCCAAAATACATTCTGCTACTCTTCCCGAGTACGGCGATTCCACATGTGTGAGACTTTTACACAGCCTGGCCACATACAGAGCACCAACATTGATGTAGTACCTTCAGACGTTCTACGAGCAAAAATGACACATCTCATTTCTCAACCACCTATTACATTTTTGAAGGCCCTGGAGTACCAGGACAATGGAATTTCCCATAAAATGACCCCATTTTGGAAAGCAAACACCCCAACGTATAATCTGTGAGGCATAATGAGTCTTTTGAACGGTTCATTTTTTTCCAGAAGTTTTTGGAATATGTGGAAAAAAATCAAAACGCATTTTTTTTTTACATATTAATTGTCAATTTATAAGATATTTCTAACACATAGCATGTATATAGCAAAAATGACACCCCAAAATACATTCTGCTACTCGTCCCGAGTATGGTGATACCACATGTGTAGGACTTTTACACAGCGTGGTCACATAGAGAGGCCGAACATTGAAGTAGTACGTTCAGGCATTCTAGGAGCATAAATGACACATCTCATTTCATTCCTACCCATCACAATTTTGAAGGTCCTGGACCACCAGGACAGGGAAATTACCCACAAAATGACCCCATTTTGGAAAGCAAACACCCCAACGTATATATTCTATGAGACATGGGCTGCAAATAGGTATTCGGGTACTTTGATGGCCTGGTGACAGGTACTCTGATGGCTTGGTGACTGGTATTTGGGTACTCTGAAGGGCGGTGACAGGTACTCATATGGACTGTGACAGGTACTCGGGTACTCAGATGAACTATGACAGGTACTCAGATGAACTGTGAAAGGTACTCGGGTACTCAGATGGACTGGGACAGGTACTCGGGTACTCAGATGGACTGTGACAGGTACTCGGGTACTTGGATGAACCGTGACAGGTACTCGGGTACTTTGATGGGCTGTGACAGCTACTCGGGTACATTGATGGGCTGTGACAGGTACTTGGGTACTCTCATGGACCGTGATAGATACTCGGGTACCATGATGGACTGGGACAGGTACTCGAGTACCCAGATGGACCGTGACAGGTACCCTGATGGACCGTGACAGGTACTCGGGTACTCCGATGGACCGTGACAGGTACTCGGGTACTCTGATGGACCGTGACAGGTACTCGGGTACTCTGATGTGCCGTGACAGTTACTCGGGTACTCTGATGGGCAGTGACAGGTACTCGGGTACTCTGATGGGCTGTGACAGGTACTCGGGTACTCAGATGGACTGGGACAGGTACTCGGGTACTCTGATGGGCTGTGACGGGTACTCGGGAACTCTGATGGGCTGACAGGTACTCGGATGGGCTGTGACAGGTACTCGGGTACTCTGATGGGCTGTGACAGGTACTCAAATACTCTGATGGAGTGTGACAGGTACTCTGATGGACTGTGATTGACAGGTACTATGAGGGTTGGTGACAGGTCCTCTTTATTGGAGGGGGAAATCAGTGTGCTTGATGTGTACTGTAGGCGGTAACGAGATGTTACCGCAATCTCCTCCTCACACACGATCGGTGTGTGAGGAGGAGAACCCGGTAACATCTCGTTACCGCGGTTTGTTTACATTTTAGTGATCGGCTGTGAAAGGATCACAGCCGATCACGTGGGTAAACAGCCGACCGAAGAAACAGGGGTGCGCGCGCACGATCGCGTGCATTCCCTGTTTAAACGGGAGGCCGTCACAATAGGTGCGCCGCCTGGCCATCATTTGACGGCCGGCGGTCAGCAACTAGTTAAGCAACCGGAGACTGAACAGTTTTCTACCTATGCTGGAATCACCATTGAGGTATTTGTATATTGCTATCCTATCTCCTCTCAAGTGTCTTTTCTCCAGGAAGTATATGTTTAGGTGTTTAATGTTTGTGGTCATTCCTCATAACTGAGGTCCTCAAGGATTTTTTCCCCTTCTATGTACTCTCTCTAGTTCCAGCACATCCTTCCTGAGGACTGGCGACCAGGACTAGATGGCATACTCAAGATGTGCCCTTACTAGAGTATTGTATAGTGCTAGAATTATAATTTTATCTCTCGAGTAGATACCCTTTTTAATGCATGGTAATAGTCTGTAGGCGTTGCCAGATCCTCAGTTCTCTCAAAAGTTCTTCCCCTAGCAAGTAACTTGCATTCCTATTTTTTATTAGCGTTAAACCTCATATGCCATGTAGCTGCCCACTCCTTTGTTTTATTGAGGTCTTCTTGTAAGTCTTCTATATTCTGTTGTGAACGTTTTTCCCTGCTTAGCTTTGTATTGTCAGCAAACGATGAGATTGAACATTTTATTCCAACCTCTATATCATTTGTGTTAAGTTAATTGGTCCCAGGACAGAACACTGGGACACCATGCTCACAATTCCAGACCATTCCCTAGATATGCTATTTATCACCACCCTCTGGACACACCCCTAACATGTTGTCATCTGTGCCATTATAGTCAATGGCACACTTGTAAGCCTAGCATTGTTTTTAGAGTTTCTGCTATACAAAAATAGCCAAACAAGTTTATGACAAGTATACGTAGTCATTGTTTCTTAAGAATTAACTGAAATATCTGTGTAGATAATATGGGAATGATCAGATGTCGGGAGGTGAGTCATGGGAACGGACAATCTGTTCACTCTGCAGACCTTTATAAACCTTGTCCGGAGCTGACAACGGTCCATTCAAAATTCCAACAATTCAAAGAAGAAGAGTTACCATCAGCTCACTATGCTTTATATCTGAATATGCTTGTTCCTGGGGCTTGCAGGTAAAACCTAATTACATTACACCTCATATCAATTCTGTTGCAACCTAAAAGAGAAGTATGTTTTGTTAGCTTTTTTGCAAAATCATACATACCTAGATGGATGCAGCATCAGTCCGATGCTTTATCTGTCCCCCACCAACTGAGAACCAAGCAATCAAACAACGCCGATCACTCGGTTCTCAGGGCTCCCTGAGCAGAGAGCTGGTGACTGACCACTGTCTGCTCTGCCCCCCCCCCCCCCGCTCACTGAAGTGCTGGGCTGTGGACTGAGTGGGAGCCCGGTCCAGGCATATGGGCGGATCCTGTCTTCATTGTCACAATCTTGCCCTAGCCTGGATCGGCTCTGTGATGTCAGCAAACAGTGCATTTCAGTCCGCTGTCACCTGAAAACAGGTCACAGAAGTGCTGAGCAAACTGTACTCCTGTGATCCACAGAAGTACTTCACCTTTAAAACAGAATTTTTTCGGTCTTGAAGTGTAGGGATATCCAAAACATTTTTTTGTATTTTGGATACAATGCAGATGGATTAGAAACTTAATAGGTTTGTACTACTGTATCTGCTAAGTAGATTCACCATCTTTTTTTGTTCTAGCCACCATTTCCACTAGGATATTACGTTTTGGGAAACTAACATTTTAAAGTTGTTACAAGAACAAAACCTAAGGGGACATTTTCCATAAAGGACACCTGCTCAGGTGACCAATGTGAGCAGAATTGCCTCAGTTGGGGAGATTTCCATTCACTTTCTGTTGCATTTCTGAGACAGGAAGGGAAGGTCAATCTCCTTGATAGGACACAGATATCAAGGATATAAAAGGTGAACTTTATTCTGCATTTTTCCTCCCCTTCCCCCCAGAGGCACATACTGACCCTTCTTTCACACCCTCTTCATGCCAAACAGCTGCTGGAAACAAGATGAGCTGCCCTTTCAATGCACTTAGTCATTTAAGTTGTAAGTCCCCCAAGGTTATGGACTCTCCTGGTGAGACAAGTCTAGTGCTTGATGTGTTGCCTAGCACTGGCCCATAGAGTCAGTATGCATGAGCATTCATATCAGTACATGGAAGTATTTTGTTTGCCCTTGCTAGCAGAACATAGCAGTGGGGGAGCAAAGGAAAGGTGAATACATGCTCTTGGCAAGTGGGAATAAAGTTTAAACGTTCCCAAAGGTTGGCAGCAAATTTTCGGTCTCTGTTCCACCAAGGTTATAGACTCTCCCGATGAGACAGGCCTTGCCCTTTATGATTTTCCCATTGCTGGCACATAGAGTCAGCATGCATGAGCATTCATACCCCAAGTACCTGGAAGTATTTTGTTTGCCCATGCTGGCTGAACATAGAAGCAAGGGTCAAAGGAAATGTGAATATAGGCTTTTGGCAAGTGGGAATAAAATGTTAACTTTCCCAAAGGTTGGTAGCACATTTTAGGTTTCTGTTCCACCAAGTATTTGTAAATAAACTCTTTTTCATTCCTTTGCAGCTGCTGCTCCTCAGTATGATGACGATAAAATTATTAATGGCTACGAATGTGCCAGCCATTCTCAACCTTGGCAAGTTTACATCAGCCACAATGGAGGACAATGGTGTGGTGGATCCCTGATTTCATCAAGGTGGATCATATCAGCAGCTCATTGCTATCAGCCGTAAGTTCCAAGATTATTCTTTGTAGATTGGTAATACTTGGCAATACAGAATACAGACCAAACCAGTGGTCTAGGGCTGAAATGGCTTGGGCCCCTGAATAGGATCAGAGAATCATATGTCAGCCATAAAAAGGGATCTATAATTGTCTGAATAATTAGACCTATAGGAAATCCACTGTTGACTTCATGCTTTATCTAAAAGCGTAGCTATGGACAAAAATTTAAAATATATATATATTTAATGCAGTCTATTAAAATTAACATCGCAGTAACGCAGTTTTATTACCTGCTGGACCTGCACAAAATTCCATTATTTTTAGCCAAGTGAGCTAGCAAAAAGGGAAGCTAGAGAGGTTTGGATAATCCATTTAAAACTGACATATATAATGATATGAATCCATTCACATGTAGCATTATGCCCATAAACCCAGCTGCCATTTTATCTCTATGGTTTATTTAATATATTGCCTGTATATTATATTTGTGGTGATTGTCAGTAGTGGCAGTAGCCACAAAGTCATCCAATACTGAAAACAGGATAGATTATAATGATAGGAAACAAGATATTATTTAGCTGATAGAACAAGGTTAGCGGTATGATCAAGTTTTTCTTTACTATCAAAAGAGAAATATTTAGTGGGTGGTGTTCAAAGGGGCATTTTTTTTAGCCAACGCACAGTGGCCTAGAGTCCCATGTTTTGTGCTACCAGAAAAAAATAGAGGTTGCAAAACACAGTTACACACTCTACACCTTCTTACTTAGTATCCAAAGTCCTGCAAAGTTAATGTTTTGCCATGAATTAAACTTATAGAAATCCTCTACATTTTGCATATTATCTATAGTCACCTTTAATTAATTAAATTTGATATCTACAGCTCCTCTTTATTCTTATATCCAAATTATACAGGCCCGAAACCTTCATTGCTCACCTTGGGGAACATGATGTTACTAAACAAGAAGGAACGGAACAGCGTATCCAGGTGGAAAAGGCTATAATACACCCTCTGTACGATGATGAATCCTTCGATCATGATTTCATGCTGGTCAAACTAGCTAAGCCGGCCCAGTTCAATCAGTACGTCCAACCCATCCCAGTAGCCTCTTCCTGCCCAACTGTAGGAAGTCAGTGTCTGGTATCAGGCTGGGGAAACATGAAAATCTTTGGAGGCAAGTTCATTTTCTGGGCTTTAAATATAATTGTTTTACGACTGAACTTTATTTAAAAAAGAAAACATCAACTGCAGTTAATGCAAGGACCGATTTTATTATCAGACTTGTATAACCTGCATGGTAGCAGATTCGAAGAGGAAGGGCGAGACTATGTTTCATTGCACATGTATTGACTACAAACATACCGAAAGAAGGAAATAGCAGAATACTGACTCATACGTGTGCTGCTGCTCCTATATTGTCCAGTCAGCAAGTCTGGGTTATTTTAAAGAATATCTAAACCCAAAAACAGAGTAATATATAGTTTTGCAGTTTACCAATCCTCAGATGTGTTGCCTGCAATGATTTCCTTGTTTCAGTTTCTGTTTACTTCATTTTCACCTAGCAATTTTGCCATTAGCACACAACAGTCCTAGGGTGACAACATTCACATACTATACTGCACCTAGCGAGAAGCAGCATTGTCACCCTAGGCAGCATATCTAATTTGGACTATAAAGACCTGTTTGGGAATACACAGAAGAAAACTGAAAAAGCACCAAATTTCTGACCAAATCTACAGGTATTGTTCTGCATTTTCAGAAAATGTCATTACCATGAAAAAATGCAGCATCTAAGGACTGTTAAGCTGGTATTTGTTACATTTTTGTGCTTGGATTTAGATATACATTAGCAAGGAAAATAATGATATGGTGTTAGGTAAATTCAATCAGCACACACAAAAATGCGCAAAGTTCCCAAACAATCCCAAAAGCATAAAGTATAACTCTGTTCCTATTGTAATAATGCACACACATGCCCACCGATTTAATTCACTTATTGAGTTAATTCTGAACTTGTGGAGGATTTCTTCAAACTGGAGCAGCTGCAGCTACTTTGCTTCCAGACATCTGCCCCTCTTTCTTGCACTGTAGGAATATCCTTTCTGAAATAACTAAGTGTAAATTAAGATCTTATAGGCATTGTGTTACAATACTAGTTGCAGAGCTGGCACATCACTTGGAGAGAGGACAAGTATGTATAATATACTGACTTGGAACTGGAATGATTCCCCAAATTCTAACCATTACTTAACAGGTAATATTCTGCAATGTCAGGTTTTGTAAAAAAGGGCAATCACCAACGGGAACACCACAACACCAAACTAAATATTGCTCCAAAGCAAGCCAACAAAACCACCTCAATTTACAATTGCGGTAAATAGTCTTACCCTTTATATCGAGGTAATTAAAAAAAATATATTATACCATAGTCCTCATCCCTTACCAACAACTTCACTTAAGGTAAATCCATGAACCTCATTCCCTGCAAGAATTAGAATAATGCACAACATTCATGATGAACCTCGAGATAACTACCAGTAAAACTAATACCTCAACCATTCCCCATGACTGCATATGAATATATTTGTAATAACAAATATAACCTCATGAAATTACAAAAACTGGAAGCAAAATTTGGGCTCCTCTGTCTCTGGTTTATTGTTCTAGTACCTTGTAGTATTTTTGCCACACTTTGGGGTTGATTTACTAAAAGTGGAGAGTACATAATCTGGTGCAAATGTGCATGGTAGCCAATTAACTTCTAACTGCAGATTGATCAACTGAGCTTTGACCAAAAAACCTGGAAGCTGTTTGGTTTCTATGTAAAGCTGCACCAGAGTTTGCACGCTCCAGTTTTAGTAAATCAACCCCTTTCTCTGCCACCATTTCTGCTAAGATTTGCTTAAAGGGGGAAGGGTTATATATATATTCTGTCAGGTCTTTATTACTGTACATTTCCCAATGGCAATATTCCATTTTCATCACCACGACAAGAAGTGGAAAATCTGGGGACACAAATCTAAATAAAAGTATTCTCTAGGTTTTAACCCTCCCTCACACTATGCAAAACTGAAAAAAACAGTTTTAGCTGGAACTCCACTTTAATTAAAATACTTACCTTATAAGAAAAATGGCTCTCGTCCTCTCCAAAAATAATGTAAAATGATTTTGTAAAATTGTTGTGTATAACATCACTCATACCTTAAAGTGGATGTAAAGCCTTAAGGTTTTTCACCTTAATGCATTCTATGCGACTTTCCATGGGGGCACCCGATGAAGAGGAGGGGCTTGGAGCGCCTACGGGGCAACCCAGTACAAGGGCTGCTCTGTGCAAAACCATTACATAGAGCAGGTAAGTATAGGCATGTTTGTGTTTTTTATTTAAAAAAAAGGGAGTGTTTAACATCACTTACATGGCATTATGCAGTAGTTGATATTATACTATAATTTTTTTTTTCTTTAGTGCAATATGCTACAAAATTACAGTGTCTTGATCTCCCTGTTTTGTCGGACTCCAGCTGTAAATCTTCTTATTCAAACATGATCACTACAAATATGTTTTGTGCTGGTTTTCTAGAAGGTGGCAAAGATGCATGTGCAGTAAGTATTGAAGATGTATAGAATTATGAATATTCATAAATGTCTTTATATTGTATGTTTAGGATAGTAAGAATATCCAGAGCAAAGCATATGATTGCTATAGGACCAATGGCAGAACTACTGCCTGGTCTACGGGGCCCAGGGCAGAGAGGGGCCTGGTCAGGACCAGAAGTGGTAAGTTGTGTAATTTAAAGCAGAACTGAACCCATTAATTTACCTGTTCTGTATCCTATCTCCTCTCAAGTGTCTTTTCTCCAGGAAGTATATGTTTAGGTGTTTAATGTTTGTGGTCATTCCTCATAACTGAGGTCCTCAAGGATTTTTTCCCCTTCTATGTACTCTCTCTAGTTCCAGCACATCCTTCCTGAGGACTGGCGACCAGGACTAGATGGCATACTCAAGATGTGCCCTTACTAGAGTATTGTATAGTGCTAGAATTATAATTTTATCTCTCGAGTAGATACCCTTTTTAATGCATGGTAATAGTCTGTAGGCGTTGCCAGATCCTCAGTTCTCTCAAAAGTTCTTCCCCTAGCAAGTAACTTGCATTCCTATTTTTTATTAGCGTTAAACCTCATATGCCATGTAGCTGCCCACTCCTTTGTTTTATTGAGGTCTTCTTGTAAGTCTTCTATATTCTGTTGTGAACGTTTTTCCCTGCTTAGCTTTGTATTGTCAGCAAACGATGAGATTGAACATTTTATTCCAACCTCTATATCATTTGTGTTAAGTTAATTGGTCCCAGGACAGAACACTGGGACACCATGCTCACAATTCCAGACCATTCCCTAGATATGCTATTTATCACCACCCTCTGGACACACCCCTAACATGTTGTCATCTGTGCCATTATAGTCAATGGCACACTTGTAAGCCTAGCATTGTTTTTAGAGTTTCTGCTATACAAAAATAGCCAAACAAGTTTATGACAAGTATACGTAGTCATTGTTTCTTAAGAATTAACTGAAATATCTGTGTAGATAATATGGGAATGATCAGATGTCGGGAGGTGAGTCATGGGAACGGACAATCTGTTCACTCTGCAGACCTTTATAAACCTTGTCCGGAGCTGACAACGGTCCATTCAAAATTCCAACAATTCAAAGAAGAAGAGTTACCATCAGCTCACTATGCTTTATATCTGAATATGCTTGTTCCTGGGGCTTGCAGGTAAAACCTAATTACATTACACCTCATATCAATTCTGTTGCAACCTAAAAGAGAAGTATGTTTTGTTAGCTTTTTTGCAAAATCATACATACCTAGATGGATGCAGCATCAGTCCGATGCTTTATCTGTCCCCCACCAACTGAGAACCAAGCAATCAAACAACGCCGATCACTCGGTTCTCAGGGCTCCCTGAGCAGAGAGCTGGTGACTGACCACTGTCTGCTCTGCCCCCCCCCCCCCCCCCCCGCTCACTGAAGTGCTGGGCTGTGGACTGAGTGGGAGCCCGGTCCAGGCATATGGGCGGATCCTGTCTTCATTGTCACAATCTTGCCCTAGCCTGGATCGGCTCTGTGATGTCAGCAAACAGTGCATTTCAGTCCGCTGTCACCTGAAAACAGGTCACAGAAGTGCTGAGCAAACTGTACTCCTGTGATCCACAGAAGTACTTCACCTTTAAAACAGAATTTTTTCGGTCTTGAAGTGTAGGGATATCCAAAACATTTTTTTGTATTTTGGATACAATGCAGATGGATTAGAAACTTAATAGGTTTGTACTACTGTATCTGCTAAGTAGATTCACCATCTTTTTTTGTTCTAGCCACCATTTCCACTAGGATATTACGTTTTGGGAAACTAACATTTTAAAGTTGTTACAAGAACAAAACCTAAGGGGACATTTTCCATAAAGGACACCTGCTCAGGTGACCAATGTGAGCAGAATTGCCTCAGTTGGGGAGATTTCCATTCACTTTCTGTTGCATTTCTGAGACAGGAAGGGAAGGTCAATCTCCTTGATAGGACACAGATATCAAGGATATAAAAG
Source organism: Lithobates pipiens (assembly GCF_037356315.1). Lineage (NCBI taxonomy): Eukaryota > Metazoa > Chordata > Amphibia > Anura > Ranidae > Lithobates > Lithobates pipiens. Next base: position 93,292,249 of record NW_027507788.1, on the reverse strand, counting down.
GTGAACTTTATTCTGCATTTTTCCTCCCCTTCCCCCCAGAGGCACATACTGACCCTTCTTTCACACCCTCTTCATGCCAAACAGCTGCTGGAAACAAGATGAGCTGCCCTTTCAATGCACTTAGTCATTTAAGTTGTAAGTCCCCCAAGGTTATGGACTCTCCTGGTGAGACAAGTCTAGTGCTTGATGTATTGCCTAGCACTGGCCCATAGAGTCAGTATGCATGAGCATTCATATCAGTACATGGAAGTATTTTGTTTGCCCTTGCTAGCAGAACATAGCAGTGGGGGAGCAAAGGAAAGGTGAATACATGCTCTTGGCAAGTGGGAATAAAGTTTAAACGTTCCCAAAGGTTGGCAGCAAATTTTCGGTCTCTGTTCCACCAAGGTTATAGACTCTCCCGATGAGACAGGCCTTGCCCTTTATGATTTTCCCATTGCTGGCACATAGAGTCAGCATGCATGAGCATTCATACCCCAAGTACCTGGAAGTATTTTGTTTGCCCATGCTGGCTGAACATAGAAGCAAGGGTCAAAGGAAATGTGAATATAGGCTTTTGGCAAGTGGGAATAAAATGTTAACTTTCCCAAAGGTTGGTAGCACATTTTAGGTTTCTGTTCCACCAAGTATTTGTAAATAAACTCTTTTTCATTCCTTTGCAGCTGCTGCTCCTCAGTATGATGACGATAAAATTATTAATGGCTACGAATGTGCCAGCCATTCTCAACCTTGGCAAGTTTACATCAGCCACAATGGAGGACAATGGTGTGGTGGATCCCTGATTTCATCAAGGTGGATCATATCAGCAGCTCATTGCTATCAGCCGTAAGTTCCAAGATTATTCTTTGTAGATTGGTAATACTTGGCAATACAGAATACAGACCAAACCAGTGGTCTAGGGCTGAAATGGCTTGGGCCCCTGAATAGGATCAGAGAATCATATGTCAGCCATAAAAAGGGATCTATAATTGTCTGAATAATTAGACCTATAGGAAATCCACTGTTGACTTCATGCTTTATCTAAAAGCGTAGCTATGGACAAAAATTTAAAATATATATATATTTAATGCAGTCTATTAAAATTAACATCGCAGTAACGCAGTTTTATTACCTGCTGGACCTGCACAAAATTCCATTATTTTTAGCCAAGTGAGCTAGCAAAAAGGGAAGCTAGAGAGGTTTGGATAATCCATTTAAAACTGACATATATAATGATATGAATCCATTCACATGTAGCATTATGCCCATAAACCCAGCTGCCATTTTATCTCTATGGTTTATTTAATATATTGCCTGTATATTATATTTGTGGTGATTGTCAGTAGTGGCAGTAGCCACAAAGTCATCCAATACTGAAAACAGGATAGATTATAATGATAGGAAACAAGATATTATTTAGCTGATAGAACAAGGTTAGCGGTATGATCAAGTTTTTCTTTACTATCAAAAGAGAAATATTTAGTGGGTGGTGTTCAAAGGGGCATTTTTTTTAGCCAACGCACAGTGGCCTAGAGTCCCATGTTTTGTGCTACCAGAAAAAAATAGAGGTTGCAAAACACAGTTACACACTCTACACCTTCTTACTTAGTATCCAAAGTCCTGCAAAGTTAATGTTTTGCCATGAATTAAACTTATAGAAATCCTCTACATTTTGCATATTATCTATAGTCACCTTTAATTAATTAAATTTGATATCTACAGCTCCTCTTTATTCTTATATCCAAATTATACAGGCCCGAAACCTTCATTGCTCACCTTGGGGAACATGATGTTACTAAACAAGAAGGAACGGAACAGCGTATCCAGGTGGAAAAGGCTATAATACACCCTCTGTACGATGATGAATCCTTCGATCATGATTTCATGCTGGTCAAACTAGCTAAGCCGGCCCAGTTCAATCAGTACGTCCAACCCATCCCAGTAGCCTCTTCCTGCCCAACTGTAGGAAGTCAGTGTCTGGTATCAGGCTGGGGAAACATGAAAATCTTTGGAGGCAAGTTCATTTTCTGGGCTTTAAATATAATTGTTTTACGACTGAACTTTATTTAAAAAAGAAAACATCAACTGCAGTTAATGCAAGGACCGATTTTATTATCAGACTTGTATAACCTGCATGGTAGCAGATTCGAAGAGGAAGGGCGAGACTATGTTTCATTGCACATGTATTGACTACAAACATACCGAAAGAAGGAAATAGCAGAATACTGACTCATAAGTGTGCTGCTGCTCCTATATTGTCCAGTCAGCAAGTCTGGGTTATTTTAAAGAATATCTAAACCCAAAAACAGAGTAATATATAGTTTTGCAGTTTACCAATCCTCAGATGTGTTGCCTGCAATGATTTCCTTGTTTCAGTTTCTGTTTACTTCATTTTCACCTAGCAATTTTGCCATTAGCACACAACAGTCCTAGGGTGACAACATTCACATACTATACTGCACCTAGCGAGAAGCAGCATTGTCACCCTAGGCAGCATATCTAATTTGGACTATAAAGACCTGTTTGGGAATACACAGAAGAAAACTGAAAAAGCACCAAATTTCTGACCAAATCTACAGGTATTGTTCTGCATTTTCAGAAAATGTCATTACCATGAAAAAATGCAGCATCTAAGGACTGTTAAGCTGGTATTTGTTACATTTTTGTGCTTGGATTTAGATATACATTAGCAAGGAAAATAATGATATGGTGTTAGGTAAATTCAATCAGCACACACAAAAATGCGCAAAGTTCCCAAACAATCCCAAAAGCATAAAGTATAACTCTGTTCCTATTGTAATAATGCACACACATGCCCACCGATTTAATTCACTTATTGAGTTAATTCTGAACTTGTGGAGGATTTCTTCAAACTGGAGCAGCTGCAGCTACTTTGCTTCCAGACATCTGCCCCTCTTTCTTGCACTGTAGGAATATCCTTTCTGAAATAACTAAGTGTAAATTAAGATCTTATAGGCATTGTGTTACAATACTAGTTGCAGAGCTGGCACATCACTTGGAGAGAGGACAAGTATGTATAATATACTGACTTGGAACTGGAATGATTCCCCAAATTCTAACCATTACTTAACAGGTAATATTCTGCAATGTCAGGTTTTGTAAAAAAGGGCAATCACCAACGGGAACACCACAACACCAAACTAAATATTGCTCCAAAGCAAGCCAACAAAACCACCTCAATTTACAATTGCGGTAAATAGTCTTACCCTTTATATCGAGGTAATTAAAAAAAATATATTATACCATAGTCCTCATCCCTTACCAACAACTTCACTTAAGGTAAATCCATGAACCTCATTCCCTGCAAGAATTAGAATAATGCACAACATTCATGATGAACCTCGAGATAACTACCAGTAAAACTAATACCTCAACCATTCCCCATGACTGCATATGAATATATTTGTAATAACAAATATAACCTCATGAAATTACAAAAACTGGAAGCAAAATTTGGGCTCCTCTGTCTCTGGTTTATTGTTCTAGTACCTTGTAGTATTTTTGCCACACTTTGGGGTTGATTTACTAAAAGTGGAGAGTACATAATCTGGTGCAAATGTGCATGGTAGCCAATTAACTTCTAACTGCAGATTGATCAACTGAGCTTTGACCAAAAAACCTGGAAGCTGTTTGGTTTCTATGTAAAGCTGCACCAGAGTTTGCACGCTCCAGTTTTAGTAAATCAACCCCTTTCTCTGCCACCATTTCTGCTAAGATTTGCTTAAAGGGGGAAGGGTTATATATATATTCTGTCAGGTCTTTATTACTGTACATTTCCCAATGGCAATATTCCATTTTCATCACCACGACAAGAAGTGGAAAATCTGGGGACACAAATCTAAATAAAAGTATTCTCTAGGTTTTAACCCTCCCTCACACTATGCAAAACTGAAAAAAACAGTTTTAGCTGGAACTCCACTTTAATTAAAATACTTACCTTATAAGAAAAATGGCTCTCGTCCTCTCCAAAAATAATGTAAAATGATTTTGTAAAATTGTTGTGTATAACATCACTCATACCTTAAAGTGGATGTAAAGCCTTAAGGTTTTTCACCTTAATGCATTCTATGCGACTTTCCATGGGGGCACCCGATGAAGAGGAGGGGCTTGGAGCGCCTACGGGGCAACCCAGTACAAGGGCTGCTCTGTGCAAAACCATTACATAGAGCAGGTAAGTATAGGCATGTTTGTGTTTTTTATTTAAAAAAAAGGGAGTGTTTAACATCACTTACATGGCATTATGCAGTAGTTGATATTATACTATAATTTTTTTTTTCTTTAGTGCAATATGCTACAAAATTACAGTGTCTTGATCTCCCTGTTTTGTCGGACTCCAGCTGTAAATCTTCTTATTCAAACATGATCACTACAAATATGTTTTGTGCTGGTTTTCTAGAAGGTGGCAAAGATGCATGTGCAGTAAGTATTGAAGATGTATAGAATTATGAATATTCATAAATGTCTTTATATTGTATGTTTAGGATAGTAAGAATATCCAGAGCAAAGCATATGATTGCTATAGGACCAATGGCAGAACTACTGCCTGGTCTACGGGGCCCAGGGCAGAGAGGGGCCTGGTCAGGACCAGAAGTGGTAAGTTGTGTAATTTAAAGCAGAACTGAACCCATTAATTTACCTGTTCTGTATCCTATCTCCTCTCAAGTGTCTTTTCTCCAGGAAGTATATGTTTAGGTGTTTAATGTTTGTGGTCATTCCTCATAACTGAGGTCCTCAAGGATTTTTTCCCCTTCTATGTACTCTCTCTAGTTCCAGCACATCCTTCCTGAGGACTGGCGACCAGGACTAGATGGCATACTCAAGATGTGCCCTTACTAGAGTATTGTATAGTGCTAGAATTATAATTTTATCTCTCGAGTAGATACCCTTTTTAATGCATGGTAATAGTCTGTAGGCGTTGCCAGATCCTCAGTTCTCTCAAAAGTTCTTCCCCTAGCAAGTAACTTGCATTCCTATTTTTTATTAGCGTTAAACCTCATATGCCATGTAGCTGCCCACTCCTTTGTTTTATTGAGGTCTTCTTGTAAGTCTTCTATATTCTGTTGTGAACGTTTTTCCCTGCTTAGCTTTGTATTGTCAGCAAACGATGAGATTGAACATTTTATTCCAACCTCTATATCATTTGTGTTAAGTTAATTGGTCCCAGGACAGAACACTGGGACACCATGCTCACAATTCCAGACCATTCCCTAGATATGCTATTTATCACCACCCTCTGGACACACCCCTAACATGTTGTCATCTGTGCCATTATAGTCAATGGCACACTTGTAAGCCTAGCATTGTTTTTAGAGTTTCTGCTATACAAAAATAGCCAAACAAGTTTATGACAAGTATACGTAGTCATTGTTTCTTAAGAATTAACTGAAATATCTGTGTAGATAATATGGGAATGATCAGATGTCGGGAGGTGAGTCATGGGAACGGACAATCTGTTCACTCTGCAGACCTTTATAAACCTTGTCCGGAGCTGACAACGGTCCATTCAAAATTCCAACAATTCAAAGAAGAAGAGTTACCATCAGCTCACTATGCTTTATATCTGAATATGCTTGTTCCTGGGGCTTGCAGGTAAAACCTAATTACATTACACCTCATATCAATTCTGTTGCAACCTAAAAGAGAAGTATGTTTTGTTAGCTTTTTTGCAAAATCATACATACCTAGATGGATGCAGCATCAGTCCGATGCTTTATCTGTCCCCCACCAACTGAGAACCAAGCAATCAAACAACGCCGATCACTCGGTTCTCAGGGCTCCCTGAGCAGAGAGCTGGTGACTGACCACTGTCTGCTCTGCCCCCCCCCCCCCCCCCGCTCACTGAAGTGCTGGGCTGTGGACTGAGTGGGAGCCCGGTCCAGGCATATGGGCGGATCCTGTCTTCATTGTCACAATCTTGCCCTAGCCTGGATCGGCTCTGTGATGTCAGCAAACAGTGCATTTCAGTCCGCTGTCACCTGAAAACAGGTCACAGAAGTGCTGAGCAAACTGTACTCCTGTGATCCACAGAAGTACTTCACCTTTAAAACAGAATTTTTTCGGTCTTGAAGTGTAGGGATATCCAAAACATTTTTTTGTATTTTGGATACAATGCAGATGGATTAGAAACTTAATAGGTTTGTACTACTGTATCTGCTAAGTAGATTCACCATCTTTTTTTGTTCTAGCCACCATTTCCACTAGGATATTACGTTTTGGGAAACTAACATTTTAAAGTTGTTACAAGAACAAAACCTAAGGGGACATTTTCCATAAAGGACACCTGCTCAGGTGACCAATGTGAGCAGAATTGCCTCAGTTGGGGAGATTTCCATTCACTTTCTGTTGCATTTCTGAGACAGGAAGGGAAGGTCAATCTCCTTGATAGGACACAGATATCAAGGATATAAAAGGTGAACTTTATTCTGCATTTTTCCTCCCCTTCCCCCCAGAGGCACATACTGACCCTTCTTTCACACCCTCTTCATGCCAAACAGCTGCTGGAAACAAGATGAGCTGCCCTTTCAATGCACTTAGTCATTTAAGTTGTAAGTCCCCCAAGGTTATGGACTCTCCTGGTGAGACAAGTCTAGTGCTTGATGTATTGCCTAGCACTGGCCCATAGAGTCAGTATGCATGAGCATTCATATCAGTACATGGAAGTATTTTGTTTGCCCTTGCTAGCAGAACATAGCAGTGGGGGAGCAAAGGAAAGGTGAATACATGCTCTTGGCAAGTGGGAATAAAGTTTAAACGTTCCCAAAGGTTGGCAGCAAATTTTCGGTCTCTGTTCCACCAAGGTTATAGACTCTCCCGATGAGACAGGCCTTGCCCTTTATGATTTTCCCATTGCTGGCACATAGAGTCAGCATGCATGAGCATTCATACCCCAAGTACCTGGAAGTATTTTGTTTGCCCATGCTGGCTGAACATAGAAGCAAGGGTCAAAGGAAATGTGAATATAGGCTTTTGGCAAGTGGGAATAAAATGTTAACTTTCCCAAAGGTTGGTAGCACATTTTAGGTTTCTGTTCCACCAAGTATTTGTAAATAAACTCTTTTTCATTCCTTTGCAGCTGCTGCTCCTCAGTATGATGACGATAAAATTATTAATGGCTACGAATGTGCCAGCCATTCTCAACCTTGGCAAGTTTACATCAGCCACAATGGAGGACAATGGTGTGGTGGATCCCTGATTTCATCAAGGTGGATCATATCAGCAGCTCATTGCTATCAGCCGTAAGTTCCAAGATTATTCTTTGTAGATTGGTAATACTTGGCAATACAGAATACAGACCAAACCAGTGGTCTAGGGCTGAAATGGCTTGGGCCCCTGAATAGGATCAGAGAATCATATGTCAGCCATAAAAAGGGATCTATAATTGTCTGAATAATTAGACCTATAGGAAATCCACTGTTGACTTCATGCTTTATCTAAAAGCGTAGCTATGGACAAAAATTTAAAATATATATATATTTAATGCAGTCTATTAAAATTAACATCGCAGTAACGCAGTTTTATTACCTGCTGGACCTGCACAAAATTCCATTATTTTTAGCCAAGTGAGCTAGCAAAAAGGGAAGCTAGAGAGGTTTGGATAATCCATTTAAAACTGACATATATAATGATATGAATCCATTCACATGTAGCATTATGCCCATAAACCCAGCTGCCATTTTATCTCTATGGTTTATTTAATATATTGCCTGTATATTATATTTGTGGTGATTGTCAGTAGTGGCAGTAGCCACAAAGTCATCCAATACTGAAAACAGGATAGATTATAATGATAGGAAACAAGATATTATTTAGCTGATAGAACAAGGTTAGCGGTATGATCAAGTTTTTCTTTACTATCAAAAGAGAAATATTTAGTGGGTGGTGTTCAAAGGGGCATTTTTTTTAGCCAACGCACAGTGGCCTAGAGTCCCATGTTTTGTGCTACCAGAAAAAAATAGAGGTTGCAAAACACAGTTACACACTCTACACCTTCTTACTTAGTATCCAAAGTCCTGCAAAGTTAATGTTTTGCCATGAATTAAACTTATAGAAATCCTCTACATTTTGCATATTATCTATAGTCACCTTTAATTAATTAAATTTGATATCTACAGCTCCTCTTTATTCTTATATCCAAATTATACAGGCCCGAAACCTTCATTGCTCACCTTGGGGAACATGATGTTACTAAACAAGAAGGAACGGAACAGCGTATCCAGGTGGAAAAGGCTATAATACACCCTCTGTACGATGATGAATCCTTCGATCATGATTTCATGCTGGTCAAACTAGCTAAGCCGGCCCAGTTCAATCAGTACGTCCAACCCATCCCAGTAGCCTCTTCCTGCCCAACTGTAGGAAGTCAGTGTCTGGTATCAGGCTGGGGAAACATGAAAATCTTTGGAGGCAAGTTCATTTTCTGGGCTTTAAATATAATTGTTTTACGACTGAACTTTATTTAAAAAAGAAAACATCAACTGCAGTTAATGCAAGGACCGATTTTATTATCAGACTTGTATAACCTGCATGGTAGCAGATTCGAAGAGGAAGGGCGAGACTATGTTTCATTGCACATGTATTGACTACAAACATACCGAAAGAAGGAAATAGCAGAATACTGACTCATAAGTGTGCTGCTGCTCCTATATTGTCCAGTCAGCAAGTCTGGGTTATTTTAAAGAATATCTAAACCCAAAAACAGAGTAATATATAGTTTTGCAGTTTACCAATCCTCAGATGTGTTGCCTGCAATGATTTCCTTGTTTCAGTTTCTGTTTACTTCATTTTCACCTAGCAATTTTGCCATTAGCACACAACAGTCCTAGGGTGACAACATTCACATACTATACTGCACCTAGCGAGAAGCAGCATTGTCACCCTAGGCAGCATATCTAATTTGGACTATAAAGACCTGTTTGGGAATACACAGAAGAAAACTGAAAAAGCACCAAATTTCTGACCAAATCTACAGGTATTGTTCTGCATTTTCAGAAAATGTCATTACCATGAAAAAATGCAGCATCTAAGGACTGTTAAGCTGGTATTTGTTACATTTTTGTGCTTGGATTTAGATATACATTAGCAAGGAAAATAATGATATGGTGTTAGGTAAATTCAATCAGCACACACAAAAATGCGCAAAGTTCCCAAACAATCCCAAAAGCATAAAGTATAACTCTGTTCCTATTGTAATAATGCACACACATGCCCACCGATTTAATTCACTTATTGAGTTAATTCTGAACTTGTGGAGGATTTCTTCAAACTGGAGCAGCTGCAGCTACTTTGCTTCCAGACATCTGCCCCTCTTTCTTGCACTGTAGGAATATCCTTTCTGAAATAACTAAGTGTAAATTAAGATCTTATAGGCATTGTGTTACAATACTAGTTGCAGAGCTGGCACATCACTTGGAGAGAGGACAAGTATGTATAATATACTGACTTGGAACTGGAATGATTCCCCAAATTCTAACCATTACTTAACAGGTAATATTCTGCAATGTCAGGTTTTGTAAAAAAGGGCAATCACCAACGGGAACACCACAACACCAAACTAAATATTGCTCCAAAGCAAGCCAACAAAACCACCTCAATTTACAATTGCGGTAAATAGTCTTACCCTTTATATCGAGGTAATTAAAAAAAATATATTATACCATAGTCCTCATCCCTTACCAACAACTTCACTTAAGGTAAATCCATGAACCTCATTCCCTGCAAGAATTAGAATAATGCACAACATTCATGATGAACCTCGAGATAACTACCAGTAAAACTAATACCTCAACCATTCCCCATGACTGCATATGAATATATTTGTAATAACAAATATAACCTCATGAAATTACAAAAACTGGAAGCAAAATTTGGGCTCCTCTGTCTCTGGTTTATTGTTCTAGTACCTTGTAGTATTTTTGCCACACTTTGGGGTTGATTTACTAAAAGTGGAGAGTACATAATCTGGTGCAAATGTGCATGGTAGCCAATTAACTTCTAACTGCAGATTGATCAACTGAGCTTTGACCAAAAAACCTGGAAGCTGTTTGGTTTCTATGTAAAGCTGCACCAGAGTTTGCACGCTCCAGTTTTAGTAAATCAACCCCTTTCTCTGCCACCATTTCTGCTAAGATTTGCTTAAAGGGGGAAGGGTTATATATATATTCTGTCAGGTCTTTATTACTGTACATTTCCCAATGGCAATATTCCATTTTCATCACCACGACAAGAAGTGGAAAATCTGGGGACACAAATCTAAATAAAAGTATTCTCTAGGTTTTAACCCTCCCTCACACTATGCAAAACTGAAAAAAACAGTTTTAGCTGGAACTCCACTTTAATTAAAATACTTACCTTATAAGAAAAATGGCTCTCGTCCTCTCCAAAAATAATGTAAAATGATTTTGTAAAATTGTTGTGTATAACATCACTCATACCTTAAAGTGGATGTAAAGCCTTAAGGTTTTTCACCTTAATGCATTCTATGCGACTTTCCATGGGGGCACCCGATGAAGAGGAGGGGCTTGGAGCGCCTACGGGGCAACCCAGTACAAGGGCTGCTCTGTGCAAAACCATTACATAGAGCAGGTAAGTATAGGCATGTTTGTGTTTTTTATTTAAAAAAAAGGGAGTGTTTAACATCACTTACATGGCATTATGCAGTAGTTGATATTATACTATAATTTTTTTTTTCTTTAGTGCAATATGCTACAAAATTACAGTGTCTTGATCTCCCTGTTTTGTCGGACTCCAGCTGTAAATCTTCTTATTCAAACATGATCACTACAAATATGTTTTGTGCTGGTTTTCTAGAAGGTGGCAAAGATGCATGTGCAGTAAGTATTGAAGATGTATAGAATTATGAATATTCATAAATGTCTTTATATTGTATGTTTAGGATAGTAAGAATATCCAGAGCAAAGCATATGATTGCTATAGGACCAATGGCAGAACTACTGCCTGGTCTACGGGGCCCAGGGCAGAGAGGGGCCTGGTCAGGACCAGAAGTGGTAAGTTGTGTAATTTAAAGCAGAACTGAACCCATTAATTTACCTGTTCTGTATCCTATCTCCTCTCAAGTGTCTTTTCTCCAGGAAGTATATGTTTAGGTGTTTAATGTTTGTGGTCATTCCTCATAACTGAGGTCCTCAAGGATTTTTTCCCCTTCTATGTACTCTCTCTAGTTCCAGCACATCCTTCCTGAGGACTGGCGACCAGGACTAGATGGCATACTCAAGATGTGCCCTTACTAGAGTATTGTATAGTGCTAGAATTATAATTTTATCTCTCGAGTAGATACCCTTTTTAATGCATGGTAATAGTCTGTAGGCGTTGCCAGATCCTCAGTTCTCTCAAAAGTTCTTCCCCTAGCAAGTAACTTGCATTCCTATTTTTTATTAGCGTTAAACCTCATATGCCATGTAGCTGCCCACTCCTTTGTTTTATTGAGGTCTTCTTGTAAGTCTTCTATATTCTGTTGTGAACGTTTTTCCCTGCTTAGCTTTGTATTGTCAGCAAACGATGAGATTGAACATTTTATTCCAACCTCTATATCATTTGTGTTAAGTTAATTGGTCCCAGGACAGAACACTGGGACACCATGCTCACAATTCCAGACCATTCCCTAGATATGCTATTTATCACCACCCTCTGGACACACCCCTAACATGTTGTCATCTGTGCCATTATAGTCAATGGCACACTTGTAAGCCTAGCATTGTTTTTAGAGTTTCTGCTATACAAAAATAGCCAAACAAGTTTATGACAAGTATACGTAGTCATTGTTTCTTAAGAATTAACTGAAATATCTGTGTAGATAATATGGGAATGATCAGATGTCGGGAGGTGAGTCATGGGAACGGACAATCTGTTCACTCTGCAGACCTTTATAAACCTTGTCCGGAGCTGACAACGGTCCATTCAAAATTCCAACAATTCAAAGAAGAAGAGTTACCATCAGCTCACTATGCTTTATATCTGAATATGCTTGTTCCTGGGGCTTGCAGGTAAAACCTAATTACATTACACCTCATATCAATTCTGTTGCAACCTAAAAGAGAAGTATGTTTTGTTAGCTTTTTTGCAAAATCATACATACCTAGATGGATGCAGCATCAGTCCGATGCTTTATCTGTCCCCCACCAACTGAGAACCAAGCAATCAAACAACGCCGATCACTCGGTTCTCAGGGCTCCCTGAGCAGAGAGCTGGTGACTGACCACTGTCTGCTCTGCCCCCCCCCCCCCCCCCCGCTCACTGAAGTGCTGGGCTGTGGACTGAGTGGGAGCCCGGTCCAGGCATATGGGCGGATCCTGTCTTCATTGTCACAATCTTGCCCTAGCCTGGATCGGCTCTGTGATGTCAGCAAACAGTGCATTTCAGTCCGCTGTCACCTGAAAACAGGTCACAGAAGTGCTGAGCAAACTGTACTCCTGTGATCCACAGAAGTACTTCACCTTTAAAACAGAATTTTTTCGGTCTTGAAGTGTAGGGATATCCAAAACATTTTTTTGTATTTTGGATACAATGCAGATGGATTAGAAACTTAATAGGTTTGTACTACTGTATCTGCTAAGTAGATTCACCATCTTTTTTTGTTCTAGCCACCATTTCCACTAGGATATTACGTTTTGGGAAACTAACATTTTAAAGTTGTTACAAGAACAAAACCTAAGGGGACATTTTCCATAAAGGACACCTGCTCAGGTGACCAATGTGAGCAGAATTGCCTCAGTTGGGGAGATTTCCATTCACTTTCTGTTGCATTTCTGAGACAGGAAGGGAAGGTCAATCTCCTTGATAGGACACAGATATCAAGGATATAAAAGGTGAACTTTATTCTGCATTTTTCCTCCCCTTCCCCCCAGAGGCACATACTGACCCTTCTTTCACACCCTCTTCATGCCAAACAGCTGCTGGAAACAAGATGAGCTGCCCTTTCAATGCACTTAGTCATTTAAGTTGTAAGTCCCCCAAGGTTATGGACTCTCCTGGTGAGACAAGTCTAGTGCTTGATGTATTGCCTAGCACTGGCCCATAGAGTCAGTATGCATGAGCATTCATATCAGTACATGGAAGTATTTTGTTTGCCCTTGCTAGCAGAACATAGCAGTGGGGGAGCAAAGGAAAGGTGAATACATGCTCTTGGCAAGTGGGAATAAAGTTTAAACGTTCCCAAAGGTTGGCAGCAAATTTTCGGTCTCTGTTCCACCAAGGTTATAGACTCTCCCGATGAGACAGGCCTTGCCCTTTATGATTTTCCCATTGCTGGCACATAGAGTCAGCATGCATGAGCATTCATACCCCAAGTACCTGGAAGTATTTTGTTTGCCCATGCTGGCTGAACATAGAAGCAAGGGTCAAAGGAAATGTGAATATAGGCTTTTGGCAAGTGGGAATAAAATGTTAACTTTCCCAAAGGTTGGTAGCACATTTTAGGTTTCTGTTCCACCAAGTATTTGTAAATAAACTCTTTTTCATTCCTTTGCAGCTGCTGCTCCTCAGTATGATGACGATAAAATTATTAATGGCTACGAATGTGCCAGCCATTCTCAACCTTGGCAAGTTTACATCAGCCACAATGGAGGACAATGGTGTGGTGGATCCCTGATTTCATCAAGGTGGATCATATCAGCAGCTCATTGCTATCAGCCGTAAGTTCCAAGATTATTCTTTGTAGATTGGTAATACTTGGCAATACAGAATACAGACCAAACCAGTGGTCTAGGGCTGAAATGGCTTGGGCCCCTGAATAGGATCAGAGAATCATATGTCAGCCATAAAAAGGGATCTATAATTGTCTGAATAATTAGACCTATAGGAAATCCACTGTTGACTTCATGCTTTATCTAAAAGCGTAGCTATGGACAAAAATTTAAAATATATATATATTTAATGCAGTCTATTAAAATTAACATCGCAGTAACGCAGTTTTATTACCTGCTGGACCTGCACAAAATTCCATTATTTTTAGCCAAGTGAGCTAGCAAAAAGGGAAGCTAGAGAGGTTTGGATAATCCATTTAAAACTGACATATATAATGATATGAATCCATTCACATGTAGCATTATGCCCATAAACCCAGCTGCCATTTTATCTCTATGGTTTATTTAATATATTGCCTGTATATTATATTTGTGGTGATTGTCAGTAGTGGCAGTAGCCACAAAGTCATCCAATACTGAAAACAGGATAGATTATAATGATAGGAAACAAGATATTATTTAGCTGATAGAACAAGGTTAGCGGTATGATCAAGTTTTTCTTTACTATCAAAAGAGAAATATTTAGTGGGTGGTGTTCAAAGGGGCATTTTTTTTAGCCAACGCACAGTGGCCTAGAGTCCCATGTTTTGTGCTACCAGAAAAAAATAGAGGTTGCAAAACACAGTTACACACTCTACACCTTCTTACTTAGTATCCAAAGTCCTGCAAAGTTAATGTTTTGCCATGAATTAAACTTATAGAAATCCTCTACATTTTGCATATTATCTATAGTCACCTTTAATTAATTAAATTTGATATCTACAGCTCCTCTTTATTCTTATATCCAAATTATACAGGCCCGAAACCTTCATTGCTCACCTTGGGGAACATGATGTTACTAAACAAGAAGGAACGGAACAGCGTATCCAGGTGGAAAAGGCTATAATACACCCTCTGTACGATGATGAATCCTTCGATCATGATTTCATGCTGGTCAAACTAGCTAAGCCGGCCCAGTTCAATCAGTACGTCCAACCCATCCCAGTAGCCTCTTCCTGCCCAACTGTAGGAAGTCAGTGTCTGGTATCAGGCTGGGGAAACATGAAAATCTTTGGAGGCAAGTTCATTTTCTGGGCTTTAAATATAATTGTTTTACGACTGAACTTTATTTAAAAAAGAAAACATCAACTGCAGTTAATGCAAGGACCGATTTTATTATCAGACTTGTATAACCTGCATGGTAGCAGATTCGAAGAGGAAGGGCGAGACTATGTTTCATTGCACATGTATTGACTACAAACATACCGAAAGAAGGAAATAGCAGAATACTGACTCATAAGTGTGCTGCTGCTCCTATATTGTCCAGTCAGCAAGTCTGGGTTATTTTAAAGAATATCTAAACCCAAAAACAGAGTAATATATAGTTTTGCAGTTTACCAATCCTCAGATGTGTTGCCTGCAATGATTTCCTTGTTTCAGTTTCTGTTTACTTCATTTTCACCTAGCAATTTTGCCATTAGCACACAACAGTCCTAGGGTGACAACATTCACATACTATACTGCACCTAGCGAGAAGCAGCATTGTCACCCTAGGCAGCATATCTAATTTGGACTATAAAGACCTGTTTGGGAATACACAGAAGAAAACTGAAAAAGCACCAAATTTCTGACCAAATCTACAGGTATTGTTCTGCATTTTCAGAAAATGTCATTACCATGAAAAAATGCAGCATCTAAGGACTGTTAAGCTGGTATTTGTTACATTTTTGTGCTTGGATTTAGATATACATTAGCAAGGAAAATAATGATATGGTGTTAGGTAAATTCAATCAGCACACACAAAAATGCGCAAAGTTCCCAAACAATCCCAAAAGCATAAAGTATAACTCTGTTCCTATTGTAATAATGCACACACATGCCCACCGATTTAATTCACTTATTGAGTTAATTCTGAACTTGTGGAGGATTTCTTCAAACTGGAGCAGCTGCAGCTACTTTGCTTCCAGACATCTGCCCCTCTTTCTTGCACTGTAGGAATATCCTTTCTGAAATAACTAAGTGTAAATTAAGATCTTATAGGCATTGTGTTACAATACTAGTTGCAGAGCTGGCACATCACTTGGAGAGAGGACAAGTATGTATAATATACTGACTTGGAACTGGAATGATTCCCCAAATTCTAACCATTACTTAACAGGTAATATTCTGCAATGTCAGGTTTTGTAAAAAAGGGCAATCACCAACGGGAACACCACAACACCAAACTAAATATTGCTCCAAAGCAAGCCAACAAAACCACCTCAATTTACAATTGCGGTAAATAGTCTTACCCTTTATATCGAGGTAATTAAAAAAAATATATTATACCATAGTCCTCATCCCTTACCAACAACTTCACTTAAGGTAAATCCATGAACCTCATTCCCTGCAAGAATTAGAATAATGCACAACATTCATGATGAACCTCGAGATAACTACCAGTAAAACTAATACCTCAACCATTCCCCATGACTGCATATGAATATATTTGTAATAACAAATATAACCTCATGAAATTACAAAAACTGGAAGCAAAATTTGGGCTCCTCTGTCTCTGGTTTATTGTTCTAGTACCTTGTAGTATTTTTGCCACACTTTGGGGTTGATTTACTAAAAGTGGAGAGTACATAATCTGGTGCAAATGTGCATGGTAGCCAATTAACTTCTAACTGCAGATTGATCAACTGAGCTTTGACCAAAAAACCTGGAAGCTGTTTGGTTTCTATGTAAAGCTGCACCAGAGTTTGCACGCTCCAGTTTTAGTAAATCAACCCCTTTCTCTGCCACCATTTCTGCTAAGATTTGCTTAAAGGGGGAAGGGTTATATATATATTCTGTCAGGTCTTTATTACTGTACATTTCCCAATGGCAATATTCCATTTTCATCACCACGACAAGAAGTGGAAAATCTGGGGACACAAATCTAAATAAAAGTATTCTCTAGGTTTTAACCCTCCCTCACACTATGCAAAACTGAAAAAAACAGTTTTAGCTGGAACTCCACTTTAATTAAAATACTTACCTTATAAGAAAAATGGCTCTCGTCCTCTCCAAAAATAATGTAAAATGATTTTGTAAAATTGTTGTGTATAACATCACTCATACCTTAAAGTGGATGTAAAGCCTTAAGGTTTTTCACCTTAATGCATTCTATGCGACTTTCCATGGGGGCACCCGATGAAGAGGAGGGGCTTGGAGCGCCTACGGGGCAACCCAGTACAAGGGCTGCTCTGTGCAAAACCATTACATAGAGCAGGTAAGTATAGGCATGTTTGTGTTTTTTATTTAAAAAAAAGGGAGTGTTTAACATCACTTACATGGCATTATGCAGTAGTTGATATTATACTATAATTTTTTTTTTCTTTAGTGCAATATGCTACAAAATTACAGTGTCTTGATCTCCCTGTTTTGTCGGACTCCAGCTTTAAATCTTCTTATTCAAACATGATCACTACAAATATGTTTTGTGCTGGTTTTCTAGAAGGTGGCAAAGATGCATGTGCAGTAAGTATTGAAGATGTATAGAATTATGAATATTCATAAATGTCTTTATATTGTATGTTTAGGATAGTAAGAATATCCAGAGCAAAGCATATGATTGCTATAGGACCAATGGCAGAACTACTGCCTGGTCTACGGGGCCCAGGGCAGAGAGGGGCCTGGTCAGGACCAGAAGTGGTAAGTTGTGTAATTTAAAGCAGAACTGAACCCATTAATTTACCTGTTCTGTAAAACAAATATATTCAAGATATGCTGTGAACGATAACTGGCACAGTAGCTTATGCTTTTAACTGAACTGTAAAGCCATGGTAACTACAGATAAAACAGAAGCTAACATGGCAGCTTCCTTGGCTGTAAAGTATAGGAGGGTGTAGTCCAGCTTTACTGTCTGTCTGGGGGTTGGCGTTCTGTTATTTGAACAGCTGTTAGTGTTGTGCTTTTACTCCCCTCGTTCTTCTCTTTTAATATAAGGCAAGTGCAGGACTTTGAAATGCAGAGCATTCTCCTTCTAGGAGGAGTATATTCATGATCACAGCCAAAAATGAAAAGGATGGGGGAGGAGGGTGAGTAGGGATATTAGCCTTGGCACAGCATTGTTAAGTGAGGTTGGGAAGGTTGCATGTCTCCTGGTCCTTTCCAGACCTCCATCAGTACAGTACCACACAGGATTTCTTAGCTCACCTGTTTGCTGATGTCATGTGTAAACATGGAACCTGGCATAGGGAGTCTTAGACTACTCACTTCCTCTGTAGCTCAGACTGATGACATCTTGTGCAGAGGTGAGTAGTGGAAGACTTCCTCTGCCAGCTTCTGTGTTTACAAATGACAGTTATGCTCTGGCGAGATGTCAGGTCCTATGTAGGACCCATGCTGATAGAGGTCTGGAAGGGGTCAGGCATCCCAGTGTACCTGGCAGAACAGGAGATCTTCCTGGGGTTCTGACTGTGCCCCGCATGTGCTAATAGAGATCAGACTAGGGGACAGCTGAGTAATAGTACAGTAAGTAATATTTAGCAAACAATGTTTAGAGTGCTTTGTAAGTACCGATTGTATTCTGCATTTCCTTTGCCATAATGCCTTATTTCATATATCACAACGTACATTCCCAATTCAATACTGTCTCATTCCATATGTGATGCTGTGTATTCTCTATTCTGCAACCCCTCTTTCATCAGCGCTTCATCCCCTGCACCATACTGTACATTTCCTAGTTCCTAGTCCGCACCCCCTGGTTCTGTATGACAGGCTGTTTACTCCCTGCACTACTGAGCCTTATTCATATGCAATGCTGTACATTATCTATACCATACCCCCTCATTCTGTATACAATACTGTACATTCCCTATTCCACACTTCTTTTTCTGTATGCCATGCCATTTATTCCCTGTTTCTACTCGCATTTGCCATGCTGTGCATTTCCTGTACAATCCTCATTCCATATGCAAATCTGTACCTTATTCCACAAAGCCTCTTAACAGTTGTCCTGCTGTATATTCCCTATTTCACAATATATTGTTTTATATTATACACTATATTATCCTGTATGTCTTGTTGTATGTTCCCTATTCTGCAATGCCACATTCTGTATACCATGTTGTATGTTCCCTTTCCCACTGCTCATTTCGTATACTATGCTATACAATCCCCTTTACTACCAACTGAAAAAAAAAAGGGAGGAAGCTACAACTGGATGGGGGCATATAGATAGGGAGATAGAGGGTGCACAGTGTAGGGAATATCCACCATCTCTTAAGCATAAAATGAGGAACAAAATGGGCAGGGAAAGGCTTGTTGGTGAAAGGCTCAGAAGGTCCCAAATGATATAGATGATAAGTATGAAAGAATAGCAGATGGATCAATCAGATTCAAGTTACAGAACTTGGCGTCCATGCCCTTAAGGTTAACTAGTTAAATCCTCCATGAGCCAGATATCCTCAACACAGAAAAGTGGAGTCGAAAGGGATTTCCACAGAGCAAGGATGTAGGAGCCGGTCACGTTAACTAAGTATCCCTTTACTGATTTCTTGTAGGTATTTAGAGAGAATGTATTATGGTACAGAAGGAAGAATAGCAGAGTTTTTAGGGAGGTACAGTTGGTAAATATCTGAACAATGATGTGAACTTGTGTCCAAAAATGCTGAAATATTGGGCAGGACTCTCTGGGAAGAGTGTAACGTAAAGGTCTTTCTCCCATAAGTCAAAGAAATGCAGCAAAGTCTGAGAAGACCCTGTAAGAAAAAAATGATAGTTGTAAGAGACAGAATGTCTCACTGGTCTGCTAGATTGGTATTCATGATCAAACTGATTCTGTAGGTGTGCAAAAAAGGTGGCCACAGGCAAGTATAGAGCTATATGAATGGAACTGCAGGGGATCTAAAGAATAAATATCAGGTTCATGCAACAGGCAATAGAGGGGATGGGAGTGTTAAATTCCAATAAAAAAAAAAGAAAGGTCAGAGTGAAGGTGAGTTTTTAACGCAAGGCTGGAATTGGTAGGACCAGGCTCCATGGGAGCATATTCTGTGGAATGCAGACCTCTTCCTGTTCAATTGATACCCACTATGTTTTATGTTACAATGGCAGCACCAATCATACCAATAAACTTCATACAAAAAGCCAGTATACCTCTGGAAGCTTATATGTGGTATAAATTATTGTACATTAACGGATACTAAGGAATAATGTCCTGCTATCTAACCATCTTCTTTAATTCCTCTGGGTTGGCAGGTTTGCCTACTTGCCATGTGTGTTAGAGGTCTTTTGGACCAAGGTCCCCTATTGATGCACCAGCTCTGTCCCTGCCATGGCTATATCTTGTTAAGCTAAAATGAAACTACAAGTTTTAGTACCTAAGTGTAGTGCTTACCTCTGAAGGGGCCACTGGAAGCACACCGGTTCTCTGTAGATAGCACAGAAGCCACCAGTCACCCAACAATTACAATCAGTCCAGGGAGTGTCTTTTTAGGAATTATTGCTGAAAACCTTAACGAGAGAGGGGTTTAGGGCACGGGATATGCCAAAAGAATCAGCAACAGCAGCAAAAGAACAGGATTCTCTCTAGGCTCCCAATAGTAGCTTTCCAGGAGGTAGCTGGTGATGTAACTATGTTGGTATGTCTGTACACCATAATGGCAATTGTTAGCAACTGGTTCCCCTTTGCATCTATGCAACTCTCAGTCCCAAAGAAGATCCTTGTTCACAGTGTCCTTGGAGCTATCTGCCACCCAATCTCCACTGGTAGATCCTTAAAGAGGAAGACAAAATCACATTTTCCTAGCAGCCTAGCTAGTAGGAACACTACACCAGCATGATATTTAAAATATGGAATTATACAGTAAGATATAACTAAAATAAAGTTGTACAGTAATTGAAATGTATCAGATCTATATCTTTTTAGTCAGCTTTTAAGGTACTCTGGTGAATATTTACTTATAGAACCTGGAGGGTGGTTTGAGCCACACAAGTGAACACAAAATTAAATTATTAGCGGTATTATTATTATTCTTTAAGTACTTTCCTGCACTGATGTACCTCTTGTTTTCACAGGCTGATTCTGGTGGACCACTGGTCTGCAATGGAAAGCTGTATGGAGTGGTCTCCTGGGGTCGAATGTGTGCACTCCGTAACTATCCTGGTGTCTACACCAAAGTCTGCAGCTATTTTGACTGGATTAAGAACATTATAGAGCAAAACTAAAGCCAATTTTACACCGAAACAAATGTACAATAAAGCATAGTGCAAGTTCCCAGCATCTCAGTGTCTGTGTCGCTTTATACTGTCTGTGGTTTTTAGAACTCTTGTGCGCATAACTAAACACAATAAGTCTTTAAGCCATGAAGTTTTTTTTACACAAGGAGATTGCTATATTTTTACTAAGCCATGAAGTTGTTTTACCAACCACGCTTCTGTGGTGATACAACTAAAGAATGTGAACCTGTACATACACCTGTTGTTCAGAAAGATATAAATACAACATGAAGGTAACCGCCTAATGCCCAGATACATGTGTGCTTCTACTTATGTTATATTGAGAATTTTTAGGTTATTAGCTGGCCTTAGGTGGTCTTTCACAGAGTATAAATAATCTTAAAAACATACAACACATGAGCTACCTTGCAATTTTATACCCAGCTGTTGCCACATGGTGTCCGTCACACCTTAAAAACTGAAAAAACAAAAACTGCCCATGGGTTGTAGCACTATTTTCTAATAGTAAATACACAACATGTACCACTTATGCCCAATTAAGTAAATCAAATCAATACAGTATATGAGTAAATAAAGTGAAGTCCATATAACAAAATCCCCAAAACTCAAAAAGGTGCTCAGTGCTCAAAAAAACCCATTCAGCTCATCACATCCAATGCAAAGGGAATGGCTCTTTTGTGCACCCCAAGTACAGTCCAGGTGATCCCCACTTGCTCTGCCACTCACCGGAAGAAATTGAATCCTTGTATTAATAAGTGAGTGAAAACACACTCTATATCACCCCCAGGCACCAACTCCATAATTCTTCCTTAAGTGTGAAGGGCTCATCTCCCATAAACAACAGTTATTAGCCATGATAAAGAAGAGAAATTAGAAACTTTCTCTGGTAAAGTACCATTTATTATTAAAGGAGAAGTCCAGCCTGAGCACATTTGGCTGGGCTTTTGCTAAGGGTCACAGTAGTGGAATTCATTTTGCACTCCTGTGACCCATTTTCAGTGGAGAGTGGCCTGATGTCCGCTCTCCACTGACGTCACCTCTGATCAGTCTAGACAGCCCGTCATCCTGACTTATGAAGTCTGGATCTGCCAGCTGCCTGGACTGATGGCAGTCTCCCCACCCCTCCACAGCTCAGCGCTCCAATGAGCATGGAGGAGCAGAGCAGGAGAGATGCTGCCTGACAAGCAGCAGCTCTCAGGGAGGTGAGAAAACTAAGCCATCGGCGGTGCTCAGTCGCTCAGTTCTCAGTGAAGAGGCAGCAGGGGACAGAGGCAGCATCGGTCTGATGCTGCATCCACCTAGGTAAGTATGATTATGCAAAAAAACTAGCAAAAAAACAAACCATACATCTCTTTTAAAAGAGAGCATGGTACATAGATATCAGCAAGAATCGTTTATACCAGGAAGCATTGTTGTTCCAAAACCAGCGTGGGCTCCAAAGAGAGGATGTGATGTTACCGGAAATTCCTTCCCAATGTGTTTGGTCATGAACAAGGAATGTCTTCAGGAGCCTGTCATCTTGTGCCAAGCTATTCTTTGTTATTCTTGTATCAAGCCGTTTTCTTCTTGTGTCAAGCTAGGGGTAATAATTGTGCCTTTCCGATTGTTAATTTTTGTGCCAAACCAGGTGTTGATTGTTGTGCTGTGCCGGGTTTTCATTACTGTCATGGGGTTTTTTGCTGGTCTTGACATACGCTGAGAGTTATCATTGCTGGTCTGTCACTTGCTAGGAGTTATCAATAATGGTCCTTACACTGCTGGGGGTTATTGTTGTCCTTGCCTGTTACTGAGGGTTATCACTGCTGGTCCCAGTTATTTTACTTCTCCTGTGTACCCCAAGGCCCCATTTCATCTATACAAAGGGAGAAAAGTGGCACACTTCAAGCATAGACCATAAAGAAACACTCATGTTTTGGTCACGCCTCGTCTACAAGTGTGGGACAGGAGGCGCGCTACACATGCAGCATACTCCCAGCACCATCACAGAACCCCCCAAAAATTGTCTTGAGTCACCCCTGGATTTGTCCCTAATAACAAATAGGACTTAATATTCCTATGCTTATTTGGCATTCTTTATCCAGTTGCCACCCGCCCTATAACCGTTTTACTGCTACAGGGTGGCAGCTGTGCGCAGCATATTGTGTATATGTGGGAAGGCTGGGGGGGGGGTGGTTTGTGATCGGCCGCCTGCTCCTCTCCTCATGTATGTTTGGTTACGAGGGGGGCAGGCTGTCGGTTTACTCCTGGTGCTCCCGGGGGATGGGCAGTCTCCCGCCAGTCACTCCTTTCTTCCCCTCAACCGGCGTCTTTGCTGCAGTGTCAGTGGGGATCAGACCACCCACTGCAGCCATGGCAACGGCCAGACCTGAGGCCAGGGTTGCTGCTTTCACTTGTTCACTTTCTTTGATCAGTGTTTTTTATCGCAGTTAGCGGTCTGTCCAGCGTTTTTTCTGTCATAGCAGCATTTTCTGTTGCAGCGTTTGTCCAGCATTTCCGTTATGGCGTTCTGTCGCTCGGTCCAGCATTTCCGTCATAGCGTTCTGTCCAGCATTTCCGTCATAGCGTTCTGCCCAGCATTTCTGTCTCAGTGTTCAGTCCAGCATTTCCGTCATAGCGTTCTGCTCGGCATTTCTGTCGCGCCGTTCTGCTCGGCATTTCTGTCGCACCGTTCTGCTCGGCATTTCTGTCGCACCGTTCTGCTCGTTCAGTCCAGCATTTCTGTCACATCGTTCAGTCCAGCTTTGCTGTCTCAGCGTTCAGTTCAGCATTTCTGTCACAGCGTTCAGTCCAGCATTTCTGTCACAGCGCATAGTCCAGCATTTCTGTCACAGCGCTCAGTCCAGCATTTCTGTCACATCGTTCTGCCCAGCATTTCTGGCACAGCGTTCGGCCAGCATTTTTTCTGTCATAGCATTCGGTCCAGCGTTTCCGCCCCTGGATGTCTGTCTTGACGTTTCCGCCCCTGGATGTCTGTCTTGGCGTTTCCGCCCCTGGATGTCTG
Organism: Lithobates pipiens; assembly: GCF_037356315.1. Taxonomy (NCBI): domain Eukaryota; kingdom Metazoa; phylum Chordata; class Amphibia; order Anura; family Ranidae; genus Lithobates; species Lithobates pipiens. The sequence continues at coordinate 93,268,303 of NW_027507788.1, read as the reverse complement.
TCTTGGCGTTTCCGCCCCTGGGTGTCTGTCTTGGCGTTTCCGCCCCTGGGTGTCTGTCTTGGCGTTTCCGCCCCTGGGTGTCTGTCTTGGCGTTTCCGCCCCTGGGTGTCTGTCTTGGCGTTTCCGCCCCTGGGTGTCTGTCTTGGCGTTTCCGCCCCTGGGTGTCTGTCTTGGCGTTTCCGCCCCTGGGTGTCTGTCTTGGCATTTCCGCTTCTGGATGTCTGTCTTGGCATTTCCGCCCCTGGATTTCTGTCTTGGCATTTCCGCCCCTGGATTTCTGTCTTGGCATTTCCGCCCCTGGATTTCTGTCTTGGCATTTCCGCCCCTGGATTTCTGTCTTGGCATTTCCGCCCCTGGATTTCTGTCTTGGCGTTTTTTCCCCTGGATTTCTGTCGTAGCGTTTCTGTCCCTGGATTTCTGTCGTGGTATTCTACCCCTGGATTTCTGTCTTGGCGTTTTTTCCCCTGGATTTCTGTCGTAGCGTTTCTGTCCCTGGATTTCTGTCGTGGTGTTCTACCCCTGGATTTCTGTCGTGGTGTTCTGCCCCTGGATTACGGTCGTGGTGTTCTGCCCCTGGATTACGGTCGTGGTGTTCTGCCCCTGGATTACGGTCATGGTGTTCTGCCCCTGGATTACAGTCGTGGTGTTCTGCCCCTGGATTACGGTCGTGGTGTTCTGCCCCTGGATTACGGTCGCGGTGTTCTGCCCCTGGATTTCGGTCGTGGTGTTCTGCCCCTGGATTTTGGTTGTGGTGTTCTGCCCCTGGATTTATGTCGTAGTGTTCTGCCCCTGGATTTCTGTCATAGTGTTTCTGCCTCTGGATTTTGACTCGGCGTACAGTTTTCTGCATTTCTGTCTTAGCATTTCCTGCCCCAGTATTTCTGTCAGTGTTCTGTCTAGAATTTCTGGCTCAGCGTTTCGGCCCCAGGATTTTCTGTCATGTCATTGCTACCTCAGCGTTTCTGCCCCAGGATTTTCTGTCATGTCATTGCTGCCTCAGCGTTTTTCTGCCCCAGGATTTTCTGTCATGTCATTGCTGCATCAGTGTTCTGTCATTGCATTCTGCTCCTGGGTTTCTGTTTGTTTCTGCCTCAGCATTCAGTTCAGCATTTCTGTCGCAACATTCTGTCATAGGATTGCTGTCCTTGCATTTCTGGCTCAGCGTTTCTGTCACTCATGGCATACTACGGTACCTGTTTTCATATTTGTTGGTTGTCATGTCTCATTGTGCCTGTGTTCATGTTTGTACCAGGGCAGTTAGCTAGGGCTCACACGTCAGGATCTGTCACGTCTACAGATCCATACGGGCTGAGGTTTCGTTATTAATGATTATTGACCACAATCTTCTCGTCCCGTATACCATACGTCATACGATGCATGTTTCATTCACCACACCTGTACGTCTACCCACCACGGTCCGTGGGTACTCTATGCCTGAGTTTCTGTTAATTACCTGTCTCTGCGCTGCAGGTTACTCGGGCTAACTCACTACTCACACACGGGGGGGGGGGGGGGGGGTTTCGTCATCAGGTTCATTTATGCGCTGTGGTCTTGATTTTCTGATAATGTTCTCATTCTTAGGTAGGCAGAGGGGCGTTGTTGTTCTCATGTCTGGTTGTCTGTCTTTCCTTCTAGTTGCGTTCTCAGGTTGGGCCGTCTTGGCATCCATACCGATATCAACCATGCCTGCACTCACTTACAGATGTCGTTTTGCCACTGGGCTCACCCTCGGGTCGGAAGCAGACGTAAATTTTCTTCAGTTGACATCCTGTTGCATTGAGGCCCTGGTTACCACCCTGGGATTTATACTCTCTCAGGGTGTGTCCTAAGCCACGGTCCTTAGGTGGTAGGTTGGGGGACATCGTCATGATTCTGGATTCCACTCTCAGCTCCGATCTCTTGTCTATGAGGTTTCTTGGAGTACTGCTCAGGGACATCAGTCCAGTCATCTTTGCTGATCCCCGATCTGGTCCAGGTGGGGAGGGGGGGCTTTAGTCACTTGGGCATGGCTGGATCATGCCATGGGACTTATTTCCCTGGGTTGGAGTCTGTTTCTCCTTCTTCGGTGCAGGACTCGGTCTCGGTTGGTAGGTCTCAGGCAGTAGCATGACCTGTTCGCATCCGGTGGGACCAATCTGTCTTGGTGTCTCCATGTTGATGATGTTCATTGCCATGGCACCTACTCCATCACATCAATCGGGCAACCAGCTTTTCCTCTCCTATCACTGGTATTTTTTGGCACTTACCCTCTCTCTTCCGCTTGCCAGGTATGGGTGTTCCACGGTGCTTCTTCTGGTGTCCGTTGTGGGTTTTTCAGTCTGCTCTGCCATCTTCTTGCAGGGGATCCTCGGGTCAGCCCTTGTTCCCTTTTCCCCATGTATCCTCTCATTCACAAGCAGTTCATTCTCATGTCTGGGTTACCTTGGGCATCAGGCTCATCCTATCCTTCACAGGACATTCATTTGGGTTTGCATAGCTTGCAGGCTCTAAGGGGGTTCCTTCTCATTTCCAGGTCAGGAGTCGGTGGGTTCTACTCTCACAGCGGATACTTACCGGTTACTTACAGTTGGCGTTTGGGCATACATCATTTTATGGATGGGATCTTTACCTTCCCTTTTCCACCTAAACTTGTGTCTTTTTGCCCTCTTTTCAGGCATACTGACCAGCCAGGCCATGGCACAACTCAGGCCTTGTTTCTTAAGTAATATCGCATTTCCCACTTGAAGGCTCCGATTACAAGTAGGAAGGCTGGCCGCAGGCCAGCCTGTATTTGTGGGAGGAGTCTGAGGGACTATTTAACCCTCCTCCTCTATCAGGGCCTGTCTTCAGGAGCCTGTCATCTTGTGCCAAGCTATTCTTTGTTATTCTTGTATCAAGCCATTTTCTTCTTGTGTCAAGCTAGGGGTAATAATTGTGCCTTTCCAATTGTTAATTTTTGTGCCAAACCAGGTGTTGATTGTTGTGCTGTGCCGGGTTTTCATTACTGTCATGGGTTTTTTTGCTGGCCCTGACATACGCTGAGAGTTATCATTGCTGGTCTGTCACTTGCTAGGAGTTATCAATAATGGTCCTTACACTGCTGGGGGTTATTGTTGTCCTTGCCTGTTACTGAGGGTTATCACTGCTGGTCCCAGTTATTTTACTTCTCCTGTGTACCCCAAGGCCCCATTTCATCTATACAAAGGGAGAAAAGTGGCACACTTCAAGCATAGACCATAAAGAAACACTCATGTTTTGGTCACGCCTCGTCTACAAGTGTGGGACAGGAGGCACGCTACACATGCAGCATACTCCCAGCACCATCACAGAACCCCCCAAAAATTGTCTTGAGTCACCCCTGGATTTGTCCCTAATAACAAATAGGACTTAATATTCCTATGCTTATTTGGCATTCTTTATCCAGTTGCCACCCGCCCTATAACCGTTTTACTGCTACAGGGTGGCAGCTGTGCGCAGCATATTGTGTATATATGTGATCCGTGCTCCCTCCATGTTCCCGAGCCGGGGGCACGTGCGCACTCCCCCACCCACCTGGCGGTGCTTTGATTCAGTCCAGCATCGATCAGATACAGGCCAATGATTTTTGGCCTGGATCTGCTCATCAGTTCAGACAAATCAGGGAACAGCATGTGCCTGTATTTACAAAACACAGGCACAGGAAATTATATCATCTCCTCTCATGGAGACCTTTTCAGTTCCAGCGTGAGAAGAGAGTGTCCCCAAAAAATGCGTCAGCAGGATCAGTTCTGACACCTGCCAACAAGCGTAGTGTCAGCAGATCACTGTCTCTCCTGATACATACAAAACTGCAGCACTAACAAGATCAGGCCTGATCTCTGCTAACACTAGCAGGTACATTTTTTTGTATAGAAAGTACAGGGTAGAGGTGATGGGACTTTGTAGATGCAATTAGTACTATGACAAAGTATTTTCAATAAAAACACAATTTATTAAAGTCACAAAGACACATATAAAAACTATTTGTACAATACATGGACAGCTTTGTGGTCATTGAAGGTATATTTTTGTAGCTCCTATAGTTGTTCCCACATCTTTAGTCCTACATGTTTCGCCGTATGTCTTCCACAGGGACAAGCGTTGTTTTATGCCTACTATATGAATGAACAAAAGCCAATTACAAAAAGTGCATATATCATATCAATATAAGTACAATTACTATACATATCAAAGACTATGAGAATAAATACATGAAAACATCTCCCCCCACTAGCAAGAGTTCCCTGAATGGAGTCATACCTCAATGACATAGAATGAGATGCAGTTATTGTGAAACACGTAGAAATAGGAGTCTGTCCAGGTGGCCCAAAGAGCCCAGATGTACAAGTGTGAACCACCCCAAAACGCTGGCTCTCCCGCTGGGAGGAATATAGCATCAACTGTATATAGTAATATACAGGAAAAATAGAGTCTAAAGATTAATAAGAAAAGCTTGTGGTCAATAGACATGTGCATTCGTTTTCGTCCGAATGCATTTTCGTCTGAATTTCAGCTATTTTCGTTTTCGTTTTGACAAACGATAACGAAAGCACAGAATCCGAAAAATGAAAGATCCAACATAAATAAGATTCTGCAAGTTACTGTCCTAAAAAGTGTTTGGGGACCCGGGTCCTGCCCCAGGGGACATGTATCAATGCAAAAAAAAGATTTAAAAACTGCCGTTTTTTCGGGAGCAGTGATTTTAATAATGATTAAAGTGAAACAATAAAAGTGTAATATTCCTTTAAATTTCATGGGGGGGGGGGGGGGTGTCTATAGTATGCCTGTATAGGGGCACATGTTTCTGGTGCTTAGAACTGTCCCTGCACAAAGTGTCATTTATGCAGGAAAAAAAGTCCTTTAAAATCACTCGCAGCTATTATGAATTGTCGGCTCCGTAATACAGAGAACACTCATTGAAAGTCATTGATTAAAAAAAAAAAAAAATTAAAAAAAAAGCGTGGGGGTCCCCCAAATTCAATTACCAGGCCCCTCAGGTCTGGTATGGATATTAAAGAGAACCCCGCGTCAAATAAAAAAAAAAAATTGACGTGGGGTCCCCCTAAAAATCCATACCAGACCCTTTATTCGAGCATGCAACCTGGCAGGCCACACGAAAAGAGGGGGGTGATGTACCAGGCCACATGCCCTCAAGTTGATCGTCCGTCGCTGGATAGCAAGAGTGGATTACCACCGCTGGAATCTTCTTTTTATTTTTTTTATTTTTAATAAAGGAATTTTTCAAAAGTGTGTTTGTCTTATTTAACTATTTTTTACACTTTCGTTGTGAAATGGTAGGGGTACTTTTGTACCCCCTTACCATTTCAAGCAGGGGGGGCGGTATCTGGGGGTACCCTTGTTAAAAGGGGCTTCCAGATTCTGATAAGCCCCCTACCCGCAGACCCCCACAACCACCGGCCAAGGTTGTGGGGATGAGGCCCTTGTCCTCATCAACATGGGGACAAGGTGCTTTGAGGGGTCACAGACCCCCAAAGCATCCTCCCAATGTTGAGGGCATGTGGCCTGGTACGGTTCAGGAGGGAGGGGGGCCGCTCTCTCGCCCCCCCATCTTTTTCTGCGGCCTGCCAGGTTGCGTGCTCGGATAAAGGGTCTGGTATGGATTTTTAGGGGGACCCCCACGTCAAATTTTTTTAAATTTGACGCAGGGTTCCCCTTAATATCCATACCAGACTTGAAGGGCCTGGTAAATGAATTTGGGGGACCCCCACGCTTTTTTATTTATTTATTTATTTTATCAATGACTTTCAATGAGTATTCTCTGTATTACGGAGCCGACAATTCATAATAGCTGCGAGTGATTTTAAAGGACTTTTTTTCCTGCATAAATGACACTTTGTGCAGGGACAGTTCTAAGCACCAGAAACATGATCCCCTTCACAGGCATACTATAGACACCCCCCCCCCCCCCCCCACGAAAATTTTAAGGAATATTACCCTTTTATTGTTTCACTTTAATCATTATTAAAATCACTGCTCCCGAAAAAACTGCAGTTTTTAAAACTTTTTTTGCATTGATACATGTCCCCTGGGGCAGGACCCGGGTCCCCAAACACTTTTTAGGACAGTAACTTGCAAATTAGCCTTTAAAATTAGCACTCTAGATTTTGAACGTTGGAGTCCCATAGACTTTAATAGGGTTCTAAAGTTCACACGAAGTATGCTATATACTAGCTCCGTCTAATCTTCTTTATACATTCGACAGACACCATAAGCCTTCAAAGACAGATTCGACCGTAATTCATGTGGATTTTCGGACGAATGCGATTTTTGAACGAAAAACAAAATAAATAAAAACGAATTTCGGGAGTAACTAAATAAATACATTTTTCGGACGAAAACTAAATTCTGAAACTAAATATTTTACTCTGCACATGTCTAGTGGTCAATCGGTTTATCACCTTTACTTTTAACAATACAATCCTCTATTATTCCTTACCAAATCAACCTACTTCAAACTCACCAGTTTAAGGGATGCAATGAGCCTAATAAAAACACTAGATGGCGCCAGACATTTAGAAAAATCCTACATGGGGCTGAAAGAACCAAGCCAAATACAAAAGAAAGTTTGTAAGGATAAGCATGTATTGTGATTATAGCTAGGGAAATACCCGTGCACAATGAAACCCACCTGATCTCTTAAGGTTACACAGCTCATCGCATCAATAGATGAAAAGGGCTGAAATGGAAGGAATGGGGAAAGGCAAATAAACAATCCTGACTGAGAAAGGGGTGAGTCGCCCCAACCTATGAAAAGCATAAAGCACCAGGTGAGTGGGGCAAACGCCCCAAACATCCTAAAATGGCTAAATCTCATTCACATGGTAACAGATAATGGTAAAATGCTGGAAAAAAGAAAACTGCGCTATCCTATATATAGAAATTAAAGTGGTTGTAACATTTTTTTTTTTAAATAACAAGCACGTTATACTTACCTCCACTGTGCAGCTCGTTTTGCACAGAGTGGCCCCGAACCTTGTCTTCTGGGGTCCCTAATGGGTTTACTTCCTCTTTGATTCCCTGCAAATGTAAAGCATAATGGACTACTATGCATCGCATAGTAGTCCATTATGTGTCACTTACCTGACACAGGAGCCAGCAAAGTCACCGCTGTCCCCTGTAGTCTGGAGCATCCATCTTCTTGGTGGGTCTCGCTGCTCCGCCGCTGTCATTCGACGAAGCCGCGATGACGTCACTCCCGCGCATGCGTGTGGAAGTTGCCACTCGCGGCATATCAGCGTTGACAGCGGCGCGCTCAGTGTGCCTGCGCGCCACTGTCTATGGCGCATGTGCCGTAGACAGCGGTGCCTGTCTTTCGGCAAATATCTCTGTGTAGGTTTAGGAGATATTTCTTAGACCTACAGGTAAGCCTTAATCTAGGCTTACCTGTAGGTCAAAGTGGTTTGTAAGGGTTTACAACCACATTAAACCCCCTTAATAACCAGACCAATTTTCAGCTTTCGTTGCTCTCACATTTTGAATGACAATTACTCAGTCATGCAACACTGTACCTATTTGAAATTTTTTTCACACAAAAAGAGCTTTCTTTTTGTGCTATTTAATCACTGCTGTTTTTTATTTTATTTTTTGCGCTATAAAAGAAAAAAAGACCAAAAAATTATGTAAAAAAAAAAGAATTTTTCTTTGTTTCTGTTATCAAATTTAGCAAAATTAGTAATTTTTCTACATATATTTTGGCCAAAATTTATACTACTACATATCTTTGGTAAAAATAACCCAAATCGGTGTATATTATGTGGCCTTTGTGAAAGTTATAGAGCCCACGAGCTATGGTGCCAATCTCTTGAGACCCTAACAAGCCAGGGAAGTAAAAATACCCCCCAAATGACCCCTTTTTGTAGACATTCCAAGGTATTTAGTAAGAGGCATGGTGAGTTTTGTGAATTTTTTTTCCCCACAATTCTTTGAAAAATCAAGATTTTCTTTTCTTTTTTTTCCACAAAATTATTATATTAGGCTATTTCTCAAACACAGCATATGTACTGTAAAGCACAAATTATACCCCAAAACACATTTGACTACTGCTCCTGAGTATGGTAATACCACATGTGTGAGACTTTTACACAGCATGGTCACATACAGAGACCCAACATGCAGGGAGCGCCATCAGGCATTCTTGGAGCATAAATTAGTCATATCATTTCTTGACTACCTCTTAGCCCCCGTACACATGGTCGGACATTCTGACAACCAAATCCGTTGGATTTTGTCAGACAGATTTTGTCCGAAACTGTTGCATACACACGGTCGGTCCAAGTTGTTGGATTTTGCGGTTGCCAAGAACGCGGTGACATAAGCCGTGTACGGCGGGACTAGAAAAGGGAAGTTCAGAACCAGGTCCGGCACCCTTTGGTCTCCTTCTGCTGATCTAGTGTTAGTAGAAGTTTGGTGAGAGACGATATGCGCTTTTCAGATTAGTGATTCAGATCGCTACTGCTATTCGGTTTGTGCTTGTGTGTGCGTATCTGATAATCAGTGCGTGCAATCAGTAATTATTTGTTTCTCATTGTGGACTATATCTTGGTATAGTACGCTTTAAAAGGCATTTATTATTGTCTGCTTGCTTCTGCTATTCAGGTCGTTCTTTCAGGCCTTACTTTCCATCATAGTAGGTCCATACTTTCCATCATAGTCGGTCCTGTTCAATATGTCCACCATCTCCAACATCTCTCCAAAAGACATATTTGAGGCCTTAAATCTTCTCTTCCTGGATCGTGAAGTTTCAGGCTCCGGGCTTTCCTCACCCTCCTCCTCGTTAGTGGAACTATTATTAGTGCGCACCTGCGTTCTCTCCGCCATGTGCTTTCCCCACTGCGCCGGAAGCGAAGGGGCGGGAATAGTCTAGAACGAACGTCAGGGGCGTGCGGAGTTTCCCGCATGCGCACTGTATATAAAACTCAACACGCCTGTATCGTCAGTACGATCTGGGAAGAAAATGAGGCGCGGACATCGTGCAAACGAAGGTAACATTTTTAACTTGGTGCATCACTAGACTAGCCTGCTTCTATCTAGGCCAATGTTGGGACAAGATTAGGAGGGTTTTTAATTGCTTTATTAGTATTTGAGGGTTTGTCCTCGAACCCTGCCTGTGACAGTTCCACAACGAGTTTTACTACGTCATAAGAAAGAGGCGCTGGAGAAACTTCTTTCTTTGGTGCGGATCATGGTCCCCACACCAGACATGGCCTATCTGAATAGGAAAATTGTGGCCATGAAGCTTACATATCTCAGGGGGAGAAAGAAGCACCTGGAGTCCTTGAGAGCAGGAGATCCAGATGCCGTTTATTACCCCAGGATGTTTTACTTTGAGAGGCTGCATTTTCTGGTAGACCAGGGGGTACCCAGGCCACCACTCAGGCCACCACTCTCCAGTCTTCCTTCAAGGCTTCCTTCACCCCCAGCTGAGGCTTCCAACGTACAACATGGGCCTTCCAGGCAGAAACATGTGGTGGGGCCCAGCTTGAGACAGGTATTGCATTGTTGAACATATTTCTTGTGGTACATTTAATGATGTTAACTAGATGTTCTTATTGATCAGTAAGTTGTGATTTATCAAAGTGGTTTACATATCAAGAGACAGTAGTGACCAAAAATGATTGGGACGGGAAAGAAAAATCCTGGGCTCAGAATGATAGTCTGTTCTATTTGGTAACATTCAATTTGCAAAAGCCAGGAGCACAAAATGGTGTTATTGTTGAGCAAAAAACTAAAACTATGTCCCCTTTTCATAGACAGGAAGACCTCAGTCGGGGGGAGGCTGTGGCAAGTGGCAGCCAGGAGGTCGACCAACGCCCTCCTCCTCCTGCCCCAACTACAGGAGCCCAGCCACAGCCTCGAAAGATGCCTGGATGGAAGTGCCCAAGGAAGACGAGAGAGTGATGGCCTGGGTTCACTCTGGTCTGCCAGAAGATGCAGCCTCTTGAAGATCCACATCCTGGGGACATAGATGGCATCTGAATTTCCTGTTCTCTAAGACTTCTGGACCAGATTCTCTCCCTGAGATATGTACTCCTCAGGCCACCAATTTTTTATATTCTAATTAGTTCATGTCTGCCCTGGGGGCCAAAGGCTGCACCAAAGTAACAAGTTTCTCCAGCGCTGCGTTCCTCTTTTTATTTTATTGCAAACAAAATAAAGGTTTTTTTTGTTTGATGAAATACAGTACTTGTGTATGTGTTTTCCTTCCAAAAGGCCAGTTTATTTGTGAGCAGGCAGGTACATTTCAAAAATACATAGTGAAATGAATAACAAGGGGCACCAACACTAATCAACCTCCTGTAGATTAAAAACGAAAAACCAAAGATAAAAAATAAAATAATGTTGTTGTGTTAAGTTTACACACAAAAAACACCCCCAAAAAAGGAGAAATGAGCAAACTGTCTTTAAAGGAGATTTTTAGGAATTAAAAAAAAAAATCCAAAAAAGAACAAAATCTTCATTCTTGCAGCATTGTAAAGAACAAGAGAATGTGCTTCATGAAAGAATTTTTAACATTGCAGCGTGATGAATGTGCTATATCGATTACGAGCAGTAGTTTTACCTGAACGAGCGCTTCCGTGTCGGAATTTGAATGTGAGCATGCGTGGCAATTTGTCCATCGGAGTAGGCTACACATGATCAGAGTATGTCCTATCGGACCAGTTTGTCGGAAAATATTTCCAGCAAGTTGGAAAATTTGGTCGACGGATATTCCGAGGGAAACAGTCCGATGGATACCACACACATTCGGATTATCCGACAAAACAGTCCGATAGGACACATTCCGACGGATTCTCCGACTGTGTGTACAAGGGCTAAAATTTTTGAAGGCCCTGGAGAACCAGGACAATGGAAACGCCCCAAAAATGACCTCATTTTGGAAAGAAAACACCCCAATGTATAATCTGTGAGGCCTATCGAGTTTTTTGAACATGTCATTTTTTCCTACAAGTTTTTGGAAAATGTGTAAATAAAATGAAAACGCATTTTTTTTTACACAATGTTGTCCATTTACACAATATTTCTAGCACATAACATGTACATACCAAAAATTACACCCCAAAATAGATTCTCCTACTCCTCCTGAGTATGGCGATACCTGTGAGACTTTTCTACAGCGTGGCCACATACAGAGGACCAACATGCAGGGAGCACCATCAGGTGTTTTAGGGACGTAAGTTTCAAATCTAATTTGACTACTTATTACACTTTTGTCAGGCACTGTAGTGGCATGGATATGGTATGGATGTGGCATTGGTGGGGATGGATGAGACGTGGATGGAGATGGCTGAGCATGAATGAGTATGGATGGGTACGGCTGGGTATAGATAGGATGGCTGGGTATGGCTGAGTATGGCTGGGTGTGACTGAGGAAGGCTGAGTATGGCTGGGTCCACAAGAAGCCTCAGGTGATATTGTGGGCAAGGTATATAGACGACATCCTCCTCCTATGGGATGGTAGCTGGGAAGATTTGGGTACTTTTATGATTAAACTTAACAATAGGAGTATTTTTCTTAAGTATGAGGCTAGCCTGACCAAAATTAACTTTTTGGATCTGAAGATTGGTGTGAATTATGGTCAGTTCTCCACTGCAACCTTTTTTAAGAGCACTGACCGTATTTCCCACATACTGACGGGTAGTTGCCACCATGAGGCCTGGTTACGATCGGTGCCTAAAAGCCAGTTTATACGCTTAAAGCGCAATTGCTCCGATCATGGAGAATTTTTGCTCCAGGCAGATGTTCTGATTAAACGCTTTTGAGAGAAGGGCTATATAGAGGCCTCCCTTACTAAGACTCTGGAGGAAGTATCACTACTGGATAGAAGTGATCTCCTTAAAGCTAGAACATATAATGGTGATAGGTTACCTTCTACCCCTTTTGTTACCACTTACTCCATCCAGCATAGAAGTATTGCAAAACTTATTAAGAAACATTGGCACATCCTTACAAACAATCAAACTTTGGGTCGTATTCTCCCTGCGAAACTACAGGTGATCTATAAAGGAGCTTCTTCCCTCAGAAATAGAGTAGCTCTTAATGTATTCGATCCTCCCCCCATCAAGAAAGGTTTTTTTGAAAATCTTATTTTAGGATTTTATCAATGTAGGAGGTGTAGAGTTTGTTCTCTGAGTGGCTGCACACATAGAAGGACCCATAAGTTTGTGTCCACCAGCATCTCTGTGGAGTTAGAAATTAAACCATTTATCATGTGCTTGACAGAGGGGGTGGTCTACCTACTTCAATGTCCATGTGTATGTGGGTAGGACCAAGCGCCCCCTCTCTGTCAGACTCAACGAGCTGGAGGCGGCATGGGTGCATAAATTAAGGTCAGTGGCGTAACTAGAACCTTCAGGGCCCCGATGCAAGAAACCATGGAGGGCCCCCCCCCCCCCCACCTCCGTACAGGGCTCTTTTCTCCGAGCCTGATGGTGGAACACCAGGGCCCGGTCCCAAGTGGGTGGCTGCCCTATAAAGGAACCGATTTCTCCATTTCCCCCCGCTTCTCCTCCTCTCCCACCCACAGGCATTCAGGGCTGCAGGAGGAAAATTCACATATGCACACACATATAAACCAGTGGTTTTTAGGGGGGCGCAAGCAAACTGAAAAATTCAGAAAAAAACATAAATTACAGCCACTGTACCATCAAACACCACCACTGTGCCATCAAATGTCATCACTGTGCCCATCAAACTCTGCCGCTGTGCCATCAAATGCCACCGGTGTGCCCATCAAATGCTGCCACTGTGCCCATCAAGCTCTGCCACTGTGCCCATCAAGCTCTGCCACTGTGGCCATCAAGCTCTGCCACTGTGCACATCAAATGGCGCCACTGTGCACATCAAATGCTGTTGGTGTGTCCATCAAATGCTGCCACTGTGAATCCCCACCGCCTGCTCGCTGTCTGCTTGCCACTTACCCTGTCTTGGTGGGGCAGCGGGTAACGGCCATGGGCGGGGTCCTCCATGCATCTCCTGCCATCCTCATCTCCCGTCCTCTCCTCCTGATTGGCTGAAATGATAGGCGCAGCTATTGGACGCCTATCAGGTGACGGGTAACAGACCCGCACACCTGATTGGTGGAGAGGCGGTTCAGTGTTAGGAAAGTGAATATTAATTCACTTTTCTAACACACCTGGGTGGACTGTGAGCGTCAAGCATGGCGGTTGCAGTTCACCTATTTTGAAGCCTATTAGAGCCTATGGCTCGAATCAGGTGCAAAAACACCCCCGCTGCTGTAATTCAGGTGTCCGGCACCCCAAAAGGGACCAGACACCTAAATATGGGGGTGGCAGCGGTGGCCATGGATAGATTCATGCTATGCTATGCATGAATTTATCCATTGGTCATAGAGGGGGTGGCTGGAGAGAGGGGGCAGTACCTGTGCGCCCTTTTGGATGCTCCGCCACTGATAAACACATGCACATTCACATACATACATACATACATGCACACTCATATACATGCACACATACATATATGAACACACACACACACATACAAGCATGCTCACACACACACACACACACACACACAAGTAGTGATGGACGAACTTCCGACGGGACGTTTCGCGAACGCGAAACGCGAACGGACACAAACGTTCGCGAAAACGACCGTTCGCCGCGGGCTCCATTGACTTCAATGGGAGGCGAATTTCGCAAACCTTTAGGTCGAATTTGCGGCCACGGGGTAATTATTAGGGGGTAGCACGTAGTCCCACCACCTGGACAATAGCATAATACATGTATGAGGTGAATTTGGGATCGATAACTACAAGCATTTTTTTTTTATTTGGGAAATTGTTCTGACAATTCAGGACTATGGAGCTAATGAAGGCAATGGAGGAGAGGGAAGGTCAGGGACCAGGGTAGGCAAACAAGAGGGTGCAGGAGATACAGAGCACTGACAGCAGCACCGTAATACAGAGCACTGACATCAGCACCGTGACATACAGCGCTGACAGCAGCTCCGTGACATACAGCGCTGACAGCAGCTCCGTGACATACAGCGCTGACAGCAGCTCCGTGACATACAGCGCTGACAGCAGCTCCGTGACATACAGCGCTGACAGCAGCTCCGTGACATACAGCGCTGACAGCAGCACCGTGACATACAGCGCTGACAGCAGCTCCGTGACATACAGCGCTGACAGCAGCTCCGTGACATACAGCGCTGACAGCAGCTCCGTGACATACAGCACTGACAGCAGCTCCGTGACATACAGCGCTGACAGCAGCTCCGTGACATACAGCGCTGACAGCAGCACCGTGACATACAGCGCTGACAGCAGCTCCGTGACATACAGCGCTGACAGCAGCTCCGTGACATACAGCGCTGACAGCAGCTCCGTGACATACAGCGCTGACAGCAGCTCCGTGACATACAGCGCTGACAGCAGCTCCGTGACATACAGCGCTGACAGCAGCACCGTGACATACAGCGCTGACAGCAGCTCCGTGACATACAGCGCTGACAGCAGCTCCGTGACATACAGCGCTGACAGCAGCTCCGTGACATACAGCACTGACAGCAGCTCCGTGACATACAGCGCTGACAGCAGCTCCGTGACATACAGCGCTGACAGCAGCACCGTGACATACAGCGCTGACAGCAGCTCCGTGACATACAGCGCTGACAGCAGCTCCGTGACATACAGCGCTGACAGCAGCTCCGTGACATACAGCGCTGACAGCAGCTCCGTGACATACAGCGCTGACAGCAGCTCCGTGACATACAGCGCTGACAGCAGCTCCGTGACATACAGCGCTGACAGCAGCTCCGTGACATACAGCGCTGACAGCAGCACCGTGACATACAGCGCTGACAGCAGCTCCGTGACATACAGCGCTGACAGCAGCTCCGTGACATACAGCGCTGACAGCAGCTCCGTGACATACAGCGCTGACAGCAGCTCCGTGACATACAGCGCTGACAGCAGCTCCGTGACATACAGCGCTGACAGCAGCTCCGTGACATACAGCGCTGACAGCAGCTCCGTGACATACAGCGCTGACATCAGCACCGTGACATACAGCGCTGACAGCAGCTCCGTGACATACAGCGCTGACAGCAGCTCCGTGACATACAGCGCTGACAGCAGCTCCGTGACATACAGCGCTGACAGCAGCTCCGTGACATACAGCGCTGACAGCAGCTCCGTGACATACAGCGCTGACAGCAGCACCGTAAGCAGCCCCAGGAGGAAGTCAGCACAGCACAGGGATGGTGTGATCCCCTCATAATAAGAACCCCCAGGAGGAAGTCAGCACAGCACAGGGATGGTGGGAGCCCCTCATAATAAGAACACCCAGGAGGAAGTCAGCACAGCACAGGGATGGTGGGAACCCCTCATAATAAGCAGCCCCAGTAGAAATATGACACCGCTCAACCTCTTCAAAGAGGAGGGTAGGGGCATATAGTACGGTGTGCTTTTTTGGGTCAGGGAAGTGAGCCAAATGAATTAAGAAGGTCTGTGTGCTTGATTCCAAAAATTGTTTATAGACATATACATGGTCTACTGATCACATGTGTTGAATTCCTCCGAGATCCATGCCTCATTCATTTTTAGAAATGTGAGGTAGTTAACACTGTGGTGAGCTAGGCGAGTACGCTTATCGGTCACAATCCCCCCTGCTGCGCTGAACGTCCTTTCGGACAGGACACTGGATGAGGGGCAAGCCAACAGTTCGATTGCAAATTGGGCAAGCTCTGGCCAGAGGTCAAGCCTGCCCACCCAGTAGTCTAGGGGTTCATCACTCCTCAGAGCGTCCACATCGGCCGTTAACCCAATGTAGTCGGACACCTGACGGTCTAGGCGTTCCCTGATGCTGGATCCGGATGACACCTGTCGATGGGTCGGCTGAAAGAATGACCTCATATCCGAAGTCACCAACACATCTTCAAACCGGCCTCTTCTTGCAGGCGCTGTTGGATTGGTACCCGCAAATCCTTCTCTGGGAGTGGGAATTGCTCCTCTGCCAGCGCACGCAAAAGCAGAATGCAGCATTTCTCGAAGCAAGGCCTGGAAGTGCTGCATTCTGACAGCCCTCTGCGACGGCGGTAACATTTCCGCCATTTTGTGTTTGTACCGGGGGTCTAAGTACGTTGCCACCCAGTACTGGTCCTTGACCCTCATGCTTTTTATACGGGGGTCCCTATTAAAACACTGGAGCATGAAGGCCCCCATTTGCACTAAAGTGGAAGCGGTGTGGTGGCCTGGCTCCTGCTCATCATCCAGGATAATGTCGTCCTCTTCATTCTCCTCTCCCCATCCTCGCACAACAGGGATCCCAGAAAGGTTTAAAGCATGCTCTTCTTGCTCCTGCTCATCCGCCCCGGCACCATCCTCCTCTGACTCCTCATCAGACTCCTGTTGTTGACTTGTCTCAGATAGAGTAGCCCCCCCTGGGAATTCATCCAGCATTGCGACTTCCTCATCTTCCCGCTCCTGCTCCTCCACAGCCTGATCAATGACACGACGCAATGCACGCTCCAGAAAGAAGGCATAAGGTACCATGTCACTGATGGCGCCATGGCTGCGACTGACCAGTTTGGTGATCTCCTCAAATGGCCGCAGAAGTCTGCATGTGTCGCGCATGAGCAGCCACTGGCGCGGTGAAAAAAAACCCAGCTCCCCAGAACCGTTTCTTTCGCAGAGTTCATACAGGTAGACGTTAACTGCACGTTTCTGCTGGAGCAGCCTATCAAGCATATAGAAGGTTGAGTTCCATCGCGTCGGGCAATCGCAAATAAGACGTCTGACCGGCAGATGGTGTCGCCGCTGAATGTCAGCAAGGCGAGCCATGGCCGTGTAAGATCTTCTGAAATGGGCCGAGATTTTCCTTGCCTGCCGCAAGATGTCCTGGACCCCAGGGTATTTGACAAGGAATCGCTGCACGACCAAGTTTAAGACGTGTGCCATGCACGGCACGTGCGTGATTTTGCCCTGTTTCAATGCGCTAAGCAGATTGGCACCGTTGTCACACACCACTTTACCAACTGTCAAATTGAGCGGTGTTAGCCACTCATCTGCCTGTGAACGCAAAGCTGAAAGGAGTGCCGGGCCAGTGTGGCTCTTTGCTTCCAGGCACAACAGACGCAGCACGGCATGGCAACGTCTCACCTGGCATGTGGAATAGGTTCTGGGGAGCTTGGGCGGTGCAGTGGAAGAGACGCTAGCAGCGGAAAAGGAGGAGGCAGCTGAGGAGGAGAGGGAGGAGGATGGAGTAGGAGGAGGAGAAGAAGAGTCAGGCCTGCATGCAATCCGTGGCGGTAAAACCAAATCTACACGGGTGCCACGGGTTACATGCTTGACGGCCGTCAGAAGGTTCACCCAGTGGGCAGTAAAACTGATATACCTTCCCTGCCCGTGTTTGCTAGACCACGTGTCTGTGGTCAGATGTATCTTGGCACCGACACTGTGTGCCAGAGATACATTCACTTGCCGCTGAACATGGCCATATAGCTCTGGGATGCCCTTCTCTGAGAAATACTTCCTTCCTGGGACCTTCCATTGTGGTGTTCCAATGGCCACAAATTTGCGAAAGGCCTCCGAGTCCACCAGTTTATATGGCAGTAGTTGGCGGGCTATGAGTTCTGACAAGCCAGCCGCCAACCGTTGGGCAAGAGGGTTATCCGGCGTCATCATTTTTTTACGCTCAAACATTAGGCCCACGGAAGCCTGCCTTTTTGCAGAAAAATGTGAGCTTGGCGTGATGGAAGGTGGAGTGGAGGACAATTGTGAGGAGAGAGGAGAAGGAGAAGTAGAAGACGAGGCTGGACGGTGAGAGCCTGCAGTGTGGCTTTGTGTGTTCCGTTGCTCCCACTGGGCTCGGTGATGGCTGCTCATGTGCCTTCTTAAGGCGGTCGTCCCTAGGTGAGTATTGGGCTTACCGCGACTAACGCGTTGACTGCAAAGATTGCAGATGGCAACGCTATTGTCAGCAGCGGACACGTTAAAAAAAGCCCACACTGCGGAGCCATGTGCCGGTGTCCTGGGAGCGCCAGATGTGACCGTACATGGTCGATGACTCGCTCCTGATACATTTGCAGTCTGCTTTGTCCCTGCTGTGCAATGTAAGTCATTGCTGCTTCTCCTCCCTATCTGCTGGTCCATATCTCCCTCTGAACTCCCCTCCTCTTCCTCTCTTGTGGGCACCCACGTGACATCACTAGACACGTCATCATCAACGTCACCTTCCCCACCGCTATAAGTAGAGTAGGCAGCAACACCGGGGACCAACCTCCTCCTTGGGCTGATCTGGGTACTGGCGTCAGACTGCTGAGTAGCGCTTGTTGCTACCTCCTCTTCCTGATCCAATACCAAGAGTGGCTGCGCATCAGAAATGTCCTCTTGATATGGATCGGAAAATAATTCCAGTGACTCAAGCGGAAGGTATGTGGTGGTGGTGGTGGTGGTCGTGTTGTTGGTGGTAGTGTCTTTGGGGGTGCACATAGCAGAGAGTGAAGAAGAGGGTGCAGATCGAGAGGATGAGGAGGGTGCAGAAGAGTAAGGCTGAGCGAGCCACTCAACCAAGTCTGGTGCATCCTTTAAAGTAATTGAACGCACCTTCTGCAACTTCCCACTTTGGCTCAAGCCTGTTGCTCCTGCCCTACCCCTACCACCCCTGCGGAAGGGCCTGCCTCTTCCTCTGCATGTCATTTTTTAAATGACCCTGTGACAAAACTCTTAGTCCCTATACCGCTGAAGGACTGCTGCAGTATAGGTGAGCGGTCAGCAGTGGTGCACGTCAACCCTATCTATTGTGGACCTATAGCGGTCCTTACAGAACAGCAGACTGTACCGCACTCAAGCCTATGTACCGTAGCACCCTATACCAAGTTACCAGTCCTTATAAGAACTTTTGTGGACCAAGCAGGTTGTGTATTAGTGTTTAGCAGACTGTACGTCAGTCCCTATACCGCTGAAGGACTGCTGCAGTATAGGGCAGCGGTCAGCAGTGGTGCACGTCAACCCTATCTATTGTGGACCGATAGCGGTCCTTACAGAACAGCAGACTGTACCGCACTCAAGCCTATGTACCGTAGCACCCTATACCAAGTTACCAGTCCTTATAAGAACTTTTGTGGACCAAGCAGGTTGTGTATTAGTGTTTAGCAGACTGTACGTCAGTCCCTATACCGCTGAAGGACTGCTGCAGTATAGGGCAGCGGTCAGCAGTGGTGCACGTCAACCCTATCTATTGTGGACCGATAGCGGTCCTTACAGAACAGCAGACTGTACCGCACTCAAGCCTATGTACCGTAGCACCCTATACCAAGTTACCAGTCCTTATAAGAACTTTTGTGGAACAAGCAGGTTGTGTGTTAGTGATTAGCAGACTGTACGTCAGTCCCTATACCAATGAAGGACTGCTGCAGTATAGGGCAGCGGTCAGCAGTAGTGCACGGCAACCCTATGTATTGTGGACCGATAGCGGTCCTTACAGAACAGCAGACTGTACTGCACTCAGGCCTATGTACCGTAGCACCCTATACCAAGTTACCAGTCCTTATAAGAACTTTTGTGGACCAAGCAGGTTGTGTGTTAGTGTTTAGCAGACTGTGCGTCAGTCCCTATACCGCTGAAGGACTGCTGCAGTATAGGGCAGCGGTCAGCAGTAGTGCACGGCAACCCTATGTATTGTGGACCGATAGCGGTCCTTACAGAACAGCAGACTGTAACGCACTCAGGCCTATGTACCGTAGCACCCTATACCAAGTTACCAGTCCTTATAAGAACTTTTGTGGACCAAGCAGGTTGTGTGTTAGTGATTAGCAGACTGTACGTCAGTCCCTATACCAATGAAGGACTGCTGCAGTATAGGGCAGCGGTCAGCAGTGGTGCACGTCAACCCTATGTATTGTGGACCGATAGCGGTCCTTACAGAACAGCAGACTGTAACGCACTCAGGCCTATGTACCGTAGCACCCTATACCAAGTTACCAGTCCTTATAAGAACTTTTGTGGACCAAGCAGGTTGTGTGTTAGTGATTAGCAGACTGTACGTCAGTCCCTATACCAATGAAGGACTGCTGCAGTATAGGGCAGCGGTCAGCAGTAGTGCACGGCAACCCTATGTATTGTGGACCGATAGCGGTCCTTACAGAACAGCAGACTGTACTGCACTCAGGCCTATGTACCGTAGCACCCTATACCAAGTTACCAGTCCTTATAAAAACTTTTGTGGACCAAGCAGGTTGTGTGTTAGTGTTTAGCAGACTGTGCGTCAGTCCCTATACCGCTGAAGGACTGCTGCAGTATAGGGCAGCGGTCAGCAGTAGTGCACGGCAACCCTATGTATTGTGGACCGATAGCGGTCCTTACAGAACAGCAGACTGTAACGCACTCAGGCCTATGTACCGTAGCACCCTATACCAAGTTACCAGTCCTTATAAGAACTTTTGTGGACCAAGCAGGTTGTGTGTTAGTGATTAGCAGACTGTACGTCAGTCCCTATACCAATGAAGGACTGCTGCAGTATAGGGCAGCGGTCAGCAGTAGTGCACGGCAACCCTATGTATTGTGGACCGATAGCGGTCCTTACAGAACAGCAGACTGTACCGCACCCAAGCCTATGTACCGTAGCACCCTAGACAGACCAAGTTACCAGTCCTGATAAAGAGCTTTGTGGAACAAGTGAGTTGTGAATGATTAGCAGACTGCAGCAGAAGGGCAGCAGTCAAGTATAATATTCTTTCTATATTTGGAAGAAAGAATATTATACGTGTACAAGCCTATTACCGTACCACTGATACCAGTCCTGAAAAGAACCTTTGTGGAACTAATAGTAACAGCAAGTCTTTAAAATTATCCTCACTGCCTGACACACTGCTTCCTGCCTGTCCCTATACAAATTGGCAAAAAAGAGTAGGCTGGAACGATTAGCTGGAACAGCTCTTTTGTGGACCTGATAGTAACAGCTAATGATGATGATGATGATGATGATGAAGAAAGACTAATCTGGCTGAGCTGTCCCTAAAATAGCAGCATACAGCGCTCTGTCCCTTTATCTAAACTGACAAAAGAAACTCAGGCTGCTGACCTAACACCTATACCAGTCCTGAAAAGAACTTTTGTGTACCAAATAGCTAGCGTTTTCTCTGTCCCTACTCCACACAGGATCCTTTCCCTACAGTGACAGAAGAAAGAATGTAAAATGGCCACCGGATCGGGTGTATTTATAGGTTAGGGGGAATGTCCAAGTGTCCATGAGCTGTCATGTCTCAATTGGTTGTCCTGTAACACATGATAAACGTGTCACGAAAGGTTAAAGTTCTTGTATACATTAAACACGTAAGTCCGCCGGGGCGAACGACGGAAAAAGGCGTTCGAACCCGCGGACGGCGAAAGTCGGAAATTCGCCGCGAAACGACCGCCGGGCGAACCGTTCGGCCATCACTACACACAAGCATGCTCACACACACATACAAGCATGCACACACACATACAAGCATGCTCACACACACACACACACATGCAAGCATGCACACACACACACACACACACACTTACACATACAAGCATGCACACACACGCACACATACATGCATGCATGCTCACTGCTCACACACATACATGCATGCTCACACACACACATAGAAGCATGCTCACACACACGCACACATACATGCATGCATGCTCACACGCACACATACAAGCATGCTCACACATACAAGCATGCTCGCACACACACATACAAGCATGCTCACACACACACACATACAAGCATGCTCACACACACACACATACAAGCATGCTCACACACACACACACATATAAAGACAAATACAGTAGATATAATTATATATATAAAAAAAATGGCAGACATTTACCTTTGCTTTTCCTGCTGGGTACTGCACTCTAGGGGGAGACAAAGAGCACACACTGTGCTTTTACTTAGGCTAATGTGAGGACGGAGCTCCCTGCACAGTGCCGATTTCAGTTCCGCCGATGATCGGGGAGCTCCTGTCAGCCTCCCCTCCTATCGAAGAGTACAGGGGGCCCTCAAAAGGCCCCCTGCAGCAAGGGCAATCTTGGCGATCCCTATAATTCCGCCACTGATTAAGGTGCTACACCCCTTACATGATGAATGTAGAGGTAGATTTAAATGCTTTCATTGATAACTCATAGGTGTCATTTGGTTACGAATGTAAACTTCATGTGACCCTCAGTGACATACTTGCTTGATTTATTTAAATGCCCTATTTCTATTTTTTTATTCTATTTTCTCTTTTGGGTGTTTTTTCTTATAAATGTTTTTTTTTAAATAATGTTTTTATTTTATTTTTTTATTTCTGATATTGTTATGCAGAGGTATGCAGGGAAGATACATTTCTGTTTGCATTATACCTGCTTTTTGTACATACGTTCTTGTGTTCCCGGCCATTAATAGGCATTGATAACACTATAGATGTATGTCATTTGATTTCACTGATATATATATATATATATATATGTATATATATAATATATATATATATATATATATATATATATATATATATATATATATATATATATATATATAATATATATATATATATATATAATATATATATATATATATATATATATATATATATATATATATGACACTTTTTAGTGTTATTTCCTCTTTTATCCACTAGATGGCATGACGGGATTGTTTACTTTGTTCATCCCCTTGTGTCCAGTTGGATATGTGGATTGCGAATTATATCGGTAATTTCGAAATTTTTAACATTTCTATTTATATACATGTGTTTTTTTT
Source organism: Lithobates pipiens (assembly GCF_037356315.1). Taxonomy (NCBI): domain Eukaryota; kingdom Metazoa; phylum Chordata; class Amphibia; order Anura; family Ranidae; genus Lithobates; species Lithobates pipiens. The sequence continues at coordinate 93,245,537 of NW_027507788.1, read as the reverse complement.
TTTGTTTTTTTTTTCGTTTCATGATTATTTCTCTGTCCTCCCGGATACTATACATATTACCATGAGAGTATCCAGGAGTTATGCCTTGGTTACTTCCTGGTTTGGTGGTTAACGAGCTATGGCACCTGGGTTCACAACAAGGCATGGTTTTGTTTCCCTATTTAAGCGATGAGTCAGTGCGTAGCCCGTTCCCTTGACAACGTATATATGAGACGAAACGTACGTCGGGTGGTTGGTGCACTGACATCATCGCTGTGCACTGTTGAGTACGAACGGGCTATTGCTAGCCACCCGGCTATGTTTTTCATGTGAGACACTCTTTTACCTGCTATTTGATCTAAGTGCATCCTTTTTATCCTTATTAAATTTGCCATACTGGTTTACACTATGGAGTACCCTGTTTTTATTTTTCTGGGCTCTACTGCTTGATCGTTTTTTGGATCATTGGATCAAGTTACCCTGCCTGCCCCTGAGCTCATCACTGTGAGGCTGAGCTGTGTCTACATCCCTGCTGGATATCTTCTCTGATACAGGATTTTTAAGCTTGCCTTCCGGTAAGAGTGCATTCCAGGCAGTGGTGGATCACTTTATTGGGTGTTAATTTTATTTCACTTCACTGGATAATTATTTCACTCGTGGCTTCAACTTCATTGTATTGGACAATTTTATATCTGATTTCACGGATTTAATAATTTTTTTGTGTTTGAGTATTCATTTTTAGTATTTATATTGTCACTTGTATTTACTTTTCAATATTTTCCTATTGATTTACACATATATTGTTTTGGTTGGGTTTATCACAGAATCTTATACCTTATCAATTTTTGGAATATTAAGGGCAGCTCATTTTTTATTTTTTCCTATGTTGTTATTTGTGCATATCTCACAATTTTTGAACTGCAGCTATTTTTATTTTATCTTTCTTGTTTTATTTGATCACTAGGTCCCGTGGTGAACTTTTTTGTTTTTCTGACATTTAAATAATACATTTTGATATCTATAGCTCCTCTTTATTCTTATATCCAACTTCTACAAGCCCAATACCTTCATTCATCACCTTGGGGAACACAATGTTACTAAACAAGAAAGGAACGGAACAGCGTATCCAGGTGGAAAAGGCTATAAAACAACCCCTCTATGATAATGAATCCTTTGATCACAATTTTATGCTGGTCAATAGGGGTGCAACGGATCGTCACCGGGCCGTGACACGAACGGGTCACCCTGTTCGGATTGGCATATGCCACGATCTGTTGTGCCCAAAGCGCTGCTCTGTGACAATTGCAGTCACAGCCATCTCTCCATACTCTGCCAATACCCTGCAATACCCTGTGTCATGGTTATGTAGTGATCTTCCTGTGTTTGCTTACCTTCCCTCATGTCTTCAGACTAAGAAGCCAGCTACTTCCACCTGGTGGTTTTTATAACCTCTCCTCTAAGCATGGCTCCACCCCAGGCCCTATCAGGGAGCCTATATAAACCTGTGCACTGCAGGGCTCAGTGCTGATCAACCATTGTGTATTCCTTTGTGTATTAGCTTCCCGTTTCCTGTCGTGTGCTCTGCTACTGATTTCCGTTACCGACCTTGGCGTGTTCTGACCATCCCTGCTTGCCTGTGACCCTGACCTATTGGCGTGTACCCGACTATTCTGTTCTGCTTGTGGCCCCGACCTTGGCTTTGTCCCTCACCATCCCTATCCTCCTGTTGCCTACTGTGGGTGTGAGCTGGGGGACCCTGGGGGTCGCGACCTGGAGCCAGTTGCAGCCAAGACCATCTTCACCACTCGAAGCTCTGGTGAACACCAGCTGGCTCTTAGACTCCGCGCCCCAGGGAATCTCACGCTCTATCCCCAGTGGGATCTGTCCCCGTCTGCAGCAGTCAGCCGTAGGGTCCACAACCTCGCGGTGCACTCCGCATCCCTACGGTGTGCACCTGTCACCTCGCCTCAAGGTGACCTGACAGTTTGATCAGCCATGGACCCAGCTGACGTGCCGCTTCCTGCAGATGATCCATTGCAGAGCTTAGTTCGGCGACTTGAGACCCAAGAATCGCATCAGACGCAGGTGATGCAATTCCTTCAGGATTTGGCATCCCGTTTTGAACAGGTTCAGGCCTCATTAGGACCCCCAGTTCAACAACCTCAACCACTATCTGCGACTGCACCTATCGCACCAGTCGCATCCACGCATTCATTAGTACTGCCAGCTCCGTCCCGTTTCTCTGGGGACTCCAAGGCCTGCAGGGGCTTCCTCAGCCAATGCACAATTCATTTTGAACTTCAGCCCCAAAACTTCCTGTCCGATCGGGCAAAAGTCGCATATATCATATCCCTCCTGTCCGGCGAAGCGTTGGCTTGGGCCTCCCCTCTGTGGGAACTGAATGATCCAGTGGTTTCTAGCCTGTCTGATTTCTTGAAACTTTTTCGGAATATCTTCGAGGAACCAGGTCGTGTCTCCTCAGCGGCTAGCACTCTTTTAAGTCTCCGTCAAGAGGCCGCTTCTGTGGGACAGTATGCTCTTCAGTTCCGTATCCTCTCAGCTGAATTGAGCTGGAATAATGAGGCCCTAGTTGCAACCTTTTTACATGGCCTCTCTGATAGAGTGAAGGATGAATTAGCAGGAAGATCCCTTCCTGCTGATCTGGACAGTGTCATCACCTTGTGTAACCAGATCGATATTCGCTTTCAGGAGAGGGCCCTGGAAAAAAGACGCCAGCACTCCCCGTTCTTTAGGCATCCTGAGTCCCCAGTCCCTTCTCCTCGATTCGAGGAGCACCCCCTGCCTACCGAGGAACCTATGCAGTTGGGCTGGACTAAGTTATCTCCCGAAGAACGCGCTAGGCGCAGAACTCTGGGCCTATGCCTCTATTGTGGGGCTAAAGGTCATTTCCGTGACACTTGTTCTCTTCGTCCGGAAAAACGCTCAGGGCTAATACATCTGGAAGGTGGAGTATTAGACCCTGAAATATCACCTTCACCGTCTCGTCTTCTCCTTTCTGTGTTGCTTCATGTCGGTGCTTCCTCTCGTTCGGTCGCAGCACATCTTGATTCCGGAGCCGCTGCCAATTTCATGGATTGGGAAACTGCATTCTCCATGAGACTTACCCTTTTGCCCCTTACAACACCATTGGTGGTCTTGGCGATTGATGGCACGGTTCTCCCAGGGGGTCCTATCCGCTTCCAGACTATTCCTGTTAAGATGTCAGTAGGGACACTCCACCAGGAGTGGATATCCTTCCTTGTCTTACCTAAGGCTTCATCTCCTATCATATTAGGTCTTCCTTGGTTTCGGCTCCATTCTCCACACGTTGACTGGTCTGCTGGACGGATCCTGGCTTGGGGTTCCTCCTCTTCCCCTTCCTGTCTACTCAAGGGTACCCCAAAGGAGAAACTTCCCGTTACCACCACCCCAGTATCTTCTGCTTTTCCTGCTGTATATGGCGATCTCTGGGACGCGTCCTGCGATAGTCGGACTGGTGCACTCTCTGGGTCATGTGATACTCTGGATGAGGAGCCCACCTATGAACCTGAGTCGATCATTCGCTCCAGTTCGCATAACCATTTACCTCTGCCTGTCCCTAATCTCCCTTGGACGCACAGCCAGGCTAACTTGTCTGCAAGTTCCAGAGTCGCTATGCCTTGTGATGCGATTGAGATGGTCGCTACATCTGACAATACTAATCAGTCGGCCTCCACACCACTTATGCCAGTCCAGCCCATGCCCTATGAGCTTCCTGCTTCTTGTTCAGGACCTTCTGTGACCCAGTCTCACCCTACTACTACTATGTCCGTTCAAACCCATTTAAGAGGCTCAATCCATCCTTTGGATAGAATACCTCATTCGGCCAAGAGGGGTTTTCAATCTTTTTCTCAGGGTTCTGTTTGTGTTTCTGCTATCCAGCTTAAATCTTGCGACATGTCACCCTCTAACCAACCTGACCTCAGGGATCCACTGAGCTCTGCCCAGTTTGGTGGTCCTGTGATGGATGCCCAACTCAACTTTAAGGGTGAGGGGGTCCCTGCTCAGACTCCTGATCTTCTCATGCCCTTACCCATTCCTAAAAAGCCTTTAGTCCTCAAGTCCTCTCGTCCTCTCCCTACCTCTGCTTTGGTTTCTGAGGATAATCTAAAATACGAGGTTAGTCAAGTTTTGGATTCCCGGCTCCGTAAAGGCATTCTTCAATACCTCGTACTTTGGAAAGGGTTGGGTCCTGAGGAGAGGTCTTGGATCACTGCATCTGAGGTCTTTGCTCCCTGTCTGTTAAGGAGGTTCCATCTGGAGTTTCCCTTTAAGCCTGGACCCAGGCAGGGAAGGGGGAGGCCTCGTAAGAGGGAGGGTACTGTCATGGTTATGTAGTGATCTTCCTGTGTTTGCTTACCTTCCCTCATGTCTTCAGACTAAGAAGCCAGCTACTTCCACCTGGTGGTTTTTATAACCTCTCCTCTAAGCATGGCTCCACCCCAGGCCCTATCAGGGAGCCTATATAAACCTGTGCACTGCAGGGCTCAGTGCTGATCAACCATTGTGTATTCCTTTGTGTATTAGCTTCCCGTTTCCTGTCGTGTGCTCTGCTACTGATTTCCGTTACCGACCTTGGCGTGTTCTGACCATCCCTGCTTGCCTGTGACCCTGACCTATTGGCGTGTACCCGACTATTCTGTTCTGCTTGTGGCCCCGACCTTGGCTTTGTCCCTCACCATCCCTATCCTCCTGTTGCCTACTGTGGGTGTGAGCTGGGGGACCCTGGGGGGTCGCGACCTGGAGCCAGTTGCAGCCAAGACCATCTTCACCACTCGAAGCTCTGGTGAACACCCGCTGGCTCTTAGACTCCGCGCCCCAGGGAATCTCACGCTCTATCCCCAGTGGGATCTGTCCCCGTCTGCAGCAGTCAGCCGTAGGGTCCACAACCTCGCGGTGCACTCCGCATCCCTACGGTGTGCACCTGTCACCTCGCCTCAAGGTGACCTGACACCCTGCCAATACTATGCAATACCTAGCCATAATCTGCAATACTCAGTAATACCCAGCTATACTCTGCGATACCCAGCCATTATTACAGTGGGGGAGATGATGTGGATATTACATTGGGGGAGATGACATGGATATTACAGTGGGGACTCTATGGTGGTGGAATTTTCACAGGTTTTTGAAAATTCAATTATTATTTGCTGATCCGAAAAATGATTCCGATCCGTGACTCTGATCTGAGCAACGATCCGATACGTGAGTTTTTTGATCCGTTGCACCCCTACTGGTCAAACTAGCTGAGCCAGCCCAGTTCAATCAGTACGTCCAACCCATCTCGGTAGCCTCTTCCTGTTCAATGGCAGGAAGTCAGTGTCTGGTGTCAGGCTGGGGAAACATGAAAATCTTTGGAGGCAAGTATCCTTATTTCCTAGGCTTTAAAAATAATTGTTTTAAAGCTGAACTCTATTCAATTATAAACATCAACTGCAGCCAAGGAAAGGGCCTGATTTAGTATCAGACCTGTAGCAGATTGGAAGAGAAAGGGTAAACCTTTATTTCATTGCATATGTATTGACTACAAACATACTGAAACACATCAGTTTGCTGCTTTAATGTCCAGTCAGCAGGTCTGGGCTATCTTAAAGAATATCTAAACCCAGTCAGCAGGTCTGGGCTATCTTAAAGAATATCTAAACCCAGTCAGCAGGTCTGGGCTATCTTAAAGAATATCTAAAAACAATGTAATATACAGTTTTAGAGCTTACCAATCCACAGATGTGCTGCATGTAATGATTTCCTTGTTTGAGTTTTTATTTTCCACCTCACATAGTTTTGCTTTTAAACCAAAAATTTTAATTTTGGTCTCATCTGACCAGAGCACCTTCTTCCATGTTTGCTGTGCCCCACACTTGGCTGCTCTCAAATTGCAAACTGGACGTCTAATGGCTTTCTTTTAACAATGGCTTTCTTCTTGCCACTCTTCCATAAAGACCAGATTTGTGGAATGCACAACTAATAGTTGTCCTGTGGAGAGATTCTCCCACCTGAGCTGTGGATTTCTGCAGGTCTTCCAGAGTTACCATGGGCCTCTTGGCTGCTTCTCTGATTAATGCTTTCCTTGCCTGGCCTGTCAGTTTAGGTGGATGGCCATGTCTTGGTAGGTTTGAAGATGTGCCATACTCTTTCCATTTTCAGATGATGGATTGAACAGTGCCCAGTGAGATGTTCAAAGCTTTGGATATTATTTTATAACCTAACCCTGCTTTAAAATTCTCCACAATTCTATCCCTGACCTGTCTGGTGTGTTCCTTGGCCCTCATGATGCTGTTTGTTCAGAAATTAAACAGAAGAAATGTTGTACATTATCGCAAAACCCACCCAGCACTCAGTGGTTAAAGAACCCTTGCACTGGCCTGTGCAGTTTAACCCCTTCATGCCCGGCCAATAGCAGAATGACTGCTGAGTGGTGGCTTTCAAACCATTCTGATTGGACGTCATATGACATCTTGTCAGAAAGCACCGTGCATCAGTGTGTTCTGTCAGTGGCCGTGTCCATGGGATACAGCCAATGACTGATCAGTGTACCGGCTCACTGCTGGTAACGTGACTGTCAAGAAAACCGAGGTTGAAGAAAAAAAATAATATATATATGTAGTATCCTCCATTTATTGTGCTAGTCTGCATTTTTTTGTCAGTGTAGGGAAATTGTCAGGCTTGCTGTGTGTTTTCTTCTGGGTCAGGACTGAGTGACTGAGGAAGATCTGGGTGACTCTCAGGCAGCATCACCAAGACCTCCCACTTCTTTCCAGAATGTACTGGTATCTTCTGGAAAGGAAAGAGGAGAGGAGAGGTGGAGCTGTCTGGGGTATTCTAAGGAGCCCTGACCAATCCCCAACTTGGATTGGCAGGAGGCAAGCCTCCTTAAATACACAGGGTCAGCCCAGCTGGGGAGGAGTTTTTCAGGGTGGAAGCTGGAGATGGAGTGCTTGGCTGTCATGGCCCAGAGGCAGCTGCCCAGTGTGGGGGGAGGGGAGTGGCCTTGGGTATGGGGGTGATGGTGAGGACAGAACCCTTCTCAAGACACACGGAGGTGTCCTGGACAGGTGGTACGGGAGCAAAGAGATGACAGCAGGAGAACACTTCTAGGTAAAGTTTCGAGGAAAGAACAGGTCGCAGCCAAGAGGGCTGGTGAGTGACACAGTCTGGAAGGACTGGGGAGGCACGCCTGAGAGGACTGGGAGATTGTAGTCTGGGATGGGGGCAAAGCCAGTGGAGTGGACTGTAGTGGCACAGGCAGTGGAGAGACACAGCTGCAGCCAGGAGGGCTGGCAGGGCCTGAAGAGGTGGTACTGGGAGCAGTAGCCACATGGACAGCTAGCACTGGGACTACACCATGGGGGCCTGAGGTCCCTGCCTGCAAAGGGCATTTGATTTAGGCCTGCGCCAGTGTCAGGCCTGCACATCAGTACTAACTGGTCCTAGAGAGTGGGTTTAAGAGCTAAGTGTTGGAGAGTGAGATGGTGAGATTGTGCTGGAGGTTGTGTATATACATGAGGTGTATATAGTTCCTTAGTCCCTAACAAATTCGGCAATCAACTGGGCATCTCATAACTACCCTATACCCATCCAAGTTTAATCTTCTTAATAAAAATACTAAGCAAAGTGCATAGACTGTTTTCTGTCTGAGAGTGACTGAAAATTGTGTGCCTGGCTGGACATGGTGACAGACGGACTACAATTACCAGCAGCCCCTACGGGGGTACCACTACATATAAGAGGTTTGTTATAGGGTTCTAATACACTTTAAGACCCCTTGCCAGTGTATCCAACTGGGCTTTCTAGTGTACCCATGCATGTAGCTTTTCAAAGTCTACGGCAGGCTGTGGCTGGATCGGACTGAATAAGGCACTGAGTGGTACCTGTGTTTGTGCTCAGTGTATTCAGGGATGAAGGTCTCTGAATGCAGGTCTTATGCTATCTGTGCAAGGATGAGGGGATTGGGCAGATGCTGTCCACAGCTGTATCAATCCCACCCTGCTTTTCTTGAGTAGAGTACCCACCTACCTGCCTTTGTAGCCACCATCTTGGACATGGGCCAGCTAATGACATCCCTGGCCAGAGCCCTAAATAATCGTAATTCTCAATGGAGCACAAGATTGGTGACATTATTAATTCTAAGTTTTTCTGCCATGGTGGAGGATGGGACTTGTAGTTTTAAGAGATTTCTGTATAAAGGTGGGGGAAGTGATACAGGAAGTTAAATAAACATATAGGGTTTCCCAAGGGCCTTGCTATGGCCCTAAAAGACCCTTGGCACCTTCAGGCACCTCAACTAGTGTCAATTTAAGCAAGCAAATAAAAAAAAAACATTATAAATTAGTACTTTCAACCCCAGAGGCTTATAAGGGACTTCCAGTGGCAGGGTGGACCAGCATTTACCCTAGGACTGTGTCCTTTGGGCACCATACAACAATGACTATGTAAACACACAGATCCACGTCGGGTCAGGGGAGAGGAGAACTCATCGGATGTTCCTTGTACAGAGGAACACCAATTGGTCTCCTTCCCTCATCAGTCCCCTCCTCCCTCAGTTAGAATCACTCCCTAGGACACACATTTAACCCCTTCAGCGCCCCCTAGTGGTAACCTCTTCCCTGCCAGTCACATTTATACAGTAATCGGTGCATTTTTTATAGCACCGGTCACTTTATAAATGTGAATGGTCCCAAAATAGTGTCAGTAGTGTCCAATCTGTCCATCGTAATGTCACAGTCACAATAAAAATCACAGATCACTGCCATTAGTAAAAAAAAATAATAATAAAAATGACAAATCTATCCTCTATTTTGTAGACGCTATAACTTTTGTGCAAACCAATCAATATACGCTTATTGGGATTTTTTTTACCAAAAATATATAGAATAATACATATCGGCCTAAACTGAGGGAAAAAAATAGTTTTTTGTTTTTTGCTAAAAAATTGGATATTTATTATAGTAAAATAATATTGTCTTTTTATTTTTTTCAAAACAGTCGCTCTTTTTTTGTTCATAGCACAAAAAATTAAAAACGCAGAGGTGATCAAATACCACCAAAAGAAAGCTCTATTTGTGGGGAAAAAAAAAACAATCAAAGAGTTGCCACCGTATACCGTATATACTCGAGTATAGGCCGACCCGAATATAAGCCGAGGCCCCCAATTTACCCCCAAAAAACTGGAAAACTTATTGACTCGTGTATAAGCCGAGGGTGAGACATGGCTGTCCATCCCTGTGTGTCCGTCCATCCCTGTGTGTGTGTCCGTCCATCCATCCCTGTGTGTGTGTCCATCCATCCATCCATCCATCCATCCCTGTGTGTGTGTCCGTCCATCCATCCCTGTGTGTGTATCCATCCATCCATCCATCCCTGTGTGTGTGTGTGTGTGTGTGTGTGTATTCATCCATCCATCCATCCCTGTGTGTGTGTGTGTGTATCCATCCATCCATCCATCCATCCCTGTGTGTGTGTGTGTGTGTGTGTGTGTGTATCCATCCATCCATCCGTGTGTGTGTGTGTGTGTGTGTGTGTGTGTGTGTGTGTGTGTGTGTGTGTGTGTGTGTGTGTCCGTGCAGCCTTGTGTGTGTGTCCAGCCTACCTGTGTCCCAAGCCTCCGTCCCGAGCCTCCTCTGTCCCGTGCCACCTCTGTCCCGTGCCTCCTCTGTCCCGTGCCTCCTCCGTTCCGTGCCTCCTCCGTCCCGTGTCGTGCCGATGGATCGCCGCTCTTCTCGGCGGCCATTCTACAATTCAAAAGCCGCGCCTCCGTCCTCCGCCTGTGATAGGCGGAACACTCAATTTCCCAGCAGCCTGTGTTCCGCCTATCACGGACATCCTCTCATACTCGTCCGTAGTATGAGAATGAACGGATGTCCGTGATAGGCGGAACACTGACTGCTGGGAAATTCAGTGTTCCGCCTATCACAGGCGGAGGCGGAGAAGGAGGCGCGGCTTTTGAATTTTAATGTCCGCCGTCTGTCTGCTCGATACGCTGATCGAGCAGTCAGACAGCGGTGACTCGAGTATAAGCCGAGGGGGCACTTTCAGCCTCAAAAAAGAGGCTGAAAATCTCGGCTTATACTCGAGTATATACGGTAATAGGAAATGTCGGAAACATTGATCTTCATGGCAGGATCACAAGGGATTATTTTAATTAACCTCTTCAGATTTTAAGGTATAAAAATTACCTTTGAACAGACATAACACGTTAAAAGCTTGTTTTGTATTTTAGTGATTGGGTTTACATAGTTATCCTCTAATATTTGAATCAGTTGTGATATTTCAGACATGTATGACTGCAGAAGTTATGTGAAAATATACATAATAAAGCCACTTACCGTATATACTCGAGTATAAGCCGAGATTTTCAGCCTCTTTTTTGAGGCTGAAAGTGCCCCCCTCGGCTTATACTCGAGTCATCGCTGTCTGCCCGCTCGATCAGCGTGTCGAGCAGACAGACAGCGGCCATTCTATAATTCAAAAGCCGCGCCTCCGGCTCCGCCTTCGCCTGTGATAGGCGGAACACTGAATTTCCCAGCAGCCTGTGTTCCGCCTATCACGGACATCGTATCATCCTCGTACTACGGACGAGGATGATACGATGTCCGTGATAGGCGGAACACAGGCTGCTGGGAAATTCAGTGTTCCGCCTATCACAGGCGAAGGCGGAGGCGCGGCTTTTGAATTTTACAATGGCCGCCGAGGCGCCGACGAAGAGGGCACGGGACGGAGGCAAGGCAAGGCACGGCACGGGACGGGACGGGACGGGACGGAGGCAAGGCAAGGCACGACACGGGACGGAGGCAAGGCACGGCACGGGACGGAGGCAAGGAGGCAAGGCACGGGACGGAGGCTCGGGACAAAGGCTCGGGACACAGGTAGGCTGGACACACACACACACACACACACACACACACACACACACACGGATGGAGACACACACACACACAGGGATGGATGGATACACACACACACAGGGATGGATGGATGGATGGAGACACACACACACAGGGATGGATGGATGGAGACACACACACACAGGGATGGATGGATGGATGGATGGAGACACACACACACAGGGATGGATGGATGGATGGACACACACACACACAGGGATGGATGGACGGACACACAGGGATGGACGGACACACAGGGATGGACGGACACACAGGGATGGACGGACACACACACAGGGATGGACAGGCATGTCTCACCCTCGGCTTATACACGAGTCAATAAGTTTGCCAGTTTTTTTGGGGGTAAATTGGGGGCCTCGGCTTATATTCGGGTCGGCCTATACTCGAGTATATACGGTAATGAAAGTGAAGTAATAGCTAATATTAGTGATAGTGATAATCAATAGGCAACAGATTTATTTGCAAATCAATATCACTTTGATGGAGTTGCAGGAATCAGGCCAAAGAGAAATCTTACAGGCAGTCATTGAGTGGTTTGAATTGTGTTAATAACAGATTAAGCAGGAAATGTCTTGATTTGTGTGTTGATTTTAAATGTTAAATTATTTTTAACGTGTGACTGTAAATTGTAAATAGGAATTATATAGATATCATACTATAATGTACAAAGTAAACAGCTATGTTAAATTGATCCAATATAAAGAAAATGCTCTATATAAAAAGGTTTCACTTACTGTATATACAGTATCGCACAAAAGTGAGTACACCCCTCACATTTTTGAAAATATTTAATTATATCTTTTCATGTGACAACACTAGGGATGAGCTTCGTGTTCGAGTTGAACATACGTTCGACTCGAACATCGGCTGTTCGCCCGTTCGGCGAATTCCGAACGTTATGGGCCGTTCGTGCCAAATTCGTGTGGCGCTCACGGCCCACAATGCACTGCGTCATTGCAGTGCATTGCTGGCTCATGATTGGCCAAGCATGCACTGTGACCACGCATGCTTGGCCAATCACAGCGCCAGCAGCGAGGAGAGCCATGATTGGCCACAGGCAGGATGCCTGTGGCCAATCATAGATCAGGCTGTGTAGTACACGCCCCACACTATATAAGGCCGCCAGCGCGGCGGCCTAGTGTAGTGTGTTGGCGTCTGAAGCAGTTAGTGGGTGTTCTGTGTACCTTCAACACAGTACACACCGATCGTTTTCGGATGATTTTCGATCTTGCTGTTGTGTAGTGGTTGTTGTCTGTGTGCCCTGACCGCAGTATACACCGCTATATTCACCTCACCTATATAGCTAGTGATCTATCTTTTATAATAGAGCTTGCAGTCAGTAGTGTTAGGAGCTTGTGTGTGCTGTCTGCGTGCTCTGTACCCAGTACACACCGCTATATCCACCTACATAGCTCTTCTCTATTTGAGCCCACTTGCCATCTGCAGGAGTTATTGGAAGTTGTGTGTGCCTCCAGCACAGCACAGTATACATCTGTATATACCCCTTTATCTCTGGTGTTCTATAAAAAAAAAGGCATCTGCAGGAGTTAATGGGTTTTTTGTGCCTCCAGCACAATATACACCTGTATCTACCCTTTATTGCTGTTCTCTAATAGAGGCATCTGCAGGGCTTAGTGGGTGTTGTGTGACTCAATTACAGTATACCCCTTTATCTCTGGTGTTCTATAATAAAGGCATCTGCAGGAGTTAGTGGGTGTTGTGTGACTCCAGCACAATATACACCTGTATCTACCGTTTATTGCTGTTCTCTAATAGAGCCATCTGCAGGGCTTAGTGGGTGTTGTGTGACTCCATTACACTGCTGTTTTACCCAACTCCCTTCAGGCCATTACCATGTCTGGAAGGCCAGCAAGGAGAGGCAGACAGGCGCGAGCCGATAAAAGAGGGCAAGCAGGCTCTGTGTCTAGAGACAACAGTGCTGGTCGTGGACGCGGTGCATTGTCATCAGCACGTGGCCATGGGACACGCTTGTCCTTCTTTTCGGCAGCTGGACATGTTGAACCGCAACATGCCAACGACTTGGTAGAGTGGATGACCAAGCCCTCTTCATCCTCCTCATCCTCTCTCACCCAGTCTCAGGGTACTAGCAAAGCAGCTGCCAACGCATCGTCTTCCCTCCTCTCAATGTCATCATCAGTGACTCCTTCCCTAAAACCACCACGTCCTCCTGAGGAGTCTCCTGAACTCTTTGAGCACAGTGTTGGGTACATGCTCCAGGAGGATGCCCAGTGTTTTGTGGGTTCTGATGATGACACTCAGCTAGAGGAAGGCAGTAGCATGAGTGCAGAGAGAGGGGATGCTCAAGAAGGACAGCAATCTGGCAGTCATGTTCCACAAGCTGCAGCATACTGCCAGGTTTGCTACAGCGATGAAGAGGGAGGGGATGATGAGGGCACTGACTCCACGTGGGTGCCTGGTAGGAGAGAGGAGGAGGAGGAGGAGGAGGCACATGTCCAACGAGGCAGGATGCCCTCCGGGGGCCAGATTAGGGGCAGCACACCAACTGAATCACACGGCAGAGCTCTGCCTGTGCAGGGCGCTGCCTCTGCGCGTTATTCTAAAAGTTCTTTGGTGTGGGCCTTTTTTGAGACGAGTGCATCAGATCCCACCGCTGCTATTTACAACATATGTCTCAAGCGTATCTCGCGTGGCCAAAACATCAGCCGCTTGGGCACCACATGCTTGACCAGACATATGTTGACCTGCCATGCAGCTCGTTGGCAAGCGTACCTCAAAGACCCACACCAAAGAACAAAGCGGACCTCTCCTTGCTCCTCATCAGCTAGCATCTCCAACCCCACTAGACCTTCAGTCCTCTCTGAAACCTGCTCTGAGAGGAATGAAAGTCAAGAATTAGGTGTGTCACAGCCAAGTGCTTCCGGGAACTCTGCTAGCGGTACACCCACGTCCGATTATAGCAGGCAAATGTCCCTGCCCCAGCTGCTGGACCGGCGAAAGAAGTTCACTCCCAGCCATCCACATGCCCAGCGGTTGAATGCTAGCTTGGCTAAATTGCTAGCACTTCAACTGCTGCCTTTTCAGTTGGTAGACTCGGCCCCCTTCCGTGAGTTTGTACAATGTGCGGTTCCTCAGTGACAGGTCCCCAAACGCCACTTTTTCTCACGGAAGGCGATTCCGGCTCTCTACCGGCATGTGGAAGGCAATGTCCTTGCCTCGCTGGACAGGGCGGTCAGCGGTAAGGTGCATATTACCGCTGACTCATGGTCCAGCAGGCATGGACAGGGACGTTACCTGTCTTTCACGGCCCATTGGGTCACTCTTCTGGCAGCTGGGAAGGATGCAGGACAAGGTGCAGTAGTGTTGGAGGTTGTTCCGCCACCACGCCTCCAAAATGCTACTATTGGTTGTGACACACCTCTCTCCTCCACCCCCTCCTCTTCTTCTTCCTCCATGGCCTCTTCCAGTGCTCTGTCCTCAGAACCAGCGGTGCTCCGTAGGCGTTCCAGGGGCTACGCAAGTACGCAGGCAAAACGATGCCATGCCGTGCTTGCGCTGGTTTGTTTGGAGGACAGGAGCCACACTGGGGCGGATGTTTTGTCAGCTCTGCAGGGGCAGGCCGAGAGGTGGTTGACGCCACGCCAGCTTAAGCCAGGAATGGTGGTTTGTGACAATGGCACCAACCTCCTCTCCGCCCTCCAACAGGGACAACTAACCCATGGGCCCTGTGTAGCTCACATCCTTAACCTGGTGGTGCAGTGGTTCTTGGGCAGGTACCCTGGCTTACAGGATGTACTGAAGCAGGCCAGGAAAGTCTGTGTGCATTTCCGCCGATCATTTAATGCCTGTGCTCGGCTGGCTGAGCTCCAAAAGGAGTTGACCCTGCCCAAGAACCGCCTTATATGTGACATGCCCACCAGATGGAACTCAACGTTGGCCATGCTGCAGCGGCTGCACACGCAGCAGAGGGCCATCAATGAGTACCTGTGCGACTACGGCACCAGGACAGGGTCAGGAGAGCTCGGTTTTTTCTCACCACGCCAGTGGGGCATGATCAGGGATGCATGCACTGTCCTGTCACCGTTTGAGGAGGCCACAAGGATGGTGAGCAGTGACAGTGCATGCATCAGTGACACTGTACCTCTTGTCCACCTCTTGGAGAATACGCTGCGTGGAATAATGGACAGGGCACTTGAGGCAGAACAGAGGCAGGAAGAGGAGGACTTCCTTGCCTCTCAAGGCCCCCTTTATCCAGACAGTGTTCCTGCTGTGCCACCCATCACACAGGAAGAGGATGAGGAGGAAGAAAGAGGAGGAGGAGGATAATTGTGTCAGCATGGAGGTGGAGGCTGGCACTCAGCATCAGCAGCAGCAGTCTTGTAGGGATGATTTACAGTCCCAAGAAACACGTGGACTTGTACGTGGCTGGGAGGAGGTAGCTGCGGATCATGTTGCCCTTAGTGACCCAGAGGACTCCGGACCGAATGCCTCAGCTAACCTACGCTGCATGGCCTCCCTGATCCTGCAAAGCCTGCGGAAGGATCCTCGTATTCTTCGGATCAAGGAGAGGGACCATTACTGGCTGGCCACTCTCCTTGATCCACGGTACAAGGGTAAGGTTGCCGACCTTATCTTGCCATCGCAGAGGGAGCAGAGGATGAGACATCTCCGGGAGGCCTTGCAGAAAGGTCTGTGCAACGCGTTCCCAGAGACTGGGAGGTTACAAACTCCTGGTCCTGGACAACGTGTTGCTGAGGCATCGGTCAGAAGGAGCGGTGGAGAAGGTGGCCGTCTGACTGATGCTTTCAGCTAATTCCTGCAATAAAACTAGAGTATATGGGAGAGGTTGTAGTGTGGTGGCACCAGCGCCTAAGGCCCAATTTTTCTGCCCCTGTTTAACAGGGGCGTTTAAGTACAATTTTTGATGCAATGCTTTGCAGCAGGGCTAATTCCTGCAATAAAACTAGAGTATATGGGAGAGGTTGCAGTGTGGTGGCACCAGCACCAGTGCCTAAGGCCCAATTTTTCTGCCCCTGTTTAACAGGGGCGTTTAATTACAATTTTTGATGCAATGCTTTGCAGCAGGGCTAATTCCTGCAATAAAACTAGAGTATATGGGAGAGGTTGCAGTGTCGTGGCAACAGCACCAGTGCTTAAGGCCCAATTTTTCTGCACCTGTTTAACAGGGACATGTAATTACAATTCTTGATATAATATTTCACAGGAGGGCCTGTTGCTGTGCCCACCCAGAGTAACTGTGAGGACTTATAGTGTTGTGGCACCAGCACCACAACCACCAAAGGTTCATTTTTCTACCACTGTTCAACAATGGCATGTAATTACAATTCTTGATATAATCGTTCACAGCAGGACGCTCCAGCGCCCAGCAAGAGTCACTTTGAGGGCTTACAATGTTGTGGCCAAACCAACACCATGTTCCGCCATTTCTGCAGAGCATATAGGGCAGGCCCCTACTTTCAAACATCCAACTTACAAACATCTACTTGCAAACGGAAGGAGACAACAGCAAGTGAGACGAAAAAAGATGGACGACAAAACAAATCATACAGGGGGGATAACCCTTCCCTATGTTTTCCAAAAAGCTTAAAAATAGTTTTTTGACTGGAGCTACACTTTAAAAATGTACCAATTGAAAATTACAAACAGATTCAACTTAACACAACAAACCTACACAGTACCTGTCTTGTTTGCACCGCCTGTATACTGCTGTTCTGAGTATATAGGGCCTGGGGGCCACACGCATTTCCTTTTTTTAATATGGGTACAGGGTTCCCCTTGATATGCGTACAAGACCCAAAGGGGCTGGTAATGGGCAGGGAGGACTACCCATGCCATTTTTCTCAATGGTTTTCAACCATATTGCAGGAACCAGATATAACATTAAAACCGCAAGCAGTTTTCAATGATGTTATTTCTGTTTAATGTCATTTTGTGCAGGGACTGTTCTAAACACGGGAAACACGTGGCACTTCACAGGCATACTACAGACACCCCCCAGGCACCATATTTAAAGGAATATTTCACTTTTTTTCACTTTAATCATCATTAAAATTAGTGCTCCTGCCAAAACGGCCATTTTTAAAAACATTTTAGGCATTGACCCATGTCCCTTGGGGCAAGAGCCAGGTCCCCAAACCCTTTTTAGGACAGTATCTTGCATATTAGCCGTTAAAATTAGCACTTTTAATTTCGAACGTTCGAGTCCCATAGACGTCAATGGGGTTCTAAAGTTTGGGGTCCGTTCTAAAGTTCTGGTGCGAACCGAACCGGGGGGTGTTCGGCTCATCCCTAGACAACACTGAAGAAATGACACTTTGCTACAATGTGAATGTACAGCTTGTATAACAGTGTAAATTTGCTCACCCCTCAAAATAACTCAACACACAAACCACTGGCAACAAAAGTGAGTACACCCCTAAGTGAAAATGTCCAAATTAGCCATTTTTCTTACCCGATGTCATGTGACTCATTAGTGTTACAAGGTCTCAGGTGTGAATGGGGAGCAGGTGTTTTTTTAATTTGGTGGGGTCAGCCTGTCAGTGCTCAGGCCATATGCCGCACACTGCAACAAAGTGGTCTGCATGGCCATTGTCCCAGAAGGAAGCCTCTTATAAAGATGATGCACAAGAAAGCCTGCAAACAGTTTGCTGAAGACAAGCAGACTAAGTACATAGATTACTGGAACCATGTCCTGTGGTCTGATGAGACCAAGATAAACTTATTTGGTTCAGATGATGTCAAGCGTGTGTGGCGGCAACCAGGTGAGGAGTACAAAGACAAGTGTGTCTTGCCTACAGTCAAGTATGGTGGTGGGAGTGTCATGGTCTGGGGCTGCATGAGTGCTGTCGGCACTGGGGAGCTACAGCTCATTGAGGGAACCATGAATGCCAACATGTACTGTGACATACTGAAGCAGAGCATGATCCCCCTCCCTTCAGAGACTGGGCCGCAGGGCAGTATTCCAACATGATAATGACCCAAAACACACCTCAAAGACAACCCCTGCTAAAGAAGCTGAGGGTAAAGGTGATGGACTGGCCAAGCATGTCTCCAGATCTAAAACCTTTTGAGCATTTGTGGGGCATCCTCACACGGAAGGTGGAGGAGCACAAGGTTTCTAATGTCCACCAGCTTAGTGATGCTGTCATGGAGGAGTGGAAGAGGGCTCCAGTGGCAACCTGTGAAGCTCTGGTGAACTCCATGCCCAAGCGGGTTAAGGCAGTGCAGGAAAATAATGGTGGCCATCAAAATATTGACACTTTGGGCCCAATTTGGACATTTTCATTTAGGGGTGTACGCACTTTTGTTGCCATTGGTTTAAAGATTAATGGCTGTTTGCTGAATTATTTTGAGGGGACAGCAAATTTACACTGGTACATACAGTACCTCACATTTTTGTAAATATTTTATTATAGCTTTTCATGTGACAACAATTACACTTTGCTACAATGTGAAGTACAGCTTGTATATATTGCTGTATTCCTTTTCGTCTTCGAGTTAGCGTGGATAAACTAATTTGAGATATTTTGTTTATTTGTGTAAATACATGCAATACTCCTAAATTATAGATCCTTGCTTTTTTCCATAAATATAAAACTGCTTAATATTGAAGTATAAGCATCCTGACATATATATATCACTATATACACCCTCAATATATTTTGCAAACATACTTTCGATCATAAAAATACTCCATTACTTACAACAGGGGTGTGTGCCTCTTTTTTTCTACAGCTGGGGTAATTCAACAGGTAATAGAGGTGATGGGAGTGTTAAATGTCAAAACAAATAAATGCCAGGTGGAAGTGATGGCCAGGTGTTTACACATGACTAGAAATGGCAGTTAGAATTGGACCTTTTCCTTGTCATTTGATACTGTTGGGTGATATAATAGGTTTGGTAGGTTTGCTTACATGCCATCTGTGTAAGAGGTCTTTGAGATGCAAGTAAATTGTCACGTGCCCTGCTGACATTCCAGCTCTGTCCCTGCCAATCCTGAGTCTTTTTGAGTCTCCGGAGTGCACCACGATATGTAACGTGTATCGCAATCAACGTTTTCATACATAGGCGCCCCAATGCATGCATTAACGTTTTCGTCCGTGGAAATATGTGGGGGTGTGGGGGGCTTAAAATTTTTTGGGGGGGTTATGTGCTTGGGTTTAACTATTTTTTAATGCAACTTTTTTTTTCATCACATAGGGGACAGTCAGTCTCCTATGTGATCATTTGTAGGTGACAGGTTCTCTTTATTGAGATATGCAGGGTCTAAAAGACACTGCATGTCTCCCCTGTACTCCACTGAATGTTTTGTAATGCAGGTAAGTAGAGGTAAGCTTGACCCAGAAGTGACATTGCTTTTCGGGTCACAAGAAGAAGGGAAGGAGAGCAGACCTGTGTCCCCTCTTTTCCTTCCCCTCTACCTGCCGGCATGGCGGGGCGCGGTGGTGGGAGGGGGGCAAGAATGCTCTCATATGCCTGTCAGTTTCACACACAATCCTGGGGGCTGCAGCCACCGGATTGTGCGTGATAACCCTGCCGTTAGGTCCGTACGTCGTATGGACCTGGCAGTGAAAGGGTTAATCAAATGTGAAATTAAACCATAATCGTTTCTGTTTGAGGCACAATTGAACTTTTAATTTAAATCAGCCTAACACATTGCAGGTGTATGAAAACAACATGTGTGGAAAGTCTAATGGTTCATGTTCTTTAAATAGCAGTCACAGCTTGAGTAGAAAAGCCTGTCCGGCAGCTAGCAATCTATGGAGTGGGACCCTTGCTCTCTCTGTGGAAGCAGTTGACTCTGCCAAGTTAGAACTAAATCCTTCCAATCAGCAGCACAAATGTTGCTCCTTACAGACGTTGAGGTCTGACTCATCAAGCGATGTATTGGACTTCTACAGAGAGAAAGGATCCTTCTCTACCGCATGCTGCCATTAGGTTAAGCTTTTTTTACTCAGGCTTTACCTGCTTTCTAATGAAAAACTAAGACTATGCACTCCTCTTGCTTTGAAGCCACTGAAATGTATTTAGCTGATTTAAATATAAAATTCCACTAAGCTATAAATAATTGCAAATTATGTTATATAGTTGGTAAGGTTGAATAAAGCAGTAATGCAATACAATGCACCACTCCATCCAGTTCAACCTGTGTGGGTGTGGGTGTACGTGTCTGTATGTATTTATGTCTCTACCATTTCCCTGTATATTGTGTTCATTAAGATACCCATCTAAAACCTTTTAAATTATCATTATTTTAACTGTAAAGAACCCTTTAAGCAGTTAAGGTTAAACCACTTCTCAGCTAACTTAATTAAATGGTGACTTTTCTTCCTAAAGTGGAATTATACTTCCATAGAATCCAGCGATGTGATATCCCTGGAACTCACTGATGGACGCTGACATCTTTAAATGGCTGGCTTCCAGGTCTGGATTGCCAGCTGCTGGCATTGGCTGGGCAAAGATGACATTGCTCCAGCTCATGTGAGAGAGTTCCTTCAAATTTGGCATTTCTGAATTTGCGCAGTGAGTTGTGCAGACGAAGCTTACTGTACAGGGGTGGACAGGCAGCTAAGCAACTTTAACCATCCAGAGTAGGGATGAGCTTCGTGTTCGAGTCGAACATATGTTCGACTCGAACATCGGCTGTTCGCCCGTTTGGCGAATTCCGAACGTTATGGGCCGTTCGCGCCAAATTCGTGTGGCGCTCACGGCCCACAATGCACTGCGATAGCGCAGTGCATTGCTGGTTAATGATTGGCCAAGCATGCACTGTGACCCCACATGCTTGGCCAATCACAGCACCGGCAGCGAGGAGAGCCATGATTGGCCACAGGCAGGATGCCTGTGGCCAATCATAGCTCAGGCTGTGTAGTACACGCCCCACACTATATAAGGCCACCAGCGTGGTGGCCTTGTGTAGTGTGTTGGCGTCTGTAGCAGTTAGTGGGTGTTCTGTGTACCTTCAACACAGTATACACCGATCGTTATCGGCTGATTTTTCGTTCTTGCTCTTCTGTAGTGGTTGTTGTCTGCGTGCCCTGACCGCAGTATACACCGCTATATTCACCTATATAGCTAGCGTTATATCTATCTTTTATAATAGAGCTTGCAGTAAGTGTTAGGAGATTGTGCGTGCTGTCTGTGTGCTCTGAACCCAGTATACACCGCTATATCCACCTATATAGCTAACTATCTTGCTTGTTTTAAATAGAGCTTTCAGTCAGTGTTAGGAGATTATGCGTGCTGTCTGCGTGCTGTGAACGCAGTATACACCGCTATATACACCTATACAGCTAACCATCTTGCTCGTTTTAAATAGAGCTTTCAGTCAGTGTTAGGAGATTATGCGTGCTGTCTGCATGCTCTGAACGCAGTATACACCGCTATATCCACCTATATAGCTAACTATCTTGCTCGTTTTAAATAGAGCTTTTAGTCAGTGTTAGGAGAATATGCATGTTGTCTGCGTGCTCTTAACGCAGTATACACCGCTATATCCACCTATATAGCTAACTATCTTGCTCGTTTTAAATAGAGCTTGCAGTCAGTGTTAGGAGATTGAGCTACACTTTAAAAATGTACCAGTTGAAAATTACAAACAGATTCAAATTAACACAACAAACCTACACAGTCCCTGTCTTGTTTGCACCGCCTGTATACTGCTGTTCTGAGTATATAGGGCCTGGGGGCCACACGCATTTCCTTTTTTTAATATAGGTACGGGTTTCCCCTTAATATGTGTACAAGACACAAAGGGGCTGGTAATGGGCAGGGAGGGCTACCCATGCCATTTTTCTCAATGATTTTCAACCATATTGCAGGAACCAGATATAACATTAAAACCGCAAGCAGTTTTAAATGACGTTATTTCCGTTAAATGTCATTTTGTGCAGGGACTGTTCTAAACACAGGAAACACGTGGCACTTCACAGGCATACCACAGACACCCCCCAGGCATGATATTTAAATGAATATATCACTTTTTTTTCACTTTAATCGTCATTAAAATCAGTGCTCCCGCCAAAACGGCCATTTTTAAAACTTTTTTTTGCATTGACCCATGTCCCCTGGGGCAGGAGCCAGGTCCCCAAACCCTTTTTAGGACAGTATCTTGCATATTAGCCGTTAAAATTAGCACTTTTAATTTCAAACTTTCGAGTCCCTTAGACTTCAATGGGGTTCTAACGTTCGTACGAATTTGGGGTCCGTTCGAAAGTTCTGGTGCGAACCGAACCAGGGGGTGTTCGGCTCATCCCTAATCCAGAGTGTGGCTCGGGGTAAATTTTATACTTTTTTAACCCCAAGCCACACTCGGAAATTGGATTGCAGGATCCAGGCAAAGTTACTTACCTTGTCCCCAGGATCCTGCGATGTCCTCCCGCTGTCTACGCAGGCTGTGTCTTCCACCAGATGTACTGTGTGCCGGGCTCCGCTCCCTGCAAGCGGTGTGACACATGGGGGGGGAGGAGACCAGCAACAAATTAAAAAAGTGCCAAAATCACATACAGTACACTGTAATCTTACAGATTACACATTACTGTGTCAAATCATTTCACATCCCTTTTGTCCATAATGCTTTGTCCAGTGCCCTGCATGCAGTTTTATATTATCTATACTGTTCTTTTTGCCTGGAAACTTGA
Source organism: Lithobates pipiens (assembly GCF_037356315.1). Taxonomy (NCBI): domain Eukaryota; kingdom Metazoa; phylum Chordata; class Amphibia; order Anura; family Ranidae; genus Lithobates; species Lithobates pipiens. The sequence goes on along the minus strand of NW_027507788.1, from coordinate 93,222,979 downwards.
GATTGTCCATGGCAACCAAAAAGTGTCCATTTATGTCAAAAGCGGTTTTAGACCAGCTAGAAAACAGCGATAGTAAATTATAATCTCTTGCAGAATTGAGAGCTAGTGATTCGTGGGGAAATTCGCCATCAAACACTAATTAAGACAGCGAAAATTCTGCAACTGAGCAAATTTCAGTGTTTTTGATTTGATTACATTATTGAATAATTTGTATTATATTATTATTTGTTATAATTATAGTTATTTATTAGATTACAATTTATGATCTTGTGTTTCAAACTTTATCATACCCGGGATGTCTACTAGACTCTTGTTTGTACAGATTTATGTGAGTTATTCCTAAGAATTAAAGGCCTACAAATATAAAACGCCAAATTTCCCTGCAAAACAATGTACCGCTTTCAGCATCAAAAATCAGACATAATTATACCACCAGGGAGGTTAAAGTGATTGTAAAGTCTAGGTTTTTTTTTTTCTATTAAAACAACAAACATGTTGCTCTGTGCAGTGGTTTTGCACAGGGCAACCCAGATCCCCCTCTTCTCGGGTCTCTGGCTGAAGCTCTTGGTCCCTTCCTTCTGTTGAGTGACCCCACAGCAAGTAGCTTGCTATGGGGGCACCCGAGCCAATCCACAGCTCCGTGTATCCACTATCCATTCAGGCACAGCCATGGTTCAGCCCTTCCCCCTCTCCCTCCTCATTGGCTAAGTTTGATTGACATTAGCGGGAGCCAATGGCGCTGCTGCTGTGTCTCAGCCAATCAGGAAGGAGAGTTTCGTAAGGCCGAGGCACTCTTGGACATCGCTGTATAGAGATGGGGTTCAGGCAAGTATGAGGGGGGCTGTTGCACAAAGGTTTTTTTCATCTTAATGCATAGAATGCCTTAAAACCTTCTGACTTTACAACCGCTTTAATGCAGAAGAGACAATGCACATCTCTTCTGCATTAAAAAGCCTACTTGTCGGTCCATTTTCATTGTGGAGACCAAAGCTCCACTTTAAGCAACCTGGGACTGAATAGTTTCCTCCCTATGCTAGAGTAACCATTTCCATATTTGTATATCACTATCATATCTCCTCTCAAGCATCTCTTCTCCAAGAAGAATGAGTTTAATGTCTGTAGTCATTGCTCATAACTGAGGTCCTCCAGTCCCCTTATTAGCTTGTTGCCCTTCTCTGGACTCTCTCCAGTTCCAGCACATCCTTCCTGTGGACTGGCGACCAGAACTTTACAGCATACTCAAGATGCAGTCGGACCAGTGAAGGTAACCTTTTAAATGCGTGCTAATAGTCTATTGGCCTTGGCCTCTCTCTCAGAGGTTCTCCCCCCAGGGGTAACTTGCATTCATAATTTTCTGCCCTCAAGTGCATTACTTTACATTTATCAAAATTGAACCTTATTTTCCATGTAGTTGCTGGCCCCTTTATTTTTTAAGGTCTTTTTGTAAAGTTTCTATATTCTATTGTGAGAGTATTTCCCTGCTTAGCTAAGCCAACCTCTATATAAGGGTTAATTTGACCTAAAACAGAACCCTGGGGCACTCCGCTCACAACTCCGGAGCATTTCCTAGATACGCTATTTATCACCACTCTTTGGACAAACTCCTGGCATGTTTTTACCTGTGTCATTATAGTTAATGGCACATTTGTAAGCCTAGCATTGTTTTAGAGTTTGTGCTATGACATTCTTCAGTACTACATGAGAGCCTTGGCTTTTCCAAACAACAGCAGTCCTACGTGGTGCCTATAAGTTATAGATGTACTAGAAAGTGTTCCAGGTTTAACTTTGCGTCACTAAATATTCTCCAAGGTTATGTATGCAAATATAACTAAAATAAATACAAACCAAACACGTTTATGACGAATACTCTTAGTCACTGTTTTCTAGATATAGGCTGAAATATCTGTGTAGATAATATGGGAATGGTCAGGTGTCGGGAGGTGAGTCATGGGAATGGACAATCTGCTCGCAATGCAGACCTTTATAAACCTTGTCCTAAGCTGACAACGGTCCATTCAAAATTCCATCAATTCAAAAAAGAAGAGTTACCACCAGCTCACTATGCTTTATATCTGGATATGCTTGTTCCTGGGGCTTGCAGGTAAAACCTAATCACATTACACTTCATATCATCTCTGTTGCAGCTGAAACCATAAATTGTGTGATCTTTTAGTGTAGGGATATCCAAAACTTTTTTCTGTTTTGAATAGAATGCAGAAGTATTAGCATCTTAATAGGTTCGTATTACTGTATGTGTGTCTGCTAGGTAGATTAGCCATCTTTATTTATCCTAGGCACCATTTATACCAAGATATAACTGTTGTGAAACCCAACATTTTAAATTTGATGTAAGAACAAAAGATAAGGGGTGGGAGATTTCCACTCACTTTCTGTTGCATTCCTGATGGGACACAGACATGCCCAGGGCATCTGATTTTCAGGCAGGAGGTTGGATGATGATGCATTCTCAAAAAGCAGACTCTTTAACATAATTCTCATAGCAAAGCAAAAGGTGAATTGTAATCCTTAACCTCCCTCCCCTTCCCTCCAGAAGCACACACTGACCCGTCTTTCACTCCCTCTCTTCACACCAAACAGCTGCTGGAAACAAGAGAAGCTGCCCTGCACCTAGTTATTTCAAATTGTAGGTGACCCAAGGTTATAGACTCTCCCGATGAGACAGGCCTTGCCCTTCATGATTTGCCCAGTGCTAGCACATAGAGTCAGCATGCATGAGCATTCATACCCCAAGTACCTGGAAGTATTTTGTTTACCCATGCTGGCTGAACATAGAAGTAAGGGTCAAAGGAAATGTGAATAAAGGCTTTTGGCACGTGGGAATAAAATTTTAACTTTCCCAAAGGTTGGTAGCACATTTTAGGTTTCTGTTCCACCACGTATTTGTAAATAAACTCTTTTTCATTCCTTTGCAGCTGCTGCTCCTCAGTATGACGACAATAAGATTATTAATGGCTACGAATGTACCCGCCATTCCCAACCTTGGCAAGTTTACATCAGCTACAATGGAGGACAATGGTGTGGTGGATCCCTGATTTCATCACGGTGGATCATATCAGCAGCTCATTGCTATCAGCCGTAAGTTCCGAGATTCTTCTTTGTATATTGGTAATACTTGGCAATTTTTGATTCATGTTTTATATATAATTTATATTGGATTTCATTACTCTTTACACTATAGATTTCACGTATATTCAGCGCAACTTTATATATAATTTTTTCTAATACTTGGCAATACAGATCAAGCCAGTGGCCCAGGGCTGAAATAGTTTTGGCTCCTGAATAGGATCAGAGAATACTATGTCGGCTATAAAAAGGGAATATATAATTGTCTGAATAATCAGACCAATGGGAAATCCACTGTCCACTTTATGCTTTACCTAAAAGAGTAGCTATGGGCAAAATGAAAAAATATATATCTTTAATGTAGTCTATTATTAACATTAACACCTCAGTTGTATTACCTGTTGATCCTGCACACAATTTTATTATTTTTCTACTTCTTTAACAGGCCAAGTGAGCTAGTAAAAATGGAAGCTAGAGAGGTTTGGATTATCCATTTAGGACTGGAAGGTTTGCCAGCAATGGCTGGCTTTTATTCATATAGTTTACATTTTCAAATGATTAAAAAAATAATGAATAATCCATTCACACATAGCGCTATGCCCACAAACCCAGCTGCCATTTTATCTCTATGGTTTATTTAATATATCACCTGTATTTTTATTTGCGATGCTTGTTAGTAGTGGCAGTAGCCACAAAGTCATGAGATACTGAAAACAGAATAGAGTATAATGATAGGAAACAAGTTCATTATTTAGCTGGTAGAATAAGGTTAGCGGTGTGATCAAGTATTTCTTTACTATCAAAAGAGAAATATTTATTGGGTCGTGTTCAAAGGAGCTTTTATTTTTTTTTGCTTTTTTTTTTATAGCCAACCCACAGTGGCCTAGAGTACCATATTTTGTGCTACCAAAAAAAAATGGAGGTAGCAAAACACAGTCACACACCTTACACCTTATTTATACACCGTGTTTTGCCATGAAATTAATTGATAGAAATCCTCTACATTTTGCACATTATCTGTAGCCACCTTTAATTATTTAAATTTTGATAGCTACAGCTCCTCTTTATTCTCATATCCAACTTATACAGGCCCAAAACTTTCATTGCTCACCTTGGGGAACATGATGTTACTATACAAGAGGGAACGGAACAGCGTATCCAGGTGGAAGATGCTATAATACACCCTCTCTATGATGAGGAATCCGCTGATCATGATTTCATGCTGGTCAAACTAGCTAAGCCTGCCCAATTCAACCAGTATGTCCAACCCATCTCTATAGCCACTTCCTGTCCAACGGCAGGAAGTCAGTGTCTGGTGTCTGGCTGGGGAAACATGAAAATCTTTGGAGGTAAGCTAATTTTCTGGGTTTTAAAGAATAATTGTTTTAAAACTGGACTTTATTCAATAATAAACACCAGCTGCAGTTAATGCATGTTTTAATATCAGACCTGCATGGGACTCTACCGCATTTCTGCTGCAGCTCCCAGACACCCACAAGTGCCTCCCAATTTCCTGGCTGCAGGGCCTATCCTGGATGGTTCCCTGGTTAACAAGCAGTGCAGCAGGGGGGACAGCTGTGAACACCAATCTCCCTGTAAAGCTGTTTAGCTGACAACCGCTTCCCCTTCTCTCCCTCCCCATAGCTGTTGGCTAAAAAGCTATACAGGGGGATCAGTGTTCACAGCTATCCCTCCCAATCATCCCTGGTTGTTTCCTGTGTCCTTCTCCTCTGACTTCTCCTTTGGCCCCCCTCTGTGCCCTTCTCCAGCCCCCCTCCGTACCCTTCTCCAGCCCACCTCCGTGTCCTCCCCCACCTCCCGTTTTCTCCGGCACTCTATCCTCCTCCAGTCCCCTGTGTGCTCCTCTGGCCACTCCTCTGGCTCCCTCTTCTCCTTCTACAGCCCCCTCCATGTTCCCCACTGCCCCCCGTTCTGCTCTGGCTCACTGTCCTCCTCCTCCGCCCCCTCATCCCCCACAGCCGGCTTCCTTCCTGTCATGCCGAGGGGATTGGTCAGGATGAAGAATGGAGGAAGGGACCAGTAAATATGCAATTTATTGGCCCCGTTCTTTTCTGAATTGGACACAGTGAGCGATTGCTCCTATTAAACTAGGTTTACTCTGCTTCAGTTTATGAATGGACAGGAGCCGCTGTGTCATGTGCCTTACAGCGGAGTCCGAAATGATGAAGGCGGCCTCTTGCAGGGTCCCAGTCCTAGCACCCCTGGAGGTTGAGACAGGAACTTCTAGGGCAGCGGAAAGGTGCAGGTGCCTGCAGATAGGTGGCTGAAGATCAAGAACACCGAAGCCTTTGTGTAGGAGGTGAGACACTGATCACTGGACTGGTCCAGGAAAAGTCTAACAAGGTCACTTGCAGAGTCAGGAGCAGGCAGGAGTTGGCAACAGGCTGGCAGTGAACTACATAATCGGAAAGCAAGTTCATAGTCAGGGACAGGCGGAGGTTGGCAACAGACTGGCAGTGGAGTACAAGATCAGGAGACAGAACCGCAGTCAGAAGTCCAAGATGGGGTCGATGTAGGTAGCAGAGGCAGACACAGATGCAGGGATAGAGTAAAAGATAGTGATGCTCTGTACATAAATAATAAAGTGCAAATGTGCTCTGTATGAGAAACACTAAAAGCAGTGAAGAAGGCAATACTTGTGGTATACAAACATAAAATAAGGTGCGAATGTCACATATTATCCATTAGGTTGAAACTATGATAAAATATTAAAATAAAACATCCAAAAATATTCATGATAAGAAGAAGTCCTTTTCATAAGTGAATAAAATATAACAAATGTGTCCATGAAGCGTTCCTTTTGGTAAATATATATACGGTGCAGCCTGGAAGAAAATCACCAGGCTTTTAGGAAAAAACTCAAGACCTTCCTCTTTTAGCAGATGATCAAAGCTCGCCACAGCGCCTAGAGGTGATTCAGTTCGCATTGTGCGCTATACAAGTATTTCATTCATTCATATAGTGACTGTATATCAACAAACAGAAATAAAGTGCTAGTGATCACTTTCTGCAATGTGCTGATTATAGGTGGCTTCTTGTCCTCTGTGAAGCTTAATATATGGGTGTTCTATTACCTTACTGCTGTAAGGTAACATCATGTAAATAGTATATGGAAACCTTTGTAAATCCCCTGCTGGTCGTCGTATATTGGCGTCTCTGGCTCTGTTGGTGTATGTGTCCTGGTTACAATCAGCATCCAGTTTTAATTCCCTGGCGGTGTCTGGAGCGGGTAAGCCTCACCAATAGGTCATGGGCAAATGTAAAGAAAAGGAGGAATGCTCAATATTAATATTTAAAAAAAAAAATACTACATTAACAACAGAATAAAGACAGGTACTCACATTGAAGTGTATCAAACTGGCAATAATAAAAACGAGCAGCGAGCTTGCCCATGTCACTTCCAGTATCAAATATTCCCTGAGAATACTAGATACTGGAAGTGACATGGGCTAACTCGCTGCTCGTTTTTATTATTGCCAGTTTGATACACTTCAATGTGAGTACCTGTCTTTATTCTGTTGTTAATGTAGTATTTTTTTTTTAAATATTAATATCCTCCTGTTCTTTACATTTGCCCATGACCTATTGGTGAGGCTCACCCGCTCCAGAGACCTCCAGGGAATTAAAACTGGATGCTGATTGTAACCAGGACTCATACACCAGAAGAGCCGGAGACGCCAATATAGGATGACCACCAGGATATTTACAACGGTTTCCATACCAAAGACAAATATTTACATGCTGTTACCTTCCAGCAGTAAGGTAAGGGGAAACCCATATATTAAGCTTCACAGAGGATAAGAAGCCACCTATAATCAGCACTACATTGCAGAAAGTGATCACCAGCATTAGCACTTTATTTCTGTTTGTTGATATACAGTCACTAGATATGCTGCACCGTATATATATTTACCAAAAGGAACCCTTTACGGACACATTTATTATATTTTATTCACTTCTGAAAAGGACTTATTACTATCATTAATATTTTTGCATATTTTATTTTAATAGTTTATCATCGTTTCAATCTAATGGATAATATGTGACATTTGCACCTTATTTTATGTTTGTATACTACAAGTATTGCCTCCTTCAGTGCTTTTAGTGTTTCTCATACAGAGCACATTTGCACTTTATTATTTATGTACAGCGCATCACTATCTTTTACTCTATTTACTGACTTAGATTCTGACATTTCCCTCAGTGTGTGCAGCAGTATTTGATTTATTCGTTTGGTTGGCGCAGGAATAGTTTTTCTATTAAGGATGCAGGGATAATCCGAGAGAGTGGTCAAGCGAAGCCAGGTGTTCAGGATCAGGATCAATCAAGCAAGACAGCAACGGGGTACACAGGAACAAGCTGAAGACAATCCAGCACTGACACCGAGTAAGCTCTTCCTTTAAATAGGGTGCCGTGTGCCATGATTAGTTGGCGACCGTGTGCGCATGCACACGCACACCTGTTCGCGTGGGTGCGCATGCTTGGTCCGGGACTCGTTTGTTCTTGCCTACGTCGTTAAGTGCGCACGTTTGCATTGGAGGAACGAAGATTGGTGGCTGGCATACGGGAACAAACGTTTGTTACGATGGTTCTCTGACATGCTGTCTCTTGTCCATTCATCTTCAGTGCTGAGAAAAGAACTGAGGAATCTCTGTTCTCAGTCCCTTTCCTTGTCTCAAGGGTGAAATGTCAGGGTCTGTTTAGAACCCTGATATCTCACCAAAGCACACCAACAAGGCTGAGCACCACCTCCCTGAAATTGTTTTTTGCAGGTTGGGATGTCTGGGTAGAGATTGGAAGAGGAAGGGTGAGACTATGTTTAATTGCACATGTATTGACTACAAACATACTGAAAGGAGAATGCCGACTCATCAGTGTTCTGCTGCTCCTTTACTGTCCAGTCAGCAGGCCTGGGTTACCTTAAAGAATATCTAAACCCCAAAACAGAGTAATAAACAGTTTTACAGGTTACCAGTCCTCAGATGTGATGCCAGCAATGATTTTCTTGTTTCAGTTTTTATTTCCACCTGGCAATTTTGCCAATAACACACATCTGTCTTAGGGTCAGGGGCTGACTGACCATTCAGCAACTCGGGCACGGCCTGAGGGCCCCAAGCCACTAGGGGGTCCCATCAGGGTTGCAAGCCTCAGTCATACCAGGGGCAGTATGTAAAAATCTGTGTTTTTTTTACATCTGCCATCTGAAATGTCCCTTGCTGACATTATTTTGGTCTAAAAATCCCGAGATTATAGCTGCCCCACCTCTCCAATACCTTCTCAGCCAATAGAAACATATCTGTGTATACTGTGTGTACATGTATGTGTAACCTGTGTGATTTGGCCCCATAATCTCCTATTGTCCAGGGGCCCCATGAGTTGTCAGTCCGCCCCTGCCTAGAGTGACAACATTCACATACTATATTGCACCTAGAGAGGAGCAACATTGTCACCCTAGGCTGCACTTCTAATTTGGGCTATAAAGACCTCTTTGGCAGTACACAAAAGAAAAAAGAAAAAGCACCAAATTTCTGACTAAATCTACAGGAATTGTTCTGCATTTTCAGAAAATGTCATTACCCTGAAAAAATGTGGCATCTAAGGACTGGTAAGCTAGTATTTATTACATTTTTGTGTTTGGATTTAGATTTGGATTTAGAGATATATTAGCAAGGAAAATAACAACATGTCAATGGTTAAATTCAATAAGCACACACAAAAACGTGTAAAGTGGTTGTAAAGCTTAATTTTTTTAAATAAAATTACCAAACATGTTATACTTATGTGCTCTGTGCAAGGGTTTTTACACATAGCAGCCATCCTCTTCTGGGATCCCCCGCTGGCGCTCCTGGCCCCTCCTCTTCATCGGGTGCCCCCAGGATAATAAATAAGCACACGTGAAGTGTGTGTGAAAGGCGTCTACCCAGCACTCTTGTTCTTGTAGTATTGGGATGTCCTAATAAAGGATTTTGATCTACAGTGATGTGCGGCCATTTCTTCTATTTCATTGTGTGCAGAGGCAAACCGGGGCGGGCACCCACTGGATCATTAGGCTTCCTGGTCTCACCTGAAGCAGCAGGTTTTCTTGTTTGATTGCCCCCAGGCACACGTTCCCTGGAGACACCCGTGTGGGCAGGCTCACAAGTCATGCTGCTGCGTCCATTGACAGACAGTGGGACTCGGGCCATGCCCTGTGCTCCCATGTCACTGGATTTGATTGAAATGGCCAATGGCTCCTGCTGCTATCAATCTGTCCAATGAGATGAGAGTCAGCGGCTGGAGCTGGCTGGAGCCACTAGGCTTGTGCAAGGTGCTGGAATGGGCTCAAATAAGGAAAAGGGGGGAGGGGTCTGGGGAGGTGCTGCAACAAAGAAGGTTTTTCACTTTAATGCATAGAATGCATTAAAGTAAAAAACTTTCAGACAACACCTTTAAAGTTCTCAAACAATTCCAAAAGCAAGTAAAAATCTGTTCCTATTGTAATAATGCATGCACATGTGCACCGATTAAATTTACTTATTGAGTTAATACTGAACTTGAAGAGGATTTGTCCAAACTAGAGTAGATGCTGCTACTTTGCTTCCAGAGTTCTGCCCCTCTTTCTTGCACTGTAGGAATATCCTTTTAAAAATAATTGTATGTGTAAAATAGGATCTTATAGGCATTATATTACAATATTAGTTGCAGAGCTTGCACTTCACTTGGAGGGAAGACCAGTATGTTTAATTTACTGACTTAGAATTGGTAGGTTTCCCCAAAGTCTAACCATTACTTAACCCATAATGTGCTGCAATGTCAGGCTTTGTAAGAAGGGGCTATCACCAACGGGCAACATAAAACTAAATATTGTTCCAAAGCAAACCAACAAAACCACCTCAGTCTATAGTTAAATAATCTTACCCTTTATAACGAGGTAATTTCAAAAATGTATTATACAATAGTCCTACTCCGTTACCAATAACATCACTTAAAGCCCCATACACACTATCAGATTTTCTGCTGATTTTTTCCTTCAGATTTACCAAAACCATATAATATAAGGTCAAACCTTAGGCCGCGTACACACGCGGGGACTGTTCGCCCAACTTTGTCCGCTGAACAGTGTTTCGGCGGACAGTCCGCCCGTGTGTGGGCTTTCAGCGGACAGTTTCAGCGAACAGTCTGCTGAACAAAGTTTTTCGGAAATTCCGAAAAACTGTCCGCTGAAACTTGGTTTCAGCGAACAGTCCCCTCGTGTGTAGGCTTGTTCGTCAAACTAAGTTCCGCGCATGCTCAGAAAGGATTTACACGCCGAAAGTTGTAATGCAGTGTATGGGACGTCGTATTTTCCGTCCCGTCGTACGTGCCGTTCACGTCATCGCGCACGGTTTCAGCAAACTGTTCGTTCGTCGTGTGTGGGCAAGTCCGTCCATGCTAATTTTGAGCGGACTGTTCGCTGAAACTGTTTGACGGACAAAGTTGAGCGAACAGTCCCCGCGTGTGTACGCGGCCTTAGAAGTTCCAATGTGTATGCAATCAGGCAGGCCCTTGCACTACGTGGTTTTGGTAAATCTCAAGACAAAAATCAGCAGAAAATCAGATCGTGTGTATGGGGCTTAAGGCAAACCCATGAACCTCATTCCCTACAAGAATTAGAATAATACACAACATTCATAATGCCCCTCAAGACAACCACCAGTAAAACTAATACCTCAACCATTCCCCAACATTGTATATGAATATATTTCTAACAACAAATATAACCTCATGAAAGTATAAGATTATTTAACATAAATCAGCCCAAATTGGAAACCCACATCAACATGAGAACTGGAAGGGCAGTTTGCTCTCTAAGCAAAATGTAGGCTTCTTTGTCTCTGGTTTATTGTTCTGGTTCCTTGACGTATTTTTGCCACACTTTGGGGCTGATTTACTAAAACTGGAGTGTACAAAATATGGTGCAGATGTGAATGGTAATCAATCGGCTTCTAATTGCAGTGTGTTCATTTGAGTTTTGATAAAAAACCTGGAAGCCGATTGGTTTCTATGCAAAGCTGCACCAGAGTTTGCACTCTCCAGTTTTAGTAAATCAACCCCTTTTTCTGCCAGTGTTTTTGCTATGATTTTAGTAAAGGGGGAAAGGTTATATATTCTGTATATTCTGTCAGGTCTTTATCTTTATATTTTCATCACCAGGACCATAAGTCGGGGGGGAGGGGGGGATCTGGGGACACAAACCTAAATACAAGTTTGCTTGAGGCTCTAGCCCTCCCTCACACTATGCAAAACTGAACAAAACCGTTTTAACTGGAACTCCACTTTAATTAAAATACTTACTTAGAAGAAAAATGGCTCTTGTTCTCTCCCAGAATAATGTAAATGATTTTGTAAAAATGTTGCGTATAACATCACTTTTACCCTAAAGTGGTTTGTAAAGCTTTAAGGTTTTTCACCTTAAAGTGGAGTTCGACCCAAAAATGGAACTTCCACTTTTCAGATTCCCCCCCTCCCCTCCCCCCGGTGTCACATTTGGCACCTTTCAGGGGAGAGGGGGAGCATATACCTGTCTAATACAGGTATTTTTTCCCACTTACGGTGAAAGATCGCTGCCGATTCCATGGTGATCTACGCTATGTCTGGCCCCTAATCCATCCCTCCCACTGTTTTCTGAGAGACACACAGGTTCCAGAAGACAGCATGGACCACTCAGAATGCGCAGCGTGGCTCGCACATTCACAGTAGGGAACCAGGCTGTTAAGCCTGGTTCCCTTACTGAAGATGCTGATGCCTGCACCTGGGAGCCGAAGCACAGGCGGGCTTCAGGTGAGGACATCGAGGGTGCCCTGGACAAGTAAGTGTCCTTATTTTAAAAGTCAGCAGCTACAGTATTTGTAGCTGCTGACTCCATTTTTGTTTTCTTCAGAACTCCACTGTAATGCATTCTATGCATTCTAAGCAGCTTTCATGGGGGGCACCCGATGAAGAGAGGACGGGGCACCCCAGAAGAAGAGGATCAGGAAGGGAGTGTTATAATCACTTTAAATGATATGGCATTGTGTAGTAGCTGATAATATATTAAACTTTCATTATTTTTTTTCAGTGCAATATGCTACAAAATTACAGTGTCTTGATCTCCCTGTTTTGTCGGACTCCAGCTGTAAAGCTTCTTATTCAAACATGATCACTACAAATATGTTTTGTGCTGGTTTTCTAGAAGGTGGCAAAGACGCATGTGCAGTAAGTATTGAAAACATATAGAATTATGAATATTCATAAATGTCTTTATATTGTATGTTTAGAATAGTAAGAATATCCACAGCAAACCATATGACTGCTATAGGACCAATGGCAGAACTACTGCCTGGTCTATGGAGCCCAGGGCAGAGAAGGGCCTGGTCAGGACCAGAAGGGGTAAGTTGTGTCACTTAAAGCAGAACTGAACCCATTAATTTAACTGTTTTGCAAAACAATTGTATTCAAGATATGCTGTGAACGATAACCGCCACAGTTGCTTATGCTCTCAACTGAACTGTAAAGCCATAGTAACTGCAGATCAAACAGAAGCTAACATGGCAGCTTCCTTGGCTGTAAAGTATAGGAGGGTGTAGTCCAGCTTTACTGTCTGTCTGGTGCTCGGCGTTCTGTTATTTGAGCAGCTGTTAGTGTTGTGCTTTTACTCCCCTCGTTCTTCTCTGTTAATATGAGGCAAGTGCAGGACTTTGAAATGCAGAGTATTCTCCTCCTAAGATGAGTATATTCATGATCACAGCCAAAGATGAAAAGGATGGGGGGGAGTGAGTAGGGATATTTGCCTTGGCACAGCATTGTTAACTGAGGTTGGGAGGGTCACATGCCTCCTGGCACTTTCCAGACCTCTATCAGTACAGTACCACACAGGATTTATTAGCTCACCTGTTTGCTGCTGTCATGTGTAAACATAGAACCTGGAATAGGAAGTCTTAACCTATTCACTTCATCTGTAACTCAGACTGATGACATATTTTGCAGAGGAAGTGAGTAGTGGAAGACTTCCTCTGCCAGCTTCTGTGTTTACAAATGACCGTTATGCTCTGATGAGATGTCAGGTCCTGTGTAGGAACCATGCTGATAGAGGTCTGGAAGGAGTCAGGCAACCCAGTGTACCTGGCAGAACAGGAGATCTTCCTGGGTTGTGAGTCTGACTGTGCCCCGCACAAACTTATATAGATCAGAATGGGGACAGCTGAGCAGAAGTACAGTAAGTCATTTTTAGTAAACCATATCGAAGGTGCTTTATAAGTGCTCATTGTATTGTGCATACTCTTTTCTGCAATGCCTTATTTCATATATCACAATGTACATTCCCCATTCCATATGCGATGCTGTGCATTCTCTATTCTGCAAGCCCGCATTTGGTAAGCAACCACATACATTGCCTATTCCACAGCACCTCATTCCCTGCACCATACTATATAAACCTATCAATGGTAAGTACTCTTAAACACATTTAAGCACACAACATAAATCAGCACTAAAAAACACACAAGGTCAAATACCAAAAAAAAAAGTGCAATTAAGATAATTAAGGCCACATAACAGCAACGTAATAAGTGAGATCAGTCCAAACAGGGTTCAATGCCACAGATAGGCAGGAAAGCTGTCGCCAACACCTCCATGAGTGAAAAAGAGCCGCCCCCTCTAGATTGAACTCTAGCTCAGCTCTAGCTTGGTCAAAAGCATAAACAACAGATCTTTGACTGGACGATCTCTCCACAGATCAGACTACAGCGGGAAGGGTAGATCACATGCTAATGGACTCATCCAAAGAAAAAAAGAGACAGCTCCATAGCGTAATCTCATTTTTAAAGTTTTATTGGAATCAAACCCCCCCCCCCTTTTTAACACTTAAAAACAATTAGAATAAAACAAGCATATTATGTTTCCAGTTGATGTACAAATAGGAATCCTGCAGGCGTCTCCTCCCGCTCACCTCACCACTCTCTGGTGCTGCTGGTATTCCCAATTGGGGTGCTGGTGTCAGTATTGGTTGTCGCATGGCCTCAAACTAACGAGTTTCGTCATCCCGACCTCATCCGAGGGTGTGGCAACATGACACAACGTACCGGCTTATCTAGCCATTGATTGGACAGCATTAACCATTCACAGCCTATATTGAACGTCTACTGATCGGGATGTCACCACACATCAACCAATCGGGATATCTCCAAGCACCAGAGATCATTCAAATAATTTAACCCTCTGTTTCGCACAGACACCACTCTGCACCGAAACAAGAGGGGATATTTAAAATTAAAATAAAAAAAATAAACATATGCCCTCTTCATTTATATGACATAGCACACAATGCATAACTCAAAGTAACATAAATGTCAAATTCATATGAAATGACAGCATTCTATAGCTTGACTTCAACCCACATATATTATAATTCATGAAATAATAAAACGTAATCAAAAACAGTGAATAGCTTAAAATAACCTCATGATAAACTCTCAATTTGATAATACACTCAATTTGGTAATCAATAAACCTCTCCAATCCAATCATCCTAGAAATAATTCAATTGTCCATAACATCATATTCCCTAAAGTTGATTAGTAATTGCTAACGTAACAATTAATGTCTAGTTTTATATTCATACCACCAGACTTTAATGTGTACATTAACCGATTCCCGACCGACACACATCATTTTAAGGGGGCAGAATGGTACCCCTGCACGAAACCCCATACGGGTACAGGGTTCCCTTTAAGAGCCACCAGAGGGCGTGTGCGCCCGCTGCACTTTGGGGGACCCAATGTGTGGGGCTGGTGCCACGATCACGCGCACAACTTCAAGCATGGGGATTTGTGTGTGTAAACACACAAATCCCTGTTATGTCAGGGGAGAGGAGACATGTTTATTCCTACTAAGACATTTAACCCCTTCATCGCCCCCTAGTGTTAACCCCTTCCCTGCCAGTGACATTTATACAGTGATCAGTGCATATGTATAGTGTTGATCGCTGTATAAATGTCAATGGTCCCAAAAACTTGTCAAAAGTATCCGATCTGTCCGTCGCAATGTCGCAGTACATCTAAAAATCGCAGATCACAGCCATTACTGGTAAAAAAAAATGCCATAAAACAAGGCATAAATCTTTCCCATGGTTTGTAAATGCTATAATTTTTGTGCAAATCAACCGCTTTTTGTAATTTTTTTTTTTTTTTACCAAAAATATGTAGAAGAATACATTTCGGCCTAAACTGATGAAGAATTTTTTTTTTTTAATTTGGGTATATTATAGCAAAAAAAGTAGAAACAATATTTTTTTTTTTCAAAATTGTCCCTCTTCTTTGTTTATAGCGCAAAAAAACCTAAACGCAGAGGTGATCAAATACCACCAAAAGAAAGCTCTATTTGTAGGAAAAAAGTTATGCAAATTTTGTTTGGATACAGCGTTGGATGACCGCGCAATTGTCAGTTAAATCGACACAGTGCCAAATTGTAAAAAGTTCTCTGGTCAGAGGGGGGTAAAATCTTCTGGGGCTAAAGTGGTTAAATATATCCATCTGTTTTCTCTCTTGCAGGGCGATCTCATTTCCTTCCCAAATGAAAAAAAAAATCATGTATATATCTTTTGTCAGAGGCATAACTAGAATCTGCAGTGCAAGAAACCATGAAGGGTCTCCACCAGGGGCATTGCTAGGTCTACAAAATATCAGGGGCTAGAGCCCATAGCAGGGAAGTAAAGAGAGTCATATGCTTGGGAGGGCATACACATGTATATAATATACGTGTGTATGTATGTATATATATATATATATAATTTCATATCTGAGTGTGGATCCCCTGCTTACATAGGGGTTCCCAGGGAGCCTCCCACTTACATCAGGGTCCTCAGAGCCCCCCTCATTACATCAGGGTCCCAGAGAGCCTCTTCCTTACTTCAGGGTCCCCAGAGATCAACCCTCATTACATCAGGGTCCCCAGAGACCCCCTCCTTACATCAAGGTCCCCAGAGAGCCTCTTCCTTACTTCAGGGTCCCCAGACAGCCGCCCCCTTCCAGAGGTTCTCCATGTACCTGGCTGGTGTCAGCTGAGCACCTCTATGGGGTTAGTAACTCTCTTCCCGAGTGTAAACAGTGGAGAGGGGAGGGGCCTCTGACCCAGGCATGTATCAGCAAGAATGTACAAGCAGAGTGACTCTGAAAAGGGAAAAATGTGATACATGTTCAGGTCAAAGACTTCTCCCCTCTCCACTGTGTACACTCGGGAAGAGAACTACTAGCCCCAGGGACATCACGCCACTCGTGGGCACCACAGAGTGGCCGATCGGCCCTTCCCACCTCCCCCCACTGCATACCAAACTGACAGCCAGAGTTGTAGGGGGGAGATGCTGGGTCTTGAAGTCCCCCTCACAGTGGCAGAACTCCAGGGCCCAGTCGCAAGTGCAACTGCTGCGACCCTGGTAGTCCTGCCACTGTCTTTTGTAAAAAAAAGTAGACTCTTTCTTTCTTTTTTGCAAACACAAATTTGTCTTACCACGCCCATCGCACCTGTTTTTTTCTGTGAGTAAAAATTATGATTATACCAAAAATAATTATGAGACAGGCAAAAATCTAATACCTGTCTCAAAAATATCTTTTGTTCAAAAGGTATATCATCCCTTTGGCTTAAAGCTCAATTTAGTAGAAGTAAGGCATCATCATGCTGAATAATGGTCTACAACAATGACACATCAGCTGTTACCATATACACTTCCTTTTCCCATGATAAATGAACTTCCTTAATTAACTGTAAAAAGTTTTTTGCACTTTTTTGTAAGAAAGTATCTAAATACTGACCAAGTCTCGCTGTTACTGAACCTATGCTATTCACAATAGGACGTGCTGGGGGGATTAATAGGGTCTTTATGTATTTTTGGCAGGGTGTATATTGTAGGAGTTCTACAAAAACTTGGTACTAAATATTTATTTTACGTTTTATTAAGCACCCTTTTGTCAAATCCCAAATTGACTAATCGTTGCAGGTCTTTCTGATAAGCCGAAGTGAGATCAGACCTCAGCTTTACATAAGTATCATCTTCTGCCAACATATTACTCAATTGGGTGTCGTAAAATATTTTATCTAAAATACACCCCCCCCCCCCCCCCTTATCTGCCAGGCAGATAATATTATTATTTCTATCCTAAAGTTGTTCAATGCCTTCCTGGATGTGTCTAGCATTTATATTTTCCTTAGGGACTATATGCTCTAGATCTTTTAATACTAGAGTCCTAAAAACCTCTACATGTTGATTTACAGAGCTGGCTGGGTTAAACTACGTTTTTTTTTTTCAAGCCTCTGTCTATACCTGTCACAATATTTCTTTAAATTATTCTTATATATTTATGTATATCCACATACATATCAAATTTATTTAAAGGTTTTTTTTTGGGCACACTTTAGTCCAGACTAAAATTTTAGTTCAGTTCAAAATATTAATCTCTTTATGAGTCAATTCTACTTTACTGAGATTATATATACCCATTATTCTACCTCCCTCCTCCTTTTTTTGTTTAGATTGGATCCTCCGACCAGCTCTACAGCCTCTCCCTCCCTTCTTAATACTACCTATGGGTGTTTAATCTATCCTCGTGTTAGGGCTTCCACCAACCCTGCTGGTTGGAAGGGGGACCTGATGGACCCGGTAGTCTTCCTCTGACGGTTCCCCAGTATCCCCAAAAAAAACTCCCCCGCCCTAAAAAAAGGACGTGGAGACATAATGTTCCCCCACTCGTCATATTGGATAAGGGGGTCAAATCTGGTATGAGTGGGCACCGAATACTGATACTCGTTATATGTAAATGGTTCCCTATACTGGGAGCCTCCTCTAGCTCTAAATCCTCCCCTCTCCCCTCTCCCTCTGCCACCCCTATGCCTACCATTATGGGGTTGGGACACAGAATAATAGGGAGGGTTACGAAGTGTAGAGGGAACCTCTAGGGTATGATTATTCTGTCCCATTCTGATCTGAGGGGAATTAATAATTGTAGGAACTATCAAGGGGATAACTTTATTCTACCACAGATACACTAAATCATTCCTGAAATCACCTAAATCCCTATGGAATTTTTTGACTGTTTTCTTTTGTGTATTCCTATTAATCTTTTCAAATTTTGTATGAATACTGTCATTCTATGGGGCTCAGAGATAACACGATCGGTTGAAGTGTGCAGACATCCTGATCGGTAGACGTTCACAACTATGAACGGTTAACACTGTTTAACCATTGGCTATTTAAGCCGATAAGTCTTGCTGTGTGGCTACACCCTCAGATGATGTCAGGATGACAAAACGTTTCAGTGTGGGGCCATACGATGCCCAATATTGAAGTCAGCACGCCTATCGGGGGTTATCAGCAGCACCAGAGAGCGGTGATGAGTGCAGTAGGAGACACCTGCAGGATTCCTATTGGTACATTGACTGGAAACATATTATGCTTGCTTTATTCTAATTGTTTGTAAGTGCGATTCTTAAAAGGGGGCAAGAATCATTAAAATACAACTATAAAAAGATTACGCTATGGAGCTGTATCTTTTTTATTCTTTTAAGGAGTCCATTAGCATGTAATCTAGTCTCCCGCTGCAGTCTGATCCGTGAAGAGATCGTCCGATAGAGCTGGTAAGAGTTTAATCTAGAGGGGGCGGCTCTTTTTCACTCATGGAGGTTTGGTGACAGCTTTCCTGCCTATCTGTGGCATTGAACCCTTTTTGGACTAATCTCACTTATTACAGTGCTCTTCAACAGTGTAAGACTACGGCATATGTGGACTTAATTATCTTAATTGTACTTTTTTCTTCTATATATCAATGCACACTCTGTATTTGACTTTGTGTGTTTTTTAACGCTGCTTTATGTTGTGTGTTTAAATTTTGCACATTCCCTATTCCACAGTGCCTCATTGCAAATGCCATAATGTACATTCCCTATTCCACACCCCTTGTTCTGTATGCCATACCATTTATTCCCCGTTTCTTCTCTCATTTGCCTGCCATGCTGTGCATTTCCAAGGCCACAATCCTCATTCCATATGCAAATCTGTAATCTCCATTATTCCACAAATCTTAAAACAGTTACCCCACTGTATGTAGCCATGACCCTGTAGAGGTTGATGAAGTAGTGGTTCACTCGTCACCCTGCTCAGCCAAACATCCATTTCTCAGTCACTCAGAGGCATAAACCAGTCTGTTGCTTTTTGTTTTGTTTTATTTAGGGGATTAAACGTGGATAGGAATTTGGGATGCCCAAGAATTGTGTTACAATCAACTGGAGATTTTAGAGCTATCAATTGTAGATTTTAGAGCAATTATTTGGGACTACTATGTACACAACCTGTAAATACACCTCAATCTTCTCTCCAGCATGAACACTTGCTGTACAACATTCCTCCTCTAGAACCTCACTTTCTGCAGACTGTTCCTCCACCAGCACTTCCCTTGCTGCAGACTGTCATTCCTACAGACTAGCTAGCACCATATGGGTAGGCCTGACACTGCTTCAGCCAGGCTTCAATGAATTGCCTTTTGCGGGCAGGAACCTCGGGCTCCTGTGGTGTAGAAATAGTTCAGGTGCTAGCTGCCCTCTATTCAGCTACCACTCCCAGATAGCTCTCTTCAGGCCCTACCAGCTAGGCTTGTCTGCAAAGACCCATTTCCACTGCCCTTCCCACAGTCCACTCTTCTGGTTCTGCACCCATCTCTCAAACTGAAATCTCCCAGTTCTCTCAGACATGCCTCCCCAGTCCTCCCAACTGTGCTCACTCACCAGCCCTCCTGGCTGCGACCAGTAGTCCCCCTTGGAGAGTCTTAGAAGTGTTCTCTCCCCCTGTCCTCTCTCACATGCCTCTGTTTCCAGGATCTCTTCACTCCTCCTGGATGCACCTGGGTCCCAACCCAGGGTCACCCCCCAGACTGGCGAGCTCCCCATGGGCCCCCGACAGCCTCCACATTCTCTCACTCAGGCTCTTCCACCTGACAACTCCTCCCCAGCTAGGCTGACCACAGGTATTTGAGGAGGCCTTCCCCCTGCCAATCCAATTTGGGGATTGGTCAGGGCTCCCCAAGATACAACAGGCAGCACTTTCTAGAGGGAAAAGGGAGGTGACCAAGAAGTGACGCTGCCTACTGAGCCACTCCCAGCCCAGAATCAAATCAAACAGGCCCAGCAAGTAGCTAGGCCTGCCTAAATTTACCTATGGCACCAGAGAAAAACCTCACGCTAGCACCTCACTAACTAGAGGGGGCTACATGTATATTGCTTATTTCACAATATATTGTTCCATATAATACACAATCTCATCCTGTATGTCTTGTTTATATTCCCTATTCTGCAATGCCTCATTCTGTATACCATGTTGTACGTTCCCTTTCCCACTGCTCATTCTGTATAATATGCTGTATGATCCCTTTTGCCATTGACTGAAAAAAAAAAAGGGAGGAAGCTACAACAGGATGGAGGCATATACCGTAGATAGGGAGATAGAGGGTGCACTGTGCGGGAATATCTACCATCTCTTAAGCATAAAATGAGGAACAAAATGGGCAGAATCAGCCTTGTTGATGAAGGGCTCAAAAGGTCTCAAAGGTGATAGATGATGTTAAGGATGAAAGGTTAGCAGATGGATAGATCAGATTCAAGTTACAGAACTTGGCACCCATGCCCTTAAGTTAACTAGTTAATTCCTCCATGAGTCTGATAGCCTCAACACAGCAAAGTGGAGGCAAAGGGGATTTCAGCATAGCAAGAATGTAGGAGCTGGTCAAGTTAACTAAGTATCTTATTACTGATTTCTTGTAGGTCTTTAGAGAGAATGTATTATGGTACAGTTTGAAAAATAGCAGAGTTTTTGGGGAGGTACAGTTGGTGAATATCTGAACAATGCTGTGAACTTAAAAATCTAAAAATGCTGTAGGATTGGGCAGGGGGCTATGAGAAGAGTGTAACGTGGAGGTCTTTCTCCCATAAGTCATGGAAAAGTCTGATAAGATCCTGTAAGAATTCATTTAAAGTTGTAAGAGCGTGAATGTCTCACTGGTCTGGTAGATTGGCATTCCTGTTCAAACTGATTCTGTGGTTATGCAAAAAAAGGTGGCCACAGCCCACAGGCAAGTATTAGGAGTAATGAGCTAAATGAAGGGAGCTGCAGGCAGGGGCGGATCCAGAGTCTAGTCTCGGGAGGGGCACTTCTATAAAATATGTGTTTTTGGGGGCAATTTATATGGGAAATGGCTGGTATTGGCACTTCAATCATTACGGCACCATGGCTGTTATGGTGTCAGGATGATTTAAGCGCATTATTTCTATTAATACATTGTAATATAAAATTAAATGGTTCAACTCACCATAATGCAGAATCAGTGAGGGCCCTGAGGGTGTCTTTCGCCATGTTGCCTGCCACCAAACACGGATTGTCACTTGCCACGTCACTTGTCACCAAATGCGGATTGTTACTTGCCACGTAGCCTGCCACACATTGCGGATTGTCACTTGCCACGTCACCTGCCACACATTGCGGATTGTCACTTGCCACGTCACCTGCCACACATTGCGGATTGTCACTTGCCATGTCACCTGCCACACATTGCGGATTGTCACTTGCCACGGCACCTGCCACACATTGCTGATTGTCACTTGCCATGTAGCCTGCCACACATTACGGATTGTCACTTGCCACGTCACCTGCCACACATTGGTGATTGTCACTTGCCACGTAGCCTGCCACACATTGCGGATTGCCACTTGCCACGTCACGTGCCACACATTGCGGATTGCCACTTGCCACGTAGTCTGCCACACATTGCGGATTGTCACTTGCCACACATTGCGGATTGCCACGTAGCCTGCCACACATTGCGGATTGTCACCTACTGTGTCACTTTTCTGCTAAGGTGTTCTTTTGTTAAGTCCAGAGTGAAGATAGGCAGCAGAGAGATGATGTAATCTCTCTGCTTCACACAGCTTCCTGCACAGTGAGGGCGGAACTGGAGGGATGCAGAGCAGTGAGAGATGATGTCATCTCCCTGCTCCCCTGCCTGCTGGCTTACTGATTGGCCAGCAGCCCTCCTAAGCCACCCAGCTGCCCCCCCCTCACCCGTCCACTCAGCGCAGCCAGTCACCAGCGGGACCGGCCGCGCTGGCACCCGCGGAACCGGCCACGGGTACCCGCGGAACCGGCCGCTGGTACCCGCGGAACTGGCCGCACTGGTACCCCGCGGAACCGGCCGCACTGGTACCCGCGGAACCGGCCGCACTGGTACCCGCGGAACCAGCCGTGGAACCGGTCGCGCTGGCACCCGCTGGCCATATTCTCGGAGGGGGCAATTGCCCCGTTGCCCCCCCCCCTGGATCCGCCGCTGGCTGCAGGGAACCTAAAGAAGAAATATCAGGTTCATGCAACACGCAATAGAGGAGATAGGAGTGTTAAATTCCAATTTAAATAAAAGAAAAGTTGGAGTGATAGTTGTAATGCAAGGCTGGAGTTGGCAGGACCAGGCTCAATGGGAGCATATTCTGTGGAATGCGGACTTCTTCCTATTCAATTGATACCCACTATGTTTCATGTTATAATTGCAGCACCACTCATACAAATAAACATTGTACAAAAAGTCACTATTAGTGATGGCCGAACGGTTCGCCCGGCGGTCGTTTCATGGCGAATTTCGGCTGTTCGCGATTCGCCCGACCGGCGGACTATTGCCGCCGTTCGCCCGGCGGACTTCCGTGTTTTTACTATGTAAAAGAACTTTGACCTATGATGACACATCCATCATGGGGTACAGGACAGCCAATTGAGACATTACAGCACATGGACACTTGGACATTCCCCCTAACTTATAAATACACCCGATCCGGCGGCCATTTTACATTCTTTCTTCTGTCACTATAGGGAGAGGTTGCTGTGTGGAGCAGGGAGAGATTGCAGTGACCCAAATCGCTAGCTATTTGGTACACAAAAGTTCTTTTCAGGACTGGTATAGGTGTTAGGTGTATATAGGTTTGCTTTGCTACTGATTGTTGCAGCAGCCTGAGCGTCTTTTGTCAGTTCAAAGAAAGGGACAGGATGGTGTGTCTGCTGTAGGGACAGTCAGTTTAGTCATTAGCTGTTACTATCAGGTCCACAAAAGTGCGATTCCAGTTATTGTTCCAGTAGCCTCTGTTTTGTCAGTTTATATAGGGACAGGCAGGAAGCAGTGTGTGAGGCAGTGAGGGTCAGTTTAATCAGTAGCTGTTACTATTAGTTCCACAAAGGTTCTTTTCAGGACTGGTATGGTAATAGGCTTGTACACGTATAATATTCTTTCTTCCAAATATAGAAAGAATATTATACTTGACTGCTGCCCTTCTGCTGCAGTCTGCTAATCATTCAAACCTACTTGTTCCACAAAGGTCCTTTATAAGGACTGGTAATAACCTGGTGTAGGGTTCTACAGTACATAGGGTTGAGTGAGGTACAGTCTGCCATTCTATAAGGACTGGTATAGGTCCACAATACATAGGGTTGAGGTGCACTACTGCTGACCGCTGCCCTATACTGCAGCAGTCTTTCATCGGTATAGGGACTGACGTACAGTCTGCTAATCACTCACAACCTACTTGTTCCACAAAGGTCCTTTATAAGGACTGGTAACTTGGTCTGTCTAGGGTTCTACAGTACATAGGGTTGAGTGAGGTACAGTCTGCCATTCTATAAGGACTGGTATAGGTTCACAATACATAGGGTTGAGGTGCACTACTGCTGACCGCTGCCCTATACTGCAGCAGTCCTTTATCGGTATAGGGACTGAGAGTTTTGTCACAGGGTCATTTAAAAAATGACAGGCAGAGGAAGAGGCAGGCCCTTCCGCAGGGGTGGTAGGGGTAGGGCAGGAGCAACAGGCTTGAGCCAAAGTGGGAAGTTGCAGAAGGTGCGTTCAATTACTTTAAAGGACACACCAGACTTGGTTGAGTGGCTCGCTCAACCTTACTCTTCTGCACCCTCCTCATCCTCTCGATCTGCACCCTCTTCTTCACTCTCTATGTGCACCCCCAAAGACACTACCACCAACAACACCACCACCACCACATACCTTCCGCTTGAGTCACAGGAATTATTTTCCGATCCATATCAAGAAGACATTTCTGATGCGCAGCCACTCTTGGTATTGGATCAGGAAGAGGAGGTAGCAACAACCGCTACTCAGTAGTCAGACGACAGTACCCAGATCAGCCCAAGGAGGAGGTTGGTCCCCGGTGTTGCTGCCTACTCCGAGATCTCTACTTATAGCGGTGGGGAAGGTGACGTTGATGATGACGTGTCTAGTGATGTCACGTGGGTGCCCACAAGAGAGGAAGAGGAGGGGAGTTCAGAGGGAGATATGGACCAGCAGATAGGGAGGAGAAGCAGGAATAACTTACATTGCACAGGAGGGACAAAGCAGACTGCAAATGTATCAGGAGCGAGTCATCGACCATGTACGGTCACATCTGGCGCTCCCAGGACACCGGCACATGGCTCCGCAGTGTGGGCTTTTTTTAACGTGTCCGCTGCTGACAATAGCGTTGCCATCTGCAATCTTTGCAGTCAACGCATTAGTCGCGGTAAGCCCAACACTCACCTAGGGACAACCGCCTTAAGAAGGCATATGAGCAGCCATCACCGAGCCGAGTGGGAGCAACGGAACACACAAAGCCACACTCCAGGCTCTCACCGTCCAGCCTCGTCTTCTACTTCTCCTTCTCCTCTCTCCTCACAATTGTCCTCCACTCCACCTTCCATCACGCCAAGCTCACGTTTTTCTGCAAAAGGCAGGCTTCCATGGGCCTAATGTTCGAGCGTAAAAAAAATGATGACGCCGGATAACCCTCTTGCCCAACGGTTGACGGCTGGCTTGTCAGAACTCATAGCCCGCCAACTACTGCCATATAAACTGGTGGACTCGGAGGCCTTTCGCAAATTTGTGGCCATTGGACCACCACAATGGAAGGTTCCAGGAAGGAAGTATTTCTCAGAGAAGGGCATCCCAGAGCTATATGGCCATGTTCAGCGGCAAGTGAATGTATCTCTGGCACACAGTGTTGGTGCCAAGATACATCTGACCACAGACACGTGGTCTAGCAAACACGGGCAGGGAAGGTATATCACTTTTACTGCCCACTGGGTGAACCTTCTGACGGCCGTCAAGCATGTAACCCGTGGCACCCGTGTAGATTTGGTTTTACCGCCACGGATTGCATGCAGGCCTGGCCCTTCTTCTCCTCCTCCTCCTACTCCATCCTCCTCCCTCTCCTCCTCGGCTGACTCCTCCTTTTCTGCTGCTAGCATCTCTTCCGCTGCTAGCGTCTCTTCCGCTGCGCCGCCCAAGCTCCCCAGAACCTATTTGACATGCCAGGTGAGACGTTGCCATGCCGTGCTGTGTCTGTTGTGCCAGGAAGCCAAGAGCCACACTGGCCCGGCACTCCTTTCAGCTTTGCGTTCACAGGCAGATCAGTGGCTAACACCGCTCAATTTGACAGTTGGTAAAGTGGTGTGTGACAACGGTGCCAATCTGCTTAGCGCATTGAAACAGGGCAAAATCACGCATGTGCCATGCATGGCACACGTCTTAAACTTGGTCGTGCATCGATTCCTTGTCAAATACCCTGGGGTCCAGGACATCTTGCGGCAGGCAAGGAAAATCTCGGCCCATTTCAGAAGATCTTACATGGCCATGGCTCGCCTTGCTGACATTCAGCGGCGACACAATCTGCCGGTCAGACGTCTTATTTGCGATTGCCCGACGAGATGGAACTCAACCAGCTCCAGCAGAAACGTGCAGTTAATGTCTACCTGTATGAACTCTGCGGCAGAACAGGTTCTGGGGAGCTAGGGTTTTTTTCACCGCGCCAGTGGCTGCTCATGCGCGACGCATGCAGACTTCTGCGCCCATTTGAGGAGATCACCAAACTGGTCAGTCGCAGCCATGGCGCCATCAGTGACATGGTACCTTATGCCTTCTTTATGGAGCGTGCATTGTGTCATGTCATTGATCAAGCTATGGAGGAGCAGGAGCGGGAAGATGAGGAAGTCGCAATGCTGGATGAATTCCCAGGGGGGGCTACTCTATCTGAGACAAGTCAACAACAGGAGTCTGAAGAGGAGTCAGAGGAGGATGATGCCGGGGCGGATGAGGAGGAGCAAGAAGAGCATGCTTTAAACCTTTCTGGGACCCCTGTTGTTGTGCGTGGATGGGGAGAGGAGAATGAAGAGGACAACATTATACTGGATGATGAGCAGGAGCCAGGCCACCACACCGCTTCCAGTTTAGTGCAAATGGGGGCCTTCATGCTCCAGTGTTTTAATAGGGACCACCCGTATAAAAAGCATAAGGGTGAAGGACCAGTACTGGGTGGCAACTTACTCAGACCCCCGGTACAAACACAAAATGGCGGAAATGTTACCGCCGTCACAGAGGGCTGGCAGAATGGAGCACTTCCAGGCCTTGCTTCGAGAAATGCTGCATTCTGCTTTTGCGTGCGCTGGCAGAGGAGAAATTCTCACTCCCAGAGAAGGAGTTGTGGGTACCAATCCAACAGCGCCTGCAAGAAGAGGCCGGTTTGAAGATGTGTTGGTGACTTCGGATATGAGGTCATTCTTTCAGCCGACCCATCGACAGGTGTCATCCGGATCCAGCATCAGGGAACGCCTAGACCGTCAGGTGTCCGACTACATCGGGTTAACGGCCAATGTGGACGCTCTGAGGAGTGATGAACCCCTGTACTACTGGGTGGGCAGGCTTGACCTCTGGCCAGAGCTTGCCCAATTTGCAATCGAACTGTTGGCTTGCCCCTCATCCAGTGTCCTGTCCGAAAGGACGTTCAGCGCAGCAGGGGGGATCGTGACCGATAAGCATACTCGCCTAGCTCACGACAGTGTTAACTACCTCACATTTCTAAAAATGAATGAGGCATGGATCTCGGAGGAATTCAACACATGTGACCAGTAGACCATGTATATGTCTATAAACAATTTTTTAAATCGAGCACACAGACCTTCTTTCTTGATTTGGCTCACTTCCTTGTCCAAAAAAAGCACACCGTACTATATGCCCGTACCCTCCTCTTTGAAGAGGTTGAGCGGTGTCATATTTATACTGGGGCTGCTTATTATGAGGGGCTGCCACCATCCCTGTGCTGTGCTGACATCCTCCTGGGGCTGTACCTCTGCTGTGCATATTATGAGGGGCTCCCACCATCCCTGTGCTATGCTCATTATGAGGGGCTCCCACCATCCCTGTGCTGTGCTGACTTCCTCCTGGGGCTGCTTATTATGAGGGGCTCCCAGCCTCCCACCATCCCTGTGCTCTGCTGACTTCCTCCTGGGGCTGCTTATTATGAGGGGATCCCACCATCCCTGTGCTGTGCTGACTTCCTCCTGGGGCTGCTTATTATGAGGGGCTCCCACCATCCCTGTGCTATGCTCATTATGAGGGGCTCCCACCATCCCTGTGCTATGCTCATTATGAGGGGCTCCCACCATCCCTGTGCTATGCTCATTATGAGGGGCTCCCACCATCCCTGTGCTATGCTCATTATGAGGGGCTCCCACCATCCCTGTGCTATGCTGACTTCCTCCTGGGGCTGCTTACGGTGCAGGTGTCAGTGATGTATATCACGCTGCTGATGTCAGTGCTCTCTATCACGGTGCTGCTGTCAGTGGTGTATTTCACGGTGCTGGTGTTAGTGCTTTATGTCATGCTGCTGATGTCAGTGCTCTCTATCACGGTGCTGTTGTCAGATGACTCTATCACGGTGCAGGTGTCATTGCTGTATGTCACGCTGCTGGTGATCATCTCCTGCACCCTCTTCTTTGCCTACCCTGGTCCCTGACCTTCCCTCTCCTCCATTGCCTTCATGCGCTTCACAGTCCTGAATTGTCACAACAATTTCCCATATAAAAAAAGAATGCTTGTAGTTGTCGATCCCAGATTCACCTCATAAATGTGTTATGTCATTGGCCATGTGGTGGGACTATGTTTGCACAGCTATTATTTATTTTGTGGCTACAAATTTGACCTGTAGGTTTGCGAAGTTCGCCTCCCATTGAAGTCAATGGGGCCCGTCGCGAACGTTCCGGTTCGCGAACTATCGGCCGCGTTCGCGAAACATCCCGTCGGAAGTTCGTCCATCACTAGTCACTATACCTCTGGAAGCTTATATGTGGTATAATTTATTGTACATTAACTGATACTGAGGAACAATGTCCTGCTATTTAACCATCTTCTTTACTTCCTTAAAAAATCAGTTTAAGTTTGGCAGGTTTGCCTACTTGCCATGTGTGTTAGGGGTCTTTTGGACCCATGAGAATAGTCATGGCCCCTGTTGATGCACCGGCTCTGTCCCTGCCATGACTATCTTGTTAGGCTACTATGCTTTGTTTGAAAGTTTTAGTGCCCAAGTATAGCCCTTACCTCTGAAGGGAGGTAGCTGGGGATTGCAGTATGTATGTACGCTATAATGGCAATTGTTAGCAACTGGTTCCCCTTCGCATCTATGCAACTCTGTCCCCAAGAAGATCCTTGCTCACAAGGAGTCCTTGGAGCTGTCTGCCACCCAATCTCCACAGGTAGATCCTTAAAGGGGGACCTAAAAACAAAATTGTCCTAGCAGCCTAGCTAGTAGGAGTACTACATCAGCATGATATTTAAAATATACAAATATATAGTAAGATATAACTAAAATAAAGTTGTTTAATAATTTAAATTTATCGCATCTATATCTTTTTTAGTCAGGTTTTGAGGTACTCTGTTGAATATTTACTTATAGAAGCTGGAAGGTGGTTTGATCCACACAAGTGAACACAATATGCAATTACTAGTGGTCTTATCCTTTAAGTACTTTCATGCACTGATGTACCTCTTGTTTTCACAGGCTGATTCTGGTGGACCACTGGTCTGCAATGGAAAGCTGTATGGAGTGGTCTCCTGGGGTCGAATGTGTGCACTCCGTAACTCTCCTGGTGTCTACACCAAAGTCTGCAGCTATTTTGACTGGATTAAGAACATTATAGAGCAAAACTGAAGCCAATTTTACACCGAAACAAATGTACAATAAAGCATAGTGCAAGTTCCCAGCATCTCAGTGTCTGTGTGTCGCTTTATACTGTCTGTGGTTTTTAGAACTCTCATGCACGTAACTCAACACAAGTCTTTAAGTCACCAAGGTTTTTTACACAAGGAGATTGTTATATGTTTACTAAGCCATGTGGTTGTTTTACCAACCAAGTTGATGTGATCCAAACAAAGAATGTGAACCTGTACATACACGGGTTTTTCAGAAAATCTAAATACAACATGAAGGTAACCACCTAATGCCCAGATACGTGTGTGCTTCTACTTCTGTATGTTGTATTGAGAATTTGTTGGTTATTAGCTAGCCTAAGAGGTATTACATAGGCTTCACAGTGTATAAATCATCTTAAAAAACATACAACACTTGAGCTACCTTACAATTTTATACCCAGCTGTTGCCACGTGAAAACTGAGCAAACAAAAACTGCCCTGGGGTTGTAGAACTATTTTCTAATAGTAAATACACAACATTATGCCCAAACAATTAAATGAAATCGATATATGAGTAAATAAAGTGCTGTCAATATAACAAAATCCAAAAAAGTGCTAAAAAAATCCATTCAGTTCATGACATATATATCCGATGTGCAATAAATCCAATACAAAGTGAATGCCTCTTTGGTGCACCCCAAGTGCAGTCCAGGTGATCCCCACTTGCTCTACCACTCACTGGAAGAAATTGACTTCTTGTATTAACAAGTGAGTGAACCAACTCCAATATTCCTCCTTGAGTATTTGTAAAGAGCTAATCTCCCATAAACAGATATTAGCCATGATGAAGAAGAGAAATGAGAAGCTTTTTC
The DNA here is from genome assembly GCF_037356315.1 of Lithobates pipiens. Taxonomy (NCBI): domain Eukaryota; kingdom Metazoa; phylum Chordata; class Amphibia; order Anura; family Ranidae; genus Lithobates; species Lithobates pipiens. The sequence continues at coordinate 93,192,987 of NW_027507788.1, read as the reverse complement.
GTGGTAAAGTACAATTTCTCATTAAAAGAGAGCATGGTATATAGCCATCAGCAAGAATATGTAGTACAGGGAATACTGCTGTTAGGTAACCAGTGTGTGCTCCAATGAGGAAAAATGTGATGTCACCAGAAATTCCTGCCCAATGCGTTTTGTCATCAAGGGATGCCTTCAGGAGCCTGTTGTCTTGTGCCAAGCTAGGGGTTAATTAATGTGCCTGATTGTTAATTTTTGTGCTATTCCAGATGTTAATTGTTGTGCTGTGCCGGGAGTTAATTATTGTTTTGGGGTTTTTTGCTGGTCCTGACATATGCTGGGGGTTATTTCTGTCCCTGACACTTGCTAGTGGTTAGCAACGCTGGTCCCATTTGAACTTATTGTACTTTTTCTGTGAAACACAAGGCCCTGTTTTGTCTATACAAAGGAAGAAAGGTGGCACACTACAAGCATAAACTATTAAGAAACACCCATGTTTTGGTCACGCCATGCCTACAAGTGTGGGGCAGGAGGTACACTATGCAAGCAGCATACTCCCAGCACCATCACAGCACCCCATAAATGTCTTCAGTCACCCCGGTCATCCCTAGTGATAACAAATACTGTAGGACTTAATATTCCTATGCTAGGAGTGGTATGCTTTAACAATCTTACAAAATAAACAGTGCATGAACACACTAATGCAGTAACTAAAGAGAACTGAATTTCTTTCAATTCTTACTAATAGATGATAGAAACTATGTGGTTCCTATGGTTACTAGACATTGCGCTTAGCATTTAACCACCTGCACCATTTTACAAAATATTAGAAAAAGGAAGGGATTCCGGAGCTCCAAATATTGTAATGTCTTGGTAAAATGGTGCAATATTAGCTTAAATAGCTAATTTAAATCAATAAATATTTTTTTTTAAATGAAGAGGCAGCCATCCTCAAAGGGTGTCCATAACCTCTGTAGGCAAGCAAAAGGAAAAAGAAGGGGGGTTGGAGGTGCCAACTCTATTAGTTCTGTCACATAATTACTTGCTAGTGTTTGACTTACTGGTTCACAGGTTCATAAGGTGGTGGTGGCCATCAGGGGTTGGCATCTCCAAGGGTGTGCTGGTGCTGGGGTGCAGGCTCAGCTGGCAGTCATTTTGCTGTGGAGATGTTTTAGTCTTGGTTATTAGCGGCTATTCTGCGTTGTCCATGGTGTGGGAAGCTCCACACTAACCACCCTGGAACGGGGAATCGGAAGTGACGTTAGCAGTGCTCGGCGGAGACATCTAGACACCAACTTAAGAATGTACAGGCTACGCGCTCGGGGCTCACAGAACCTTCTACTGGCCTGTTTGCTCGCAGGAGGAGAGCAACTTAAATACAACACTAATGCCGCGTGCACACGAGCGGACTTTTCAACATCCAAAGTCCGACGGACTGATTCCATCAGACTATTCGATCGTGTGTGGGCTGCAACGGACTTTTGATTCGCCAAAGTCTGACGGACTTTAGAATATGGAACATGCTTCAAATTTTTCCGACGGAACTCCGCCGGACCCGGTCCCTTCGAAAAATTTGCTCGTGTGTATGCTATTCCGACGGACTAAAACCGACGCTAGGGCAGCTATTGGCTACTGGCTATGAACTTCCTTATTCGAGTCCAGTCGTACGTCATCACGTTCGAATCCATCGGAGTTTGGTGTGATTGTGTGTGGCCAAGTCCGCTCATTCGAAAAGTCTGTCAGAACTCTGTCGGAACTCCGGCAGAACTCCTTCGGAAGTCTGTCGGACATAAGTCCTCTCGTGTGTACGGGGCTTAACAAGTAATTATGTGACAGAGCTACTAGAGTTGGCGACTCCAAGCCCCCTTTTTCCTACTGTTTCACTAAACAAGCTGATTAGGCTTCATTCAGATGGGTGCTGTGGCCCCTACATGATGAACAATTGCCTTGTTTATGCAGCTGGAGCTGCTTGTATGTTTCCTATTGGAACACATCGGCCATATGGATACATTTGTAGCACCCTCATAGGTAGGTGCCAAAGCGAGGCTTTGATTGTTTAGCAGGGTCTGCTTGGTGTGCTCTGGTACGCAATAACTTATGATTAACCACTTGCTTACTGGGCACTTAAACCCCCCTCCTGCCCAGACCAATTTTCAGCTTTCAGTGCTCTCACAATTTGAATGACAATTACTCAGTCATGCAACACTATACCCAAATGATTTTTTTGCCCTTTTCTTCATACAAATAGAGCTTTCTTTTGGTGGTATTTGATCACCTCTGGGTTTTTTATTTTCTGCGCTATAAATGAAAAAAGACAGATTTAAAAAAAAAAAAAATCATTTTCCTTAGTTTCTGTGATTAAAATTTTGCAAATTAGCAATTTTTCTTCATACATTTTTGCCACAATTTATACTGCTACACATCTTTGATAAAAAAATAACCCAAATTAGTGCATATTATGTGATCTGTGTGAAACTTTTGACCCTATTTTGGGACCGTTCACATTTATAAAGCGATCAGTGCTATAAAAAATGCACGATTACTGTATAAATGTGACTGGCAGGGAAGGGGTTAACACTAGGGGGCTCTACAGGGGTTAAATGTGGGTCCTAACAGTTAGTGAATCGAACAGTGGGGGGACGGGACTGATGAGGGGAGGAGATCGATCGGTGTACAAGGAACATCCAATCAGTTCTCCTCTACCCTGACAGGACTTGGATCTGTGTGTTTACACACACAGATACATGTCCCAGCTCTGTTACCGGGCAATCGCGGGTACCCGACGGACATCGCAGCCGCCAGGCACCTACATTGGGTCCCCATCGGTGCGGAGAGCACGTGTGCCCCCGGCAGCGCGTGCGCTCTTCACAATGGCAGGAAGCAGAATACGTCATATGACGCCCACCCGGAGTGAGGAATAGTTCCTGCCGCCATATTTTTATAATACAGCGCTAGGGAACAGGTTCATGAATAGACTCAACTGTAGTTCTTGTTATTTAAAATGTAGCTTTCCTTCTAAAGACTTTCATTGGGGTGTATTACATTTTGCAATATGGTCTTGATTGAATTTATTGGGAAAAATACTTTTTTGTGCATGTAAATGAACAGATCTTGGTTGCAATCAATGGTCCGCAATTATGGGGATATTTTGTAATTTAATGTCCCATAGAAAAAGTTAATTCTGAAAGAAAAGTAAAGGTTTTCTTTCAAATCTGTTGGGGAGTAGGCTTGTGCAATTCGTTTCGTAACAAATCGAAATTTGGCCGAATTATGCATCTTTCGGACATTCGAATGCATCCGAATGTCCGAATAAAAAAATAACGAATAACAACGAATACGAAAGAAATATAACAAATGAATTTGACATGATTCAGTAATTCTTTAAAGATCTAATGAAACAAAAGGTCAGCTCAAAGTAAATCTGATAGTCCAATCAGCTAATTAATTTTGTGCTGGAGTATGGATTACTGGCAAAGTGCACTCCTGAGAACTGAGTGAGAAGGGTGTTGTATTGTATTTGAGCCGAGGAGAAGAGACGTTGTCATTGTGTGTGTTAAAAGATTCAATAAACAAACGACTTTACAAACTACGAATCATTATCACGAATGTCTATACATACATAAATAGCGAATTTCAACGAATACGAATTAATGAATTTGACACTCTACGAATAATAACGAATTATCCAAAAACTTATTAACGTAACGTAGCGAATATGACAGAACAAAATTATGTATTTTACGAATGACAACGAACCGAAACTAAACAAAATTTTCCGTTGTGCACAAGTCTATTGGGGAGTACTCATTTATGCTGAGCACTGTATAAACAGTATATACTGTACATACACAGACAGTATATATGTAGCCAGAAGCTGGCTAGGTTACCTGCTGACAGGAGGACATGTATCCACATTGGTTGTTAGGGGATTGTTCCCCCTAGTGACCAGCACAGATTCTGTTGCATTTTGGAACCTCAGTTTGTGGACTACAAGTTCAAGCTGGCTGGACGAGAAGACAGAATGCTGGGAGGGCAGTTAAATAGCGGAGAGGGAGGAGTCACCACTCTCTTGGAACCACAGCCTAGATCTGCAAGCAGTGACTTGGACAGTTGTCTCTGCTTAAATTAAAAAAAGAAAAGAATTGCGCTAGGTGTGAAATAAACAATACATAAATACATGAATAAATAAACCGTGAAGGATACCCTGCAGCTAGGCACTATAACACTGATATAGGGCACAAAGAAAAATAAATAGACAAAAAGTGCTGCGCTGGGTAATAATCTAATAATGCAAGTGATTATGAATAAAAACCTTGATTATGCAAAGGAGTAAATAATTAAGTGATCAAAAAAATCATCATAATAGTCCATATGTGTTAATATGATCAATCCATGAGCAACATACACGTGTATCAAACGCAAAAACAGTTCATGGGTGAAATAATTCAACAAAGAAGTGTTCACAAACGAAATCCAAATAATAAGTCTCCACCACTAGTGCAGCCCATCACCTAGGTATAAGCAATGGAGGCTTACAGAAAAGCCAGCGACCACCCTTGTTCAGGGGGGTCACAAAAGGCATAGTAGAACAGCAGGGTTGCTGTTGAAGTACCACTGACTGCCCTCACAGGTAATCGGCCAACGTCTGTGGAAAGTGGGTTCAAAGGTGCTTCTGTCAGGAGACGATCACTGCACATCAATGGACGTTTCCTTCCACCAGTGGGATTTGGTCATCCAATGGATTTCCGCAAAAAGTTATGAGGAGAAAAAAAAGACTCCAATAGTGCAGAGATAGCTTTGACTAATTTATTAAAAAAATGTACCAACAGGTTCACAATGCATAAAAACTTTCCTTGCAAAGATAAAAAGATAAAAAGGCTCTGCTAATCTCCAAAAAAGCAATTTGCGCACTCTCACTGCATGTATGCGCAACGGCCGTTTCGTCAAAGCTAACATCATTAGGCGTGCCATCACCCCTGGGCCTTACATATAATTGCTTTAAAGCTGAACTTTATTCCTTAGAAACATCAAATGCAGTTAATTCAAGGACCTAATCATGAATAATTACCCCCAAAAAAGGCCTGTGTTAATATCAGGACTGTATACACCTCCATGGCAATAGACGGAGAGAAAAAGGCGAGCCTGAGGCTGTGTTGCATTGCAGATGCTCCGACTACAAACATGCTCAAAAGAGAAAACAGCAGAATGATGACTTTAGCGTCAACACATACGCATTGCTGAACGGCGCACGCTCTCTGCAAGGGAAACAATTGGCAATGAGTAAATTCAATCAATGCACATAAAAAATGTATAACATTCCCAAAAAATCCCCAAAGCTATAAGGCCGCGTACACACGCGGGGACTGTTCGCCCAACTTTGTCCGTCAAACAGTTTCGGCAAACAGTCCGCTCAAAATTAGCATGAACGGACATGGCCACACACGACGGACGAACAGTTTGCTGAAACCGTGCGCGATGACGTGAACGGCACGTACGACGGGACGAAAAATACGACGTCCTATACACTGCATTATAACTTTCGGCGTGTAAATCCTTTCTGAGCATGCGCGGAACTTAGTTTGACGAACAAGCCTACACACGAGGGGACTGTTCGCTGAAACAAGGTTTCAGCGGACAGTTTTTCGGAATTTCCGAAAAACCTTGTTCAGCGGACTGTTCGCTGAAACTGTCCGCTGAAAGCCCACACACGAGCGGACTGTTTGCCGAAACACTGTTCAGCGGACAAAGTTGGGCAAACAGTCCCCGCGTGTGTACGCGGCCTAAGGTTTTAAATCCACTCATATTGTAAAATTGCATGCACTTATTGATTACTGGACTTGTAGAGCATTTGCCCCATTTAGCACAGCTGCTTCAACTTTGCTTCCAGAGTTCTGCACTTCTTTCTTGTTGTATGAATATCCTTTTTTTTATTTTATTTTTATTCTATGTTCAATGCTAGTTCCAAAGCTTGCACTTCACATGGAGGAAAGCTGTATGTTTAATTAATTGACTTGAAACTGGTAGTCTAAGCATTATTTAAGCCATAATGTTCTGCAATGCCAGACATGGTAGGAAAGGTCAATCACCGATGGCGATGGGCACAACACAAAACTAAATATTGCTCCAAAGCAAACCACCACAACCTATATTGAAAAAGCCTTAACCTTAATAATGTGGTCATTTACAAAATGAATTACACAATAGCCCTGATCAATAAGATTAACCCATGGACCTCATTCCCTGCAAGAATTAGAAGAATGTGTGTCATTCATAATGCCTCTGGAGACAACTACTATTAAAATCTAATACCTCAACCATTCCCCACCATGATTCATTTCATATACACTGCTCAAAACAAAAAATGAAAGGAACATTTTTTAATCAGTATGGCATCATATAAATTAAACTTCTGGGATATTGATCTGGTCAGTTAAGTAGCAGAGGGGGTTGTTAATCAGCTTCAGCTGCTTTGGTGTTAATGAGATTAACAACAGGTGCACTAGACAGGCAACAATGAGACGACCTCCAAAACAGGAATGGTTTTACAGGTAGAGGCCACTGACATTTTTTTCCCCTACTCATCTTTTCTGACAGTTTTTTTACTAGTTTTTCATTTGGCTAGGGTCAGTATCACTACTGGTAGCATGGGTCAGGGACACACTGGACACCTTCGCTGCCATTGTGCTCTTGCTGGGTGTCCAGTGTGCTCCTGTTCCTTTAACCACTTAAGGACAGGGCCTCTTTTTGAGACTCTGTGTTTACAAGTTAAAAACACGTTTTTTTGCTAGAAAATTACTTAGAACCCCCAAACATTTTATGTATTTTTTCTAACACCCTAGAGAATAAAATGGCGGTCATTGCAATAGTTTTTGTCACACCGTATTTGCGCATCGGTCTTACAAGCGTACTTTTTTTTGGAAAAAATTCACTTTTTTGAATAAACAAAAAAATCAGTAAAGTTAGTTTTTTATATTGTGAAAGATAAATTGATACCCAAGATGTCAAGCCTCAAAACTGTGCCCGCTCGTGGAATGGCCCTAAACTTTTACCCTTGAAAATCTCCATAGGCGACATTTAAAATATTCTACAGGTTGCATGTTTTCAGTTACAGAGGAGATCTAGTGATATAATTATTGCTCTCACTCTAACGATCGTGGTGATACCTCACATGTGTGGTTTGACCACCATTTTTATATGCGGGCTCTACTCGCATATGCGTTCACTTCTGAGTGCGAGCTCGTCAGGACAGGGGCGCTTTAAAAAAAACGGAGTTAGACTTAACGGTAACTCTTTTTCTAGGAGTCTTCCAGTACAGCCTCTGAGACATAGGGCTCCTCCCTCTGGGACAGGAAACACATTCATCCAAATGGTTAAAAGGAGGTCCTCCAGGCCTTCCCCTTCAGTTTTTGTGTTACATGCCGGATGGGAAGGAAGCATGTGAGGAACCTGGGGAGCTCCATATTCCAGGACTGCCCTGGGGGGAGCCTCTGAAGTACCTTCTCCTCTGCCCAAAGCGCCCCTCTGTCTAGTGCAGTGAAGAGAGGGCTGCTTGTACACCGCTGCCTATAAGCTCGGGGAGAGTTGGACCTCTGAAGAGCGGCGGATCCCCTACCTCCATTTTTTCGCACAAACCTGTCGTTGTCCTTCATCGGAAAAATGAACGGCAATCACGAGGCATGCAGGACGTCCGTTCCAGGTATGGTAACGAATGTACGTGCGTCTGAGGAAGGGCTTCTGCGTTCCAAAGAACGGAAGTGACGCAGCTTCCGGCAGAACAGCATCATCAGGGGGCCCCAGGAGACAAAGGTTCCAGTCTCCAGGTGCAGCGTGTGTGATTTGTTGGGCGTCCGGAGCCTGTCTAGATCCAGCAGAGGCTGTGGCACTAAGGAGCCATGGAGGGCACTGCAGCAGTTCAAGCGGTCAACTCTGGTTCTTCTGGCACCGACACCTCTCAGGTAATCGCGGTGAGGGCAGACCATGGCTTACTCTGGGAGGGGGTAAAGTCCTTGTGACTGAGGCCATTCCCTGGGTGGGGAACCACAGGTGAAGGGCTGGGAACTTCTCTCCTTCCCCCTCACTGTGGTGGTGGTGGTGGTGGTGATGGTGGGGAACAGGCTTTCATGATTTGTTTTTTGTCTTTTCTTTTGCCTTCAGGGTAAAGCACAGGACAGATCTCAGATACAGCTTACCAAGGAGAAAGTGTGTTGTTTGAGGGACAAACTTGGGCCCAATTGGTAGAAGCCGCTTTGCCCCAAATGTGTCGGTAATTTATCTAAGGATGACTCTATGACTGAGTGTCAAAAGATCCTTTCGTCAGTAAAAGACGAGATTGCATCCACCTTCAAATCATTTAGAGGAATGATGGATAGGATGCAGGGTCCCTCTGTGCCCTTATCTAGAGCGACAAGTTTGCCCTCCCTGTCTGAGCCCAGTCAGGAGGATAGGGAAGATAGGGAGAGGGAGCCCAGGTCGCTGGCCTCTTCTCAGGTGGACTCAGGGTCTGACTCTGAGGAAGAGGAAGATTGCTCCAGAGGGTCCAGGTACAAACTGACATTGGACGATGTGGGGGATTTGTTAAAAGCGATCTATGACACCCTAGAGATCAGAGAGGAGTCGGTACAGCTTTCTAAGCATGACCTCATGTATCAGGGGGTCTCTGCCCAAAAATCCTGAGTTTTTCCTGTGCACAAATCTCTAGTGGAAGCGATCTTGCTGGAGTGGGAGCACCCTGAGAGGAGACCGTTCTTTTTGGGCAGTCTCAAACGCAGCCCTTCGAGAAGGATGCGGCCCAGCCTTGGAACAAGGTTCCTAAGTTGGATGCACCACTAGCGAAGGTGTCCAAAAAGACTGATTTAGCCTTCGATGATCTAGGATCCCTTAAGGACCCAATGGACAAAAAGGGTGATGTGCTGTTAAGGAGGGCTTGGGATGCCTCCTCTATTTGCGCTCTAGCCTGCCCTTGCAGCCACCTTTGTGGCTAGAAATTTGGAATGCTGGTTAACTCAGTTACAGTCTCATATTTCTGCAGGCATGTCCCGACAACAGCTGCTAAAATCCTTTCCCTTATTATTTAAGGCAGTTGGGTTCCTAGCCGATGCTTCGCCAGAGTCAGTAAAGCTAGAGGCCAGGTCTGCGGCTTTGGTTAACGCGGCAAGAAGGGCTGTATGGCTGAAAGTCTGGTTGGGAGATGCAGCAAAGCTCAGGCTTTGTGGATTGCCTTTCTTAGGCGACCACTTTTTTGGCCCTGGGCTCCAGGAGGCCCTGGAATGTACCCAGGACAAAAAGAATGCCTTTCATAGAAAAAGAAGAAGCCTGAGAGCAGACGTAGTTTTCGAGGGCTTAGGCAACAAACCCAGCAGGAGAGAGAGGGTCGGCCTAAAAAACACTGGTCGGGTCACAAGGGGCGTGGCAGAGGAGGAATACTATTCAATCCTCCTCAAACTACCTCATAGTCCCAGTGACTCCTGTGTTCCAGTGGGAGGAAGGTTGGGGGATTTCCTCCCACAATGGACCAACGCAACTTCAAGTCCGTTTATATTGGAGATAATAAAAAACAGTTGGAGTTCAGTGCCATTCCCTCACCTACCTTCCTAGTAACCAAGTTACCCAGAGACCGGGAGAAGGCAGAAGCTCTGAGTCTGCTGTTGGGAGTTGTTAGATCAACAGGTCATCAGCCGAGTACCAGATGCGGAACGAGGACAGGGGGTATATTCCCACGTGTTCGTAGTATTTCGAAAGCCATCAGGCAAATTCAGGTTGATCCTCAATCTCAGGCCCCTGAACGTGTTTATCAGGTACAAGCGGTTCAGGATGGAGTCTATCTTTACGATAATAAACCTCCAATTTCCCGATTGCTCTATGGCAACAATCGACCTCAGGGACGCATATTTGCATGTACCGATACAACAGGAATTCCAGAAATTCCTCAGATTGGCAGTCAAGGTGGACTTGGAAATTCTCCACTTCCAGTTCAGGGCGCTTCCGTTTGGCCAAGCATCCTCTCCCAGGATTTTTACAAAGGTCCTGGCAGAAGCCTTAGCTCTGCTGCGTGTCAGTGTCATTACAGTGATCCTTTATTTGGACGATCTTCTGTTTGTCGCCCGGTTTTACCAGCAGCTAGAAGAGGATCTACAGGAGGTGCAAGTCTTCCTGCGTTCTCTTGGTTGGTTGATCAATCTGGATAAGTCCCAGTTGATCCCAACCCAGGAAGTACTGTATCTGGGTTACAGAATCTCCTCTGTAGAAGGGAAGGTTTTTCTCCCATCAGAGAAGATGGAGAGGGTAGGTCTGGCAGTAGCACGGCTTCAGACCAATCAGGAAGCTCAGGTCAGAGATGTCATGAGAGTGATAGGCTTAATGACATCCTGTTTTCCAGCAGTCCCTTGGGCAAGGATTCTCCAGCGCCCACTGCAGGCTGCTCTTCTGCGTTGCTGGGATGACAGCCAGCAGGGTTTGGATCAACCCATGCTGATACCCACCAGGGTCAAAAGGACTTTGTGGTGGTGGCGAACCAGTCACAAGTTGGACAGGGTTTTGTTGTGGTTCAGACCAACAGCTCTGGTGATGACAACAGACGCCAGCTCTTTCGGCTGGGGTGCACACCTGGAAAAAGGTCTGGCTCAAGGATCCTGGTCCCAGGTGAAAGCCAGACAGACCTCAAATCAGAGGGAATTGCTGGCAGTACAGAGGGCGATAGTAACCTTCCAGTAAAAAATAAGGGGACAACACCTCCAAGTAAGGTCAGACAATGCAGTTGTTGTTGCCTATATTAACAAGCAGGGGTGGGACCAGGAGCCCTGCTTTGCAGAAGATAGCAGGAGAAATTTTCTCTTGGGCCGAGATTAATCTAGCGTTGTTATCAGTGGTTCATTTAAAGGGGGCTCAGAACTCGCTGGCGGACTTTCTCAGTCGCCAGTGTGTGAAACAGAACGAATGGGTCACTCAACCAGGAAGTGTTCGAGCAGGTGGTGAGGACTTGGTGCATACCAGAGGTGGATTTTTTCACCTCAGAAAGCAACAAGCAGGTTGCTCAGTTCTTCTCCCTGCACTCGCAGGATGAAGCCAGAGGGATAGATGCCTTTTCCACTGCATGGCACTTCAACCTGTGCTATGCCTTTCCCCCAGTAAGGCTGGTTGCACCGGTCATTCAGAAATTTCAGACCCAGGTAACGGATCTCATTCTGATAGCCCGTTTTGGCCAAGAAGGGCCTGGTTTGCAGTCCTAAAGAGATTGGCAATATATCCTCTGATTCATCTTCCGAGGAGGGAGGATCTGGTTACACAGGGTCCTATCCGGCATTATCAAATAGAGACCCTCAGACTTACAGCATGGTATCTGAGGAACAGCAGGGCCCAAGGTTTTTCAGAAAGGGTCATCAAGACTCTCTTAGAATGTTGTAAGCCAGTGACCAGGGCCATTTACACCAAAGTGTGGAAGAGGTTCAATTCCTGCTTGGCAGAACAGGGGCAGGAAGATCCAGGTATTCCAGAAGTGCTGGACTTCTTCCAGGCAAGAGTGGAATTGGGGCTTTCTGTCAGCACCTTGAAGGTACAGGCTGCCGCTTTAAGTGTCTTTCTTCAGGTTCCCCTGCAGCAAGATCGTTTTGTAAAGAATTTCTTTAAAGCCCTCTCCAGGCCCAGGTCCAGGCCAGTGAAGGTCAGATCTAGCCTTGGTACTTAGTGCTCTTACAAGGAGTCCCTTTGAACCTCTGGAGAAATCTGATGTTAAGTGGGTATTTTTAAAGACAGCCTTTTTGATTGCAATTACCTCAGCCAGAAGAGTGAGTGAGTTGCAAGCGCTCTCGATTAGAGAGCCTTTTTTGTTGATTTTGGAGGATAGGGTTGTGCTTAAAACAGATCCTAGTTTCCTCCCCAAGGTTTCTTCTACTTTTCATAGAACTCAAGACATTATCCTGCCAACATTTTACTCCTCCTCAGAAGGTGATGAGGAAGGAGGACTCGGTATAGTTGATGTTAGGCGTAGCCTTTTAGTTTAGTTAAAAATTAGCAAAGGCTTTAAGAAGTCAGAATCTTTGTTAGTGAATTTTGCGGGGTAATGCAAAGGACTTAAGGCATCTAAATCCACCATTGCCAGATGGATTAGGATGATGGTTTTAGAAGCATACAGGTTGGCAGGGAGGCAAGCACCTCTAGTTAAGGCACATTCAACTAGGGCAGTGTCAGCTTTGTGGGCAGAGAAGGCCGGTGCCACTCCAGAGGAGACTTGCAGAGCAGCGACGTGGTGCAGCTACTCCACGTTCACAAAGCATTACCACTTGGACCTGTCTGCTGGTAAGGATCAGGCATTGGGGAGAAAGGCCCTCCAGGCAGTGGTCCCACCCCAACAGAGTAAGTTTCTTGCTTATCATCTTAGAGGCTGCCCTGGAAGACGATAAGAGAAAACCGAAGTTAGACTTAACGGTAACTCGCTTCTAGGAGTCTTCCAGGACAGCCTGGTTTCCCACCCAGAGTTTTATAGCTGGAGCAAAAGGGGATATACTAATGTTGTGCCAGTGTGTTATGTCTTTCAGAGCCTTCCGGCGGTTCTTGTGGAAACTGAAGGGGAAGGCCTGGAGGACCTCCTTTTAACCATTTGGGTGAATGTGTTTCTTGTCCCGGAGGGAGGAGCCCTATGTCTCCTATAAGACAATAAGAGAAAAAAAAGTCTCTTATTTATTTTATTTTTACACTGTTTAAAAAAAAAAAAAAATTTGGGTCACTTTTATTCCTATTACAAGGAATGTAAACATCCCTTGAAATAGAAAAAAAGCACCCTCCTATGGTATGGAGACAGGTGAGGGCCATCTTAGCCTCACTCGTCTCCATACCAAGGACGTGACAGGACCCGATCGCTTCCGCCGATGCCAACAGCTCCGGTAAGTGGTGGAGGGCGCGGGAGAGTGGCGGGGGGTGGCACCTCTCCTGCCATCGATAACGGTGATCTCGCGGTGAATCTGCCATAGAGACCACCATTATCGTTTTTCGAACCGCTGCCTGAAGAGATGGATAACCCAGTTGTGGCAGTAGCTGCTGCCGTTACCGAGATATCCCTCTTCAAAAAAGGGAGATACATCGTCGCGCGGCAGTCGGTAAGTGGTTAAGGTGGCATGGGCAGCCTCCAGGCTCACCTGTCCCACATCTATCAATTCCATGCATGTGCTTCCACTGTGGAGACACTTATAAATTTGTAGTGTTAGGACTGCAAGCAACACAGGGTGCCGTGGTGAGGCCTTGAAGCTTTCACATGCGTTTGCAAATGTGTGCAAACGAAACCCCTGCTTTTAACAGACAGGCTAATTTGGTTGGTCAGCAGACTGGTTGGTGAATTGTGCTATGGAATTGTTTTTGTCTTACTAGCATGAGGCGATACTTGGACCCAATAGAGGTTGCACAGACAGTCCAACTCCTCCAGGATGGCACATCAATATGTGGTATTGATAGAAGGCTTGCTGTGTCTCCCAGCACAGTCTCAAGAGCTTGGAGGAGATTCCAGGAGAGAGGCAGTTACTCTAGGAAGCTGGACAGGGTTGTAGAAGGTCCGTAACCCATCAGCAGGACCAGTATATGCTCCTTTGTGCAAGGAGGAACAGAATGAGCACTGCCAGAGCCCTACAAAATGACCTCCAGCAAACCACTGGTGTGAATGTCTCTGACCAATCAGAAACAGGGGTGGCCTGAAGGCCCAACATCTTCTAGTGGGCCCTGTGCTCACTGTCCACCACTGTGGAGCTTGACTGGCATTTGCCATTAAACACCAGAATTGTCAGGTCGGCCACTGGCGCCTTGTGCTTTTCACAGATGAGAGCAGGTTCACCCTAAGCACATGTGGTGGATGTGAAAGGGTCTGGTGAAGCCGTGGAGTATGCTATGCTGCCTGTAACACCGTTCAGCATTGCTGGTTTGGTGGTGTATCAGTGCTGGGGAGACATATCCATGGAGGGACCTCTACAGGCTAGACAATGGCACCCTGACTGCCATTAGGTATCGGGGTGAAATCCTTAGACCCATTGTCAGATCCTACACTGGTGCAGTGGGTCACAGGTTCCTCCTGGTGCACAACCATTCCCAGCCTCATGTGGTGAGACTATAAAGCCAGTTCATGGAGGATGAAGGAATTTATACCATTGAATGGCCCCCATGCTCCCCTGACCAAAATACAATAGAACACCCTCTGGAACATTATGTTTTGGTCCATCTGACACCACCAAGTTGCATCTCAGTCTGTTCAGGAGCTCAGTGATGCCCTGGTCCAGATTTGGTAGGAAATACCACAGGACACATCCATTGTCTCAACAGGAGCATCCTCCAACGTTGTCAGGCATGCGTACAAGCACGTGGGGGCCATACAAACTACCGAGTACCCTTTTGAGTTGCTGCAATGAAATTTCAGCAAAATTGACTAGCCTGTTGCATCATTTTTTCACTTTGATTTTCAGGGTGGCTTTGAATTCAGCCCTCTGTATGTTGATCATTTTCATTTCCATCAAAAGATGTGGCATCCTTTTGTTCTTAACACATTACCCAGTCCATATCAGTATAAATATCCAGCGTATGTTTCCCCATTGAGATCTGATGCGTTTTCAAAGTGTTCCTTTAATTATTTTGAGCAGTGTAAATACTCTAGATTTGTAACAGCAAATATACCTTCATGAAATTTTAAGATTATTAACCATAAATCAGCACAAGTTGGAAACCCACATCAACATTAAAACGGGCAGAGCTAAATAGATCTTTGAGTTAACATAGGAAGTGTGCAAAAGACACAGGAAAGCTCTTAATTCACTTCAACAAATCAATTTTTTTACACTTAGATATAACAAAATGCTTTGCATTGTTATGTATGTTTTATTTTCATAATACCAAAAAAAGAGCAAAAAAGGAAAGTTAGAACTTACATACACTTTAAGAGAAGTCTATTGCTGTGCCCTGCAAAGCACAGATTGACTTCAAAGGAGTGCTCTTTAGTATTTGGTTTATTGTTCTCGTTCCTTGAAAGGCTTTGGTTTTTTTCACGCTTTCTCTGTCACTCTTGTCATTTTTGTGGAAGATTTTAGTAGAACAAGGAAGCGTTAACAAGCTAGTTAACAAGCAAAAGTTAACAAGCATTTAGAAGTGTTTACACGTGTGTAGGTGCTTTTTTCCTGCTAAAACGCTGCTGCTCCTGGATGCGCTAGCGGTGTTCTTTTTTTCCTTCCTGTGCACGGACACATAGGATATTATGCAGGGGTGTTTGTAAGGCAGCCAGGTGACACCTTCATGCTCCCCATTACCTTGTTGAGTGTCAAGTGTGGGTCACATTGGAGGCCTACCTCAGGGTGAGTTCTTTGGGCTACCCCAGGCAAAGAACTGGGTCACTCATCCTAGCACAGGGATAACACCAATGCCCGGTACCAAGCAGGAGCCACGGTTATGTGAAAGTCTAACATTTAGGCTGTCCCTCAACTCAGAGAGCATGTGTAGTGTTGTATGCGGAGGTCCTCCAAAAGATCTTGTCCCTTGTCCGACACACTTGAACAGATGTGTGTTTGTTGCATTTGTAGGGTCTTCCTGTAACAAAATGGGTGAAAGGAAAAATATACCAAGACATTCTTGATAAAATGCTGCTGCCATCTACCAGGATGATGAAGATGAAACAAAGGTGGATATTTCCGTAAGACAATGATCCCAAACACAAAACCAAGGAAACTCTCAATTGGTTTTAAAGAAAGAAAATAAAGCTGCTAGACAAGTCCAGCCAACCACTTGACTTGAATCCAGTAGAAAGTCTATGGAAATAATTAAAGATCAGAGTTCATAGAAGAGACCCAGGGAACCGTCAAGATTTGAGGACTGTGTGGAAGAATGGGCCAAAATCACAGCTGAGCAATACATGCGACTAGTTTCTCCATTCAGGAGGCATCTTGAAGCTGTCATTACCAACAAAGGATTTTGTATGACGTATTAAATACATTTCAGTTAGCGTGTTTAATAAGTGCAATCCACTTTATTGGGCACAAATTATTTATACGCTGAATTGAGCAGGTGACCAGCTAAGACTCCCTTAGAACCTAGGTGTTAGTATGTCTTTTATTTTGCATTTCTGGATTTATGTGTTACCTAAAATACTCTGCTTGCACTAAGTCAGAGGTGCCCAACCTTTTGAAGAGCGAGGGCCACTTAAGCAACTTAGTAACCAGTCGTGGCCCACAATGTGGAGATGACAGGTCTGCGTCCACTCTGCGTATGCAAAGCGGACACAGACACAGCCCACGCAACTCTATAAGCCCTCTCATCGGATCAAATGGAAGGGGACAGAACCATTTCTGTTTTTTTAGCCGATCGGCTTGGAAATAGGCAGGTGTAAACGGACACAAGTCTGTTTACATCTGCTGCTCCATAGAGGTGAATGGAACTTCCGATTGGGTCAGACAGATCATGTTAAAGAAGCCCAGGGCTACTTTTACACTGATGGTCTGCGTCTACCAACTCAGTGGATGCAGCGCACCTGTGGCTTTCCTGCAGGTTACCTGTACTTTGCCATAGAATTCTATTATTTTCTGAAAGTGCACCAAATCCACAGGTAAAACCAGAAGTTTATGGCTGAGTTCAGGTAAGCCG
This sequence comes from Lithobates pipiens, assembly GCF_037356315.1. Classification (NCBI taxonomy): domain Eukaryota; kingdom Metazoa; phylum Chordata; class Amphibia; order Anura; family Ranidae; genus Lithobates; species Lithobates pipiens. Next base: position 93,176,418 of record NW_027507788.1, on the reverse strand, counting down.
CAGGTGCATTGCACTACACCTGTGGATCAGTTTGAAAGCAGACCAGTAACCAATGCAGTAAAGATATGTCCATATATACACTGATTTTAGTAATAAGGCAGAGTGCATTTGGTATCACTCCACCTATGACAGGAGCCCGTGCTATACAGGAAGTATTGGCTTATGCGGCTCTGCTCTGCAGCTGCTTGCTTTCTTTACCGCTGGCTTCATTTACAACACTAATGCTCTGGCATAGCAGGTAGGCAACCTGCAATCTGGGCTTGCCAAACCACCATCCCAGAGCAGGAGGTTGCGGGCCAAATGAGAGGGCTCCGCGGGCCACATGTGGCCCCCGGGCCACTGGTTAGGCACCCCTGCACTAAGTGGAGGCTAAATTGCTGCTCAGCACTAAGGTCTATTCTGACAGGGGACTGGATGTAACAAGGATAGGATAAGACAAATACATGGAAAGTTTGGAGGTGGGGACATCATAGTGTGTGGTACTGGCAAACTTCATATCAATGGAAAGAAGGCTGAATGGATAACTGTACCAAGACATTTTTGATAAAAAACTGCTGCCATCTACCAGGATGATGAAGATGAAACAAGGGTTGACATTTCAGCAACACAATGATCCCAAACAAAAAGCCAAGGAAACTCTCAATTGGTTTCAATTAAGAAAGAAAATAAAGCTGCTTGGCTTTTCGGCTGAGTACTACCAAACATTCTCCAGCATACTTCTCCCTTATTTGAGTAGGATATTTTTTTTTTTTTTTAAATAAATTTTATTCAAAGAAAAGAAATAAGGACATACAAAGGCATACAAAAAGGCACAAACAGCGATAAGGAGAAAATATGTAAATATCCAGGGCATGCCCTGGGGCAGAGGGAAACCATGGTACACCAAAGAGTTCAGCGAACAGTAATAGCTTAAAACAGTGGGGACCAACCGGATGAATCGGGGACTGTTTTGAACCCTAAGTAAAGCAGGTATTAATACCGGCTCCCTAGCGGAGCAAAAGCCTAGATTACATTATATAGATCCAGATAAGTAGGAGGGATAGGAGGGGGGGAGGGGAGGGTAGGGAGGGACACGGGAAGGGGGGGGGGGAAGGGGGAGGGGACAGGGGGGGGGAAGAGCAGGCAGGCTAGGAACAAGGATAATATCGTAAGGAAGGGTTCATATGCAGTGATCACAATGATGAAACCTGAGGAGCAGACAAGGACCATAACAGCCTAGGCATTTAAGTAGATCCTGGAGATATGTTAGGAGTGGAGCAAGTCATTGTAAATAAAAGACAGTTGGTCCAATGCACGTTGATCAAGTGATGACATGGATGCGTTGATAAACAGACGCCATTTGGCGAAAAAGGCAGCTTTTTGGGAGGCATGAGAGAAGTCAGCCAGAAGCCTCTCCTTATGCATAAGAGATAGCAGGTCCTGGAGAAGTTGGGAGGCCGAGGGGCCTGGAGGCGAAAGCCAAAAACGAAGTATAAGGCGACGGGCCAGAAGTAGACATAACAAGATCCATTCGACTGTAGCAAGCTGGGAATGGGGCCCTAAAATAGGTCCAGCACCCGGTAGAGTGGACCATGGCAGCAGCAATGGGTCCCAATATCCAAAGATTAGAAGCAGAGGTTCCTTGGGTAATTTCAGTAGAGTGATATCGAAAATAAATGCAATGACTTGGTCCCAGAATGTAGATATTGTCTGACAAGACCAGAAGCGATGAGAGAGGGATGGCTTTGGGTCTTTACAGTGAGGGCAGGATGCCCCATCTTGTTTTACTTTGGGAGACAAAAACGGGATGTAGGCCCTATGGGCAATCTTAAGCTGTGTCTCCCTCCAAATTTCGTTGGGCGTAAGTCTCAGAACTCTGTTGAGACCCAGCATAATCTTGTAGACGATGTCGGGGTCTGGGAAGGCCGAAGACCAGTTTGCAATGGAGGTGCTGGAGGCCGGAGGCGTTGAGCGTTCCAGAAGGGGTTTGTAGATATCTGAGATCCTAAAACACTTGTCCCGTAGCAGGTGATCCATGAAACTGGGTTGGAAACGAAGGAGCTCTTTTTTGCAACTTTGAGTGATAAAACTGACACACTGTTGGTAGTGCAGAAAGTGCGATGCGGGTATGGAGAACGATTTCATCACTGAGTGGAAAGGAAGAGGTCTGCCAGTAGCCGGGTCGCACAATGAGGTGAAAAGGGATAGACCCCGTTCAGACCAAGACGAAAAAGCCTTGCAGTGGAGGCCTGGAGAAAAGCAAGGGTTTCCTTGAATAGGCAGGTGTGTAGAAATGAAGGGTGGGAGATTGGCCAGTTTCCTGGATTCCCTCCAGGCTATCGCTGTGTCTCTGAGAACAAGGTTGTGTTGGTGAGGGAGGGGAACGGATTTCCAGCGGCAATGCAGCAGGGCAGTCAAGGAGTAAGGGTGGGCCATAGCAGTTTCGAGATCAAAGTTGGAGTACCTGGACTAGTGGGTGATCCAATCTAGGCTAGTTCTGAGTAAACAGTACAATCTAACATTGGGTAAACTGATACCCCCTTTGCCCCTGGGAAGGTGCAATTTTCTGTAGGCAATACGTGGTCTTTTTCCGCGCCATAAAAATTTTGAGATAGCAGAATCCAAAAAAGTAACATCTTTATGTTTAAGCAACAGTGGTAGAGTTTGCATAGGGTATAAGAGTTTGGCAAAGCTGACCATTTTCACAAGGTGGCACCTTCCCAGGAGCGAAAGGGGCAGATCCATCCAGTTGGTCAATTCTTGGGAAATCTTAGATAGCAGAGGAGGATAATTCAACTGGTACAACGAGGAAGGTAGCTTCCCAATCTTAATGCCTAGATATGTGATGAAAGAAGGGGCAACCGAAAATAAGGAGCCAGCGGCCCAGGAGGGGGTGGAGTGGGAGCCAATAGGAAGAATCTCACTTTTACAATAGTTAATGCGGAGCCCTGAGCAAAGCCTAAATTCGTCAAAGACACTTTTAATAGTGGGAATGTCAGCTGCTGGATTAGATGTGAAGATAAGTACATCATCTGCGAACAGAGATGTGCGGAGCTCCTTGCCCCCTATGTCAATGCCGTGGAGTGGAGCAGTATAGGTCAGGTGTCTAGATAGAGGTTCAAGGGCTATGTTAAAAAGTAAAGGGGATAGAGGGCAGCCCTGTCTGGTGCCTTTGTGCAACGTGAAGCTGGGTGAGAGGAGGCCAGCCGCCACCAGATTGGCGGAAGGGGAGGCGTACATAGAGTTTATGAGGTGGGAGAAGGGGCCTGTGAAACCTAATTTGGAGAGGGTTAGAGAGAGCCAATCGAAACTAACATTATCAAAGGCTTTCTCTGCATCTAACGTGATAATGGCGTAGGAACCCTTGGGGTTTTGTTTGGCTGCTTCAAGAGCTAGTAAAACTTTGCGGATATTTAAAGTGGCTGTTCGCCCTTTGGTAAAACCCGATTGGGCCGAGTGAATTAGGTGAGGTACGATATCAGCTAAACGCGTGGCAATAATCTTTGAGAGGATTTTTACGTCTAAATTTAGGAGGGAAATGGGTCTGTAGGATCCGGGCTGTAATGGATCCTTTCCTTTTTTGGAAAGCAGTTTAATGATAGCTTGGTTCCCCGAGGGGAGGTATGGACCTCCCGCCCAGATAGCGGAATAGACGGAGAGGAGAGTGGGAGCCACCATGTTGATGTGGTTTTTATAAAAATCGCTAGTAAAGCCGTCGGGGCCGGGGGCCTTGTGTGAGTTGAGATGGCGGATGGTGTTTTCTATCTCAGGGAGAGTGAGGGGGGCATTAAGTGTCTCCAATTGATCCGGAGAGATAGAGGGGAGGGACAAGGTGTCTAAGAATTGTTGAGCCTTCTGTTGTACGATGGGGTCCGGAGCGTACATATTAGTGTAATACTTTAACATTGCCTCATTGATGGCTTGTGGGGAAGAGAGTGTACGGCCCGTGTGGTCAGATAAGGCGGTGATGTGTGTAGGGCGATGACTACCTTTACATAATCTGGAAAGAAGTTTTCCAGCCTTATTACCGTACCTGTGGAGGGTGGCATCTAGGTGAGCCTTTTTCGTGCGCTCAAGGGTGTTCGCCCAGTTGTCAAAATTGGACTTGGCAGAGACCCATTCGTCGTGGTGTTTAGGGGAACTGGCGGAGGACAGCTGCCGTTGGGCAGAATGAAGTCTGGCACTGGCCAATTTGTAGTGTTGGAGAGCGTGGCGTTTAAATGATGTGGCATAGCTGATAATGCGACCCCTAAGATACGCTTTTCCGGCATCCCAGAAAAGGTTAGGATTAGCGGAATGGGTGGCATTCGCAGACATGTATTCTGCCCAGGCCTTGTCTAGATATGTGCGGAAATCTGAGTTATTGGTTAGGAAAGCGGGGAAGCGCTAAAGGTTAGGGTAAGGAGGGAGATCCAGTCTATCTAGGGTGACTACCACAGGGGCATGATCCGAAATTGCAATGTCGTGTATCTCGGTGTCAGAAATGAAGTTTATGATATCGTCCGACCCAAAGAAATGATCAAGTCTCGCTAGAGATCTATGAGGGTTAGAGTAAAATGTGAATTCCTTGTCAACGGGGTGCGAAAGACGCCATAGGTCCGTCATGTGTAGTGAGTCCATGGTGGACGAGAATAGGGTGGGATTTGAAACAGCCGCGCCCGATATCAGTGGTCTTGGAGAGGATCTGTCTAACGAGGGATGCATGACGTCATTGAAGTCACCACCTACCAAGTGAGGCAGGTGGGTGAAGTCAAGTAGCCATGTAGAGAGTTCCTTATAAAATTGTGTAGTGGGGTTGTTAGGAGCGTATATATTGGTGATGAACAACTCTTTAGTACCTATCCGTACCGTTGCGGTAAAAAAACGGCCTTTATCGTCTGAGACGGTGGATAGGATAGTGCATGGGAGGTTTTTGTTTATTAAAAGCAGGACACCAGCCTTCCGGCCCAAAGATTCAGCTCCATGGACTGAGCCCACCCACATTTTTTGCATGCGCGGGAAGTCGGATGCAAGTAAGTGGGTTTCCTGTAGAAGGGCAATATCTGCCTTGAGACGTTTAAGATGCCGTAGGATCTTCACCCTCTTATGAGGAGAGCGAAGGCCCTTGACATTCCAAGAGACTACTCTAAGATAGGCATTGGTTGGGGGTGTGGAAGGCTGGCATTCTGGCTGAAAGGTGCAGGAGAGATTAGATGGCCTGGGTTGTAGAAAATATGGATCAGAAGAGGTAAGCCTCGTTCATGAGTCCTAAACGGATGAGGGGGGGGGAACCCCAGTAAGCAAGGAAGAGGAGCGGGGGGGAGGGGGGTTTGGGGGGCTTGAAAGGGTAAAACAGTGGAAATAAATGAATAACCAAACGAATAAACAAAAACACACACTTCACTTTTTTCCGCATGAGTTCACTGTGTAGGGAGGGACGCTCCTCAAACAGAGCCCCAGGAAGAAAATGGAGTGCCAGCGGTTCATTTCGAAGATGCTCAGTAAGCAAGTAATTTAGGGACGAAAGTCGCAGCGTGGCGGCCGAGAAGTAGCGGTGGGGAAGGAATACACAGTGGAGTCATGCCAGAACTGTTACGTTGTAGTAACCACAGTAATGTATGGCTTAGCAGAACTATACATAAAAAAGAAACATGAACGAGCATAGTATAAAACAATACAAAATGCGTTAATAAACATAACCTGAGTGGTCCTAGTGAGCTCGGAGAAGAACCATGAAGGTGGGGCAGAGAGACAGGGGGCCTGCAGTGCCCAGCGTCTGAGTCCTCCATGGTCGGTAGGAAACCATCTCCCGGAACTGGAGAATAACAGGCCTTATGACCCGGGCGGAGGAAGAATAAAAAAAAAGATAGGTCAGCATTGGGGAGCAGGAGAGACTTCAACGTGGAATATTGCGGTGTCGGTGATCCGGGGCAGATGCTCTAAAGCGCTTTGGTGAGTCCTTCCTGGGGCTCCTCTGATCCAGAGCACGGAGTGATGAGGCCGGTTTGGAGGGTGTAACTGGCAGCGCGTCTGAGCGGAGAGAACGCAGAAATGTTTCTGCTTCTGAGGGGTCCTGGAAGGAGAGTTGTTCCCCCTTAGGGGACTTGAGACGGAGCACTGCGGGGAATGCCAGGGAGAATTTAATCTGCATTTTAAACAGTTCCGAGCAGACCGGTTGAAAAGCTTTGCGTTTCTTTGACACTTCAATAGAGTAGTCCGCAAAAATAAGAATTTTGACACCATCAATAAGTAAGGATGGAGATTGCCGGAATGCTTGAAGAATAACGGCTTTATCCGCATAATTAAGGTACTTGGCAATGATTGGGCGAGGATTTTTGCGGTCAGTGTTGAAGGCGCCCATGCGGTGCGCCCTTTCCACTATGAAAGAGCCTGAAAGTCCCATGGTCTCTGGCACACGTTTGGAGCAGAAGTCGTTCAATTCAGCCGTGGGGAGAGCCTCGGGGACACCGACAAATCGTAGATTGGATCGTCTGGATCTGTTCTCCAAATCATCTAATTTCTGTATGATATATTGTACTGTTTTTACCTGGGACCGCTCTGTGGCCTGAGACTGATATAAATCATCTTCCACCTCAGAAACTCGGTGCTCAAGTTCATTGAGCCTGGTACTATGTTCTGTGAGCTGGGCCTTGATTTGCTTCATACCAGCCTGGATGGCTTTTTCCACCGTGGCAGTGATCATAGGGGACAGCAAGGCCACCACCGCCTGAGCTATGCGTTTGGTATGGCTGTCCTCACCAGGGGACGCCGAATTAGCATCCCCATGTGTAATGTGCGGGGTCCCTGTGGCTTGTCCCTGAGATTGGGGGGGTCCGGTGAAGGCAGGGGATGTGTGAGAGGTGGGCCCGCTTACCTCCATGGCAGCATCTGAGAGATCTGGAGCCGAGGCCTGCGGCGCCGGAGTGGAGTAAGCCCAAGCCGGGGGCTCGATTTGCGGCCGTTCGGGTGGCGCCACTGCGGCCGCGTACGACCGGGCCCCCGTTTTTTCTACAAAACGATCCATGTTGACGGGGATCGAGTGGGGGACGCACTGGTCCGAATTAGGATTCTGTGTCCGCTGGCGGTGGCTTTATAGGCCGATTCGGGAGGCTCTGTGACGGGAGCTAAGCTGAGACGCAGCTAGCTCATGCGGCGCCGGAACCGGAAGCAGGATTTTTAATAAGGCAGCGACCTTGACCTTTTTCCCCCTGAAATACTTAGGGTGATCATTGTTACTCTGCCTAACCTGGAGAAAACTCCCGAATGGCCTCAAAACTTCCATCCAATTTCTTTACTGAATACTGATCTGAAACTGTATGCGAAGATCATTGCTAATAATTTTTTGAATGTTACTCCCACACTAATTCAAGCTGAACAAGTTTTGTTAAGGGCAGGCAAGCAGCTGATGGCATGCGGAGGATGTTCAACCTTATGAAAATAGCGGAGGTGCGCAAGTTCCCTACGGTTTTTCTGGCGATAGACGCAGAAAAAACATTTGACAGTGTCCACTGGGGATACCGCCATGCCACTTTAACAAAATTCGGCTTCAAAGGTCTAATTAAGGATGCTAATGCAGCATTATATACCTCCCCCACTGCACAAGTCTATACATCTAATGCGCTCTCTGACCTCTTCCTAATTATGAATGGGACCCACCAAGGGTGTCTTTTATCCCCTCTGATATTCTCCCTACTAATGGAGCCTCTAGCGGCCCTAATCAGATCTCTCCCCTCAATTAAGGGAATTATGGTGGCAACCATCCCCATAAAATAGGATTATTTGCAGATGATGTGATCCTAACCCTCACAGATCCACTAACTTCTCTCAGGGCAGTAGTATCTGTCCTAAATCGGTATAGTGAAATATCCTAATACAAGGTTAATCCTCCACTCTTCACATAGGATTACCTAAAAAACTTTTAATGGACATTAAGACTTGTTTTCAATATCAATGGGAAACTAATAGTTTAACATATCTAGGCATCTGTGTTACTGTCCCCACCTCCCAGACATACAAGCTTAAGTACAAGACACTATTACAGTCTATTTCCAAGGGATTTTCTAATATTGCAAACATTTGAACTCTCATGGCTGGGCAACCGCATTTAAGATGTTGATTCTGCCAAAGATATTGTACTATTTCTGTACAGTGCCTATCCCTAAAATCTTTTTCTGCACTGTTGATGGAATGCTTAATAATTATATATGGCAGGGTAATAAGGCTAAGATTCCCTTTTCTGCTTTACTTAAACACAGGGGTAGGATTGCCAGTGCTAACCAATTATTATTATGCAGCATTACTCAACCAGATTAAAGCCTGGTCTATACCTCAGGATAAGCATTGGGTGAGCATTGAAAGGGCCATGACAAGTAACCACGACTTGCAATCCTCGTTCTATGCCAAGATGATCTCCAATCCCACTCATAAACCTTTGCTAACCTCTATCTCTGCCTCACTAGAAAAGCCTGGAGGATCTTAATAGATCACCTTAATCCCTTACACTTTACTCAGCATCTAGGAATCCCACTAAAAGCCTACGAACACCTGCTCCAGTCAGTTACAGTTATCCCATGGACTCAAAAGGGCCTTACTTCCCTTCAAGACCTAAACCCACAAACAGCGGGGAAATACACCTATACTTACCGACGGATACAGGCTTTCCATCAAAAACATCCCCTTACAGACATTACAGTCGATCCGAAAATGTGGCAATACTTACAGCAGCCAGTATCCAGCAAAGGTGGCTTGTTATGGTTTTATAAATATCTTTAAAACTCGAACCCCCTTTTTTTTTTTTTTGAGCGCCCATGGTGTGTGAAACGCACTCAAAAACTCCAGCCAAAGGCAAAAAAATGTGCACACACAAAGAGTGAAACACAAAAAAGTGCAACAGGTGTACACAAGCCCTCTAAAATCAGAGGGCCTTGCCCTGTTAAGCACCAGACGGGACTGGGGTACTTACACTTGATCCATCTGCTCAAAACCAGATGGACCCCTTTCTCTGGAGGATCTGCCAAAACAGACCCATCCAAGTACTAGGTGGGGCTCCCCTGAAGGGAGATCCCATGAGAGAGGGAAAACTAAGCCAGAAGGCCATGTCCACCCCCTCCCAAGACTTTCATGGCAGGCCCGAGAACCCTACCGGTCACACACATAAAATCGTGTACAAACATAAAAATACAGAAAGTGACAAACATGGGTTTAAATAAAAAGAAAATGGGGAAGAAGGAAGTGGAGAGGATAATGAAGAGTGGTCATGTGTGAAACCATGACCATGCCCTCTGGCCAGAAATCAAGATTTCCCCCGGTCACAGCCAAAAGGCCCGACCCAGGAGGCAGGTGGAAACAATTTACGCACCTGTATTTTAATCGCTATAGGTAATGAACAAACCGTGATTACCTTTTTACTAATATCTTCATAAGTCAGATAGCTTAAGTTGGTCCCAATACTCTAACCCCTTTAGTAAATCAACCCACATGGTAATTTGGGAGAGAGAAATTGGCAAAACTTTCTCGGATACTGAGTGGCAGCATGCCTTACCTAATAATATTAGTGTAACCCACTGCGTTAATGATTTGGATAAGGCTCCTAAAATTCTATACCGAGGATACTTAACACTATATTCACATCTAAATTTTACTCTGATGCCTCCCCTTTGTGTTGGCGGCAATGTGGCCTTACTGGAAATTTACTGCATATACTATGGGATTGCAAGTCCTTCCGAAGCTTTTGGAATATGGTATTCTCTCTCATATCTTAAATCACAGTTATAGATAATTTCCCTGTAAAATGTATTACCATAATCTTGCATATTCTTATAGCTGCAAAATTATCCATTGCTAAAGCATGGAACACTTTGCAAGCACCTAACGGATGTAATTAATAGAGTTAATTCCCAATATTTATATGAAAAGTTTTTAGCAGGCAATAGCCATGGCCTTAAATCGTTTCACGCTAAAGAGACTTATTGGGACTGACTTAATAAGCTATCTGACTATAAATATTAGTAAAAAGGTAATCACGGTTTGTTTATTACTTATAGCGACTAAAATACAGGTGCGTAAATTGTACTTGTTTGCTCTCTCTTGCTTTTTTTTTTTTTATCTCTTTTCTGTGAATAATGTCCCATTCCAGTTTATTGTATTTCATTTTTCTGCCTTAATCTGCTAGCATGATGTGTGCTATTACCAGGCTGTCCACATACTTGGTAGTGTCATGTAGCTTTTCTGTATGTTAACTTGAACACAACTTTTTATTATGTGCAAATGGTAGGTCAACATTGTGTAAGTTGATATTGTTTATATTTAATGGGTCATACTCTTATTAAGGACCCGATTCCTCTTAAAATACAATGTTTGGCTTAGGTTAGGGGGAGATGACGTAGGAACGCTCTTGCGGGAGGGAGGGGTTACGAGGAGGCTGAGCAGGAGAAGGCGCGCGGAAGAAGCATGCTGAGCGGAAACACGCCGGAGGGTGAGAGGCTCCGGCAGATGAAAGACACCACCGCAAGACGCCACTCCGGATTCTGCCTATCCGCCGGCCAGCAGACAAAAAAACAGTGCTGGAAATAGCTGCTGACACCCTTTCTTCCCCCCGCTGCCCCCCCCATCTCTTCCGAAGCGGCATAACAGCAGCTAAACAGAACGCGGAGAGCCACTTGCAGGCTGAGAGGAACCGAGGAAGATAAACGAGCGTCACAGATAAGATAAGTGCAATATATCTCAGTAAAACATAGTCGTTTTAAATAAGATCATGCTTAAACTACCATGGTTAACAAATCTGGAATAAAAGCAAAGAGATAGCATGAATGATGACATACGTTTTCCCTGGGTCATATAGTTCAGATTAACACTGTGCTTGCTGCTGTCAACAGCTCTCCTCTCTGCTGCTCCCCCTATCTCTCTGGAACATTGGGTTCAAAGGAATGTGGAAGGATGTCCGCAGGCTAATTGGGGATATCCTGAGGGAGACAACTGAAAGTAACCAGATAAGTGCCGTATATCTTTGCAAGTATCAGTGTTCCTAAATACCAGCATGTCTAAACTACCAAGGGTAAAGAAAGGCTTGTAACAGCAGTAAAGGGACAATCTGATGGATGATACATATTCTCTGTGGGACATATAAATATTGTGCTTGCGGCTGGGACTATCTAAACAGATATTAGATACAGAGAAACCAAGCTATAAATGTGTCGGAGGAATTGTATGATTATAATATATGCATTGTAAGTGGGCAGCATGATATCAGACCTCTCCCTCTGTCCTCTTACCCACGTGGAAGTAGCATAACAGTAGCTTAACAGAACGTGGAGGGTGATCCGCAGGACGAACCGAGGAAGATAAACAAGTGTAACAGATAAGTGCTATACATCCCTGTAAAACATAGTTGTCTTTAAGAAAATCCTGCTAAAATTACCATCGGAGTGAGAGTAAAAAGAAAGCATGAATGAGGACATACGTTTTTCCGTTGTTATATAACTCTGATTAACAATGTGCTAGCTACTGAGATTAATAGTAAACAGAATATAAGTTATAAGATACTAAGTGGGAATGAGGGCAACGCCCAAGGTAAATGAATGAACAGTACTAACCATATTGAAAGCAGTGAACGGGAGTGAAACAAGTATGATACTTGACATATACGTTTAAATGCTGAATGAAAGAACACCTCCTTAGCTGCTAATTTTCCCAGAAAATTTGGATCTTTAAATGCAACGTTAAGAGGATAATATAAGGTAATCCCTTTGAAAGAATCGCATGGCACTCTTGCAGGCTCATCTAAAAATCGCTTAAAATCGCACATTCCCCAACATTTGAGTAGTGGTGTAACTGGGTTGAGTAACACAGATACAGCTTGCAGGAAACTACATGAAGGACACCATACGCATGGAAAGCGTTTCTACTTGCCAATTTCTCTTTTTTTTTTTTTTTTTTTCTTCCCCTAATAGGGAAACCCCCTATTAACCCATAAATGAGATATCATGACATGTGACCTATAGGTGTACATTAAGGAAACTGAGACGGAGGGCACTATTGCGTAATAGACAAATCTGACTGGGGTACCACATATTTTTATATTGGACCCTCTCCCTCTGTCTCCAAATAAGGGAGGAAAGGAAAAGAAAGGGGAAAAAAGAGAAACAACAAATGTTTAAGACGGAAATTACTTGCCTCTAACTGACCACGAATTGGGAGGAGAAACAGTTATTGAAGTACAACGGCTGACAGACTCAGGGTGGAAAATTGCTTAATTACACCCAAGGGGTCCTACTCTAGCAGATATATTCAAGGGGCTGATCGGAGGGAAATCTCCGATGTAAAACCACCAGCCGTGGAAAGTGGACGGGTGGAGATCAGCAAACTGGGTAGACGACCACGTGAAACAAAAAAAAGCAAAATGAGTAGAGCCTCAAAACAAACTGCTAAGGGGGGCCTTAAGACCCCAAAAAATTCCACCACGGAAAGCACCATAAAACAATATATGACTCAAGGAGCTAGCCCAAGAGGAGGAGGGAAGGAAAAAGGACACCCAAATCATGGGAAAAATAGGGGGGCGGAAAAAACAGTAGGGGAGACCCCGGACCAATCCAGAGACGAACTGACAACGGAGAGCGAATTGGAACTAAGTAAAAATGAAGATCATAGGACGGATGATCTGGGAATAACAAAAGGGGCCATGAGGGAGATGCTCCAAAAACTGGAGATCTCTATCAGAACAGATATTAGTATGTTAAGAAGTGACTTGGGGCATATACTAACGAGAGTGGAAGCCGTGGAAGAAAGAACTGAGAACCAAGAACAACAGCTAAACAAAGTACAGTCGCAAGTCAATTTAATCTCTTGGAATCAGAGAAGAATTCTCTATCGACTCGAAGACCAGGAAAATAGAAATAGAAGATTAAATCTGAGAATAAGAAATGTCCCAGAGAACAAGAAAGAAGATTTAAGGGAGGTTTTGAAAGACATATTCCGCCCCATATTGGGAAATGTAGAGGAGGCACTCCCCATGTTAGAAAGGGTGCACCGGGTCGGGAGGATAAGATCCGAAGAGACAGGAAGTGGAAGACCTCGTGATATCATCGTAAGGTTTGAACACTATGAGGATAAAGCGGAGATCTGGAGGAAATTAAGGGGAACCCCCCCCATTAAAATATATGGAAACAGAAATACAAATCTTCCCGGACCTAGCATATGAGACCCTATCCAGAAGACGTCTTCTGAAACCTCTCTTGGAACAGTTGAAAACACGGAATATTAGATACAGATGGGGCTTTCCGGCTTGCCTGTTGGCATTTAAGGATGGAACAACGGCGAAATTAAGCTTCCCTGAAGAGTTAAGAGAATTCTGTGAAAAATTGGAGATTCAAACTCCAAGTCTACCCGGTTGGACAGATGAGCTCGAAGAAATATTTTAAAAGTCACTCAATCTAAATGTTGAAGCAGGAGAGGAAGAGATAAAAATCTCGGGGGAGATGGGGGGGGGGCGGAGAGGGAAGGGGATGTACGAGGTCTGATTGACTGGGGGAGGCAGTCCCATTCCCCCCCTTATGAGGAGATACATCAAAGAAGGGAGGGAAAGGAGGCAATAGGCGAACCCCACCTTAGAGCATTAAGACTTAGAAATGGCCAGAGATTTGAGGCCAATTGATAAGTCGAGGGCCGCATGGTGGCCAAAACCAGGGGGGGGGGGCGGGGGTGGGGCGGATGGGGAGGTGGGCGGGAGAGAGGGGTATGGGAGGGAAGGGAAGGGAGGAAGATGTCAGTAGTGAAACCCTGAGGGAAAGAAGAAAAGAAGGAAAAGAAAAAAGAAAACATGGTCAGGACAGAGAATATGGATAAAAGGAAATTGGAATTAAACTTCCTGTCTTATAATATTAGGGGGCTCAACACAGCAAAAAAGAGGCATAAAATCCTGGTAGAATTAAAACAGCTAGAGGCAGATGTGATCTTTCTCCAGGAGACACATATAACACACACGTCAAGGAGTAGGCTTTATTCTAAAGACCACCCGAAATGGTACTATGGGGATACGATCTCAAAGAGGGCAAGAGGAGTAGCAATAGGATTCGGTAAAGATATTCGATTCACTGTAGAAGGAAGAGAAGCAGACCCAGAAGGAAGATATTTATTCCTGAAAGGAAAATTAGGAAATATTGGTTATACACTGGCTAACATTTACTCCCCAAATAAAAACCCTATAAATTTTCTGAGGGGAATACTGGCCAAAATACAAGAATTTAAAAGTGGCCATGTAGTTATAATGGGAGATCTGAATCTCTGTCTAGACCCCGTACTTGACAGCACGTCCCGGGTACTGGGAAGGAATAGCACTCAATTAAAAAGGTTAATTCAAAATTTGAATAAAAACCAACTAGTTGATGTATGGAGGGCACAACACCCCAAAATAAGGGACTACACATTCTTCTCCCCAGTACACGGGACGTACTCAAGGATTGATTATATTCTTGTGGAACACAGAGCCCTAGAGATGGTACTAGAAACAAGTATAGAAATAACAACACAGTCAGATCACGCGCCTTTAAAAATGAAAATGCAGATTCCCGGACAAAGTAAATGTTTCTCTAGGTGGCGACTAAATGACACGCTGATTCTTGATAAGGAGGGGGGGGGGAAGTAGTGAGTAAGGAATTAGAGAAGTACTTTCTGATAAATGAGACCGAAGGAATCTCTGGGCAGGCCCTATGGGATGCCCATAAGGCGTATATTCGGGGGATCTTGATTGCACGAGGTGCGCAGAAAAAAAAAGAACGCATAGAGAGGGGCAATAAACTCAGAGAGGAAATCCTCAGAATAGAACAACAACATAAAATGGGGCTTACAGATAAAAAGCTATATCAAAAATTAACGTCCAAGAGAGAAGAACTACGTGGGTTAATGGAACAAGAAACTAAAAAATATTATAATCAACTTAATAAAGTGAGGTATCAAGAAGAAAACAAACCCACTAAATATCTAGCCAGGATGCTCCAAAAGAAAAAAGCTACGAACTACATAGAGAAAATTCAAACAGAAACCGGGGACATGGTATACTCTTCAAAAGAAATAGCCAAATCATTCAAAACATACTACGGGAAATTATATGCGGTAAAAAACAACTCGATAGATAAAGAAGGTAAACTAAAAGAAACTGATAAATATTTAAATAAGGCGAGACTCCCCAGGATCAGTGAAATCGATAAAGAATATTTAGAAAACCCCATAACGGAAGCAGAGATAAATGAGGCATTAGCGGAATCAGCCCCTGGGAAAAGCCCGGGACCAGACGGTCTGACAATTAGTTACTACAAGAGGTTTAAGAATATCCTAGTACCGAAACTCTGTAAGTATATGAACGGGATTGGGACAGAATACGCCATGAGTAAAGAGGCGCTGTCTGCCTCAATAACGATCATACGGAAAGAAGGAAAAGACGAGACCAAGTGCGCAAGTTACAGACCAATATCACTCCTAAATGAAGATACTAAACTATTTGCTAAGGTGTTAATTTGCTAATATCTCAAAGGAAGAAGACGGAACCCCCGGCGCTTCTATTATCAACAAATGCCCAAAAGGCCTTTGATAGTCGATTGGGGATTTATGTTCCAGACAATGGATAAAATGGGCATAGGCCCTAGGATGGCCAAATGGATTAAAATGATGTATGATCACCCGACAGCGACTGTAAACATCAACGGGTTGCCCTCCTCTTCCTTTGAGATGGAAAATGGGACCAGACAGGGATGCCCACTGTCTCCTCTTCTTTTTGTGCTCTCGTTGGAACCCCTACTCGCGACAATCAGAAACAACCCGGAAATAAGCGGAATTAAGGCAGAGCAAGAGGAACATAAACTTGCAGCATATGCAGACGACGTGTTGTTTTATATAAGTAACCCAGTAGATTCTCTGCCCAAGATAACAAAGGCCCTGGATGAGTACGGGAAATTATCAAACTTCAAAATCAACCAAACAAAATCTGAAATCCTCAACATAAATGTAGGTGCGACGGAAGTACAACCAATCCAAGAACAAAGTAAATTTAAATGGACAAAAGATCTGAAATACCTGGGAGTAAAATTGGCAAACACTCTGGATAAGATATACCGCCTAAATTATATCCCTTTATTGAATGAAATAAAAACCGAACTCAGAAGAGCAAGTAATAGACCGATCTCGTGGATAGGTCGAATAAACGTGTATAAAATGTTTATTCTCCCAAAAATTGTATATAAATTCCAGATGTTGCCAGTTGAAATCCCACCCAGCTATTTCAAAAAATTAAAAGCAATAATGAGCAAATTTATATGGAATAATAAAAAACCTAGGATCTCCCATGGAGTATTAAAACAAGAAAAAGGGAGGGGAGGATTAGCGGTCCCTGACTTACAGTATTACTATCAGGCGGTAGTCTTATCAAGAATTGTGGAATGGGTAAAAGGGAAAAAAAAAGAGGAAAAAAGATGGGTTAATTTAGAATATACATACAGTAAAGCACAATTAAATAAAATAATATGGAATCCCCCAAAATACAGAGCACTAGATATAGACACAAATAAGTTAACACAGATTGCACTGAAGATATGGGATAAGGAGTATAAAAGATTAAATGGACACTATAATTCGCCACTGATAACTTTAAAAGACAACGAATATTTCCCACCGGGTAGAGGGGTGATAGGAGGGAACTGGATAAGACTAGAGGGGTCACAAATAAAAGACATAATTAAAAAAGGGAAACTTCTTTCACATGAAGAGTTAGTGCACATGGGATTTATGAGAAGGGATAGGTGGCGATATCTCCAGCTGACCCGTTTCATAGAAAAACTACCCCAGCCGATTAGATCTGAAAAGGATCTGACAGGGGTGGAACAACTTTGCACGGCTGACAATGCAAAGGGTATAATATCAAAGTTATATGGGCTATTGATGCGGACCAGCTGGAAAGATACGCCGCCATATATAAACAAATGGGAAAGGGAATTGGGATCACAAAAAGGTAAAGAAACAATAAATAAAATATTGAAAATGACACACTGCTCGGCAAGGGATAATAAAACAGCTGAGATGAACTACAAACTTATCTCCCGATGGTATAACACCCCGGATAAGGTATCTAAATTCCAGCTAGGCGGGACCGCCGAGTGCTGGCGGGGCTGTGGAAAAATAAGTACCATGACACACATTTGGTGGGAGTGTGCCAAAATTAAACTATATTGGGAAAAGATCCTTCAAATGATTAAGGAAATAACTCAAACAGCATTGAAACCAGACCCCTGGGTAGTACTCTTTCATGGCTCGGAGGCTGGGGTTAAACAATACCAGGACACAATCATACCGCATCTATTAAACGCTGCGAAAAAACTGATTCCTAAAAAATGGCGAGAGGTAGAGTGCCCAACAACATGGGAGTGGGTAGATGCGGTAGAAGAAATATATAATATGGAAAGCCTGTGTCTGAGAGAAGAAGAGGATAGGGTAATATTTCTAAAAAAATGGAGAGGTTGGAAACAATTTAAGCGAGATTGGAGTTTCTCCGCACAATTAAGACCATAAAGAGCAGGATATCAGGAGCAGGGACACTACTGACAAGGGGAAAGGGGAGGGGGGGGGGGGGGGTAGTATAACTTTAACATAATTTTAGTGAAACATTGGGAGTAAGATATAAGAACAGTTTTAAGAAATATGAAATAAAAGTTGGATAAATGTTTTACATTTAATTATACTAGTAAGTAACAAGAAAATAGCCACAATGATGTGAAGATTCAATTCTAAGAGACAACAATGAACGTAAAGTTGATTTATAGTCTCAGGTAAAGATTCGCTGATGTGGCAAAAAAAATAAAAAATACAATGTTTGACCATGTTGGTAATTTTCAAATCTTTAAAAAAAAACATTTGTTTGAAAGAAAATAAAGCTGCCAGAATGGCCCAGCCAATCACCTGACTTGAATACAAAAGAAAATCTATGGAAAGAACTAGACATGTGCACACTGAAATATTTTGTTTCAGAATTTAGTTTTCGTCAGAATAATAAATGTATTTAGTTACTTCCGAAATTAGTTTTTATTTATTTTGTTTAGTAAAAAAATGCATTAGTCCTAGAATCCGAAATAATTAAGGTCGAATCTGTCATTGAAGGCTTATGGTGTCTGAAGATTTGACGGAGCAGCTAAACTGTACGACGCTGCAGTCATACATTTCTATGTGAATGTTCCGTCTACAAGCTATAGTAGAATTCTAATGTTGTATGACACTAGTAATAATTATATTTATTAATTATTATTACTAGTCAACCAACATTTCAATTCTTCTATAGCCTATGGGCGGAGCATTTGACCATAAATGTCCACTCGCTGCGACTGCTTTGTCGAATCTTCATGTCAAATCTTTTCTCTCTATGTCGAATAATCTTGGACTAATAGAGTTAGGTTAGGCAAATTCAACCTTTTTTGCTATTGTCTCTATAATGTCGAATCTTTTCTCTATGTAGAATAATCTTGGACTAATAGAGCTAAGGTTAGCCACATTCGACCACAGGTTCGATGGACACAGATTGCTATTGTCAGCTTCATGTCAAATCTCCTATCTATATCGAACTGTTGTCACAACGAAAATGAAAATCAAGCATTCATGTCAGCTCTTTCGGTTTTTGGATTCTGCACGTTCGTTATCGTTTGTTAAATCGATAATGAAAATACCCGAAATTCGGACGAAAACAAATGCACATGTCTAGAAAGAACTAGATCAGAGTTCATATTAGAGGCCCATGGAACCTTCAAGATTTGAAGACTGTGTGGAAGAATGGGACAAAATCACACCTGAGCAATGCATGCGACTCGTTTCTCCATAAAGGAGGTATATTGAAGTTGTATTTAGCAACAAAGGAATTTGTATGAACCAATACATTTCAGTTAGCGTGTTCAATAATTTTTCCTTATATCATTTCATCTTATTACGCATACTGTGGAAAAAATTATTTGATCCCCTGCAGATTTTGTAAGTTTGCTTACTTATAAAGAAAGGAAGGGTCTTTAATGGACAGGGCCATGTATTGTAAAATATTGGATGAGAACCTTCTTCCCTCAGCCAGAACACTGAAGATGGGTTGCGGATGGGTCTTTCAGCATGACAATGACCCAAAACATAATGCCAAGGCAACAAATGAGTGGCACGAGAAGAAGCACATTAAAGGTCATGGAGTGACTTCCAGTCTCCAGATCTTAATCCTATAGAAAATGTATGGAGAGAGCTGAAACTGTGAGTTGCTAAGGGCGAGTTGCTAAGCCAACAAACCTTAAGGATTTATAAGATGTGTTCACACCTGGTAATCAACTACAAGAAACATCTTACCTCTGTGCTTGCCAACAAGGGTTTCTCCAACAAGTACTAAGTTGTGTTTTGCTTGGGAATCAAATACTTACTTTAATTAGGGAGATAGAAGGAACTGGGTCAGGCAAGGAGTTATCAGCGCACCTCATCCCAATTATAGCAAATATGGAAGGACGGAAAGAGGTAAGTGGGACTGTTACGGTGCTGATATTAGTGAGAAAAATAGAATTTTGTTAGAAAAAAGAATATTTTATTAGGTATAGTAAAAACGACCAAAAAGATACAGTAAGATCAAAGTTAGGAAACTACAGATATTGATTTTCATACAAGCAATGTACAAAGTCCATCAGTTAGTTTAGATAACCATATTCTTGGCAGTTCAGATGGAAAATTCCCGACATGTTTCGCCTACTCTTAGGCTTCTTCAGGGGAGCCAATAATTGATGGAAGGGAAATTATTTTATTTAAAAAACAGGTGAGAAAATTCACTGTAAATAAAATAAAACAGAATTAATGGAGCCGGTCATGTTGAGAGAGCACATCCTAAATCCCCGCCAGAGCCCACCTATCTCAAAAGATTCAACAGAAAAACAGAACCAATAATATATATATATCTCATTAAAAGGTATGTATAGAATAGTACCTACCAATCTCAAACAGATTCGCCTAAACCCTAAAGTGAAGACCCCGCTCAAAGTTGGAAAGCGAGCCAGTCATCAAGACCGCCACAAAGAGAGGTGACTGCAGGAGACAAATTAAGCAAACAAACAGGTTCAATATCATACAAAGTTCACAAGGAGCCTAAAAAAGCTTCCATAAAAGTAATTAGTTAGCTAAAGGGTTGAAAGATCCATTTCGGTAAAAGGTAGATAAAAGTCATACCTGTACTAATTGAATGTGAGGTATATCACATATGGGAAACTGAGGGTTACAAAAGGGAAGTCCTTAGAAGTATTTTTGAAGCCAGAATGGTAACCTGAATTATAATGAGGTAATTAAAGAATTTATCAGAATAGAACAGATGGGTGATATCAAAGTAGATAAAGAAAACCTAAGAATAAACAGGAAAGAAGGGATTTACTTAACAAAATGCTCAGAAAAGGTTTTTACTAGAATCATTGATAAATGCTTACCATAAGCAAGAAGAAGAAGCAGACTCAGTTGTTGCTATATAATACAAGCAACAGCATAAACACACTATATAGCAAGAGGCTGCAGAGTTACACCAATCGGGCTATGGGTAAGACAATTTGGAAAGATTGATCTAGGATATAAGAAAAAACAAACCAGGACAAATAGTAAGAAAATATACAAGTAAAGTAAAAAAGAAATTGGAACAGCAACATGGTCTGTGTGGACAGACGGTGTGCTTTTCTACGAACTGACCTTACGGCGGGATCCTCTCTAACAAGCTCTGCAGGGCCGACATACCTGCATAGTGAGTGTACGCCTATTTATCTCCCCCAACATCCGGCGTCCCATCAGCGGCGCCGGGTGTGAGCGGACAGTGGATGCGGGACTGCGCATGCGTGCCAAGCATGTGAGCCTACAATCCCCATAGTGCTCTGCGGCGGCGTCTCCGTAACCAAGGAAACCGGAACGCTGCGACAGGCAACAGCGGGGACCGTAAGAAGGACAATTGGAGGGCTCAAAAGAGCCCTCCACAAAAGTGTCGATCAAAGGACACAGCGAGGTGCATGTGCTGGTATAGCAGCCCGCATATTAACAGGTCCAGCTTCCACATAGCTGGACCTGTGTGTCCATACAGTCACCCATACCCATACGGAGATAAAGTGATCAGGCGCGCTCTTCCAAAAAGGGGTCTCCACAAAAGGGGCAGACTTAAAATTACAGAAAAAAAGAGAACCAGTGATAATGTAACAGAGCCATTATGGATTAATCTACTGATTCACAGCCATACAAGTGGCTATTCGCAAAATGTTTAAATAGATTTTTGAAACAAGTGGGCGAGAAGAAAGGGAAGGATTGTGCCTGTCGGCCGACTCCACAAAAGTACACATATTAAAGATGAAAACAAAATGATAAACAAATAATTATTGATTAGAAACATTTATAACAATCTGAAACAGTGGTACAAATAGCGACTGCATTGTTCAAGATGAACTAACGGTCAGCAATGATTAAAGTACTGTATATAAACAATGAATGGCTTTATCTAATTAATTGATACATAAACAGTAAAAGTACCAGCAATTGTTGTGTAATCAATAAGGTTGATGGTGCTCTAATTCAAACTGTACGAAAATTAAAAAATAAGATGTAGCCAGGGTAGATACTAACAACCAAAAATGCAGCTTGTTCAAACAGGCAAGCTGACAGACAAACAAACAAACACACAGACGAACAGACAAATAAATAAACAGAAAAAAAAAAAAGGGGGGGGGGGAAGGGGGAGGGGGAGTGAAAATGGGGGGAAAAATGGGGAATAAGGGGGAAAGGGAAAGGTCAAGTATAGAGACTGACAGTTTGCGGAAAGTTGATAGCCATGTTTCCACAGTTTAGACACCCTATAGGAAATTCTGTAGGATAAAACTTCAACATACTAGTTGTTTGATCGTGTGTGAAATAATAGTTACAGAAAATGCTTATATGTGATGTATTCATTTAAGCCTGGGTAGTTGGTAGCTTCTAAAGTATATATCCATTGGGTTTCCAATTGGAGTAGACGCGTGTCGATTTCGCCTCCCCGAGCATGAATGGGTACATGTTCCAGAGCTGAGAAATATACACCGTTGGGATTAAAATTATGAGAGCTGCCTATATGCCTATTTAATGCTGTGGTGCATAGTCGTTTAAATAGAGGCAACATGTGGTCTCTGATTCTTTTGTAAAATGGGCGCTTGGTCTTTCCGATGTAAAAACATCCGCAAGGCCAGCTGGCAATATAAACAATACCCACAGTTTTACATGTCACATTATGTCTAATGGTATGAGTAGAACCGTTAGGTAGTGTGACTTGTGGTGATCCCAAGATAAAGCGACAAATATCGCAGTGGCTACATGGATAGGTGCCGGTGCGATTTGGTTTTACAGATTGACGAGTGTTAAAGTGACTTGTAACTAATCGGTCTCTCATGGACTGGGATCTGCGGTAAGTAAGCTGGGGAAAGGGCTTAATATATTTATGAATTGTTTGATCCGCCAATAATAGGGGCCAATATTTGACAAGGATTGCTCTCATTTGATGATGTTGACGTGAATACTGTGTTATGATACGTAAGGGTGTGTTAGAGGTAGATCTAGGTTTGGGGTAAATTAAATCACTTCTATTTAATTTGAACACTTTATTGTAGGTACGTTTGAGTAATGCTTTGCTATACTCGCGTTGAGTAAGTCGTGTGGTGAGATCCCGTGCAGCTAATTGGAAATCTATATCTTGAGAGCAGTTGCGGCGTAAACGAAGGTATTGACTGTAAGGGATACTGTCTAGAAGTGGTCTAGGATGTGCGCTTGCGGCATGTAGAATGGTATTACCCGCAGAGGGTTTACGATAAAGAGATGAGTCAATAACGCCATTTTTGTCCAATTTAATATATAAGTCAAGAAAATTGACCTGGGTCTGACTAAATTCCATCGTAAATTTGAGGTTAAATTGGTTGATAGACAAATTGTCGAAGAATTCATATAGTTCATCAAGGGAACCCGTCCATAATAGCAGAATGTCATCTATATAACGGTGCCAACCCAGGATGAACTGACTCCAATCCCGGGATTGGTCATCTGAAAAGATTTGTCGTTCCCACCCCCCCAGGTACAGATTGGCGTATGTAGGGGCACATTTGGTGCCCATAGCTACGCCCTGCACCTGGAGGTAGTGGGAACGATCAAACATAAAGTAATTGTGCGTGAGGATGAACTCCAAAAGTTGGAGCACAAAATTATCATAACTTTTCGAGATGGAGCCCCGTTCCTGAAGAAAGGAATGCATGACTTGGATGCCTGTTGAGTGCGGAATGGAATTGTAAAGACACTCAACATCCAAAGCAACCAACCATGTACCTGGGGGAAGTTGTTTGCCATCTAAAATTCGTAATAAATCAATGGTATCCTTTACGTAGGATGGCAAGGATAGTACATGCGGAAATAAATGTTTGTCAATTAGGGCACTGGCGTTCTCGGTTAGACACTGGCAACCTGATACAATAGGTCGACCCGGAGGGTTAACCAAGGATTTATGCAATTTAGGTAGCGAGTAGAATGTAGGGGTTTGTGGATTTTTTACATTTAAATACTTCCACGTATTAAGATCAATGGTGCCATGTCGGTAAGCCCGAAAAATTAGATGATAATACTTTGTGATGGAATTGTCAATAATAAGTTGGGATATTGGACGATACCAGTCCCTATTGTTAAGGATGTCCAGGCACATTTTTCTATATGCCCCGACATCCATAACTAGGGATGAGCCGAACACCCCCCGGTTCGGTTCGCACCAGAACTTGCGAACGACCCCCGCGTTCGGTACGAACGTTAGAACCCCATTGAAGTCTATGGGACTCGAACGTTCGAATTGGAAAGTGCTCATTTTAACGGCTAATATGCAAGATAGTGTCCTAAAAAGGGTTTGGCGACCTGCCTCCTGCCTCAGGGGACATGGGTCACTGCAAAAAAAAGTTTTAAAAACTACCGTTTTGGCGGGAGCACTGATTTTAATGACGATTAAAGTGAAAAAAAAAAAGTGAAATATTCCTTTAAATATGGTGCCTGCGGGGTGTCTGTAGTATGCCTGTGAAGTGCCACGTGTTTCCCGTGTTTAGAACAGTCCCTGCACAAAATGACATTAAACGGAAATAACACCATTTAAAACTGCTTGCGGTTTTAATGTTATATCTGGTTCCTGCAATATGGTTGAAAATCATTGAGAAACATGGCATGGGTAGCCCCCCCCTGCCCATTACCAGCCTATTTGGGTCTTGTACACATATTAAGGGGAACCCCGTACCCATATTAAAAAAAGGAAATGCGTGTGGCCCCCAGGCCCTATATACTCAGAACAGCAGTATACAGGCGGTGCAAACAAGACAGGGACTGTGTAGGTTTGTTGTGTTAAGTTGAATCTGTTTGTCATTTTCAACCGGTACATTTTTAAAGTGTAGCTCCAGTCAAAAAAACTATCTTTAAGCTTTTTGGAAAACATAGGGAAGGGTTATCACCCCTGTATAATTTGTTTTGTCGTCCATCTTTTTTCATCTCACTTGCTGCTGTCTCCTTGCGTTTGCAAGTAGGAGATGTTTGTAAGTTGGATGTTTGAAAGTAGGGGCCTGCCCTATATTATAGCGGTATGTACTGGGTACAGAGCACGCAGACAGCACGCACTCCTAACACTACTGACTGCAAGCTCTATTATTAACCACTTGTTAGCCCAATGTTTGCATAAAGTGAAAGATGAAGTTATGCTGAGTAAATAGATATCAAACATGTCACTCTTCAAAATTGCACATGCCCGTGGAATGGCGCCAAACGTCGCTACTTAAAAAATCCCCATAGGCGACGCTTTAAATATTTTTTTACTGGTTACATGTTTTGAGTTGCAGAGGAGGTCTAGGACTAGAATTATTGCTCTCGCTCTAACATTCTCGGCGATACCTCACATGTGTGGCACATGCGAGCACATGGGGACATGGGCGCTTTAATTTTTATTTTATTTTTTTATTGTTCATTTTACTTTATTTATTTTAGTTTGACATTTTTTTTCCCAAAAATATATTTTTGATCACTTTTATTCCTATTACAAGAAATGTAAACATCCCTTGTAATAGGAATATGGGGTGACAGGTCCTCTTTACAGTGAAATCTGGGGGGTCAATATGACCCCACATCTCACCTCTAGGCTGGGAAGCCTGAAATAAAAAATAAAAAAAAGATTCTGGCTTTGATCGTACTGGCGAGTTGGTAGAAGCACCGGAGGGCGGTGAGGGGTGGGGGGCGTCTATGGCTGGGTATTTCGGGGTATCACCGAGTATGGCTGGGTATCTCTGAGTATGGCTGGGTATGGCAATTTATGGCAGGGTATTACAGAGTATTGGCGGGGTATTGGCGGGGTACTACAGAGTAATAGCAGGGTAATGCACTGCAGAGTAATGGCAGGGTACTGCACTGCAGAGTAATGGCGGGGTACTGCACTGCAGAGTAATGGCGGGGTACTGCACTGCAGAGTAATGGCGGGGTACTGCACTGCAGAGTAATGGCGGGGTACTGCAGAGTAATGGCGGGGTACTGCACTGCAGAGTAATGGCAGGGTACTGCACTGCAGAGTAATGGCGGGGTACTGCACTGCAGAGTAATGGCGGGGTACTACAGAGTAATGGCAGGGTACTGCACTGCAGAGTAATGGCGGGGTACTACAGAGTAATGGCAGGGTACTGCACTGCAGAGTAATGGCAGGGTACTGCACTGCAGAGTAATGGCGGGGTACTGCACTGCAGAGTAATGGCGGGGTACTGCAGAGTAATGGCGGGGTACTGCAGAGTAATGGCAGGGTACTGCAGAGTATGCACTGGTATTGCAAAGTATTGGCAGGGAATTGAGGGGTTAAATTCGGTGAGCAGCGATGTGGGCACTGCAGATGCAGCCCACATCGCTGCTGACACCGATCTCTTTCCCCTCCGCTGTACCGATCGGTACAGAAAGGGGAGGTAGGAACAGGCGTCATAACATGACGCCGGTTTGTTTCCAAGTGATCACTCCGTCATTTGACGGAGCAATCACGTGGTAAACGGCCGCTATGAGCGGCCATTTACCGTGATGCGCCGGGTCCTATGGACCCGGCGGTCACGGATGCTCTCGAGTGTGCACACCTCGGGGCACGCGAGAGCAGAATTCTGGGAGGCCGTTAATTAACGGCCTCTCTGAGTTAAACAACCGCCCTGAAGCCGTTAATCGGCAATGGGCAGTTGTTAAGTGGTTAAAGCTAGATCACTAGCTATATAGGTGAGGTGAATATAGTGGTGTATACTGCAGTCAGGGCACAGACAACAACCACTACACAGCAGCAAGATAGAAAATCAGCCAAAAACGATTGGTGTGTACTGTGTTGAAGGTACACAGAACACCCACTGCTTCAGATGCAAAGTAACACACTACAGGAGGCCGCCTTAAAGGCGGCCTTATATAGTGTGGGGTGTGCACTACACAGCCTGAGCTATGATTGGCCACAGGCAGGATGCCTGTGGCCAATCATGGCTCTCCTCGCTGCCGGCGCTGCGATTGGCCAAGCATGCGGGGTCACAGTGCATGCTTGGCCAATGATCGGGCAGCAATGCACTGCGCCAACGCAGTGCATTGTGGTCCGCGCGCGCGTCACTCGAATTTTGACGCGAACGGCCAAAACGTTCGGAATTCGCCAAACGGCCGAACGGCCAATGTTCGAGTCGAACGTACGTTCGACTCGAACACGAAGCTCATCCCTATCCATAACGCATACATTACCACCCTTGTCAGCGGGTTTAATGATTATATCAGGATTGTTTTGAAGATTTTGAAGTGCCTGTCGATGTTTAAAAGGTAGGTTGTGGGATTCTTGTGTGTCCAAATTTAGATGCTTAATTTCCAGGGTTAATTGGATAACAAAAGCCCAGATATTGGGATTGCTTTGAAGCAAAGGAAAAGATTTAGACTTTGGTTTAAACGTTGCCGGGGCAGGAAATAGTACTCCCGGAACTGATACACGAGGAGTGGTTAACTCAGAAGACTGTTCATCGTGTGTGTTTCCTTCGTCCCAAAGTGACATCAGGTCTTCCATAGCCCGAAGTTCACTGGACGATGGTTCCACAGAGGTAGTATTGGGGACAGTTGTGCATTCAGTTTTATCATATAGTGCCTTGAACAGAAGACGTCTAGCGAAAAGATGTATGTCTTTAACAAATTGAAATTTGTCTAAATCAGTTGATGGACAAAAGGATAGACCAAATTTCAAGACTTCAATTTGTTCCTTAGTTAAGGAGACCGAGGATAGGTTCACAACCTCGAGATTCAGTGCATTTGTGAATGGGGTAGTGAGGGTGGGTGTGATTTGGGTTCCGGAGTCTGAACTAAAAAAATAGGTGTGATACGGGGATCCGAGGATTGTGAGTGAGGTGGAAACATAGAAGAAAGTGCAGGTTCACTGGCTCTCCTGGATGAGAGTCCAAGGTGAATATGAGAAGGATGTGAACTGGGTGCTGGAGTGCTAGGTGCATGGTGGCTAGAAGGGTCTAGTGATGTGGTTGGACGCAGATGGGTGATGGGCATAGGAGTGGAAGCTTGTGTGCGGTGTGCCTTGGGTGGGATCGCAGTGGATTGGTGTACCGTTCCCGTAGATCTGGGTGACGAAGCCGTGGACGTATCCGAACGGTCTCCCTTCCTTTTCTTAGGAATCCTGTCCTGGGTTAAATCTCGATAGGATGTAGAAGTACTAGAAGAGAAAGAAACAACATTAGGAATCAGTGTATCTGTTTGGGGAACATTTGAGGTAAAAGGTTTTCTTTTGGGGGTGGTTTGATTAGAATTTTGCCATTTGTAGGCAAAATGATTTTCATATGCCAATTTGTCTCGAAGAAATTTACTTTCCTTAACACTTATAATGTTCCGTGTGTATTGTTCATCCTGGGTTGGCACCGTTATATAGATGACATTCTGCTATTATGGACGGGTCCCCTTGATGAACTATATGAATTCTTCGACAATTTGTCTATCAACCAATTTAACCTCAAATTTACGATGGAATTTAGTCAGACCCAGGTCAATTTTCTTGACTTATATATTAAATTGGACAAAAATGG
Source organism: Lithobates pipiens (assembly GCF_037356315.1). Taxonomy (NCBI): domain Eukaryota; kingdom Metazoa; phylum Chordata; class Amphibia; order Anura; family Ranidae; genus Lithobates; species Lithobates pipiens. The sequence goes on along the minus strand of NW_027507788.1, from coordinate 93,148,354 downwards.
CGTTATTGACTCATCTCTTTATCGTAAACCCTCTGCGGGTAATACCATTCTACATGCCGCAAGCGCACATCCTAGACCACTTCTAGACAGTATCCCTTACAGTCAATACCTTCGTTTACGCCGCAACTGCTCTCAAGATATAGATTTCCAATTAGCTGCACGGGATCTCACCACACGACTTACTCAACGCGGGTATAGCAAAGCATTACTCAAACGTACCTACAATAAAGTGTTCAAATTAAATAGAAGTGATTTAATTTACCCCAAACCTAGATCTACCTCTAACACACCCTTACGTATCATAACACAGTATTCACGTCAACATCATCAAATGAGAGCAATCCTTGTCAAATATTGGCCCCTATTATTGGCGGATCAAACAATTCATAAATATATTAAGCCCTTTCCCCAGCTTACTTACCGCAGATCCCAGTCCATGAGAGACCGATTAGTTACAAGTCACTTTAACACTCGTCAATCTGTAAAACCAAATCGCACCGGCACCTATCCATGTAGCCACTGCGATATTTGTCGCTTTATCTCAGGATCACCACAAGTCACACTACCTAACGGTTCTACTCATACCATTAGACATAATGTGACATGTAAAACTGTGGGTATTGTTTATATTGCCAGCTGCCCTTGCGGATGTTTTTACATCGGAAAGACCAAGCGCCCATTTTACAAAAGAATCAGAGACCACATGTTGCCTCTATTTAAACGACTATGCACCACAGCATTAAATAGGCATATAGGCAGCTCTCATAATTTTAATCCCAACGGTGTATATTTCTCAGCTCTGGAACATGTACCCATTCATGCTCGGGGAGGCGAAATCGACACGCGTCTACTCCAATTGGAAACCCAATGGATATATACTTTAGAAGCTACCAACTACCCAGGCTTAAATGAATACATCACATATAAGCATTTTCTGTAACTATTATTTCACACACGATCAAACAACTAGTATGTTGAAGTTTTATCCTACAGAATTTCCTATAGGGTGTCTAAACTGTGGAAACATGGCTATCAACTTTCCGCAAACTGTCAGTCTCTATACTTGACCTTTCCCTTTCCCCCTTATTCCCCATTTTTCCCCCCATTTTCACTCCCCCTCCCCCTTTCCCCCCCCCCCTTTTTTTTTCTGTTTATTTATTTGTCTGTTCGTCTGTGTGTTTGTTTGTTTGTCTGTCAGCTTGCCTGTTTGAACAAGCTGCATTTTTGGTTGTTAGTATCTACCCTGGCTGCATCTTATTTTTTAATTTTCGTACAGTTTGAATTAGAGCACCATCAACCTTATTGATTACACAACAATTGCTGGTACTTTTACTGTTTATGTATCAATTAATTAGATAAAGCCATTCATTGTTTATATACAGTACTTTAATCATTGCTGACCGTTAGTTCATCTTGAACAATGCAGTCGCTATTTGTACCACTGTTTCAGATTGTTATAAATGTTTCTAATCAATAATTATTTGTTTATCATTTTGTTTTCATCTTTAATATGTGTACTTTTGTGGAGTCGGCCGACAGGCACAATCCTTCCCTTTCTTCTCGCCCACTTGTTTCAAAAATCTATTTAAACATTTTGCGAATAGCCACTTGTATGGCTGTGAATCAGTAGATTAATCCATAATGGCTCTGTTACATTATCACTGGTTCTCTTTTTTTCTGTAATTTTAAGTCTGCCCCTTTTGTGGAGACCCCTTTTTGGAAGAGCGCGCCTGATCACTTTATCTCCGTATGGGTATGGGTGACTGTATGGACACACAGGTCCAGCTATGTGGAAGCTGGACCTGTTAATATGCGGGCTGCTATACCAGCACATGCACCTCGCTGTGTCCTTTGATCGACACTTTTGTGGAGGGCTCTTTTGAGCCCTCCAATTGTCCTTCTTACGGTCCCCGTTGTTGCCTGTCGCGGCGTTCCGGTTTCCTTGGTTACGGAGACGCCGCCGCAGAGCACTATGGGGATTGTAGGCTCACATGCTTGGCACGCATGCGCAGTCCCGCATCCACTGTCCGCTCACACCCGGCGCTGCTGATGGGACGCCGGATGTTGAGGGAGATAAATAGGCGTACACTCACTATGCAGGTATGTCGGCCCTGCAGAGCTTGTTAGAGAGGATCCCGCCGTAAGGTCAGTTCGTAGAAAAGCACACCGTCTGTCCACACAGACCATGTTGCTGTTCCAATTTCTTTTTTACTTTACTTGTATATTTTCTTACTATTTGTCCTGGTTTGTTTTTTCTTATATCCTAGATCAATCTTTCCAAATTGTCTTACCCATAGCCCGATTGGTGTAACTCTGCAGCCTCTTGCTATATAGTGTGTTTATGCTGTTGCTTGTATTATATAGCAACAACTGAGTCTGCTTCTTCTTCTTGCTTATGGTAAGCATTTATCAATGATTCTAGTAAAAACCTTTTCTGAGCATTTTGTTAAGTAAATCCCTTCTTTCCTGTTTATTCTTAGGTTTTCTTTATCTACTTTCTTTTCAAATATTTTATTAAGGAATCAGGCAGGGTACAGTAAAATAAACTGAACAATTTACGATAAAAACAGCAACGAAGGATGATCAGATACGCTGTTACTTAAGCATTGTAAAAGTAGATAACTCGGTACAGACACAAGATTGGCCCCTGCTTCCCACATGCATAGGGTAACAAAGAGTCAAAACAATGGGAGGGGGGACCAGATGAAAATAGGCCAACTAGTGTCGGTAGGGAAAAAAAAACCCGTAGACATTTATGTTCAGATCGTCATTCCCTACTCAGGGTAGTAGTAAAGAAGAACAGCGATGCTTAAGGTATTTTACCCAACATAAAAAAAAGGAGTAAAAAAAAAAAAAATTACAGGGATAGAAAAGGAGAGGAAAGAGAAGGAGGAAATAGGGTCATAGAGAGAGAGGGAGGAGATGTGATGGAGTAAGGGAAAGGAGGGAGAGAAGGAAAAGCATGGTCGGCGGACCCAGGGGAACCACAGGCCCCAAATCACTGATTATGCTGAGTTAAGGGGCCATAAGGCGTGTGTCAAAGTCCTTAGGTAGGAAATTGTCTACCCATGGTTGCCAAATTTTAGTAAACAGTGGGATTTTGTCTAACGTTACCGCTTCTATTTTCGCATGTATCATCGCTTGTGTGATTCTGTGCTTGGTTTCCGCTACATGTAAGGTAGGTGTCTTCCAGGCTCTCGCTATCGTTTGCTTAGCTGCAGTCAATATTTGGAGGGAAAGTCGAACTTGGGGTTTGGTGAAATTGAGTGGTAGCCAATTCAACAATGCTATTTTAGGATCAGGATTCACGGGGTGATGAAATAGTGTAGCTAATATTTGAAAGATTAAGGACCAAAAATTTGTTACGATGGGACAGGTCCACCAGATGTGGAGATGAGTACCCCGGTTTTTGCAACCTCTAAAGCAATCGGGCGAATAATTTGGCACATACTTGGCGATTCTAGAGGGGACTAGATACCACCGCATCAGGACCTTATAGTTCGCTTCAGAAGCTACCACATTTTGTGAGGAGTTCTTAGTGTTAGTCCATATAGTGGACCATGACTCTGCGTCAAGATTAAGTGTTAAATCATTGGCCCATGCTTTAGCATAATTCGGAGGGTCTTCAGATGAAGTGGAGAGGTAAGAGTAGAGGTATGAGATGGTGCCCGGGGCATGTGGATCAGAGGAACATATAGACTCAAATTGGGACATAGATCTAAGATTGGGGCCTGTTTTGATATGGGTTTGGAAGAAGTGAGCTATCTGCAAGTAACGGAAGCATTCTTTGTGGGGCAGCTGTGTTTGTGCCTGTAAGTCAGGGAAGGGAATGATAGAGGTTCCTCGGAAAAGATCACATACCCGAGTAAGGCGTGCATGTGACCAGGCTGAAAAGGCGCCTGGCTCCATGCAGGCTGGCATAAAGCTTGGGTGACCTAAAAACGATAATAGGGGGAGATGCGGGGATAAAAATTTAAAAGGAATACATATCTTATGCCAAATTTTCAGAGAGTGACTTGTGATGGGATTAATAAGGGTTTTACACTCCTGGGGGGGGAGCCAAAGTAAGTTGGAGACGGAAATGGGATGAGCCTCCACTGCTTCCAGACTGACCCATAGTGGAATTTCAGATTCAGCGTGATAGAGGGTCATTTGTGACAATTGAGCGGCATAGTAATAGTGTTTGAAATATGGTATTCCCAGTCCTCCTTGAAGCTTATGCCGAAAAAGGACCATCCTAGAAATTCTAGGTCTAGTATTACCCCAAATGTATTTGAGAGTCTTGCTTTGAATAGCGTTATGGAAATATGTAGGGACTGTGACCGGGAGTACTCTATACAAATATAGTAATTTGGGTAATAAAGACATTTTTACTGCCGTTATACGCCCCAGCCAGGAAACACATAAAGATTGCCAAGAGGAAAGAAGCAACGATAGACTACGTAACATGGGAAGATAATTAGTATGATAAAGGTGAGCAGGGTTACTAGTTAATCTAATACCTAAGTAGGGAATATATGACGATGACCATTGGAATGAATAGTTAGTCCGTAGGTTTTGTAAAGTTTCTGTGGGCAGGGACACTGCAAGGGCTCTAGATTTACATTGATTTACTTCAAGACCTGAGATTTGTGCAAATGTATCAAGAAGCTTAAAGAGGTTGGGCAAGGTGGTATGAGGGGAAGTTACAAACAGAAGGGCATCATCTGCAAAAAGGCATAACTTGTGGGTTGTGGAAGCCACCTCCAGGCCCCGGATATCAGGGTTAGATCTGATCAGGGCTGCTAGCGGTTCTATAGCAAGGGCAAAAAGCAGGGGTGACAAAGGGCACCCCTGCCTAGTACCTCGTTGAATCGGGTTCTTTATCTACTTTGATATCACCCATCTGTTCTATTCTGATAAATTCTTTAATTACCTCATTATAATTCAGGTTACCATTCTGGCTTCAAAAATACTTCTAAGGACTTCCCTTTTGTAACCCTCAGTTTCCCATATGTGATATACCTCACATTCAATTAGTACAGGTATGACTTTTATCTACCTTTTACCGAAATGGATCTTTCAACCCTTTAGCTAACTAATTACTTTTATGGAAGCTTTTTTAGGCTCCTTGTGAACTTTGTATGATATTGGACCTGTTTGTTTGCTTAATTTGTCTTCTGCAGTCACCTCTCTTCGTGGCGGTCTTGATGACTGGCTCGCTTTCCAACTTTGAGCGGGGTCTTCACTTTAGGGTTTAGGCGAATCTGTTTGAGATTGGTAGGTACTATTCTATACATACCTTTTAATGAGATATATATATATTATTGGTTCTGTTTTTCTGTTGAATCTTTTGAGATAGGTGGGCTCTGGCGGGGATTTAGGATGTGCTCTCTCAACATGACCGGCTCCATTAATTCTGTTTTATTTTATTTACAGTGAATTTTCTCACCTGTTTTTTAAATAAAATAATTTCCCTTCCATCAATTATTGGCTCCCCTGAAGAAGCCTAAGAGTAGATGAAACATGTCGGGAATTTTCCATCTGAACTGCCAAGAATATGGTTATCTAAACTAACTGATGGACTTTGTACATTGCTTGTATGAAAATCAATATCTGTAGTTTCCTAACTTTGATCTTACTGTATCTTTTTGGTCGTTTTTACTATACCTAATAAAACATATTTTTCTCACTAATATCAGCACCGTAACAGTCCCACTTACCTCTTTCCGTCCTTCCATACTTACTTTAATTACTGAACTGAAACTCAATTTATAACATTTGTATCATATATTTTTTTCTGGATTTTTGGTTTTTATTCTGTCTCGATCATTTAAAATAAACCTATGATAAAAAATATAGACCCTTCATTGCTTTGTAAGTTGCAAACTTACAAAATCTACAGGGGATCAAATAATTACTTTCCTCACTGTAACCTAATTTCTGAACTTGTTTGTTTTTGTTTCTTGATATGTATGAATTGCATGGGTTATTACCAACATGTGGTAAAAATGTCAATAACACCTTTAGAAATATATTTACTTAGCAAAATAGTGACGTGCTCAGTAACTTTTTTTTAACAGGGCCGCCGGCTGTATTTATACAGCTGCTGCATTCCCATAGAGTAACAGGTGGCTCCAGCAACAAAACAAATCACTCATTCATGCCGTATGAGCAAGAGAACCCGTGTGAAGGAGCCTATTTTTTTCTATCAATTACAAGTTTAAAATTTTTGGGGGGGAAAGCTATGGGGCTATGGTAAAATATCAGGGTTCCACACATTCTGAGACAGAAAAAAAAAATTGAGGACATATATTCCTCCATCTTTCTCTGCAGCTTCAGCTGCGCAGCAAATAAAACAGATTGAAAGGAAGGCCCAGAGCTAAGAGGAACAAATAAAGCATAGGGCTGGCATGACATGGTGGAAAGGGAACCAGACAGACTAGAGTTATTGCTCCAAAGAGATAGGAGGGAGTTTCTTAGTTACGTGATTGGTGAGTAGACTGAGTGATGGGGAGGAGCATAGGAGAAAAGACTGGAGGAAGGGGTCGTACCGTAACAGTCGACATTGGGAAGCCATCAGATGAACGTCCCGCTCTCCCTCCCTGAGATAGGTAAAGTCGGTTTTAGGGTGTAGGCATGGAGATGGCTGTTGGGATCCCTTGGATGGGGTTAAAAAAATCTGTCGCTGGGATACAAGTGGGGAACCATTGTTGGTATGGTGTCCTCTGGTTGGTTGTGGTCCACTAAGAGGGACCAGGTAGTGATAGACCTGTAAGGTCTGTGGGGCAAGTGTTCATGTCCCTGAGTCTGTGTTCTTGCAGCTGAGGACATTTAGCTTTGGTTTATGTTACTGTTTAAAATGTTATTTATGTTGTTTAATAAAAGGATGGGTGGCCATCTAACTCCAACTAGCGAAGTACAGTATGTGGGGGAAGGTTTGGGACTTTAAATGAAGCATGTGGCCAGGGAGATATCACGACATGTGTCTGGCAGGTATATTTTAAGTTAGGACTGTATATGTTACATAATAGCATAATGCATGGAAAAAAAAGTAAAATGAGTGAAAAAAATATCATACAGATTATATAGTAACATGGTAATATAATAGCATGGTAACATATTAGTTCATATTATCGACATTAAAAAAACACCAAACTCATCATTAGGTGTCTCCACAACCTACATTGAATTGGTACAATCCAGTAAAGCGGAGGCAGTATAATGTTAGTAACAATTTTGAGATGTAAACAAGGGGGGCATCTAATAGCTCAATATGTTTCATGGCTACTGACACTTGTCAGGAGCAGATGTAGGATAGCGGTCAATAATAATATTGAAAATTACTAAAAAATGAAAATTGTTATAATGGGTCTGTCTATAAGTGGAGGGGGAAAAAAAAGGATGAAAAAATAAAATAAACGCCCAATCGTAGTTACAGACCAATTATGAGTCTGGGCACAAGCGCAGAGAGCTGGAGGCCGACCAGAAAGGTCATCAGCCCCGAGAGCTGAGGTAATGTATCCCATAGTACGATGATCAAAAATACCAGAAGGAGACAGCAGTCCCTTGGAATGAATATTCAGGAATCATGTGAACCACATCACGATAGCCATCTATGAAGAAGTGTAAAATTAAATTAAGGTGTACTAGTGCTGTGACCAAATGGTGGGGGATAATAAATAGAACTATGTCTAAATATAGGGCAGATTTAAAAGGTGATGAAAGGTAGCATAGTATGCCACAACAAAGGGGATGAATAGTAAATAGGGTCAAAAATCAAATACCAAGGAGCATCAACAACAGGAAATGTCTGGTTCAGCTGGGGGGGGGGGGGGGGGGAGTATATATACTCCAATGTGACCACGGGTAACCACCAGTGGCGGCTGGTGAAGTTTTTCGATGGGGGGGCGCCAGACCCCACCCATCATTGTTGGTCCCTCCCACTTCTCATAAACCACGCCCCTTATGTAATCCACCTAATCCGTCCCCTGTATTCCACTTCCTTCCACCCATAGTGTCATAGTGAGTTATCTGTACACAACAATAGGGCTGGGCAGCTTTAGTAACAGAACTTCACACTGAGATATTGGGACATAGCACAGGACTAAAACCTCAAGGGACAAGGGAATTTAAACTGGGATAGTTTGCAAGTATGAGGCAGCTGCTTGGGGACACACAACAATGCCAGGGCCCAGGGCAGCTGCCCCTTTTGCCCAGCCTTAAAGATGTCCCTGCCCTGGGTTTATGTATCTGACCGAGCAGTGATATTATCAGTCTTAAACGTTATATACAGCAAATGCCTTCTGAACCACTTAAGGACCAGCCTCGTTTTATAATTTAGGCGTTTACATCTTTAAAACAGTTTTTTTTGCTATAAAATTACTTAGAAACCCCCAAACATTAGATATTGTTTTTTTTCTAACACCCTAGAGAATAAAATTGCAGTCATTGCAATGCTTATTTTCATACTGTATTTGCACAATGGTCTTACAAGCGCACTTTATTTGGAAAAAAATTCATTTTTTAAATAAAAAAATAAGATAACAGTAAAGTTACCCAAATTTTTAGCTATATTCCGAAAGATAATGTTACGCTGAGTAAATTGATACCCAACATGTCACGCTTCTAAATTGCACCCGCTCATGGAATGGCGTCAAAGTTTTACCCTCAAAAATCTCCATAGGCAACGTTTAAAAAATTCTACAGGTTGCATCTTTTAAGTTATAGAGGAGGTCTGGGGCTATAATTATTGAGCTCAGTCTAACGATCGCGGTGATACCTCACATGTGTGGTTTGACATTTTCATATGCGGGCAGCCGGGCGCAGTACTCACGTATGCGTTCGCTTATGCACACGAGATCGTCGGGACTAGGTGCTTTAAAAAACATTTTTTTTCACAGTTTTAAAAAAAAAAATGGTGTCACTTTTATTCCTATTACAAGGAATGTAAACATTCCTTGTAATAGAAAAAAGCATGACAGGTCCTCTTAAATATGAGATCTGGGTCAAAAAGTCCTCAGATCTCATATTTACACTAAAATACAAAAAAGGTTTATAAAATGTCTTTGCTAGCAAATTAACTGTGAGTAACAAGCAACATAGCAGACCATTACTTTGCACTTGCTGAATAAGAATACCGCATGGCATGATGTGAGCCTCCTGCAAGAAGCATGAAATTATTTCGTTATTTTACAAATTGCTTATTGCTCTCTAATATAATAATTCCTGCACAAGTGCACAGCACACAGAGAGTGGTCTAGTAAAGGCTTAGGTCAGGTGCATTTGGTTATTAATTATTATTTACTTAATTATTTCATTTTTTTCACAGTCAGAGAGTCAATTATGCCTTTCACCGTCTTGCAGCTCCGCTAGGGCTAAGGAACGGAGCTGCCGACGCCACTTCCGGGTTTCGTGAAGCAGCCGAAAGCCGGAAGTGACCTGCCTGTCTCTGAACGACAATGCTCCTGCCCGTAGAATCACAGTGATTTTGCGGGCGGAAGCTAGTCGGCGTTCTACAGTGCGCCGCAAGGCGGGTTTTTAACCCGCACATGAAGCGCCATGGATGCAATCTTGTGATTGCATCGACGTGGCGCTTCTCATAGTACACTGCGACCGGCGCCACAGTACACTATGTTAAATTGTTGAATTACTTTTTTTTTTAAATGTCTTAAAAGGGCCTGTTTTTTTTTAGACTGAGGGTGGCCCCTATGGACAGGCCGCCACTGGTAAACACCAACAACACACTGGTGGCCAATTAGCGGAAAGGTGCCAACAGCTGAGCAATATAAACTGCTCGTCAGTTGGTGCCAAGTTACCTCATGTAGGACGTCAAGATCAAATTATAAGGCCGGTACACTAATTCCACTAGTGATGATGCAGTGCACACGGCGCTGAAGGTATGGTGTTAATGTGTAGCGTGAAGCCTGCCCGAACCCCCACGTCACCAAGAGGAGATAGGGAAAGGGAGGACTCCCGGAGCACATTGCAACTCCAGGGACTGGGCATAAACAGCAGGACAAAACAACCCAGCACAACTGCAACCCAGAACACAGGATCTGGATAACATGGGGTGTAGTTGGAAACCTAATAGTGAAAGATCAAAACTAATGGTTCGACATTTTGAGCTGGAGAAAAGGACTTGGCGCTACTTGCGTAGGGATGGCGTACATCTGAACACATTTATTACCGATCTCTGGGCTTTAGGCCTGGAAGATGGAGTGCAGCATACCATTAGGGTTTGGAGGGGCGCACAAGTGTAAAGTCTTGCACTTGTGGCAAGGTGGCTGTTGGGACCCCTTAGATGGGGCATGACCAGGTGGGAGGGGAACCAGACAGACTAGAGTTAATGTGCCAAAGAGATAGATGGAAGTTTCTTAGGTGATTGGTGCGTAGACGGGGTGATGGGGAGGAGCATAGGAGAAAAGACTGGAGGAAGGAGTTGTACCGTAACAGTCGACGTTGGGAAGCCATCAGATGAATGTACCACCCTCCCTCCCTGAGATAGGGAAAGACGGTTTTAGGGTGCAGGCATGGAGATGGCTGTTGGGACCCCTTGAATGGGGTTAAAAAAATCTGTCGGTGGGATACAGTGGGGAACCATCGTTGGTATGGTGTCCTCTGGTTAGGTGTGGTCCACTAAGAGGGACCAGGTAGTGGTAGACCTGTAAGTTCTGTGGGGCGAGTGTTAATGTCTGTGGGTGGGTGTTCTTGTGGCTGGAGACATCTAGCTTTGGTTTATGTTACGGTTTAAATTGTTATTTATTAAGCTGGTTAATAAAAGGCCATTTAACTCAAACTAGCATCATGTGTTTTAATGGGAATGGGGGTTGGAGGTATAGGGGGCTATTTAGTAGTAGGATGGCTACCTCTAAGCTACCCTAGTGATAAACAGAAGGCCCTTGTACAGAGTTAATTATGCTTCAGTTATGAACACAGTGAATGATCAGTACAGATGACCCACTAGAGTTGATTTACTATAACTGGCACAGCTCTGCATACTGTAGAAACCAATCAGCTTACAGGTTTTATTGCCAAAGCTTAATTGAACAAGCTGAAGTTAGAAGCTGGCAAGCTACCATGCACAACTGCACCAGATTTTGCAGTCTCCAGTTTTAGTAAATCAAGGACACTGTGTTCATTCAGTAGGAAGGGTTTTGTTAACATGATATGTTTATCACCCTTGCCTGAGCTCCATCCCGAAATGACCCCCATGTGACCACAGCAGTTGACAGCCAGTAGGAGGGAGAAGAGAACAAGCCAGCAATGCTGCAGGAAAAAGGAGCACATGGGGGGCTCAAGCAGCTGACAATCAGAGGGAAGGGGATCAAGGACAGGGAGTGTGATCAGTGTAGTGGGGAGGGAGCAATTACTGGAACTGATGCAGCTTTCTGGAACCACAGGGTGATAAGTTCAAGTAATTTCCCTCTGCTGCACCGATCATATTCTTTGTCCACAATCTCCCTTCCCCCTGCATGGGTCCACCTGCTGAACTAAAGGGGCCCAGGCCCCGTATAGGATGGCTGGGGCTACCTGCTTATAGGTTCGCCCTGAGTAGAAGTATATGTGTATGTGACTGTTACACAAAAGAGAATATCTGAGAATGTCTTTTTATGATATCTCAAATATCATTGTACTAGGCCTGAGACCTATTAACTCTCATCTAGTGCTTCTCCAGCTGTTCATTGACAAGCAGAACAGCACGAAGACATGGGTTGATCAGCACTCCACTAGTGGCCCCGGTTGTGGACAGCAAACAACCACTCATCTCTCTTTCTGGTAGGGTTGTTACCTGTCCAGTATATTACGGGAGTGTCCCATATTTCAAAGTAAATTGCTACATCCAGTATTGATTCAGTACTGGACACTGGATATTTAGCAAATGGAAGCCCATCGACTTTGGTTGCTAGGACACAGATGGCTCAAACCTGCCAGCATCGCTAGGGTGCAGGCAGCTCATGCCCCCTAATATTCTTGGTTTCTAGGAGGCACGCAGCTTATGCCACCTAGTGGATTAATAATTAACTCATGATTTACGGACAGGTAATTAGAATTCAATTGGAAAAGTTGGGTAGGATTAGTAAAAAAGTCCAAGAAGGGGAGAAGTGGATGTAAAAGTGTGCACAATGGACAAGTCTGAAGAAGTATAAAGAAAAAGAAGATGGGAATATAATAGGATTTTCTAAAGAGATGTTTTTGTGGAGCCTTTAAACCCCCTTCCTTAGACTGCCCCATACGAATTTTTTTTTCTTTTGCTGGGTTGGAACGAGAAGTTAAGGCAGAGTCTGACCCCTGCACTCTGCTTGTTATGCAGTCTTGACCCAAAGCAGAATAGCCTAAGGCTTTATTTAACCTTACCTATCCAATGCGCCTAGCGCACAGTCCAACCTATTTGGACCATGCGCACCACTATTAGTCCATTTCATGACAGGTTTACGTTAGAGGTAACCTGTACTGAGAGAAATATTGGGGCTACCATTGTTGATCTCCTGAAAGTGATAGTTCCCCGGCTACCTTTGGCTTTAATGTTTTTCTACATCATTCCAGAGCAAGCAGGAAAATTAGGAAAGTCAGAAAGATTTCGGAACCGCTAAGATCCTTGTTCTCAGCCAATGAGTTTGAATGCGAATGTACTGAAGCTACTGAATAAAGCATGAAGAAAGAAGCAGTAAAGAGTGAACACTCATGCAGAGGCTGCTGGTTAGTAACTCTCCAAGTTCAGCAATTACCTTAAAGTGGATGGAAATCCTTACATATACCAAGTGAAGTGAACAGCCTCAGATGATGCACAGAGATTAAAAAAAATCCCCTTACATAAGTTTTACATGCATATCTGCTGTCTTCAGCTTAATGTACGGTATAGAAAGTGCACGCCCTGTTAGAATCTTCTCTTCTGATTAACCTGTGGGTGTGGATTCTTGCCATACACTGTGAGATTACACAGTTAATTGAACGAAAGGACCCCCTACATAGGCGGAGACTTGCAGAGCTGTGCTGTGAATAGACCAGCTCTCTGCTAATCTATTTCTAGCACCCACCCTGACACAAAATTCAGCCTGGTTTTATCACAGTTCACAGAGAGCTTGTCAGAAGTTATTATACTGATAACAGAAGAACGGAGCAGGAGATAGCCATGGGACTTATGAAAACTCTGCAGATATATGTGCTCAGCTCAAATTTCATGACTTGAGTTTACATCCACTTTAACTCCATAGTTTTACACAGGAAAGCCCTATTTGACGTCCATTCAAGGTTCTTTTGTTAACTACAGGCCCAATGAAGGGGGAGTGTTTTCTGGCCTCTAAAACGCATAAGCTTTTTATTCATAGTCAACAAATAATTTGGATTCTTATCATTTGGTCTGGCACTCCTTCCATTGGTGCATGTTATTTTATTTATTTTATTTTTTATTGAATGAAGCATTAGAGCAAAGATAGTACCATTTTCAGAAGGAAAGGTCAGGTATGTCTCCTTATTTCCTCACAACAGTTTTCCTTTAAAAAAAATAATCTGACCCCAAACCATAATAGTTTCTGTTTAATGCATAATTGAACTTTCAATTTTAAATCAGCTAAATACATTGCAGGTGCATGAAAACAGAAGCTGTGGATAGTATAACAGTTCATGTTCCTTAAAAAGCAGACACAGCATGAGCAAAAAAAGCCTGTCCCCTGTCAGCAAGCACAGCAGTGGGATCCTTGCTCTCCTTGTGGAAGCAGTTGACTTTTCAGAGATCTGAAAAACCCTCTGCCGTGTTAGAGCTAAATCCCTCCAATCAGCAGGAAGCACATAGATATGACTTTTCAGGGGCCATGTTAGACCTCTGCAGAGAAACCACTGCTTCCACACAGATAGAAAATGTCTTTCTTTGCTGCATGTTACCATGGGTTAAGTTGTTCTACTTAGGCTGAGGCTACTTTCAAAAGAAAACTAAGACTTTGCACTACTTTTGTTTTGATGCTACTAGAATATATTTAGCTAATTGAAATAGAAAGTTCCATTGCCCTTTAACCAGTTCCCGACTGGCGCATGCCGATGTACGAATGGCACGGGCAGGCATATTGGCATACAGGTACATCCATTTCTATATACTGCCCTGCCATCGCGTGCGCACCTCCGGCGGCACACTCGCGTTCCGGTCGGGACCCCCGTGAGTCTGGTGGCGGGTCCTGCGGACTCTATCGCCGCAGGGATACCCGTGATAGTCTCACGGGGAAGCTGAATGGGGAGATGCCGTTGTAAACAGCATCTCCCCATTCTGCCTAGCAACAAGTGACGCTGATCTCTGCTCCATGCGATTGGAGCAGAGATCAGTGTTCACTAACACAAAGCCCGGCCTCCCACAGTTAGTAACATGCCCCTGGGAACACTTAACCCCTACACTGCCATTCCCTGGTTAACCCCTTCACTACCAGTGTCATTTACACCGGAATCAGTGCATTTGTATAGCAGTGATTGCTGTATAAATGACAATGGTCCCAAAAATGTGTCAAAAATGTCCGATGTGTCCACCATAATGTCGCAGGCACAATTAAAATCGCTGATCGTCGCCATTACTAGTAAAAAAAATATTAATAAAAATGCCATAAAACGATCCCCTATTTTGTAAACGCTATAACTTTTGCGCAAACCAATCAATAATCGCTTATTGTGATATGCAGAAGAATACGTATCGGCCTAAACTGAGGGGAAAAACAGTTTTTTTTATATATTTTTGGGGGATATTTATTAAAACAAAAAGTAAAAAAGAATGCGTTTTTTTCAAAATCGTCGCTCTATTTTTGTTTATAGCGCAAAAAATAAAAACCACACCACAGGGGTGATCAAATACCACCAAAAGAAAGCTCTATTTGTGGGGAAAAAAAAGGTCAATTTTGTTTTGGAGCCACGTCGCATGACCGCTCAATTGTCAGTTAAAGCGACTCAGTGCCGAATCGCCAAAAGTGGTCTGGTCTTAAGCCAGCAAAATGGTCCGGTCTGAAAGTGGTTAAAGTTTAAATGACATGTTTCATCCGGGTCGTTATAGTCAATAGCACACTGGCAAACCTATCATTGCTTTAGAGTTTGTGCTATGGCATCCTTCAGCAAAACATGAAATCCTTGGCTTTTTCAGGCAACAACTAAGCTCCTACCCGATGTCCTTCAGTTAAAGATGCACTGGAAAGTGCTCCAGGTTTAATTTCTGTTTGTTACCCTGTGTCAGTTTTGCAAACACACCTCCACCTATGAGAGCACACTGGGCCACGTAAAAGAACTATATCTATGTAAGCCTCTCCGTGTGCTCCTGTCTCCTGTGCAGTCCCCTGGGTAGGGTTGCCACCTTCCGGGATTCTTTTTTTTTATAATTCAATCTTTATTAAGTATTTTCTCTCTTATTACATTTACTTATTGCATGCAATTTTTGTACTTTATTTAACATACTAGAATCGGTTAATTTCTTATATATTTCCACTCTGGAGGTTGGCACCCCCAACGCCTCCTGTCCCCTCCTTCTACTCCCATTTCCCCTCTCCGGGAGAAAAAAAAAAACAATTAAAAATCCGTGCCCTCTGTATAGGATTTCTCCTCCCTATATGTGATGTAAGCGCGCTATAAAATTGTTTGTTACTTAAATTTATGTGAGTAATTAAAATAATTAAAGTTTCCCTTGTATGTGCTCTTTGTGTATTTATTTAGTGTTTTAATTGTGTCCTCTATCCGATGTGCCTTTTTCTTATGTGTTTTGACATCTGTATATTTATTTATTTGATTTTTTACATTCCATTATGTGTATCCTATGTGTCCTGTTTAATAATCCATCTCCTCTTTTTTCCCCTTTCTACCTTGTTCCTATGCCAGTATTTTCTTTCCCTTTTCTCTCTCTATGAAAAAACAAAAAAAACCTGGGGGGTTAGGGGTTCCAAGATCGGGGGCTACGGGCGCGGGGGGGGGTCATCCCGTCCGGGTTGTGGATCATCCCTTGTCTTTTTCCCTCATCACTTCCCTCCTTCATGTCCCATCCTATTTTTTGGCAATTATTTCTATCTCTATCTACTGGCCGTATTTTCCCCATTCTTTCCATATTATATCAAATTTATCTTGTTTATTTCTGATGTTATATACCCATCTTTCTGCTTTCCTCATTTCGTCCACCTCTTTTTTCCATTCTTCACCCGGACAGTTCGGGTATGGAATTATGTGTCTGGGTTTCAAACTGCCTGAAACCCGGAAACATTATTCAGACTGGGCTATGGCTTCCCAGCAGGGTTGCTGGCTGCAGTTGTCAAAGCTCAGATTGTCTGCTATACTGTCTTTAAAACTGCACAAAGACAGCCCTAACAATCCCCCCCCCCCATACACACACACACATGGGAGAGGAGAGAGGGCTCAATCCGCTCCTCTTCCTCCCACTCCTACCCCTCTGTGTCTGCCCGCACTCCAATCTCCAGGGCTGTGCCTCAGAAAAGTAAAGTGGGGCCAGAAATTTCAAGTCCAGCAGCCTCAGATACATCTAGATGAGAGGTGCTGACTGCCAAGGGTTGAGTGAGCTCACCATCCATCCCTGTTTGTGACTGAAGTCTCCAACTTCTTTCTCCTGCCTCTGAGTGAGTACACTAAGGAAAATCAGGGTTCTCAGAGCATCCCTTATATCAGAGTTCCCATTTACACCAGAAGCCAGCGTTCCCCCTTACATCAGAGTCCTCTTCGTATATCAGATTTCTCAGTGTTTCCCCTTAAATCAGGGTTCCCAGAGCATCCCTTATGTGAGAGTCCCCGAGTTCTCCTTTACATCGGACTATGCACAGTCTCCCCTTACAGTTTAAGATAACTCTGCAAGTGGATTCAGATGTAAAAGGGGAACTCTGTGGATTCAGATGCAAGAGGGGAACTCTGTGGATTCAGATGTAAGAGGGGAACTCTGTGGATTCAGATGTAAAAGGGGAACTCTGTAGACTCTGATGTAACGGGGGGCTCTTGTGATTAACTTTATATCATTAGAAATGTTAGTTAATTGTAAAATATATGTATAGTTTATATTATGAAAAAAAAAATCAACCTTTCTGTGTGCCGCTAAAGCGTTTGACTTGAAGTAAAGGTGGCAACCCTACTACCCTTGGGGGGAGTCGTTTAGGTTCATGTGGCCAAGTCACTGATTCCTTATTACTCACATCCTACTTGAGGAAGTAGAATCTACCTGCCATCCTCCCGACTAGAATGTTCAAGGCCTTTTTTTCTCTGAAAATTGGTGCCGGTACTTCCCCCTTCTGAGTCATCCCTCGTCTCTGCACCCTTCAGACCTCTGAGCACCATCTGTGGTACCACCCAATACCATCCATTTTTGAGAAAACCAAAAAATTGTATCAAAAAGTATCAAATTGGTTCTGTTTTCTCCATTCCCCCTGAAAACATCCCTTGATATGTCTACTAAGCTCTCAAGAAGACGTACAAACACTAAGTAGGGGGATAGGCAGCTGAACATATATGGATGAAGCTATGACATGTAGGCAATGTCTAGTTTCAAGATTGGTTTTAATTTGTGTACAATAAATTTTTTGGATTTTAGAAAAATATTTTTTTTGAACATGCTTCTGATGTAAACCATAGTTGTGATATTTACTTACCTGGGATGGAGGTGCTGAGATATAAATAGTTGGGAATATAGCACCTTTAAATATTAAATTTTTCTTCACCAAATATTCTTCAAGTTTATGTATAAAAATATACCCCAAATAAATAGGAACCAAACAAGTTGATGATAGATGTATGTAGTAGTCACTGTTTCCGAGGCATTAGCCGAAATATCTTTGCAGATAATATGGGAATGATCAGATGTCGGGAGGTGAGTCATGGGAACGGACAATCTGCTCACAATGCAGACCTTTATAAACCTTGTCCGGAGCTGACAACGGTCCATTTAAAATTTCAGCAACTCAAAGAAGAAGAGTTACCATCAGCTCACTATGCTTTATATCTGGATATGCTTGTTCTTGGGGCTTGCAGGTAAAACCTAATCACCGTCACATCTCATTATCAATTCTATTGCAGCTTGAATTAGAAATTGTTTGGTCTCGAAGTCTAAGTGTATACAAACATTTTTTTCTGTTATGGATATAATGCAGAAGGATTAGAAACGTAATAGGTTTTCTATTGCTGTAGGTGTCCCTGCTAAGTAGATTCACCTTCTCTTTGTCCTAGGCACCAATGCCACCAGGGTAAATCTCCATGATGGGATACAGACAAAAAAAAAAATAAGATGGCAGATATATTAACCATTTCCTACATGCTACAGAAAGAAAAATAGCTATACATGCAATTATATACATATGCATATAGATTGTCTTCAGCCTTTGAAATCACTGTAAACATGATGGTCAAAGGCAGGGGCATTGCTAGGTCTACAAAAGATTTGGGGCTAGAGCCCATAGCAGCGAAGTAAAGAAAGTCATACGCTTGGGCGGGCACACACATGTATATATTATACGTGTGTGTGTATATATATATATATATATATATATATATATATATATATATATATATATATATATATATATATATATATAAAATATTGTTACATATCGGAGTGCGGATTCCCCCTTACATCAGGGTCCCCAGAGCCTCCCTCATTACATCAGAGTCCCCAGAGAGTCCTAACCTTACATCAGGGTCCCCAAAGGGAAGGTAATAATATGCTCTTGGGAGTAAACTATTAACTTTCCCAAAAGTTGCACCTCTACGATTAAGCCTAATGTGAGTAAAATTTGTCAGAGGCGCATTATTTATGGGCTGGGATCTGAGCTGAAGCCTGTCTTTCATTTATCTGACATTTGAGTTGAAAACAGTGTGCGGTGGTACCTGCATGCCATGTTTCCATTTGGTGGCAAACTTTGGGCTCTGTTTCACCAAGTACAGTGGAGGCTGGTGCTCCAAATTTTTGGGGGGGTGCAAACAAACTGAAAAATTCTGGAAAAAAAAAAAACATCAATTGCAGCTTCACTGTGCCCTTTAAAGGCAAGCCACTGTGCCATCAAACGCAGCCACTTTACCATCAGACGCATCACTGTGCCCATCAAATGTAGCCACTGTGCCCATCAAATGCAGCCATTGTGCCCATCAAATGCTGCCACTGTGCCCATCAAATAGTGGCACATCAAATGCTGTTACAGTGTTCAACAAATAGTGCCACTGTGACACATACCCCCCCCCCCCCCCCCGCCTGCCCGGCACTTACCTTCAATGAGCAGAGGGAACTTGCAGCGGGTCAGACAGCGTCTCCTCCCTCCTCCCGATTGGCTGAAATGATAGGCAATACGATTCGACTCCTATCAGGTGATGGGTAACAGAATCATGCACCTGATTGGCTGAGAGATGGTTCAGTGTTAGGAAAGCAAATAGTCATTCGCTTTTCTAACACACCTGGGAGAACTGCGAGCGCCGCTAAGTATCTGTAAATAAACTCTTTTTGATATCTTTTTCAGCTGCTGCTCCTTCTTATGATGATGATGATAAGATTATTAATGGCTATGAGTGTGCCCGTAATTCTCAGCCTTGGCAGGTATATTTCACCGTTCTTGGAGACCAATGGTGTGGTGGATCCCTCATCTCATCACGGTGGATCATATCTGCAGCTCATTGCTATCAGCCGTAAGTTCCATGGTTCTTCTTTGTAGACTGGTAATACTTAGTAATACAGAATACAGATCAAGCCAGTGGTCTGGGGATTTTATGTTTGGGTTTCTGAATAGGATCAAAGAATCCTAGATTAGCCATGAAATGGGGCTATGTAGTTCTCTGAATAATCATACCAATAGGATATCCCTCCTTTAACTTTTAGGCACACCCACTGTTCAGTTCATTTGAGGCAGTCATGTCATTAACGTTCACACCGCAGTGTTTTATTTTTTGGAGTCTCCACCATAACACAGTTATATTACATGTTGATCCTGAATGTAATTCCCGTATTTTTCCACTTTTTATCGTTCTAAGTGATCCAGAAAAAGTGGAAGCTAGATAGGTTTGGATAATCTATGCAACACTGACAGGGCTGGTTACAATGGCCGGCTTCTGTTTCTTTAGTTTAAATTTTCAAATCATTAATACACATACTACATCAATTTAGATATAGGACTATGCCCACAAACCAGCTGCCATCTTATGTCTATGGTGTTTTTAATATATTGCCTTATATTATATTTAGGTTTGTGAGTAGTGCAAGTAGCCACAAAGTCACCCAATACCAAAAATAGGATAGAGTATGATGATTAGACGAAACAAGTAAATATTTAGCTGAGAGAGCAAAGTTGGCTGTGAGATCATGCTCATCTATACTGTGATATCAAAAGAGGAATATTTAGTGGGTGGGGTTCAAGGGGACTTTTTTTTTTATAGCCAAGGCATGGTGGCCTAGTGTACCATGTTTTTTGTGCTACCAGAAAAACTTGATGTAGCAAAACACAGTCACACTCTCTACACCTTCACTTTTAATATCCAAATTCCTGCAAAGTTCTTTTGGCCATGCTACTGCTGTGGGTTACAAATTCACTTAGTTCTGCACACCTGTGACCCAGATTCAGCTAAAGCCCACTGTCGGCTGATATCACAAAGCCAGTCCAGGCTTTGCAGGGATCCTGACAATAATGTTGTGATCCACCCAGATGTTAACAGATTGTTAATATGCAACTGAGAGCCTAACCCAACCACTCCCATCTCAGCTCGGTGCTCCAATGAGCTCTGGAGGGGAAGAGCACATGGTGGGGACTGATAGTCACCACTTGGTGCTCAGAGAGGACAAAAAAACTGAGCAAACAGGGGTCTTTGATTACTCAGTTCTCAGGGTTAGATCTGGTGGAGGACAGCTGCAGCAACAGATTGATTCTGCAGCCATCTAGGTATGTATGTTTATTTTCATTATTGACCTTTTAAATTGTTTAGCCATGAATGTTATTGATAGAATCCTCTACATTTTGCAGATTATCTGTAGTCACCCTTTATTTAATGGAGTATATTGGCATCTAAAGTTCCTCTTTATTCTTCTATCCAATTCATACAGGCCCCAGTACCTGACTGCTCACCTTGGGGAACATGATATTAGTAAACAAGAGGGGACAGAACAGCATATCCAGGTGGAAAAGGCTATAAAGTACTCCAGCTACAACGCTAAAACCTTAAATTATGATTTCATGCTGGTCAAACTAGCTCAGCCTGCCCAGTTCAATAATTACGTTCAACCAATCCCAATAGCCACATCCTGTCCAACAGTGGGAAGTCAGTGCCTGGTGTCAGGCTGGGGGAACACAAGAATCATTGGAGGTAAGTTCACTGTCTGGGCTTTATAAATAGTTGTTTTAAAGCTGAACTTTATTCAGTAAAAAAATCAAATGCATTTAATCCAAGGACCTAATCATAAATAAATACCCAAAATAAAATGACCCGTTTTAATCTCAGACCTGTATAACCTGTATGACAACAGACTGGGAGAGAAAGGGTGAGTCTGAGGCTGTGTTGCATTGCGCATGCTCTGACTACAAACATGCTGGAAGACGGAAACAGCAGAATGATGACTTTAGCCTCCATACTTTCGCATTGCTGGAGGCCCGATGTTTATGTCCTGTGCATGCTCAATGCAAGGAAAATAATTGGCAATGAGTAAATTCAATCAGTGCACACAAAAATGCATAACATTCCCCAAAAATCCCAAAAGCTATGAAGTTATAAATCCACTCCTATTGTAATAATGCATGCAGGAATGGTTTTACAGGTGGAGGCCACTGACTTTCCCCCCCCCCCTACTCATCTTTTCTGACTGTTTTTCAGTAGTTTTGCATTTGGCTAGGGGCAGTGTCACAGGCAGTTACTCTAGGAGAGTTGGACAGGGCTGTAGAAGGTCTGTAACCCATCAGCAGGACTGGTATCTGCTCCTTTTTGCAAGGAGAAACAGGATGAGCACTGCCAGAGCCCTACAAAATGACCTCCAGCAGGCCACTGGTGTGAATATCTCTAACCAAACAGTCATAAACAGACTTCATAAGGGTGGCCTGAGGGCCCAACGTGCTCTAGTGGGCCCTGTACTCACTGCCCAACACCATGGAGAATGATTGGCATTTGTCATTGAACACCAGAATTGGCAAGTCCACCACTGGCACCCTGTGCTTTTCACAGATGAGAGCAGGTTCACCCTGAGCACATGTGACAGATGTCAAAGGGTCTGGAGAAGCCATGGAGAGCATTATGCTGCCTATAACATTGTTCAGCACAGGGCCGCTGACAGGGGGGGCCACAGTTCCTCTTGTAGGGGGACCGAGTACACAGGGGGGGCCACACAGGGTGGGGATTAGTGATGGAGGATTGTGTCTCTCTTCCTCCAGCAGCTGAAAGCTGGTCTCTCCCCCTCTCACTTTTAACAGTTGAGAAAGTGGCAGTTATCCCTCAGTAATCCCCCTCCCGGTGCTCCTAAGTTTCTTATCGCTGTTTCTCTCCCTCTGTCTCTCTGATCCTGGAGCCTGTATATTTTTTTTCATCGCATCTCCATTTTTATTAATTAACTCACTTTTACCTTTGAGATTTATCTTTTAGATTTAGCAGGAATGCTGTGAGTTATATTGTATTTGTGTCTGATAGATCATTTTATTGTAGTTTTATCGAAATACAGCTTTAATATTTTTATGGGGGGCCCGATCAGGTAGTCCGTACGGGGCCCCGCGATTTCTATCAGCAGCCCTGCAGGAAGTGTGCAAATGACACAGGAAAGCTCTTAATTCACTTCAACAAATCAATTTTTTATACTTATACATAACATTGCAAAGCATTTTGTTATACCTGTTTTATTATTAAGAGCTAAAAAGGAAAGTTCAAGATTACATATTGTACACTTTAAGCCAAGACTATTGCTGTGTCCTGCAAAGCACAGGTTGACTTCAAAGGAGTTGGGGCTCTTCAATCTTTGGTTTATTGTTCAGGTTTCTTACAAGGTTTTTGTCTTGTTCATGCTTTTTCTGCTACCATTTTTTTGGACGATTTTAGTATTACACGAAAGGGTTACATATTGTGGCAGGTCTTTGTTGCTGTCATTTTCCCATTGCAAGATTATTTCCACTTTCTGTATTGTTACCAGGACAAAAGTGAGGGGGAAATCGCCTTAATACAAAACTGAGCAAAATTATTTTAGCTGGAACTCCACTTTAGTTAAAATAAGTATTTAAAAGAAAAACGGCTCTGATCATCTCTCAAAATAACGTAAATGATAATATAAAAATGTTGACGTGTATAACATCACCTATATCTTAAATGACACTGCATTGTAGTTAATAACAGTATATTTAACTTTTTTTCAGTGCAATATGCTACACAATTACAGTGTCTTGATCTCCCTGTTTTGTCGGACTCCAGCTGTAAAGCTTCTTATCCAAACCAGATCACTACAAATATGTTTTGTGCTGGTTACATGGAAGGTGGCAAAGACGCATGCCAGGTGAATATTAAATATAAATATTCATAAATGTCTTTATAGTGCATTTTTAGGATGGTATACCCCATAGCAGATCATATGGTTGTTATAGAACCAATGGCAGAACTACTGCTTGGGCTATGGGGCCCCTGTAAAAGGATAGGAGGGTTTAGTTCAGCTTTAATGTTTGTCTGTTGCTTGACGTTCTGTTACTTGCGCAGTTGTTCATGTTTTTTTTGTTACTCCCCTCCCTCTTTTCTGTCAATGTGAGGCAAGTGCAGGACTCAGAGATACAGAATAATCTCCTCCCAATATTATTATCATTGCCACCAATGAAGTTGGGGAAAGGGGGATTGTAAATACACAGAGTACTTGTTACCCCCTCTTTCCCAAGTTTCATTGGTGGCAGTGTAATTTAGGTTGCTGCTGCACCAAGCTAGGGAAAGAGGGGTTTCAATCAGGGCAGAGCCAAGAGAGGGCGGTAGGGATAGTTGTGAGTTTGGGGGGGAGGGGGAAGTTGGGGGTTGAGGTCAGGTGAGGAAGATCTGTTTGCCTACCAAACCTATCCAGACATCCATCCCCACAGTACCGCACAGGATTTTATGGCTCACCTATTTATCACTTGTTTCCTGCTGTCATTTGTAAACACAGTAGCCAGAAGAGGAAGCAAAGCGAAGGCTTCCACTGCTACTATTGTGCCTCCAACTGATGACATCTATTTTAGAACAAGGCATAGGAAGCGAGTAATAGAAGACTTTCTCTGCCTGCTTCTGTGTTTACAAATAACAGCAATGCTCTGATGAGGTGTCAAATCCTGCGTGGGACACACGTGTCTGAGCAGCACTGCGTTCAAACAGAAAATGTGGGGTTGACATGTACCCCCTTTCAGCCATAACATTATGACCACTGACAAGTAAAGTGAATAACATTGATTATCTTGTTACAATGGCACCAGAATGTGGGTGGGTTGAATCAGGCAAGTGAACATTTTGTCCCTGAGGTTCATATGTTTAAAGCAGAAAAAATGGGCAAGGATTTAAGTCACTTTGACTAGGGCTAAATTGTAAGGGCTAGATGAATGGGTCAGAGAAACTCCAAAACTGCAGCTCCTGTGGGATGTTCCCAGATTGCATGGACAGAACCTACTAGGTGTGATCCACAGAGGGAAAACCATTTAACAAGCAATAGGATCATGGGTGGCCAAGGCTCATTGATGTATGTGGGGAGGGAAGACTGGCCTGTGCAGTCCAATCCAATAGAAGAGCTACTATTGCTCAAACTGCTATAAAAGTTATTGCTTAATCTGATAGAAAGGTATCAGAACACATTGGAATAGGTTAGCATTGTGCTTATTCCTATTCTTATAGATAAAACAAGTGTTTTATCCTTGAAGTGGAGGGGCGCTGTGAGGGTGGCTGTAAGGCCCCTTTCACTGGGGCGTTTTTCAGGCGCTACAGTGCTAAAAATAGCGCCTGTATAGAGCCTGAAAAAAATCTGGCCCCTTTCACTCCAGTGTGAAAGCCGGAGGGCTTTCACACTGGAGCGGTGTGCTAGCAGGATGGTGAAAAAAGTCCTGCTAGCCACATCTTTGGAGTGGTGAAGGAGCGGTGTATTCACCGCTCCTACCCATTAACAGAATGTATGAAAACTAATTGGAAAGCTTTATAGTATTTGATAGGGTGAGATACTATAAGGCAGTGTTGCATAATAAATATACAGGTTCCGATATCTCTCAATTAACAGGGTGGAAGCCTTTGATTTTGAGAGTTTCACATAATGCCTTTTCTCATTGAGTTGACCTGTTTTTTTATACTAATAAGTTGTTCACGCTTGAAGACTCAAAACAAAACCCACTTTGATTTTACCGTTACCCATTAATTCTGAGTCTTTGTATTTTCAATCCATGTAGTCAAATATGTGTTTACATCTGTATTACACTGTACATATTTATATGGTAGACCTCTAAGCACAACACGTAAAGGGACCCCGTGTATGTATTTGTACTGTGTATTTATCTGTTTTCCTGGAGGTTGGCTCTAAAACTGACTTCTATTTCAGTATGTAGCCTTCAAGAATTTTCCAAAAAAAGAGACCAGACCATGGAACAGTATTCACGTTGTAGACCTAGTTGTCAACTGCTTTTGGATATCTATTAGGATTGGGGTTTTCAATAAAAAAAAAATGTTAAAAAAAAGCAGGGAGGGAGCTACAACAGCAGGATGGGGGGGGGGGGATTAAGATGCAGTGATATACAGTATCTCTGGGTGTGTTGCCACATCTCCAACATGTCTCTGGGAGAGCTAGGTAGAGAGCATGTAATAAGGTTGGCAATCCTGTTTAAACTGATTCAGTGGGTGTGCAAAATGGTGGCCATGGGCAAGGATTAGAGATTATGAGCTATTTGAAGGATCTGTGAGGTACCTAAAGTAGAAAAGTTAGTGCCATGTAAAAGGCAATATGGGAGATCGACGTGTTCAATGCCAATTTAATTAAAACTAGGTCAAAGTGGAGCCAGGCTCCATTGGGGGCATATTTAGTGGAATATGGACCTCTTCCTATTCAAAAGATACCCAATATTTTAGCCATATATATGTATATATGAATGATTGTGTAATAACATTGTACAAAAAGCCATAATTACACTGCTATAATTCTGGAAGCTTATATGCAGCTTATATGCAGCAAAATATGTGCCAGCATCTCTCACTTATTTTTTGCTTAGATTTTGAAGTATTATATTAAATATAAACTTTCAGAAGCTGGAGGGTGTTTTATCCCA
The DNA here is from genome assembly GCF_037356315.1 of Lithobates pipiens. Taxonomy (NCBI): domain Eukaryota; kingdom Metazoa; phylum Chordata; class Amphibia; order Anura; family Ranidae; genus Lithobates; species Lithobates pipiens. The sequence goes on along the minus strand of NW_027507788.1, from coordinate 93,122,177 downwards.
CACAAGTAAACAAATAAACGTAATTATTAGTCGTCTTATCCTTTAAGTACTTTCCTGCATTGATGTACCTCTATTTTAACAGGGGGATTCTGGTGGACCACTGATCTGCAATGGAGAGCTGTATGGAGTGGTCTCCTGGGGTAAAAACTGTGCAGAACGTGGATATCCTGGTGTCTACAACAAAGTCTGCATCTATTCTGACTGGATTAAGAACATTATGGCGAGCAACTGAAGCCTATGTTACACCAAAGCAAACTTATAATAAAGCATAGTACATGTTCCCAGCATCTCTGAGTGTCTGTATTGCTTTTACTACCTGTGATTTTTAGGACTTTTTTGTGCATAACATAATTCAATGAGTCTATAAGCCACCAGTTGTTTTTTTTTTACACAAGGAGATATGTGTTATATTTTCACCAAGCCATGCAGCCAATGTACAAGTCCATTCATCCATCTACTTACTGTATGTATATTGAGGCTTTTGTTGGTTATAATGGGCCTTAGTAGATATTTCAAAGGTTTTACAGGGGATTTAATAAATGCCTGATGAAGCCTCGTTTAATGCTAAAGCCAACATTTCCATTAAAAGCTCTATTCTTCATTCTTATGCCCTGTACACACGGTCGGACATTCCGACCACAAAATCCGTCAGATTTTTTCAGACAAATTTTGTCCTAAACTGGTGTTGCATACACACGGTCAGACAAAGCTGTCCGAGAATCCAGTCATTCGGAATGACAGGACTACGTAGAGGCCAGTAGCCAACACACAATCGGATTTTCCGACAATATAATCCGAACTGACCTTTTCCATCTGAATTTCCGACCATGTGTACAAGGGCATTAGACTGGAACTGATGTGCACATTAAAAGAAACCTGCCGTAAAAGAAGCATAGGGGCTAGCGCACTGCTGTGTTGTTCCATAATATTACTTATCTGGTTGTCCTGCTTATCCTGTTGCATCAGTAATTTCAAAATAACTGATATGAACAAGTAAGCAGAAAAGGACTTGACTTTTTTCTGACTTTCCTGATCTCTAGGCCTTTCCTCAGTAAGCAACTCACAAAGCAAAATAGGCATCTTCAGGAGGCCACCAGCAATACCAGACTATCTATTTCTCTCATTCCAGATATAAGTGATTTAAAGCTGAAATCCAGGCTACACATACATACATATCTCCCAACAATTTGAGATGGGAATGAGGGACAACTACTAGCAAACAAATGGAACAAATGTAGGCATAGGACATGCCCCCTGTCACACCCCTTAAAGGGGAATTTTTAAAAGGTTAAACCAACAAGTGTTTTTTTTTATCACTACTATTCCTTTATATTGGCTTTTAAATTTGACAAATGCAGCAATTTAGAAATTGGATGAAAGGTTTAGCACTGAGAAACACTTTTTGAAAGATAATTTTTTTATATAAAACTATATAGATCAGACCAAAAGAGGGAAGAGGGACAAAGGGACATTGCTCCAAATGAGGGACAGTCCCTCGAAATCAGGGACAGTTGAGAGCTATGAACATATATTTGTCTGAATTCAACAGCCACAAGTGTCTTTGTGCAGTAATCCAATGTGAAACAACTCCTGCACTTTGCCTCTGTGCAGGAATATTTCTGTAATAGACAGATCATTGCTGCTCCCTCTTACTGTGCAGGGGGACTGATCTGGTCTTCACTCCCTCCTGTCGTTTTCTGTATGCACTCTGTAGTGGATGGGGCCTGCTGTCTCTCTTCCACAGCTCTTCTCTCTGCACAGGCAATGTGTAGCATACTTCTGATATCCTTATATAACAATGTAATATTTGGGATTCCAAAGACATTCTGTGTACACATTGAATTTATAGCCTACATTTATATGTACGTTTGGCCATGTCTCTGAAATGCTTTTCCCCCTGGCATCAGTGTTTTGGCAGAAACAAAAAAAACCCTTGGCGATTGTAAACCAGGGATGGGCCGAACACCCCCCAGTTCCGTTCCTACCAGAACATAACCAACAGGCAAAAAATTTGGCAGAACACACACACACCTTTAAAGTCTATGGGACATGAACATGAATAATCAATAGTGCTAATTCTAAAGGCTAATATGCAAGTTATTGTCATTAAAAGTGTTTGGTCCTGCCCCAGGAGACATGTATCAATGCAAAAAAAAGTTTTAAAACTTATGTTTTTTTGGGAGCAGTGATTTTAATAATGCTATAAAATAATTCCTTTAAATTTCGTACCTGGGGGGTGTCTATAGTATGCCTGTAAAATGGCATATTTTTCTCATGTTTAGAACCTGTTCCTTGCGGCTATAATGAATTGTTGGTCCCGGCAATACAGTTAAAAGTCATTGAAAAAAATTGCATGGGATCCCCCCAGTCCATTACCAGGCCCTTTAGGTCTGGTAAGAATATTAAGGGGAACCACAAACCAAGATTTAGAAAGGGCATGTGGCCTGGTACGGTTCAGGAGGGGGGATGCTCTTTCGCCCCCCTCTTTTCCTGTGGCCTGCCAGATTGCGTGCTCAGATAAGGGTCTGGACCCCCACACCTTTTTTTAATTTTGGCGTGTGGTTCCCCTTAAAATCCATACCAGACCGGAAGGGTCCCCCATGCCAAATAATAAAAAAAAATTGTCGCAGGGTTCCCCTTAATATTCATACCAGACCGGAAGGGCCTGGTAATGAACTGGGGGATCCCATGCCATTTTTTTTCAATGACTTTTATCTGTATTGCCGGGACCGACAATTCATTATAATCGTGAGTACTTTTAAATGACTCTTTTTCCTTTAGAAATGTCATTTTGTGCAGGGACTGTTCTAAACAAGGGAAAAATGTGCCGCTTTACAGGCATACTATAGACACCCCCCGGTATGAAATTTAAAGAGGAAGTAAACCCTAATGGGTTTACTTCCTCTTTCATTCCCTGCAAAGGCAAAGCATAATGGACTACTATGCATCGCATAGTAGCCCATTATGTGTCACTTACCTGACACAGGAGCCAGCGATGTCACCGCTGTCCCCTGTAGTCCGGCGCATCCATCTTTTCGGTGGGGTCTCGCAGCTCCGCCGCTGTCATTCGGCGGAGCTGTGATGACGTCACTCCCGCGCATGCGCACGGGAGCCGACATGCATGGCAGCTCCGTTGTTGGAAATGCCGCGCTCAGTACGCCTGCGCGCCGCTGTCTACGGTGCATGCGCCGTAGACAGAGGTGCCTGTCTTCGGGCAAATATCTCCTAAACCGTATAGGTTTAGGAGATATTTCTTGGACCTACAGGTAAGCCTTAATCTAGGCTTACCTGTAGGTCAAAGGGGTTTGTAAGGGTTTACAACCACTTTAAAGGAATATATTTAAGCATTATTAAAATCACTGCTACCGAAAAAACATCAGTTTTTAAAACTTTTTTTGCATTGATACATGTCTCCTAGGGCAGGACCCGGGTCCCCAAACACTCAATCACTTGCATATAAGCCTTTAAAATGAACACTTTTGATTTTCATGTTAATGTCCCATAGACTTTAACAGTGTTCCGGCGGCTTTCGAATTTGCCCAGAACATCTCATATTGTTCAGTGTTCTGCAGAACATCCGAACAACCAAAGTTTGGCCCGAACTTATGCTTGGGCAAAACCGTTCACCCATCCCTATTGTAAACATATGTAATGTGTTTAGGCATTGCCCATTAATTTATTTAATTAAGCAAAATAATAATTTATTCTGGCCATAGAGATGGGCTAATGCTCAAGCCCCAAATGCACTAAACATGACTGGCCTGCACAGAGTCCTGGCCTCAACACGATAGAACACTTCTGAGATGAATTTGAGCGGAAACTGCAAGCCAGGCCTTCTCGTCCACATCAATCACTGACCTCACAAATGCGCTTCTGAAAGAATGGCTAAACTTTCCCATAGACACACTTCTAAACCTTGTGGTCAGGCTTCCGAGAAGAGTTGAAGCTGTTATAGCTGCAAAGGGTGGGCCAACTCAAAATTGAACCCTATGGACTAAGACTGGGATGCCATTAAAGTTCATGTGTGTGTAAAGACAGGTGCCCCAATACTTTTGACACTATAGTGTATGAATGAAAACAAAAAAATTCTAGGTTGGAGCAGAAACAATCAAGTGGCTGGGAAGAAGGAGAAGATAAGGCAGAGTCTGACCTGTGTGTTACGTAACCTTCATACAGTGCCTTGCAAAAGTATTCACCCCTTTGGCTTTTTACTTACTTTGTTACATTACAGCCTTTAGTTCAATGTTTTTTTTTATCTGAATAATATGTGATGGATCAGAACACAATAGTCTAAGTTGGTGAAGGAAAATTAGAAAAATATATACATAAAACTATTTTTCAGGAAAAAAAACTGATAATTGGCATGTGCATATTTAACCCCTTTGTTATGAAGTCCATAAAAAGCTCTGGTGCAACCAATTACCTTCAGAAGTCCACCTGTGTGCAATCTATATGTCACATGATCTGTCATTACATATACACACCTTTTTGAAAGGTCTCAAAGGCTGCAACACCTAAACAAGAGGCACCACTAACCAAACACTGCCATGAAGACCAAAGAACTCTCCAAACAAGTAATGGGCAATGTTGTTAAGAAGTACAAGTCAGGGTTAGTGTAACAGACCTAGCCAGGACAGAGGCTTTTTTCAAGGGGACTGAATACTAGCCTAGCTACCGATCATGGGCCCAGGCATTTGGGGGAACAGTGCTCTTTGTGAGCTGTATGCCTGGGGACCTTAGAGGTGGTGTTACTTTGGATTCAGGTCCATGCCCACTCCCCCCCCCCCCCCCCCCCCCCCCCAAGACACAGAGCCTCTGGGAACCCTGTATATGCCATATTATAAATAATGACTGATTCATAATGTTGGGGCTCATAGAAGATGTCATCAACTTCAGCCACCTGTCTGTTGTCTGCTATAATGTGTTTATTGTAAATAAGGATGGCTCGGTTCACACCAGACACGGCACGACTTGCCGCGCCGCGACCTCAGCGGCGACTTGCAAAATGACTTCTGTATAGAAGTCAATGCAAGTCGCCCGAGGTCGCCGCAAAAGTAGTACAGGAACCTTTTTTCTAAGTCGGAGCGGCTCGAGTCGCTCCTACTAGAACGGTTCCGTAGTACAGAACGGGGGCGACTTGTCAGGTCGCGGCGCGGCAAGTCGTGCCGCGTCTGGTGTGAACCAAGCCTAAGAGTCTTTCACCCATTGTTGTTTGTGTTAATTAACCCTGCTATTGTGAGGAGGTTTCCTGTGTTTCTATTTATGATAATGTTGATTGTGTCTTCTGAGCTAATGTCTGTCCTAAAGGTCATGTCTGGGTAAATGATTTAGTAAATTAGCTCATGTTAATTAGGTTGTCAGATTAATCAGATTGAAGCGGGGTGATCTGGTTTAAAGAACCATTGCATACAAGGACTATTATTTAATTTGCTATACATATATATTTTTTACCATTGCGAATTTATATTGTATTGTTTACTTTTTATTTTTTTCAATACAACATTGGATTGTGATTGTTTGCACACTTGGAGGGGTTTTTAAGGGGAATAATATTACACCTTGAGGATTATATGCTGTGAATATGAAATGGTAGATATTAATACATTGGGTGGTTATAATATATTTTTTTGGGGAGATATATATTTTTAAATATAGCACATGCACTTTAGAAATTTTGGGTAATTAGCAAGTAGGGGGTGCAAACCCCAAATATAGGTTATATGGCACAACAGCAAACCTGCCAAGAGATTGCCACAAACCAAAATTCACGGACCAGGCAAGAAGGTCATTAATCAGAGAGGCAGCACAGAGACAGGAGGTAACCCTGGATGAGCTGCAGAGACTGGAGTATCTGTACATAGGACGACAATAAGCCATACGCTCCATAGAGTTGGGCTTTATGGCAGAGTGGCCAGAAGAAAGCCATTACTTTCAGTTGCAAAAAACAAAATTGCACGTTTTGAGTTTGCGAAAAGGCATGTGGGAGACTCCTAAAATGTATGGAGGAAGGTGCTCTGGTCTGACGAGACTAAAATTTTACTTTTTGGCCATCAAAGAAAACGCTGTGTCTGGCGCAAACCCAAAACATCACATCACCCAAAGAACACCATTCCCACAGTGAAACATGGTGGTGGCAGCATCATGCAGTGGGGATGTTTTTCAGCAGTTGGGACTCAGAAACTGGTCAGAGTTGAGGGAAATATGGATGGTGCTAAATACAGGGATATTCTTGAGCAAAACCTGTACCACTCTGTGTGTGATTTGAGGCTAGGACGGAGGTTCACCTTCCAGCAGGACAATGACCCAAAACACACTACTAAAGCAAGACTTGAGTGTTTTAAGGGGTAACCTGTAAATGTGTTGGAATGGTCTAGTCAAAGCCCAGACCTCAATCCAATAGAAAATCTGTGGTCAGACTTCAAGTTGGATGGTTTTCACTTGTGAACAGCAATCTTTAAGGAGCTGGAGAAGTTTTTCAAGGAGGAATGGGCAAAAATCCCAGTGGTAAGATGTGGCAAGCTCATAGAGACTTATCCAAAGCGTCTTGGAGCTGTGATAGCCACAAAAGGTGGCTCTTCAAAGTATTGACTTTAGGGGGGTCAATAGTTATGCACATGGACATTTCTGTTATTTTGTTCTATTTGTTGTTTGCTTCACAGTAAAAAAAAAAAAAAATCTTCAAAGTTGTAGGCATGTTATTAAATTAAATGATGCAAATCCTCAAACAATCCATGTTAATTCCAGGTTGTGAGGCAACAAAACACGAAAAAATGCCAAGAGGGGTAAATACATTTGCAAGGCACTGTATATGTGTGTGTGAGTACTCCTACCCCCTGTACTTTACATTACTGACTCCTGACCCCTGAACTTTTTTACTTACTTATTCCTGACCCCTGTACTCTGTGCAATGCTATCTCCTGACCCCTTCACTTTGTTTATTATGCACTCCTGGCCCAGAGCAGAGTAGGCTAAGTTTTTATTTAACCTTGCCGCTTTAAGCCCCTCTCATTTTATTAGCGTCTTATTCGGCCTGAGCAGTATTAGCACCACTATTAGTCCCTTTAATGACAGGTTTACTTTAGAGGTAACCTGAACTGAGAGAAATAGGGGTGCTACCATTGTTGATCTCCTGAAAATGATGGTTTCCTGGCTACCTTTGCCTTTAATATTTTGTGACATGTAACCAAAAAGGGGGATTCATTTGGACTTTAAATGAGACATATGGGATTGTATACGCCTCCATCCCTATAACTGAATGAAAAGGGGGGGGGGGGGGAGTGGGAGTGAGGTGTGTATGGCGGAACCAAAGAAATTCATATAAGTATAAAAAAAATGTATTTACTAAACCGTAAATGGCATGACATGCAACGGTGGTACATACATGATGATATTACTAACACCATATACATTAAAATTGTAATGACAGCATGGCACATTGCAAAATAGGATATAAGTAATAGCCCTCCATGTCATGAGGTCAACAGAATCACAAGATACTAAAATGTGTTTTAATAAAGATAGTTAAACCCCTCTTGAACAATACCTAGGCAGGTCACTGATAGTGTCATTAGAGGCAGGGACTCAATTGAGGGACATACCTACCCTGGGCCTTATGACAAAGGTATGGGAGGTAACTAAAAAATTATTGGAATATAAGGGATTTACGGAGTATTCCCCCCTTTGGGATAATAATAACTTAGTTGAAATACAGAAAATAGGACAAATAAGGGAATGGGAAAGGAACGGTATAAAATTTATTTATCAGATGTACCAGAATGGTAATCTGAAACAATTTAAAGAATTAAGAGACCAGTTCGCTATTCCGAGGAGGTCTTTCTTTAGATATTTACAGGTTAGGCACGCGCTGGGAAAACAGTTTGGGGAAGAGGCAATAAAATGGTGTGAGATACCAGTAATTAAAGATATACTTCGAGCAAAATCAGGGAAAGGGTCAATATCTAAAGTTTATGTAAATCTGTGTAGGAAGACTCAGGTAAGAGTGCAGGAACAAACGAGCAGGGGAAAATGGGAGGAAGATATGGGAAGCATCTCGGAAGACCAATGGGAGAGGATCCTTGAGTTGGTGCCTTGGGTATCCATCTCGCCCCCCCAAAGGCTTTCCCAGCTATTCCTGTTGTATAGAGTATAATACTCCCAAGAGGCTCTTCCAGTTTGGTAGAAGAAGTGATGCGGCCTGCCCTAGGTGTGGAAGGAATGAGGCAGATATGATACACATGTTTTGGAGATGCCCCAAGTTACACCGCTATTGGAGAGAGGTAGTGACAATAATTAAGCAAGTATTTGAGATAGAAGCAGAAATGGAACCAATGGGATGTGTGTTGGGGTGGATTGATGGGAGTGGTGATCCCAAAGATAATAAACTGGCGAAAATAAGGTCCCTCTTTCAGGCTAGGAAATTGATAGCTCAGAAGTGGCAGTCTCCAATACCCCCCACTAGTGGAGAGTGGATACAGAGTATGAATAGGGTTATTCCTAAGGAAAGGGTTGCCTATATAAAACAGGATGGTATTAAAAAATTTGATAGGATTTGGAAGAAGTGGTATGAGAAAATAAATGGAGGGGTTTACATTTAAAAAGAAGACTTGCTTGCCAAGGAACAGAGAGAGAAGTGTGCTTGAGAGAGTGGGGGAGTCGGTAGTTAAGAAACAGTGTGAGAGGTGGGTTTGATTGGAAGGGGAAATGGGATGAATGCGGGGAATGACAGGATGTAAAATGGTCATAAGTAACTTGTGTGATATTCTGGTTTTATATGACAAGGTTGTATGTTATGTTTAAATTGGAAAAAATTTAATAAAGAGATAAAGTAAAAAAAAAAGATAGTTAAACCATCTAGGAAATGTAGGTGTCTCTGGGGACTACAAGTATGCTCCTGGCTTCTCCACTGGTTCTCTTCCCACGGCTCCCATTTGAGCAGCCCCTGGTTTGTGGTACTACATGGCCTTTACTCCAGTTGACATGTGAGTATTTTTAGGCATGGCCAGCCATTTCCTCCCACCCATATTTCTTCCCCATGTTTGGTTCCAACATTAGATTACACTGGTTATTTATATCCCTTTTCAGATTATTGATGTATCCACTTCTGATGAACTTGATCAGGTCCACGAAAGGCGTTGAGCCTTTTTGGATGCATTCATTGACACCTACATTTCCTAGATGGTTTAACTATCTTTATTAAACCACCTTTTTTTTATCAGAATAAAGTTTAACAACTTAACAGTACAATAAACTACGCACATTCTGAAGTATTACATTTATACAATACCCTTCACCGAATACAAAGTAGATTAATGATGTTCTTGTACATAGGCAAAACAGGTTTATAAACAGATTGAACCTGAGGTGTCATTATATCTCACAGTGCATGCATCCCCAGATATTGTTTAGGAAGACATTCTCATCATATTTTTTTCCCCAGTACTTTAATGAAACTCATTCCAAGGGTGGGGACACACAGAGCTGTTGAGTTCCCATGTTAAGTCAATAGCCTATCAAGAATTAGGTCTAATGAAGCCAACCAGGGGTAGCAAGCCCACAGCCCCAGATCTTGTTGAACCGATTCAGGCTGCCTCTATGCTGATATATCAAGTGCTTATATCAAAGTTAATCCCATATTAGCTAACCACATCTCTAAAGTTTCAGAGGTTTGAGAGATCCAATGCTTGCTGGGATCTATGGTCTGCTTTCAAATTACAAACCGTCAGAGGAACCCTGGAAAATGGACTACTGTTAGAGCACCACTAAGATCTAAGATTTCATCAGTACAGGTAACCTGGGGCAGCCACAGTTAGGTTCAGTTAGGAACGGAATGTAATTGCATTTTATACAAGACCTTCTTCCCCAAACATGGGGAAGAAATATGGGTGGGAGGAAATGGCTGGCCATGCATGGGAGGTCTTGGCATATTATTAAAGAACATGTGGTAAAAATGTCAATAACACCTTTAGAAATATATTTACTTAGAAAAATGGTGACATGCTCAGTAATTTCTTTAACAGGGCCTCCGGCTGTATTCATGCAGCTGCTGCATTCCCATAGAGTATTAGGTGGCTCCAGCAACACAAACAATCTCTAAAAATTTTCTAACAATTACATGTTTGGAACTTTTTTGGGGGAAAAGCTATGGGGCTATTGTGAAATGTCAGGGTGCCACACAATCTGAGACGGAAAAAAAAATTGAGGACATATATTCCTCCATCTTTCTCTGCAACTTCAGCTGCGCAGCAAACAAAACAGATTGAAAGGAAGGCCCAGAGCTTGGAGGAACAAATAAAGCATAGGGCTGGCATGACAGGGTGGAAAGGGAACCAGACAGACTAAAGTTATTGCGCCAAAGAGATAGGTGTGAATTTCTTAGTTACACGATTGGTGAGTAGACTGGGTGATGGGGAGGAGCAGAGGAGAAAAGACTGGAGGAAGGCGTCGTACCGTAACAGTCGACATTGGGAAGCCATCAGATGAACGTCCCGCCCTCCCTCCCTGAGATAGGTAAAGTCGGTTTTAGGGTGCAGGCATAGAGATGGCTGTTGGGACCCCTTGGATGGGATTAAAAAATCTGTTTCTGGGATATAAGTGGGGAACCATCACTGGTATGGTGTCCTCTGGTTGGTTGTGGTCCACTAAGAGGGACCAGGTAGTGGTAGACCCGTATGGTCTGTGGGGCAAGTGTTAATGTCCATGGGTCGGTGTTCTTGTGGCTGGAGACATCTAGCTTTGATTTATGTTACTGTTTAAATTATTAAGTTGGTTAATAAAAGGCCATTTAACTCAAACTAGCATCATGTGTTTTAATGGGAATGGGGGTTCGAGGTATAGGGGGCTATTTAGTAGTAGGATGGCTACCTCTAAGCTACCCTAGTGATGAACAGAAGGCTCTTGTACAGAGTTAATTATGCTTCAGTTATGATCAGTACAGATGACCCACTAGGGTTTATTTACTAAAACTGGCGCAGCTCTGCATACTGTAGAAACCAATCAGCTTACATGTTTTAATGTCAAAGCTTAATTGAACAAGCTGAAGTTAGAAGCTGGCAAGCTACCATGCACAACTGCACCAGATTTTGAACTCTCCAGTTTTAGTAAATCAAGGACACTGTGTTCATTCAGTGGGGAGGGTTTTGTTAACATTATATGTTTATCACCCTTCCCTGAGCTCCATCCTGAAATGACCCCCGTGTGACCACAGCAGTTGACAGCCAGTAGGCGGGAGAAGAGAACAAGCCAGCGATGCTGCAGGGGAAAGGAGCACATGGGGGGCCCAAGCAGCTGACAATCAGAGGGAAGGGGATCAAGGACAGGGAGTGTGATCAGTGTACTGGGGAGGGAGCAATTACTGGAACTGATGCCCCTGTGGTTCTCCCTGCAGCAGCTAAACGCCAGCAGGAGGGAAAGGATGAGAAGCCAGCTTTCTGTTGCCACAGGGGGAGCCACAGGGTGATTAGTTCCAGTAATTTTCCTCTGCTGCACCGATCATAGTCTTTGTCCACAATCTCCCTTCCCCCTACATGGGTCCACCTGCTGAACTAAAGAGGCCCGGGCCCCATATAGGATGGCTGAGGCTACCCGCTTATAGGTGACCCTGAGTAGAAGTATATGTGTATATGGCTGTTACACAAAAGAGAATATCTGAGAATGTCTTTTTATGATATCTCAAATATCATTGTACTAGGCCTGAGACCTATTAACTCTCATCTAGTGCTTCTCCAGCTGTTCATTGACAAGCAGAACAGCACGAAGACATGGGTTGATCAGCACTCCACTAGTGGCCCCGGTTGTGGACAGCAAACAACCACTCATCTCTCTTTCTGGTAGGGTTGTTACGGGAGTGTCCCATAAATTGCTACATCCAGTATTGATTCAGTACTGGACACTGGATATTTAGCAAATGCAAGCCCAGCGACTTTGGTTGCTAGGACACAGATGGCTCAAACCTCCCAGCATCACTAGGGTGCAGGCAGCTCATGCCACCTAATGTTCTTGGTTTCTAGGAGGCACTCAGCTTATGCCACCCAGTGGTTTAATAATTGACTCATGATTTACAGACAGGTAATTAGAATTCAATTGGAAAAGTTGGGTAGGATTAGTAAAAAAGTCCAAGAAGGGGAGAAGTGGATGTAAAAGTGTACACAATGGAAAAGTCTGAAGAGTATAAAGAAAAAGAAGACGGGAATATGATAGGATTTCCTAAAGAGGTGTTTTTGTGGAGCCTTTAAACCCCCTTCCCTAGCCACTTAAAGAGGGAGTCCACTGGAAAAAAATATATACTACAGCTGCTGACTTTTAATATATGGACACTCACCTGTCCCAGGGTTCAGAGATGTCGGCAACCGAGCCCGAGTCACGCAACGCAATGGGAATGGACCGCGCTGTCTCTGGGACCCGTGTGTCCCAGCAGGCAGCGCGTCGAGACTGGAAGAAGCATAGACTCCCGTGGGAGTCTATGCCCGGAAGTGGGTGCAAATACCTGTCTTAGACCGGTATCTGCACCCCCTCCCCCCTGAAAGGTGCCAACTGTGACACCGGAGGGGGGAGGGTTCCGATGAGCGGAAGTTCCACCTTAGGGTGGAACCCCACTTTAAGGACCAGGCCTATTTTTCAGACTCGGTGTTTACATGTTTAAAACATTTTTTTTTTGCTCGAAAATTACTTAGACCACCCAAACATTATATATTGTTCTAACACCCTAAGGGGTTCTAGGAGCATGAATGACACCTCTAATTTCCTAACGACCTACAGTATTACATTTGTGAAGGTCCTGGAGCACCAGGACAGTAGAATTACCCACAAAATGACCCCATTTTGGAAAGCAAACACCCCAACGTATATTTTATGAGGCATAATGAGTCTTTTGAGCAGTTAATTTTTTTCCACAAGTCTTCAGAAAACGTGGAAAGAAAATTAAAATCATTTTTTTTTTTTTTTACACAATGTTGTCTATTTATAAGATATTTCTAACACATAGCATGTATATAGCAAAAATTACACCCCAAAACACATTCTGCTACCCCTCCTGAGTATTGCGATACCACATGTGTGAGACTATTACACAGCCTGGCCATATACAGAGGTCCAGCATGGAAGTGGTACCTTCAGGCGTTCTAGGAGCATAAATTACACATCTCATTTTGTTCCTACCTATCACACTTTTGAAGGTCCGGGAGCACCAGGACAATAGAATTACCCACAAAATGACCCCATTTTGGAAAGCAAACACCCCAATGTGTATTCTATGAGGCATGGGCTGCAAATAAGTACTCTGTTACTCCGACAGGCTGGTGACAGGTACAGTACATGTGTCCGGCTGTGATTAGACACGGCCGGTCACATGTATCGGGGGGGGTTGATGGGGAGGAAAATCCCACAGATCGGGGATGGGCTGTCCACCCAGGATGGGAGATCCCATCTGTGGCCATCATATGACTATGGCCGGGTATTGAAGTGGTTATGAGCTATGGGCGGAAGTGACATTTTGACGTCGCTTCTGCCCTCCTATGGTATAGAGACGAGTGGGGGCCATCTTAGACTCACTCGTCTCCATATCCAGCAGTGTAAACGACCCGATCGCCTCCGCTGCTCTCGACGGCTCCGGTAAGTGGCGGAGGGCACAGGAGAGCGGCGGGAGGGGGGGTGGCACCTCTGCAGTCGATGATAACTGGGATCACACGACGCTGCGGAGACCACCATTATTGTAAACAGGACCACCTCCTGTAAAGAAGGATATCTCGGTTGTGGCAGCAGCTGCTGACGTTACCGAGATATCCCTCTTCAAAGAACCAACGTATATGTACAGGAGGCGGTCCTTAAGTTGCTAGTCTGCCACATATGAATGACATTTTTTTTATTTTGCTGGGTTGGAGCGAGAAGTTAAGGCAGAGTCTGACCTCTGTACTGTGTGTTACATAACATTCACCTGTGCACTCTGTGAGTTACTTAAGCCTAGCCCCTGCACTTTCTGACTCCTCGCCCTGACCTTTTCCATTACTTATTCCTGACCCCTGCACTCTGTGCAATGCTTACGCCTGACCCCTTCACTTTGGCCATTATGCATTCCTGACCCCTGCACTCTGCTTGTTATGCAGTCTTGACCCAAAGCAGAATAGCCTCAGGCTTAATTTAACCTTACCTATCCAATGCGCCTAGCACACAGTCCAACCTATTTGAACCATGCGCACCACTATTAGTCAATTTCATGACAGGTTTACGTTAGAGGTAACCTGTACTGAGAGAAATATTGGGGCTACCATTGTTGATCCCCTGAAAGTGATAGTTCCCCGGCTACCTTTGGCTTTAATGTTTTTCTACATCATTCTATAGCAAGCATGAAAATTTAGAAAATCAGAGATTTCAGAACCCCTAATATCCTTGTTCTCAGCCAATGCGTTTGAATGCGAATGTACTGAAGCTACTGAATAAAGCACGAAGAAAGAAATAGTAAAGAGTGAACGCTCATGCAGAGGCTGCTGGTTAGTAACTCTCCAAGTCCAGCAATTACCTTAAAGTGGATGAAAATCCTTACATATACCAAGTGACGTGAAAATCCCCCTTCCACAAGTTTTACATACATATCTGCTGTCTTCAGCCTAATATACGGTATAGAAAGTGCATGCTCTGTTAGAATCTTCACTTCTGATTAACCGGTGGGTGTGTATTCTTGCCATACACTGTGAGATTACACAGTTAATTGAAGGAAAGGACCCCCCCCCCCCCCCCCCCACACACACACACACACACACACACATACATAGGCAGAGACTTGCAGAGCTTTGCTGTGAATAGACCAGCTCTCTGCTAATCTATTTTTAGCACCCACCCTGACACAAAATTCAGCCTGGTTTTATCACAGTTCGCGGAGAGCTTGTCAGAAGTTATCATACTGAGAACAGAAGAACGGAGCAGGAGAAAGCCACAGGACTTAGGAAAACTCTGCAGATATGTGTTCAGCTCAGATTTCATGACTTGAGTTTATATCCATAGTTTTACACAGGAAAGCCATATTTGGTGTCCATTCAAGGTTCTTTTGTTAAGTACAGGCCAAATGAAGGGGGAGTGTTTTCTGGCCTCTAAAACGCATAAGCTTTTTATTCAGAGTCAACAAATAATTTGGATTCTTATCATTTGGTCTGGCACTCCTTCCATTGGTGCATGTTATTTTTTTTATTTTATTTTTTACTGAATGAAGCATTAGAGCAAAGATAGTACCATTTTCAGAAGGAAAGGTCAGGTATGTCTCCTTATTTCCTCACAACAGTTTTCCTTTAAAAAAAATAATCTGACCCCAAACCATAATAGTTTCCGTTTAATGCACAATTGAACTTTCAGTTTTAAATCAGCTAAATACATTGCAGGTGCATGAAAACAGCAGCTGTGGATAGTATAACAGTTCATGTTCCTTAAAAAGCAGACAAAGCCTGAGCAAAAAAAGCCTGTCCCCTGTCAGCAAGCTCAGCAGTGGGATCCTTGCTCTCCTTGTGGAAGCAGTTGATTTTGCAGAGATCTGAAAAACCCTCTGCCGTGTTAGAGCTAAATCCCTCCAATCAGCGAGAAGCACATAGGTCTGACTTGGCAGGGGTCATGTTAGACCTCTGCAGAGAGACCACTGCTTCCACACAGATAGAAAATGTCTTTCTTTGCTGCATGCTACCATACGTTAGGTTGATCTACTTAGGCTGAGGCTACTTTAAAAAAAAAACTAAGACTTTGCACTACTTTTGTTTTTTGATGCTACTAGAATATATTTAGCTAATTGAAATAGAAAGTTCCATTGCCCTTTAAATTAAAATTTTCATCCGGGGGAATTATAGTCAATAGCACACTGGCAAGCCTATCATTGTTTTAGAGTTTGTGCTATGGCATCCTTCAGCAAAACATGAAATCCTTGGCTTTTTCAGGCAACAACTAAGCTCTTAAGCGGTGTCCTTCAGTTAAAGATGCACTGAAAAGTGCTCCAGGTTTAATTTCTGTTTGTTACCCTGTGTCAGTTTTGCAAACACACCTCCACCTATGAGAGCACACTGGGCCATGTAAAAGAACTATATCTATGTAAGCCTCTCGGTGTGCTCCTGTCTCCTGTGCAGTCCCCTGGGTAGGGTTGCCACCTTCCGGGATTCACCCGGACAGTTCGGGTATGGAATTATTTGTCTGGGTTTCAAACTGCCTGAAACCCGGACACATTATTTAGACTGGGCTATGGCTTCCCAGCGGGGTTGCTGGCTGCAGTTGTCTAAGCCGAGATTATCTGCTACACTCTCTTTCACACTGCACACTAGCCAACACTAACTACCCCCCCACCCCCACACACACATATGGGAGAGGAGAGAGGGCTCAATCTGCTCCTCTTCCTCCCGCTCCTACCCTCTGTTTCTGCCCGCACTCCAATCTCCAGGGCTGGTGCTTATAAAAGGAAAGTGGGGGCCGGAAATTTGAAGTCCAGCAGCCTCAGATACATCTGGATGACAGGTGCTGGGTGCCAAGGGGTGAGCAAACTCACCATCCATCCCTGTTTGTGACTGAAGGCTCCCCCTTATTTCTCCTGCCTCTGAGTGCACTAAGGAAAATTAGGGTTCTCAGAACACCCCTTATATCAGAGTTCCCCTTTACACCAGAAGCCATAGTGTTCCACCTTACATCAGCGTCCTCAGTGTTTCCCCTTAAATCAGGGTTCCTAGGGCATCCCTTATTTGAGAGTCCCCAGAGTTCTTCCTTACATCAGAATCTGCAGAGTCCCCCCTTACAGTGCAAGATAACTCTGCAAGTGGATTCAGATGTAAAAGGGGATCTCTGTGGATTCAGATGTAAAAGGGGAACTCTGTGGACTCTGATGTAAGGGGGACTCTTGTGATTAACTTGATATCATTAGAATTGTTAATTGTAAAATATATGTATAGTTTGACTTGAAGTAAAGGTGGCAACCCTACTACCCCTGGGGGGAGTCGTTTAGGTTCATGTGGCCAAGTCACTGATTCATTATTACTCACATCCTACTTGAGGAAGTAGAATCTACCTGCCATCCTCCCTACTAGAAAATGTTATATGTTAAAGGCCTTTTTTTCTCTGAAAATTGGTTCCCCCTTCTGAGTCATCCCTCGTATCTTCACCCTTCAGACCTCCAAGCACCACCCGTGGTACCACCCAATACCATTCATTTTTGAGAAAACCAAAAAATTGTATCAAACAGTATCAAATTGGTTCTGTTTTCTCCATTCCCCCTGAAAAACATCCCTTGATATGTCTACTAAGCTCTCAAGAAGAAGTGCAAACACTAAGTAGGGGGATAGGCAGCTGAACATATATGGATGAAGCTATGACATGTAGGCAATGTCTATTTTCAAGATTGGTTTTAATTTGTGTACAATACATTTTTTGGATTTTAGAAAAATATTTTTTTGAACATGCTTCTGATGTAAACCATAATTGTGATATTTACTTACCTGGGATGGAGGTTCTGAGATATAAATAGTTGGGAAATTAGCACCTTTAAATATTAAACTTTTCTTCACCAAATATTCTTCAAGTTTATATATAAAAATATACCCCAAATAGGAACCAAACAAGTTGATGACAAATGTATGTAGTAGTCACTGTTTCCGAGGCATTAGCCGAAATATCTTTGCAGATAATATGGGAATGGTCAGATGTCGGGAGGTGAGTCATGGGAACGGACAATCTGCTTACAATGCAGACCTTTATAAACCTTGTCCGGAGCTGACAACGGTCCATTCAAAATTTCAGCAACTCAAAGAAGAAGAGTTACCATCAGCTCACTATGCTTTATATCTGGATATGCTTGTTCCTGGGGCTTGCAGGTAAAACCTAATCACCGTCACATCTCATTATCAATTCTATTGCATCTTGAATTAGAAATTGTTTGGTCTCGAAGTCTAAGTGTATACAAACATTTTTTTCTGTTATGGATATAATGCAGAAGGATTAGAAACGTAATAGGTTTTCTATTGCTGTAGGTGTCCCTGCTAAGTAGATTCACCTTCTCTCTTTGTCCTAGGTACCAATGCCATCAGGGTAAATCTCCCTGATGGGATGCAGACAAAAAAAATAAGATGGCAGATATATTAACATCCTACATGCTACGGAAAGAAAAATAGCTAGACATGCAATTATATACATATGCATAGAGATTGCCTTCAGCCTTTGAAATCACTGTAAACATGATGGTCAAAGGTAGGGGCATTGGTAGGTCTACAAAAGATTTGGGGCTAGAGCCCATAGCTGCGAAGTAAAGAAAGTCATACGCTTGGGCGGGCACACACATGTATATATTATATGTGTGTGTGTATATATATATATATATATTATTGTTACATATCTGAGTGCGGATTCTCCCTTACATCAGGGTCCCCAGAGAGTCCCACCCTTACATCAGGGTCCCCAAAGGGAAGGTAATAATATGCTCTTGGGAGTAAACTATTAACTTTCCCAAAGGTTGCACCTCTACGATTAAGCCTAATGTGAGTAAAATTTGTCAGAGGCGCATTATTTATGGGCTGGGATCTGAGCTGAAGCCTGTCTTTCATTTATCTGACATTTGACTCCTTCCCTCCTCCCGATTGGCGATACGATTCGACTCCTATCAGGTGATGGGTAACAGAACCACGCACCTGATTGGCTGAGCGACGGTTCAGTGTTAGGAAAGCGAATAGTCATTCGCTTTTCTAACACACCTGGGTGAACTGCGAGCGCCACTAAGTATCTGTAAATAAACTCTTTTTGATATCTTTTTCAGCTGCTGCTCCTTCTTATGATGATGATGATAAGATTATTAATGGCTATGAGTGTGCCCGTAATTCCCAGCCTTGGCAGGTATATTTCACCGTTCTTGGAGACCAATGGTGTGGTGGATCCCTCATCTCATCACGGTGGATCATATCTGCAGCTCATTGCTATCAGCCGTAAGTGCCATGGTTCTTCTTTGTAGACTGGTAATACTTAGTAATACAGAATAAAGATCAAGCCAGTGGTCTGGGGATTTTATGGTTTGGGTTTCTGAATAGGATCAAATAATCCTAGATTAGCCATAAAATGGGGCTATGTAGTTCTCTGAATAATCATACCAATAGGATATCCCTCCTTTAACTTTTAGGCACACCCACTGTTCAGTTAATTTGAGGCAGTCATGTCATTAACGTTCACACCGCAGTGTTTTAACTTTCGGAGTCGCCGCCGTAACACAGTTATATTACATGTTGATCCTGCATGTAATTCCAGTATTTTTCCACTTTTTATCGTTCTAAGTGATCCAGCAAAAGCGGAAGCTAGATAGGTTTGGATAATCTATGCAACACTGACAGGGCTGGTTACAATGGCCGGCTTCTGTTCCTTTAGTTTACATTTTCAAATCATTAATACACATTCTACATCAATTTAGATATAGGACTATGCCCACAAACCAGCTGCCATCTTATGTCTATGGTGTTTTTAATATATTGCCTTATATTATATTTATGTTTGTGAGTAGTGCAAGTAGCCACAAAGTCACCCAATACCAAAAATAGGATAGAGTATAATGATTACACGAAACAAGTAAATATTTAGCTGAGAGAGCAAAGTTGGCTGTGAGATCATGCTCATCTATACTGTGATATCAAAAGAGGAATATTTAGTGGGTGGGGTTCAAGGGGACTTTTTTTTATAGCCAAGGCATGGTGGCCTAGTGTTCCATGTTTTTTGTGCTACCAGAAAAACTTGATGTAGCAAAACACAGTCACACTCTCTACACCTTCACTTTTAACCACTTGACCACTGGGCACTTAAACACCCTTAATAACCAGACCAATTTTCAGCTTTCAGTGCTCTCACAATTTGAATGACAATTACTCGGTCATGCAACACTGTACCCATCTGAAATTTTCGTCCTTTTTTTCCCACAAATAGAGCTTTCTTTTGGTGGTATTTGATCACCTCTGCGTTTTTTATTTTTTGTGCTATTAATGAAAAAATACCGAAAATTTTGTAAAAAAAAGCATTTTTCTTCATTTCTATTAAAATTTTTTGCAAATAAGTAATTTTTCTTCATAAATTTGGCCAAAAATGTATACTGCTAAATGTCTTTAGTAAAAATAACCCAAATTAGTGGATATTATTTATTCTGCGTGAAAGTTATAGGGTCTACAAGCTATGGTGCCAATCACTGAAAATGTATCAATTTGATCACAGCTGATGTACTGACAGTCTATCTCATTTCTGGAGACCCTAACAAGCCAGTAATGTACAAAAACCCCCCAAATGACCCCTTTTTGGAAAGTAGACATTCCAAGGTATTTAGTACGTGGCACGGTTAGTTTTTTGAAGTTGTAATTTTTTCCCACAATTCTTTGCAAAATAAAGATTTTTTTTATTTTAATTTTTTTTCACACCAAATTGTCATTTTACCAGGCTATTTCTCTCACACGGCATATACATTCCACAAATGAAACCCCAAAATACATTCTGCTGCTCCTCCTGAGTACGGTGATACCACATGTGTTAGACTTTTACACAGCCTGGCCACATACACAAGTCCAACATTGAAGTAGCAACTTCAGGCGTTCTAGGAGCATAAATTACACATCTAATACCTCAACCACCTATTACACTTATGAAGGCCCTGGAGCACCAGGACAATGGAAACGCCCACAAAGTGACCCCATTTTGGAAAGCTAACACCCAGGTTTGGCACTGATGGGCACAGGTGGGCACTGATGGACACAGGCGCCACTGATGGACACAGGCGGCACTGATGGACACAGGCGGCACTGATGGGGCACTGCAGTGGCGCAGGTGGCACTGATGGGCGCAGGTGGCACTGATGGGCGCAGGTGGCACTGATGGGCACAGGTGGCACTGATGGGCACTATAGTGACTTTGGTGGCACTGGTGTGGCTCTGGTGGCACTGATTAGCACACAGATGGCACTGGTGGGCACAGGCGGCACTGGTGGGCACAGGCGGCACTGGTGGGCACAGGCGGCACTGGTGGGCACAGACGGCACTGATGTGGCACTGCAGTGGCGCAGATGAGCACTGATGGGCACAGGTGGCACTGATGGGCACAGGTGGCACTGATGGGCACAGGTGGCACTGATGGGCACAGGTGGCACTGGTGTGGCACTGGTGTGGCACTGGTATGCACTGTAGTGGCACTGGTATGCACTGGTATGCACTGGGGTGGCACTGGGGTGGCTCTGCTGGCACAGAGGTGGCACAGAGGTGGCACAGAGGTGGCACAGAGGTGGCACAGAGGTGGCAAAGGTGGCACAGGTCGCACAGGTGGCACAGATGTGGCACAGGTGATAGATGGCACTGGTCTGTCACTGGTCTGTCACTGGTCTGGCACTGTTCTGGCACTGTTGTGGCACTATTTGGGCACTGCTGGGCACTGCTGGGCACTCACGGTTATCTTTTATTTTCACTGGGATGTTCTCCTCTCCTCTCACGCTGCATCGGTGTGAGGAGAGGAGACTGATGACCTTAGCTTGACCCGGCAAGCCGAATTGTTTACATTTGTGATCGCTCCGTCATTGGACGGAGCGATCACGTGGTAAAGGACCGCTGCCATTGGTCCTTTACCGCGATCCGTGTTGCGCCGGGTCCCGTGAACTCGGCGAGCACGGATGTTCCGGCGTGCGCGCCCCAGGGGGGCGCGCACGAACGATTCTCCGGGAGGCCGTTAATTAACGGCCTCTTAGAGATAGCAAACCGACCTATAGCCGTTAATCGGCTATAGGCCGGTTATTAAGTGGTTAATATCCAAATTCCTGCAAAGTTCTTTTGGCCATGCTACTGCTGTGGGTCACAAATTCACTTAGTTCTGCACACCTGTGACCCAGATTCAGCTAAAGCCCACTGTCGGCTGATATCACAAAGCCAGTCCAGGCTTTGCAGGGATCCTGACAATAATGTTGTGATCCACCCAGATGTTAACAGAATGTTAACATGCAACTGAGAGCCTAACCCAACCGCCCCCACCCCAGCTCGGTGCTCCAATGAGCTCTGGAGGGGAAGAGCACATGGTGGGGACTGATAGTCACCACTTGGTGCTCAGAGGACCCAAGAACTGAGCAAACAGGGGTCTTTGATTACTCAGTTCTCAGGGTTAGATCTGGCGGAGGACAGCTGCAGCAACAGATTGATTCTGCAGCCATCTTGGTATGTATGTTTATTTTCATTATTGACCTTTTAAATTGTTTAGCCGTGAATGTTATTGATAGAATCCTCTACATTTTGCAGATTATCTGTAGTCACCCTTTATTTAATGGAGTATATTGGCATCTAAAGTTCCTCTTTATTCTTCTATTCAATTCATACAGGCCCCAGTACCTGACTGCTCACCTTGGGGAACATGATATTAGTAAACAAGAGGGGACAGAACAGCATATCCAGGTGGAAAAGGCTATAAAGTACTCCAGCTACAACGCTAAAACCTTAAATTATGATTTCATGCTGGTCAAACTAGCTCAGCCTGCCCAGTTCAATAATTACGTTCAACCAATCCCAATAGCCACATCCTGTCCAACAGTGGGAAGTCAGTGCCTGGTGTCAGGCTGGGGGAACACAAGAATCATTGGAGGTAAGTTCACTGTCTGGGCTTTATAAATAGTTGTTTTAAAGCTGAACTTTATTCAGTAAAAACATCAAATGCATTTAATCCAAGGACCTAATCATAAATAAATACCCAAAATATAATGACCCGTCTCAGACCAGTATAACCTGTATGACAACAGACTGGGAGAGAAAGGGTTAGTCTGAGGCTGTGTTGCATTGCGCATGCTCTGACTACAAACATGCTGGAAGACGGAAACAGCAGAATGATGACTTTAGCCTCCATACTTTCGCATTGCTGGAGACCCGATGTTTATGTCCTGCGCACGCTCACCGCAAGGAAAATAATTGGCAATGAGTAAATTCAATCAGTGCACACAAAAATGCATAACATTCCCCAAAAATCCCAAAAGCTATAAAGTTATAAATCCACTCTTATTGTAATAATGCATGCAGGAATGGTTTTACAGGTGGAGGCCACTGACTTTTTTCCCCCCCTAATCATCTTTTCTGACTGTTTTTCACTGGTTTTGCATTTGGCTAGGTTCAGTGTCACAGGCAGTTACTCTAGGAGAGTTGGACAGGGCTGTAGAAGGTCTGTAACCCATCAGCAGGACTGGTATCTGCTCCTTTTTGCAAGGAGAAACAGGATGAGCACTGCCAGAGCCCTACAAAATGACCTCCAGCAGGCCACTGGTGTGAATATCTCTAACCAAACAATCATAAACAGACTTCATAAGGGTGGCCTGAGGGCCCAGCGTGCTCTAGTGGGCCCTGTGCTCACTGCCCAACACCATTGTGCATGATTGGCATTTGTAATTGAACACCAGAATTGGTAAGTCCACCACTGGCACCCTGTGCTTTTCACAGATGAGAGCAGGTTCACCCTGAGCACATGTGACAGATGTCAAAGGGTCTTGAGAAGCCATGGAGAGCATTATGCTGCCTATAACATTGTTCAGCACAGGGCCGCTGACAGGGGGGGCCACAGTTCCTCTTGTAGGGAGACCGAGTACACAGGGGGGCCACACAGGGAGGGGGATTAGTGATGAAGGATTGTGTCTCTCTTCCTCCAGCAGCTGAAATCTGGTCTCTCCCCCTCTCACTTTTAACAGTTGAGAAAGAGGCAGTCGTCCCTCAGTAATCCCCCTCCCGGTGCTCCTAAGTTTCTTATCGCTGTTTCTCTCCCTCTGTCTCTCTGATCCTGGAGCCTGTATATTTTTTTCATCGCATCTCCATTTTTATTCATTAACTCAGTTTTACCTTTTAGATTTATCTTTTAGATTTAGCAGGAATGCTGTGAGTTATATTGTATTTGTGTCTGATAGATCATTTTATTGTAGTTTTATCGTAATACAGCTTTAATATTTTCTTGGGGGGGGGGGGGCTGTCAGGTAGTCCGTACGGGCCCCGCGATTTCTATCAGCAGCCCTGCAGGAAGTGTGCAAATGACACAGGAAAGCTCTTAATTCACTTCAACAAATCCATTTTTTATACTTATACATAACATTGCAAAGCATTTTGTTGTACCTGTTTTATGATTAAGAGCAAAAAAGGAAAGTTAAAGATTACATATTGTACACTTTAAGCCAAGACTATTGCTGTGTCCTGCAAAGCACAGGTTGACTTCAAAGGAGTTGGGGCTCTTCAATCTTTGGTTTATTGTTCAGGTTCCTTACAAGGTTTTTGTCTTGTTCATGCTTTTTCTGCTACCATTTTTTTGGACGATTTTAGTATTACACGAAAGGGTTACATATTATGCCAGGTCTTTATTGCTGTCAATTTCCCATTGCAAGATTATTTCCACTTTCTGTATTGTCACCAGGACAAAAGTGAGGGGGAAATCACCTTAATACAAAACTGAGCAAAATTATTTTAGCTGGAACTCCACTTTAGTTAAAATAATTATTTAAAAGAAAAACGGCTCTGATCATCTCTCAAAATAACGTAAATGATAATGTAAAAATGTTGACGTGTATAACATCACCTATATCTTAAATGACACTGCATTGTAGTTAATAACAATATATTTAACTTTTTTTCAGTGCAATATGCTACACAATTACAGTGTCTTGATCTCCCTGTTTTGTCGGACTCCAGCTGTAAAGCTTCTTATCCAAACCAGATCACTACAAATATGTTTTGTGCTGGTTACATGGAAGGTGGCAAAGACGCATGCCAGGTGAATATTAAATATAAATATTCATAAATGTCTTTATAGTGCATTTTTAGGATGGTATATCCATAGCAGATCATATGGCTGCTATAGAACCAATGGCAGAACTACTGCTTGGGCTATGGGGCCCCTGTAAAAGAATAGGAGGGTTTAGTTCAGCTTTAATGTTTGTCTGTTGCTTGACGTTCTGTTACTTTGCCAGTTGTTAGTGTTGTTTTTGTTACTCCCCTCCCTCTTTTCTGTCAATGTGAGGCAAGTGCAGGACTCGGAGATACAGAATAATCTCCTCCCAATATTATTATCATTGCCACCAATGAAGCTGGGGAAAGGGGGATTGTAAATACACAGAGTACTTGTTACCCCCTCTTTCCCAGGGTACATTGGTGGCAGTGTAATTTAGGTTGCTGCTGCCACCAAGCTGGGGAAAGAGGGGTTTCAATCAGGGCTGTGCCAAGAGAGGGCGGTAGGGATAGCTGTGAGTTTGGGGGGGTTGGGGGTTGAGGTCAGGCGGGGAAGAGCTGTTTGCCTACCAAACCTATCCAGACATCCATCCCCACAGTACCGCACAGGATTTTATGGCTCACCTATTCATCACTTGTTTCCTGCTGTCATTTGTAAACACAGTAGCCAGAAGAGGAAGCAAAGCGAAGGCTTCCACTGCTACTACCGTGCCTCCAACTGATGACATCTATTTTAGAACAAGGCATAGGAAGCGAGTAATGGAAGACTTTCTCTGCCTGCTTCTGTGTTTACAAATATTAGCAATGCTCTGATGAGATGTAAAATCCTGTGTGGGACACACGTGTGAGAGCAGCTCTGCGTTCAAACAGAAAAGGTGGGGTTGACATGTACCCCCTTTCAGCCATAACATTATGACCACTGACAGGTAAAGTGAATAACAATGATTATCTTGTTACAATGGCATCAGAAAGTGGGTGGGTCACTTTGACTAGGGCTAAATTGTAATGGCTAGATAAATGGGTCAGAGAAACTCCAAAACTGCAGCTCCTGTGGGATGTTCCCAGTTTGCATAGACAGGACCTACTAAGTGTGATCCACAAAGGGAAAACCATTTAACAAGCAACAGGATCATGGGCAGCCAAGGCTCATTGATGCATGTGGGAGGGAAGGCTGGCCTGTGTAGTCCAATCCAATAGAAGAGCTACTATTGCTCAAACTGCTATAAAAGTTATTGCTTAATCTGATATAAAGGTGTCAGAACACACTGGAATAGGTTAGCATTGTGCTTATTCCTATTCTCATAGATAGAACAAGTGTTTTATCCTTGAAGTGGAGGGGTGCTGTGAGGGTGGTTGTAAATCTAACCTAGAGATTTAAATTCCATTTTCCATTTAGTCTCTGGTGGTAGATGGTGGGGTGACATAATTAAGTCTGCTAGAGAATATGGATCGAGGAAGTCCAATTCACCCCAGAAGAGAGTATGGTTTTACACCTTAACAGAATGTATGAAAACTAATTGGGAAGCTTTACAGTAGTTGATAGGGTGAGGTACTGTAAGGCAGTATTGCATAGTAAATATACAGGTTCCGATATCTCTCCATTAACAGGGTGGAAGCCTTTGTTTTTGTGAGTTTCACATTATGCCTTTTCTCATTGAGTGGACCTGTTTTTTTATACTAATAAGTTGTTCACGCCTTGAAGACTCAAAACGAAACCCACTTTGATTTTACCGTTTCCTATTCATTCTAAGTCTTCTTATTTTCAATCCATGTAGTCAAATATGTGTTTACATCTGTATTACACTGTACATATTTATATGGCAGACCTCTAAGCACAACACGTAAAGGGACCCCGTGTATGTATTTGTACTGTGTATTATCCGTTTTCCTGGAGGTTGGCTCTAAAACTGACTTCTATTTCAGTATGTAGCCTTCAAGGATTTTCCAAAAAAAGAGATCAGACCATGGAACAGTATTCACGTTGTAGACCTAGTTGTCTCTTTAACCCAGTGGTTGTGGAATAGGCAGCTTGTTGCTTTGGATATGGCATTTACAGCAGTGTTCTAAAGTTTACACCATAATAGAGATTACAGTCATACATAGTGTTTCCCAATTTGCAAATCAGTATATGTGACTATGCAATACAATTACAGTCAATGCAGGTAAATTAGTGACCAAAACATTAGTTGGGGGAAAAAGATATAGAGCTAAAGATAGAGAGCATGTAATAAGGTTGGCAATCCTGTTTAAAAGGATTCAGTGGGTGTGCAAAAATGGTGGCCATGGGCAAGGATTAGAGATTATGAGCTATTTGAAGGATCTGTGGGGTACCTAAAGTAGAAAAGTTAGTGTCATGCAACAGGCAATATGGGAGATGGACGTGTTCAATGCCAATTTAATTAAAACAAGGTCGAAGTGGAGCCAGGCTCCATTGGGGGCATATTTAGTGGAATATGGACCTCTTCCTATTCAAAGGATACCCAATATTTTGTAACCGCAGCACCAGCCATATATATGTATATATGAATGATTGTGTAATAACATTGTACAAAAACCATAATTACACTGCTATAATTCTGGAAGCTTATATGCAGCATGATATATCACACATTCACTTTCATGGAGGGATAATATCCTGCTTTCTAACCCTCTTTTAAAAATATCAGTTTTGTGTTTGGCAGATTTGCCTACATGCCCAAGTGAACAGTCACGACCCCTGGTGACATACCATCTCGGTCCCTGCCATGACTGGGTCTTTTTAAGCTAAAATGAAACTGCAAGTTTGACACCTAAGCATTATATTTACAATATAACGGAAATAAGTGATTTAATAATTAAAATGTGCCAGCAGCTCTCACTTTTTTTTGCTTAGATTTTGAAGTATTATATTAAATATAGACTTTCAGAAGCTGGAGGGTGTTTTATCCCACACAAGTAAACAAATAAATGTAATTATTAGTCGTCTTATCTTTTAAGTACTTTCTTGCATTGATGTACCTCTATTTTAACAGGGGGATTCTGGTGGACCACTGATCTGCAATGGAGAGCTGTATGGAGTGGTCTCCTGGGGTAAAAACTGTGCAGAACGTGGATATCCTGGTGTCTACAACAAAGTCTGTATCTATTCTGACTGGATTAAGAACATTATGGCGAGTAACTGAAGCCTATGTTACACCAAAGCAAACTTATAATAAAGCATAGTACAAGTTCCCAGCATCTCCGAGTGTCTGTATTGCTTTTACTACCTGTGATTTTTAGGACTTTTGTGTGCATAACATAATTCAATGAGTCTATAAGCCACCAGTTGTTTTTTACACAAGGAGATATATGTTATATTTTCACCAAGCCATGCAGCTGTTGTAGCGATACTAATAACTGAGAACCTGTACAGACACCTGTTGTTCATAGAGGTCTAAATATAACATGAAGGTAACCATCTAATGTGCAAGTCCATTCATCCATCTACTTATTGTATGTATATTGAGACTTTTGTTGGTTATTAGCGGGCCTTAGTAGATATTTCAAAGGGAATTTAATAAATGCCTGATGAAGCCTCGTTTAATGCTGCAGCCAACATTTCCATTAAAAGCTCTATTCTTCATTCTTATGCCCTGTACACACGGTCAGACATTCCGACCACAAAATCCATTGGATTTTGTCCTAAACTGGTGTTGCATACACACGGTCGGATTTTTGTCAGAAAATCTGATCATTTGGAACGCAAGGACGTTCGTTACCTATGACGGGACTACGTAGAGGCCAGTAGCCAATAGCTTTCATCTCGTAAATTATTCTGAGCATGCGTTGGACTTTGTCCGTCGGAATTCTCTACAAACGATCAGAAAATGTCTGATCGGATTTTGAGATCCTGCTCTCAAATTTTTTCCGTCAGAATTTCCGACGGAAAATGTCCGATAGAGCCCACACACGATCGGATCTTTTTCATCGGAATTTCTAACCATGTGTAATGGGCATTAGACTAGAACTGATGTGCACATTAAAAGAAACCTGCCGTAAAAAAGAAGCATAGGGGCTAGCACTGCTGTGTTGTTCTATAAATACTACTTATCTGGTTGTTCTGATTACCCTATAGCATCAATAATTTCAAAATAACTGATATAAAAAATTACGCAGAAAAGGACTTGACTTTTTTTCTGACTTTCCTGATCTCTAAGCGTTTCCTCAGTAAGCAACTCACAAAGCAAAATAGGCAGGGGATAAGCATCTTCAGGATGCCACCAGCAATACCAGACTATGTATTTCTCTCATACCAGATATACTTGATTTAAAGCTTGATTTAAAGCTGAAATCCAGGCTAAACGTACATATCTCCCAACAATTTGAGATGGGAATGAGGGAAACCTACTAGCAAAGGAATGAAACAAATGTAGGCATAGGGCATGCCCCCTGTCACACCCCTTAAAGGGGACATTTTTTTAAAAAAAGGTTAAACCCACTACTATTCCTTTATATTGGCTTTTAAATTTGACAAATGCTGCAATTGGAAAAAAATTGGATGAAAGGTTTAGCACTGAGAAATACATTTTATATAAAACTATATAGATCAGACCAAAATAAGGAAAAAAAAACCCTTGGCGATTGTAAACCAGGGATGGGCTGAACACCCCCCAGTTCGGTTCCCACCAGAACATACCGAACAGGCAAGAACACACAAACAACTTTAAAGTCTATGGGACATGAACATGAATAATCAAAAGTGCTAATATGCAAGTTATTGTCATAAAAAGTGTTTGGGGACCCGGGTCCTGCCCCAGTGGACATGTATCAATGCAAAAAAAAGTTTTAAAAAATGATGTTTTTTCGGTAGCAGTGCTTTTAATAATGCTATAAAACAGGGGTAATGGATTAAAATTCAAGGAGGTCCGGTCGCCAAAATTTTCTTTGGGCCGAGGTCCGAATCTCAAGTCTGTCCTATGACTCAGAAAGATTGTAGTCACTGTATATCTATCAAAAACATGAGAAATGTACAATTTCCTTAGCATTTCAACAATATTTATTGTCAAGTTTCAGTTACAATATTAAACATGTGGACAGTTGGAACTAGGATAGCTTTACATTTGCTCTTTACATCGGGTGTCCCCATCACAGTGTCCCTTTACATCGGGTGTCCCCATCACAGTGTCCCTTTACACAGGGTGTCCCCAAGACAGTGCCCCTGTACATCGGGTGTCCCCATCACAGTGCCCCTTTACATCAGACCTTCCTGTCAGAGTGTCCCCATACATCAGATGTCCCCGTCAGGGTGTCCCTTAACATAAAATAAGGGTCACGCTGATGGGTAAATTTTCGTAGTGACGCTTCACATTGCTACTTTTTATTAATGCCACGGTTTCGCAACAAATGAGACAAACTGGTTTTAAACTTCCCACAGGAAGAATGAACATATATTGGTCTGTCCATTCATCTTTGAAGACTCGGTTTTCAGTGTCTACCTTCCATTTCTTGGCACAAGCCATGCTCTCGGTCGCTTTTGCTACGGTTTACTCCACACACTTTGTTAATATTCTGTAAATGTAAATGTCCCCATTACCGTATATACTCGAGTATAAGCCGAGATTTTCAGCCTCTTTTTTGAGGCTGAAAGTGCCCCCTCGGCTTATACTCGAGTCACCGCTGTCTGACTGCTCGATCAGCGTATCGAGCAGACAGACGGCGGACATTAAAATTCAAAAGCCGCGCCTCCTTCTCCGCCTCCGCCTGTGATAGGCGGAACACTGAATTTCCCAGCAGTCAGTGTTCCGCCTATCACGGACATCCGCTCATTCTCATACTACGGACGAGTATGAGAGGATGTCCGTGATAGGCGGAACACAGGCTGCTGGGAAATTGAGTGTTCCGCCTATCACAGGCGGAGGCGCGGCTTTTGAATTGTAGAATGGCCGCCGAGAAGAGCGGCGATCCTGGAGCGGCGATCCATCGGCACGACACGGGACGGAGGAGGCACGGGACGGAGGCTTGGGACACAGGTAGGCTGGACACACACACAAGGCTGCACGGACACACACACACACACACACACACACACACACACACACACACACACACACACACACACACACACACACACACACACATGGATGGATGGATGGATGGATACACACACACACACACACACACACACAGGGATGGATGGATGGATACACACACACACACACACACACACACACAGGGATGGATGGATGGATGAATACACACACACACACACACACACAGGGATGGATGGACGGACACACACAGGGATGGATGGATGGATGGACACACACACAGGGATGGATGGACGGACACACACACAGGGATGGACGGACACACAGGGATGGACAGCCATGTCTCACCCTCGGCTTATACACGAGTCAATAAGTTTTCCAGTTTTTTGGGGGTAAATTGGGGGCCTCGGCTTATATTCGGGTCGGCCTATACTCGAGTATATACGGTAGTTTTCCCCCTTACATCAGTTGCCCCTATTAGAGTAATTCATTACATTGGGTGCCCCATCAGACTACCCCCAAAAATAAGTTGCCAAAGGCAGAGTACTCTCTTACATCAGGTATTCTTGTCAGAGTGCACACTTACATCAGGTTTCTGCAATGGAAAGCCCCCTTACAGCTGGTGTCTCCCATCAATGTGCCCCCTTATACAATTTGTCACCATCAGAGTGCACCATTATATAAAGGTGCCCTCTTACATAGGGTGTCCACATCAGCGTGTCCCCTTACATTAGGTGTCACCATAAGTGTGCCTCCTTACATCAGGTGTCCCCACCAGATCAGATGTGACCATCAGAGTGCACTTTAAATTAGGTGTGTTCTTCACAGTGCCCCTTTACATCAATTGTCCCCATCACAGTGCTCTTACATCAGGTGTCCCCATCACAGTGCCCCTTTACATCAGATGTCCCCATCACAGTGCCCCTTTACATCGGGTGTCCCCATCACAGTGCCCCTTTACATCGTGTGTCCCCATCACAGTGCCCCTTTACATCGGGTGTCCCCATCACAGTGCCCCTTTACATCGGGTGTCCCCATCACAGTGCCCCTTTACATCAGGTGTCCCCATCACAGTGCCCCTTTACATCAGGTGTCCCCATCACAGTGCCCATTTACATCAGGTGTCCCCATCACAGTGCCCCTTTACATCGGGTGTCCCCATCACAGTGCCCCTTTACATTGGGTGTCCCCATCACAGTGCCCCTTTACATCAGACCTTCCTGTCAGCGTCCCCATACATCAGATGTCCCCATCAGGGTGTCCCTTAACATAAAATAAGGGTCACGCTGATGGGTAAATTTTATGTTAAGGGTCACGCTGATGGGCACATTTTATATTAAGGGGCACTCTGATGGACACAACAAAATATGCCCCTTAACTTAAAATTTGCCCATCAAAGTGCCCCTTTAATATAAAATGTACCCATCGGTGTTGCTCTTAAAATAAAATGTGCCCATGAGTGTGCCCCTTTACATCAGGTGTCCCCATCACAGTGCCCATTTACATCAGGTGTCCCCATCACAGTGCCCATTTACATCAGGTGTCCTCATCACAGTGCCCCTTTACATCTGGTGCCCCCATCACAGTGCATCTTTAAATCAGGTGCCCCTTTACATCAGACATTCCTGTCAGTGTCCCCTTACATAAGATGTACCCATCAGAGTCTCCCTTAACATAAAATGTGCACATCAGGGTGCCCCTTAACATAAAATAAGGGTCATGTTGATGGGCACATTTTATATTAAGGGGCACTCTGATGGACAACAAAATGTGCCCCTTAACTTAAAATTTGCCCATCAGAGTGCTGCTTTTAATATAAAATAAAATATGCCCATCAGCGTGTCCCTTAACATGAAATAAGGGTCACACTGATGGGCGCCTATTATGTTAGGAGGCACTCTGATGGACAAATTTTATTTTTAGGGGCATGCTGGTGGGTATATTTTTAATGTGCACATCAATGGGCATATTTTGTAGGGCACATTTTGTTGTGCCCATCAGCGTGCCCCTTAACAAAATATGCCCATCGATGTGCACATTAAAAATATACCCATCAGCGTGCTGCCGTAAAATTAAATTTGTCCATCAGAGTACCCCTTAACATAAAAGGTGCCCATCAGCGTGACCCTTATTTTATGCTAAAGTGCACTCTGATGGACACATTTTATTTTAAGGGGCATGCTGTTGGGTATATTTTTTAAGTGCACACTGATGGGCATATTTTGTTAAGGTGCACCTTAACAAAACATGCAAATCAGTGTGCATATAAAAAATATACCCATCAGCGTGCCCCTTACAAAAAAAGCCCAGCATTGTGCAAATTACAAATATGCCCATCAGTGTGCCCCTTAAAATATGCCCATCAGTGTGCATGATCACTAATGTGCCCACATACCTCAACTGCAGGAGTAAGGGCACAACTGAAGCTGCCTCAAGGAGAGCCAGGACCCGGGAATCGGGAACCGCGGGCAGCATGGGGGGCGGGGCGCACACGTGACGTCACACCCCCTACTGCCTGTGAGTGTGTCTTCAGCTCCGAGAGACGTGGCCAGGAGCAGGGGGCGGGCGCATGCGCACAGCGTCACTGGTTGCTAGGGAAACCCGCGGTCCCAGAAAACCAGTGATTGCTGTAATTTACTACGCAGGCAGCATAGCGGTCCGGGCAGAAGCCCCGCTCGGTCCGGACTCGGACCGCGGGCCGCCATTTAATGATGGCTGCTATAAAATAATTCCTTTAAATTTCATACCTGGGGGGTGTCTATATTATGCCTGTAAAGTGGCGCATTTTTTCTCATGTTTAGAACCTGTCCCTTGCGGCTATAATGAATTGTTGGTCCTGGCAGTACAGATGCATGGGATCCCCCCAGTCCATTACCAGGCCCTTTAGGTCTGGTAGGAATAACCCTTTCATGACTAAGCCTATTTTTGGCATTTGGTGTTTACAAGTTAAAATCCATATTTTTTGCTAGAAAATTACTTAAAACCCCCAAACATTATATATATATATATTTTTAGCAGAGACTCTAGAGAATAAAACTGCGATTGTTGCAATATTTTATGTCACACGGTATTTGCGCAGTGGTGTTTTAAACTCCACTTTTTGGGAAAAGGGACACTTTCATGAGTTTAAAAAAAATGAAACAGTAAAATTAGCCCAATTCTTTTGCATAATGTGAAAGATAATGTTACGCCGAGAAAATAGATACCAAACATGTCCCACTTTATAATTGCACGCACTGGTGGAATGACGACAAAGTACGGTACCTAAAAATCTCTATAGGCGACGCTTTAAATTTTTTTTTACGGTTACCAGGTTAGTGTTGCAGAGGAGGTCTAGTGCTAGAATTATTGCTCTCGCTCTGACGATACCTCACATGTGTGATTTGAACACCGTTTACATATGCGGGCCGACTTCCGCATGCGTTTTCTTTGCTTCACGAGCTCGTGGGGACAGTGGGCGCTTTAAAAATTTTTTTTTATTTTTTATTTATTTTAAAATGAATAAATTGTTTTAAAAAAAATAAAATATGTGATCACTTTTATTGCTGTCACAAGGAATGTAAACATAGGTGGTGACAGGTACTCTTTATGGAGGGATCGGAGGTCTAAAAGACCCCCGATCCCTCCTTTACACTTCAAAGTATTCAGATCGCCGAAAATGGTGATTCTGAATACCGTATATTTTTGTATATACTGTATATTTTTTTAAAACCGGTGCCATTGGCAGCCGAGTAAACGGGAAGTGACGTCATGACGTCGCTTCCGTGTTTACTATGAGGAGACAGGAACAAAGCCGATTACGGCTTCGTTCCAGTTCCTCCCCAGCAGCCAGAGGCATTGCATCGTGAATCGGTGCTCCCCTCCCGCTCCTCTGGCATAACAGCCGAGCGGCTTTTAGCCACTTCAGTTGTTATGGCTGGATAGCCAATCGCCCGCTGTAAAAAAGGGTACTGGGATGATGCCTGCAGGTGCGGGCATCATCCCGGTTTACCCCCCGGAAGCCGAGTACGCACATCTGCGTATGCTCGGCGGGAAGGGGTTAAGGGGAACCACGAACCAAAATGTAAAAAAATAAATTGCGTGGGGGTCTCCCAGGAATGGCTACCCCAAAGCACCCTCCCCCTTTTGAGGGCATGTGGCCTGGTATGGTTCAGGAGGGGGCCCTCTTTTCCTGTGGACTGCCAGGTTGCGTGCTCAGATAGGGGTCTGGTATGGACCCCCACACCCTTTTTTCATTTTGACGTGGTGTTCCCCTTAAAATCCATACCAGACCTGGAGGGTCTGGTATCGATTTTGAGGGGAACCCCCACACCATTTTTTAAAAATAAATTGGTGCAGGGTTCCCCTTAATATCAATACCAGACCTGAAGGGCCTGGTATTGAATTTGGGGGCCCCCCATGCAATTTTTTTTTTTTAATTTTGGTTCCCCTCAATATTCATACCAGACCCAAAGGGCCTGGTAATGGACTGGGGGGATCCCATGCCGTTTTTTCAATGACTTATCTGCACTGCCGAGATCGACAATTCATTATAGCCGTGAGTACTTTTAAATTACTTTTTTTCCTTTAGAAATTTCATTTTGTGCAGGGACTGTTCTAAACATGGAAAAAATGCGCCACTTTACAGTCATATTATAGACACCCCCCAGGTACGAAATTTAAAGGAATATATCACTTTTATTCCTTTACTTTAAGCATTATTAAAATCACTGCTCCCGAAAAAACTTCAGTTTTTAAAACTTTTTTTTGCATTGATACATGTCTCCTGGGGCAGGACCCGGATCCCGTCAGAAACCATGAATCAGACTGAGACAGAAGTACAATTAAATCACACATGTTTATTAATAAAAATAAAAAGGTAAATGGAAAAAGCATAGTCAGCCAGTTCAAAGTTCAATAACCAGATCTTGTAATAAGCCAGGCCTGAAGTCAGGGATCCAAGTAGAGCAACTGCAAGCAGGATAAGGAGACAGAAGGGATGTCAGCAAGCCAGTCTTGAAACAAACCGCAGGAGATGGTTTCTAGTGATGTGACCAATGCGAAGGCAGGGGTGAAGTGAGCTGGAAGACTTTAAGTAGGCAGGTCAGACGAGGATCATCGGGAACAGTTGATAACTGTGGAGAGAGAAGAGAGCTGGCAATTAGCTGACAGCTGAGTGGCCAGCCCAGAGAAGGAAGGGCTAAGCCAGCCCTGACAGTACCCCCTCCTCAATGACCCCTCTCCCTCGGAGGGCCACCAGGCTTGAGGGGAAACCATCTATGGAACTCACGGAGGAGGACAGGGGCATGTACGTCAGAGGATGAAACCCAGGAGCGTTCCTCCGGACCGTACCCCTTGAATGAATGAATGAAATACTTGTATAGCGCACAATGCAAACTGAATCGCCTCTAGGCGCTGTGGCAAGCTTTGATCATCAGCTAGAAGAGGAAGGTCTTGAGTTTTTTCCTAAAAGCCAGGTGATTTTCTTCCAGGCAGATGTTGATTGGTAGAGCATTCCATAGCCGAGGACCTTGGACAGCAAATCTCCAATCCCCCGTCCAATGCACCAGGTACTGTATGTGCCTACGGAACCAACGGGAGTCAACAATGGATTGTACCTCATACTCCTTATGGTTCTCAAACTGAATAGGATGAGGACATGGCACCGAGCTGGTAAATCGGTTACAGACCAACGGTTTCAATGAGGAGACATGAAACACATTTGAAATGCGCATACTAGGAAGAAGGTCCAATGCATAAGCCACTGGGTTAATCCTGCGAAGGATACGGAAAGGCCCAATAAACCGAGGTGCAAACGTCAGTGAGGGAACACGAAGCCAGAGGTTGCGAGATGACAGCCAGACCCTGTCCCCAACCTGGTAGGAAGGCGCAGGCAGGCGTCTGCGGTCAGCATGGAATCTGTACCTATCATTAGCATGACACAAAGCCTCCTGGACTTGTACCCAAGTGGAACGAAGACCACGGAGATGCTCCTCTAATGCAGGAATACTCTGCGGAACAAACGAGTCAGGCAACATGGAAGGTTGGAAACCATAATTCGCCATAAATGGAGACAATCGGGAGGCAGAATTCAAGGCACTGTTGTGAGCAAACTCTGCCCAAGGTAATAGGTCAGACCAGTTATGATGGTCAGAAATATAGCAACGTAGGAATTGCTCCAAGGACTGATTGGCTCGTTCTGCGGCCCCATTAAACTGCGGGTGATACGTAGAAGAGAATGCAAGCTGGATTCCCAACTGTGCACAAAAGGCTCGCCAGACCTGGGAGACAAACTGACTGCCCCTGTCTGAGACAATCACCTTGGGTAGCCCATGTAAGCGAAAAGATCGCCTGAGCAAAAATGGAAGCCAGTTCCTTAGAGGTGGGCAACTTCTTAAGTGGAATACAATGACACATCTTTGAAAACCGGTCAACCACCATAAGGATAACAGTGTTGCCCTGGGAGTTGGGCAACTCCACAATGAAATCCATAGACAGGTGAGTCCGGGGCCTCTCTCCATTGGGTATGGGTTGTAGGGGGCCCACTGGAAGGTGTCGTGGAGTCTTAGCCCTTGTACACACGGTCGGAGATTCCGACGGAATGTGTCCTATCGGACCGTTTTGTTGGATATTCCGACTGTGTGTGGTCTCCATCGGACTGTTTCCATCTGAATATCCGACGGACCAACTTTTCCAACTTGCCGGTAAAATTTTACGACAAAATGCTCCGATCGGACATACTCCGATCATGTGTAGCCTACTCCGACGGACAAAGTGCCACGCATGCTCAGATCAAATTGCTAGACCAAACCTATTGGCTACTAGCCTGAACGTAGTCCCGTCGTAATGAAATAACGTCATCACGTTATGTACAATCGGATTTTCCGACAACTTTGTCCGACCGTGTGTATGCAACATCACTTCCGGACCTCTTCCGGAATTAATTCGTCGGAATTATTCCGACAGATTTGGTTGTCGGAATCTCCGACCGTGTGTACAAGGGCTTACTCTGAGCACACACAGGACAGGCAGCTACGAAGGCAGTAACACCAGCCCGTAGACTAGGCCACCAGAATTGTTGGGAAATGGCCCAAATGAGTTGATTCTTCCCAGGATGGCCAGCTGCTTGGGAGAATGTTAAGTCTGGAGCACAGCAGTATGGAGACTCTCTAGGACAGCGGTCACAAGGTTTATCAGGAGGAGCATGGACCTGAGCAGCAAGAATTTTGTCACCCAAAGGAGATGTAAGACTGGTGCAAACCGTAGCCAAGATACGATCAGGAGGAATCATAGGAACCAGCCCTTTTGATTTTTCATGTTGATGTCCCATAGACTTTCACAGTGTTCCGGCAGCTTTCGAATTTGCCCCAAACACCTCATATCGTTCGGTGTTCTGCAGAACATCCCAACAACCAAAGTTTGGCCCGAACCTATGTTTGGGCAAAACCGTTCACCCATCCCTATTGTAAACATATGTAATGTGTTTAGGCATTGGGCATTAATTAATTTAATTGAGCAAAATAATCATTTATTCTGGCCATAGAGATGGGCTAATGCTCAAGCACCAAATGCACTAAACATGACTGGCCTGCACAGAGTCCTGGCCTCAACATGATAGAACACTTCTGAGATGAATTTGAGCGGACACTGCAAGCCAGGCCTTCTCGTCCACATCAATTGCTGACCTCACAAATGCGCTTCTGAAAGAATGGTTAAACTTTCCTATAGGCACACTCCTAAACCTTGTGGTCAGCCTTCCCAGAAGAGTTGAAGCTGTTATAGCTGCAGAGGGTGGGCCAACTCAAAATTGAACTCTATGGACTAAGACTGGGATGCCATTAAAGTTCATGTGTGTGTAAAGACAGGTGCCCCAATACTTTTGACACTATAGTGTATGAATGAAAACAAAAACAAAAATTCTGGGTTGGAGCAGAAACAATCAAGTGGTTGAGAAAAAGGAGAAGATAAGGCAGAGTCTGACCTGTGTGTTACGTAACCTTCATACAGTGCCTTGCAAAAGTATTCACCCCCTTTTGCTTTTTACTTACTTTGTTACATCATAGCCTTTAGTTCAATGTTTTTTTTTATCTGAATAATATGTGATGGATCAGAACACAATAGTCTAAGTTGGTAAAGGAAAAAATTTGAAAAATATATACATAAAACTATTTTTCAGAAAAAAAAGTATAATTGGCATGTGCATATGTATTTAACCCCTTTGTTATGAAGCCCATAAAAAGCTCTGGTGCAACCAATTACCTTCAGAAGTCCACCTGTGTGCAATCTAAATGTCACATTATCTGTCATTACATATAAACACCTTTTTGAAAGGCCCCAAAGGCTGCAACACCTAAACAAGAGGCACCACTAACCAAACACTGCCATGAAGACCAAAAAACTCTCCAAACAAGTAAGGGGCAATGTTGTTAAGGTCATTAATCAGAGAGGCAGCACAGAGACAGGGGGTAACCCTGGATGAGCTGCAGAGTTCCACAGCAGAGACTGGAGTATCTGTACATAGGACGACAATAAGCCGTACGCTCCATAGAGTTGGGCTTTATGGCAGAGTGGCCAGAAGAAAGCCATTACTTTCAGCAAAAAACAAAATTGCATGTTTTGAGTTTGCGAAAAGGCATGTGGGAGACTCCTAAAATGTATGGAGGAAGGTGCTCTGGTCTGACAAGACTAAAATTGAACTTTTTGGCCATCAAAGAAAACGCTATGTCTAGCGCAAACCCAAAACATCACATCACCCAAAGAACACCATCCCCACAGTGAAACATGGTGGTGGCAGCATCATGCTGTGGGGATGTTTTTCAGCAGTTGGGACTGGGAAACTGGTCAGAGTTGAGGGAAATATGGATGGTGCTAAATACAGGGATATTCTTGAGCAAAACCTGTACCACTCTGTGTGTGATTTGAGGCTAGGACAGAGGTTCACTTTCCATCAGGACAATGACCCCAAACACACTGCTAAAGCAACACTTGAGTGTTTTAAGGGGAAACCTGTAAATGTGTTGGAATGGCCTAGTCAAAACCCAGACCTCAATCCAAAAGCAAACTTGTGCTCAGACTTCAAGTTGGATGGTTTGCACTTGTGAACAGCAATCTTTAAGGAGCTGGAGCAGTTTTTCAAGGAAGAATGGGCAAGAATCCCAGTGGTAAGATGTGGCAAGCTCATAGAGACTTATCCAAAGCGACATGGAGCTGTGATAGCCACAAAAGGTGGCTCTACAAAGTATTGACTTTAGGGGGGGTCAATAGTTATGCACATTGACATTTCTGTTATTTTGTTCTATTTGTTGTTTGCTTCACAATACAAAAAAAAAATCTTAAAAGTTGTGATCATGTTCTGTAAATTAAATGATGCAAATCCTTAAACAATCCATGTTAATTCCAGGTTTTGAGGCAACAAAACACGAAAAATGCCAAGGGGGGGGGGGGGGGGGGGTGAATACTTTATTAGTCCCTTTCATGACAGGTTTACTTTAGAGGTAACCTGAACTGAGAGAAATAGGGGTGCTACCATTGTTGATCTCCTGAAAATGATAGTTTCCCGGGCTACCTTTGCCTTTAATATTTTGTGACATGTAACCAAAAAGGTGGATTAATTGGGACTTTAAATGAGACGTATGGGATTGTATACACCTCCATCCCTATAACTGAATGAAAAGGGGGGGGGGGAGTGAGGTGTGTATGACGGAACCAAAGAAATTCATATAAGTATTAAAAAAATGTATTTACTAAACAGTAAATGGCATGACATGCAACAGTGGTGCATACATGATGATATTACTAACACCATATACATTAAAATTGTAATGACAGCATGGCACATTGCAAAATAGGATATAAATAATAGTCCTCCATGCCATGAGGGCAACAGAATCACAAGATACTAAAATGTGGTTTAATAAAGATAGTTAAACCATCTAGGAAATGTAGGTGTCTCTGGGGACTACAAGTATGCTCCCGGCTTCTCAACTGGTTCTCTTCCCACGGCTCCCATTTGAACAGCCCCTGGTTTATGGTACTACATGGTCTTTACTCCAGTTGACATGTGAGTATTTTTAGGCATGGCCAGCCATTTCCTCCCACCCATATTTCTTCCCCATGTTTGGTTCCAACATTAGATTACACTGGTTATTTATATCCCTTTTCAGATTATTGATTTATCCACTTCTGATGAACTTGATCAGGTCCATGAAATGCGTTGAGCCTTTTTGGATGCATTCATTGACACCTACATTTCCTAGATGGTTTAACTATCTTTATTAAACCACTTTTTTTTTTTATCCGAATAAAGTTTAACAACTTAACAGTACAATAAACTACGCACATTCTGAAGTATTACATTTATACAATACCCTTCACTGAATACAAAGTAGAATAATGTTCTTGTACATAGCCAAAACAGGTTTATAAACAGATTGAACCTGAGGTGTCATTAGTCATTA
Source organism: Lithobates pipiens (assembly GCF_037356315.1). NCBI lineage: Eukaryota > Metazoa > Chordata > Amphibia > Anura > Ranidae > Lithobates > Lithobates pipiens. The sequence goes on along the minus strand of NW_027507788.1, from coordinate 93,081,053 downwards.
TATCTCACAGTGTATGCACCCACAGATATGGTTTAGGAAGACATTCTCATCATATCTTTTCCCCAGAAACTCATTCCAAGGGTGAGGACACACTGAGCTGTTGAGTTCCCATGTTAAGTCAATAGCCTATCAAGAATTAGGTCTAATGAAGCCAAGCCAGGGGTAGCAAGCCAGCAGCCCCAGATCTTGTTGAACCGATTCGGGCTGTCTCTATGCTGATACATCAAGTGCTTATATCAAAGTTAATCCCATATTAGCTAACCACATCTCTAAAGTTGCAGAGGTTTGAGAGATCCATTGCTTTCGAGCTTGGAACAGTGCTCTGGACACCACCTATCTGACATATTTGTTATAACCTCATCCAGTATACCCAATAAGCATGGTTTAGGTTCAAGAGAGACCGTTACTTGAAAAGCATTGTTGATGGTGTTTACTATACAAATCCGAAAGCAGTGCAACTTTGGGCACTGCCAAAGGAGATGTATCAGGTCCCCATTAGCTCACTTGCATCTCACACACAATGGATCCAAGAGCAAATAATTTAAGTGGGGTAAGATGAACCCTCAATAATATATATAGTTGGGACAGTCCTTGGGTTACATTTAAAGAACAGCCATGGACCGAATCCAGGGCCTCCGACCACTGATCCCCATCTATATCATCCACATCCTCCACCCATTTTTCCATAGTCATGTTTGGAATATTCTCCAGGAAATCTGGCAGCAGCATCACATAGCACCTTGAAATGAACCCTTTAGTGGATGTGGATTGCTGCATCATATTGAAAAGAGAAGTAGGAGATAGCACCGCCTGCTCCAAGGATGCTTGCGCTTTAATGGCGTGCTGCAATTGAAGGTAGGGGAAGAACATTTTGTTTGATAAACCATATCTGGCTTGCATCTGCAACCTGCCATTGCTTAACTACCTCAATACACTGCAGTTACACCCCCTTCCTGACCAGACCAATTTTGAGCTTTCAGCGCTCTCACAGTTTGAATGACAATTACTCAGTCATGCAACACTGTATCCATATGAAACTTGCGTCCTTTTTTTCACACAAATAGAGCTTTCTTTTAGTGGTATTTAATCACTAGTGGGTTTTTTATTTTTGTGCTATAAATAAAATAAAACGTAAATTTTGTGAAAAAAATGCCTTTTTCTTTGTTTCTGTCATAAATTTTTGCTAATTAGTAATTTTTCTTCATAAATTTTGGCCAAAATTTATACTGCTACATATCTTTGGTAAAAATAACCCACATTAGTATATATTATTTGGTCTTTGTGAAAGTTATAGAGTCTACAAACTATGGTGCCAATCACTGAAAATTGATCACTTCTGATCAGGCCTTCAGTACATCAGGTGTACCTCATTTCTTGAGACACTAACAAGTCAGGAAAGTACAAATACCCCCCAAATGACCCCTTTTTACAAAGTAGACATTCCAAGGTATTAAGTAAGTAGCATGGTGAGTTTTTTTAAGTTGTCATTTTTTCCCACAATTCTTTGCAAAATGAAGATTTTTTTTTTTTTTTTTACAAAATTGTCATATTATCAGGTTATTTCTCACACACAGCATATGCATTAAACAAATTACACCCCAAAATACATTCTGCAACTCTTCTCGAGTACGGAAATACCACGTGTGAGACTTTTACACAGCCTGGCCACATACAGAGCACCAACATTGATGTAGTACCTTCAGACGTTCTACGAGCAAAAATTACACATCTCATTTCTCAACCACCTATTACACTTTTGAAGGCCCTGGAGTACCAGGACAATGGAATTTCCCATAAAATGACCCCATTTTGGAAAGCAAACACCCCAACGTATAATCTGTGAGGCATAATGAGTCTTTTGAATGGTTAATTTTTTTCCAGAAGTTTTTGGAATATTTGGAAAAAATCAAAACGCATTTTTTTTTACACATTAATTGTCAATTTATAAGATATTTCTAACACATAGCATGTATATAGCAAAAATTACACCCCAAAATACATTCTGCTACTCCTCCCGAGTATGGCGATACCACATGTGTAGGACTTTTACACAGCCTGGACACATAGAGAGGCCGAACATTGAAGTAGTACGTTCAGGCATTCTAGTAGCATAAATGACACATCTCATTTCATTCCTACCTATCACACTTTTGAAGGTCCTGGACCACCAGGACAGTAAAATTACCCACAAAATGACCCCATTTTGGAAAGCAAACACCCCAACGTATATTCTATGAGACATGGGCTGCAAATAGGTACTCGGGTACTCTGATGGCCTGGTGACAGGTACTCGGGTACTCTGATGGCCTGGTGACAGGTACTCGGGTACTTTGATGGCTTGGTGACTGGTATTTGGGTACTCTAAAGGGCGGTGACAGGTACTCGGGTACCAAGATGAACTGTGACAGGTACTCAGGTACTCAGATGGACTGTGACAGGTACTCGGGTACTCAGATGGACTGTGACAGGTACTCGGGTACTCAGATGGACTGGAACAGGTACTCGGGTACTCGGATGAACCGTGACAGGTACTCGGGTACTTTGATGAACTGTGACAGGTGCTCGTGTACTCTGATGGACCGTGACAGGTACTCGGGTACTCTGATGGGCCGTGACAGGTACTCGGGTACTCTGATGGGCCGTGACAGGTACTCGGGTACTCTGATGGGCCGTGACAGGTACTCGGGTACTCTGATGGGCCGTGACAGGTACTCGGATACTCAGATGGACCGTGACAGATACTCGGGTACCCTGATGGACTGTGACGGGTACTCGGGTACTCTGATGTGCCGTGACAGGTACTCTGATGGGCTGGGACAGGTACTCGGGTACTCTGATGGACCATGACAGATACTCGGGTACCCTGATGGACCGTGACAGGTACTCGGGTACCCTGCCGAAATGCGCTGCAAATCCGCCAAAAATAGCGGCGTTTTACCGCCGACGCAAGGTGCGGTGTGGTGTGAAAGGGGTCTAAGATGCACACTGCTGTATGGAATTTGTTAATGATAACCCACCCTCTCCTCTAGCAACAACAGACCCCCTGCAACAAAATACCCCCACAATAACAATAGATCCACTCCACAGAACAATAGACTCCAGCAGCCAGCAACAATAGATCCCTCCCAGGAACAACTGCCCCCCCCCCCCCCCTTAGTAACAATGGACTCCACCCTCAACCATAGATATTCCAACCAATAATACATTCCCCTGCAGCCAGCACTAATAGACCATCCAGCATACACTAGCACCCCTTGTCATTACATACAGTGTGTATAGAAAATAATCACATTTTGTTGCTTTTCAGGCTGAAATGGAGATACACAGTTTTTGTTTTATCCAGATGTATTCACTCAGTGGAACTAAGAACACCCAAGTGAAAGATATAACACCAACTTGTCAGAAAAAAAAAAAATCAAAAACAGAATCACTGTTGGAAAAAGGATCACCCCCTTGTAACTTATATTTTGTTGTACCCCCTTTTGCTTTAAATTACAGCCTTTGATCTGTGATATGTCTGGGATATGTCTCTACTAACTTTGCACACCTAGACTAAGTTTGGGCTCTGACAAGCCAGGCAAGCACATTCACCTTTTTATCCTTCAACCACTGTGTGGTAATTCTTGCTGTGTTCTTTGGGACATGTTGGAAGGTAAATCACCTTTCCTTTGACAACTTTCAGGTAGAGGGCAGCAGATTTTCCTCAAGAATTTGACAATATTTTGCCCCATCCATTTTTCCTTCTATCCGGCCAAGTGCTCTAGTCCCTGCTACAGAGAAACATGCCCATAACAGGCTATTACCACTTTCATGCTTTACTGTAGGAATTGTGTTATTTGGATGGTGACCTGTATTGGATTTTCACCAGACATATCTTTTGGTGTTGAGGCCAAATTATTTAGTTTAGATTATAATTTAGATTTTAGTCTCATCTGACCATTACACCTTTTTCCATGTGGCCTCAGAATCTTCAAGGTGCATTTTGGCAAAGCTCAGTCATGACTGCATGTGGCCTTTCTTGAGGTGTGGCTTTTTTCTTGCAAACCACATTTGTGGAGAATTTGTAATATTGTTGTCACGTGCACAATGACCACTCTTTGTCATAAATTCCTGCAACTGCTTCAGAGTTTCTGTAGGCTTCTTGGTAGCCTCTCCGACCAGTTTCCTCCTGGTTCTTTCATCCAGTTTGGAGGGATATTATAAATGGCCTCACAATATAAAGAATATAAACATACAACATTACATAATACACCATCATCCCAAATTGATATAGAGTACATTTTTGAAAAATCTGGTCCCCAACCAGAAATGTCAACAAGGGGAAGAGAGCAGAGGGACTATTACGGTGCACATTACGGATGGTAAGGACATTAGGAGAACAATTGTGTAAAAATATTATATCAATTTATTTAGACATAAAATCAATACAGATAATCAAGGGCTGGTATAGAAGGTGAAGTATTTCGACTAATTTCGCTTTTCAGCTTCTTCAGGAAATACCAACATCTAAAATATATATAGATATAAATCACAATTGAATATACAACAACATAATAAGGTACAATTAAATAAAAGGGGAACATTTTTTCGAAATTACATTCAAGGTCTTACCAACGCGCCCAAGCTCCCAGGATAGTTCAGGTGACCGAAGGAAGCCTTCCCCGGCGGCTGGGAAAGGTATTGATCCCAACATTAGCCGATATCTGTGTAAAGATAGTTTACAGTTTTGAGGGATGTCCTGACCCAGGGAGGGTCTGTGTTGTACCAATTACCTTCCACTTCTTAGTAATAGACTTCAGTGTGCTTCTAGGCAATAATGTTTTTTTTTCCATCTCCTGACTTGCCTGTTTGCAACTTTATCCCAAAGATCTTTTGACAGTGCCTTGCCACTCAAAGTTGATTGCTTCAGTTGCACTGCAAAGGAATTAAAAACTCCAAGAAAGCTATTTTCAAGCTGAGCTAATCAAAAGGACCACAGCTGATCACAGTTTTAAGTCAAGTGGCTTTGTGTGCCATTGAGAAGGTGACACCTGACACAGTTTACAAGTCATTTTTAAGAAGGGGGGGGTGATCCTTTTTCCAACTCAGTGATTCTGTTTTTGATTTTTTTTAATTATATTCTGACATGTTGGTATTATATCTTTCACTTGGAGTAAATACAGCTGGATAAAACAAACGCTATATGTGTACGTCTTCATTTCAGCCTGAAAAGCAACAAATTGTGATTATTTTAGAGGGGGGTAATCCTCTTCTATACCCACTGTACATCCGATGCTTAAGGTGCCAGAACTGCATTCCCCCTCACCCCCCACCCCCTTTCCCCCTAAAAAAAAGCCCTGGATATGTTTACTAAGATCTCAAGACATATACAAATGCTAAGTAGGGGGATAGGCAGTTGGATGATGCTATGACATGTAACCAATTTTTTTTAACCACTTCCCACCCAGCCAATGTACATATACGGCCGGGTGGGAGCCGCCTCCTTCTGACTGGATGTTTAGGAACGTCCGTCAGAAGGAGGGGGATGCCGCGCAGCGGCGCGATCCCGATGAGCTCGTGTCACCCGGACACGGCGCATCTTGGATCGGCAGGAGGGCTCTGTGATTGGCCCTCCTGATCACATGAAGGCCGTGCCCAATCACGGCCGTCATGTGATGTAAACAAACAGCCGATTGATAGGCAATCGGCTCTCCTCTCCTCACACGGAAGTCGTCGCTGAGGAGAGGAGAGCAGATCGCTGCAGCTGGAAAAAAATAAAAAACGGAGTCGTGAATAATTACCATCAAAATAAAGCTCTATTTGTGCGAACAAAATGATAAAAATTTCATTTGGGTACAGTGTAGCATGACCGCGCAATTGTCATTGAAAGTGCGAGAGCGATGAAAGCTGAAAATTGGGCTGTAGTGGTTAAACAAATATTGTTTATTTTGTATAAATTACCAGAACAAAATAAAACAGTTCAATGAACGGTTTTAATGTGTTTCTAATAAAATTTATGGATTTTCAGAAAAAAAACATTGTTTGTGAATTTTCTGATCCTCTCGTAAATATAGAAAAAGTTCTTATCACTTTCCAACAGGCTTCTGACGTAAACTATAGTTGTGATATTTACTTACCTGGGATGTGGTGCTGAGATATAAATAGTTGGGAAATTAGCACCTTTAAATACTAAACTTGCTTCACCAAATATTCTTCAAGTTTATGTATAAAAATACACCCCAAAATAAATTGGAAACAAACAAATTGATGACAAATGTACATAGTAGTCACTGTTTCCTTTGTAGATATTATGGGAAAGGTCAGATGTCTGGAGGTGAGTCATGGGAAAGGACAATCTGCTCACAATACAGACCTCTATAAACCTTGTCTGGAGCTGACAACGTTCCTTTTAAAATTCCAACAACTCAAACAAGAGTTACCACCAGCTCACTATGCTTTATATCTGGATATGCTTGTTCCTGGGGCTTGCAGGTAAAATCAAATTACCATCACCCCTCATATCATTTCTGTTGTAGTTTAAATTAGAGATAGTGTTGTCTTGAAGTGCAATTATATCTAAAATATTTTTCCTGTTTTGGATAGAATATATAAGGATTAGAAACCTAAAAGGTTGTCATTACTGTAGGTGTCCCTGCTAGAGAAAGTGATCTTCTCAATGTCTTCTAGGCACCAATGCCATCAAGATAGTTAGTGTTGGGAAACCCAACATTTTAAAATGGTCATTAGAACAAAAGAGCAATGGTGACATTTTCCAAAGAGGACACCTGCTCCAGTGACCACTGTCCAAGATTTCCACTCGCCTCCTGTTGAATGCCTAAGATAGAAAGGAAAGATAAATCTCCCTTAATGGGAAATAGACATAAAATAATAAGATGGCAGATATATTAACCATCTCTTGCACTTTAAAAAAAAAAAAAGCTCTACATACAGTGCCTTGAAAAAGTATTCATACCCCTTGACCATTTTCCACATTTTGTCATGTTACAACCAAAAACGTAAATAGCACATCATTTTAAAGTGGAAGGAAAATGATAAATGGTTTTCAAAATGTGTTAGGCATAAATATGTAAAAAATGTGGCATGCATTTGTATTCAGCCCCCTTTACTCTGATGCAGGTAACTAAAATCTAGTAGAACCAATTGCCTTCAGAAGCCACCTAATTAGTAAATATTGTCCACCTATGTGTAATTTAATCTCAGTATAAATATAGCTGTTCTGTGAAGTCCTCAGAGGTCTGTTAGAGAACCTTAGTGAAAACAACAGTTTGTGATATGGCACACAAGGATATGACAATAACCAGGTTCACTACTGGAAGAAAGAGGGGGAGGGGAGGGGAAATAATGGGAAGAATGGGCAGTGAAAAAAAACAATAAGCTGGTTCAATCACCAATGGTCATAATAAAACAATGTTTTTTACGGCATATTTAAAAAAAAAAAAACAGTATAATAAAAATCAATGGGGGGGCTGCCAGTTCTGAGTTGAAATGCACAAAAAACTCTGGAATAGACAAGAAACAAAGGAACAGAGAAGCACGGATTATGAATGCAATGATATAAGGAGTGCTGGACATGACAGTGTGGATGAGGGACACAGAGGGTTAAGCTTTATGGGTGGAGTTCAGGAAAAGGTTTGCAGGAAACAAGTTCAGTGTAGGGGAGGGGTCACATAAAAGGGAGAGGTGTGGCTTTAAGGAATCATTCGGAGCCCAGTAAGACACAGAGGAGGCAGTTTTTCGCTGCTCCTCTGCTATGGCGGACCTCGAGGGACTCTTCGCACGGCTGCGACGGGCGGCGGAGGTGCACGGTGCGGACTGGCTGCGGGAACGTGTGGGTGACCTGGCGGACGGCGATGTGGACGGCGGCGGGACAGGTGAGGTTCCACTGCGCGCGCGGAGGTCTCGGCCTCCGGCGCGTTTTTCTCCTGGGCCTACTCCTCGGCCGCCTCGTGACTCCCGGAGCCCGGGGGTGGACCGATCGGTCCCCCCGGCAAAACGGCAGGTTCTCGGCTCCCCCCGGTCCGGGCGGTCGTTGCGCCGCCGACCGGAGGGGGGCGGGGCTTCGCGGCCGCATGGAAATGGCGCCGGGACCGCACGGGGCCCGGTGGAGGTGGGGGGGAGGGTGGATGGCTCTGGGTCGGCAGGCCAAGGGGGGGTGCACGTGGCGGGGGATCTGCGGCATGCTGGGTCTGGGGCCAGCATCCGCGCGGTGGGGGGGAGGGGGGCGCTCCGGGGGGGTCACATGCTGGAGGGGGGGGAGGGTGGGTCGCAGAAGGCTGCCAAGGTGCCTGGCAGGGCTGGTTTTAGACGCCGGCATGCCGGGGGCGGCGGGGGGAGGAGGACATTGCCTGCAGTCCCGGATCGCAGGGACCGGATGGACCGCGCGGAGCACAGGGGGATGGCCGCGTCCCCGGTGCGCGCTGGAGAGGTCGGTTCGGAGAGCGAGCTGTCCCAGGAGGAGGAGGGGTCCTTTTCTGCACCCGGACCGGTACCGGTCGCCGAGGCCCCTGGGGGCCCGGGTAAGTTGCGGGAGTCTACATTGCTGGCGGATGCCTTGCGGGATCTGATGGGGGTGGCGCAGGGGGGTGCGGTACCCACGGGATCCCGGGACGTATTGGGGGGGTTGCGGCAGGTTCAGCGCAGGGGGCGGGGCCTGTGGCCCCGGGGGGGCCGTCAGGTCAGTTGCAGGAGCTGTTGGGGGGGCTGCAGGCCCTGGTTGGTAAGTTTGCTGGGGGCTCCGGGTCGCCTCAGGTGGCCCCCTGGACGGGTAATGTGGGGGGGGCCGGGGGGGCGGAGGTCATTCCTGCGCGGGATTCACCGCCTGCTGCGGTGTCGGGGAGCATGGATGCGGGGGCCGTGGGCTCGGGGGTCCCCCCGGTGCCCGCGGACCCGGGGGCGCGGTCTGACCTGGTTAGGATCGCGGATGCTGCCCGGTGCGAAGTCTATGTTTGTTTCGAAGGCCCATTGGGGGCGCATTTGAAGCAGGAGGTGCGGGACAAGATCGGCAAGGGTGAGTATGTGGAGATTTTCTCTTTGCTCCCCCTCGAGAAATTTAATTTGGACAGGGTTAAGCCGGACAGTTCCAAGAAGGACGACGAGGAAAAACGTAGGTATCGGCTGATCCCGCGCACATTTGCAAATTGGCTTCAGGCGTTCGCTATCTTGGCTAGCGTGATAGGGGAAAAGAACCCCGAGCATTGCTCGGCGTTATTTTGTTACCTGGACGCGATTGGGGAGGCTCACCGAGTGTATGGAGGGCTGGCTTGGCTGCGCTATGATGAGCAGTTTCGTCAGCGTAAGGCAGTGCGGGCTGACCTGCGGTGGGATCACAAGGACATAAGCCTCTGGATGAGGCTTATGTCTGCTCCGCGGGCGCCCACTCCGTTTCTTCAGGGGGGGGCCGGGAGTGCGTCTTCCTCGGGACTGCCGGCCGGAAAGAAGTGGGGGGTGTGCTGGCCCTTCAATGAAGGGGCTTGTAAATTCGGAGGCGCGTGCCGCTTCAAGCATGAGTGCTCCGGGTGCGGCGGCACCCACCCCCTGTCCCGCTGTTTCAAAAAAGGTCAGCGTGCCGGTGCCGCCGGTCAAAAAAGGGATGACGCCGGTGAACCTGGGAAGGATGCTTCCTTTCCTAAATAGGTATCCGGATGGTGCGGCGGCGCGGGGGTTAATTCTGGGTTTTCGGGACGGTTTTAGGATTCCCTGTTCTTTGGGAGGGGTGCCGCCGTTGGCCAGGAATTTGCGTTCGGCTTTAGATCACCCGGGGGTGGTGGATGATAAATTGGGTAAAGAGGTGGCGCTGGGCCGGATGGGTGGTCCTTTCGAAGTGCAGCCGTGGGGGGACCTGGTGGTCTCCCCGTTGGGTGTAGTTCCTAAGAAGGAGCCGGGGAAGTTTCGCTTGATTCATCACCTGTCTTTTCCGAAAGGGGGGTCGGTCAATGATTTCATTGACCCGGAGGCGTGTACGGTTTCCTACACGTCTTTTGACGCGGCGGTACGGTGGGTCAGGCGGTATGGTCGTGGGGCTCTCATGGCCAAGGCGGATGTGGAATCGGCGTTTCGCCTTCTGCCGGTCCACCCGGACAGCTTCCGGCTGTTGGGATGCCATTGGCGGGGCAAGTTTTATGTGGACTTGTGCCTGCCCATGGGTTGTTCCATTTCATGCGCCTATTTTGAAGCTTTTAGTTCATTCTTGGAATGGGTGGTGAGAGATGTTTCGGGCCTGGAGTCGGTCATCCACTATTTGGATGATTTTCTGTGCGTGGGCCCGCCTGCCTCCAATGTGTGTGCGATTCTTCTGTCCACGTTGCAGCACATTGCGGGCAGGTTCGGGGTGCCGTTGGCGGGGGATAAGACGGAGGGCCCGGTGACGGAATTGAGTTTTCTGGGAATCGTGATTGATTCTATGGCAATGGAGTGTCGATTGCCAGAGAATAAATTACGGGATCTGCAGGCGGAGTTGGCAGGCATGCAGGGCCGGCCGAAGGTTCAGCTTCGGGCCCTGCAGTCCCTGTTGGGCAAGCTGAATTTCGCTTGCCGGATCATCCCTATGGGCCGTGTGTTCTGCCGACGGCTGTCGGGGGCCACTGCCGGGGTAACCGCCCCTACCCACTTCGTGCGTTTGCGAAGGGAACACCAGGAGGACCTGCGGGCTTGGCATGAATTTTTGGAGTCGTATAATGGGCGGGCTATGTGGATGTCGGGGCCAGTGAGCAACTTCGACGTGGAGTTGGTTACTGACGCGGCTGGCTCTACGGGTTATGGGGCTTTTTTCCCGGGGTCGGTGGAGTGCGGAACCTTGGCCACGCTCATGGGAGGTTGCGGGGTTGTTGGGCAATTTGGTTTTGCTAGAATTGTTCCCGATAGTGGTGGCATTGGAGTTGTGGGGGGCAGAGTTTCGTAATTTGAAGTTACGCATCAATTGCGATAACATGGGGGTGGTCCAGGTCCTCAATCGGATGACTGCTTCTTCCCCCCCGGTCATCCGGCTGCTGCGACACCTGGTCTTTCGCTGTTTGCGGCTCAATGTTTACGTTTATGCTGTGCACATACCTGGGGTGGAGAATTCTTTGGCTGACTCGCTCTCTCGTTTTCAGTGGGACAAGTTCCGGCAGCTGGCGCCGGGAGCGGAGGAGTCGGGGGCGCCATGCCCCGGGTGGATGTGGGAACTTCCCTTGGAATCGCCGCAGGTTGGTTAAAAAGGTCGTTGAGTGAGGCTACATGGTCCGCTTATTCTAGAGTGTGGGCGGAATGGTGGGCGTTCCTGCGGGAGGTTGGAGTGGCTGGTCGGGGCTCCGACCGGCGCTGGGTGGTATTGTACTGGGTTGCCCGGAACATTGAGACGGGCCTGTCTCCCGCATCTATTGAGCGGAAGCTGGCGGGGTTGGCCTTTTTGTTCAAACTGTGGGGGGAGCCGGACGGGACGAAGGATTTTTGGGTGAGGCAAACGTTGAAGGGGTACAGGAGGGATTGGAAGGGTAGGGATGCGCGCCGGCCGGTGTCATTTGACAATCTGGTGGCAATTTGTTCTCGGCTGGGGGACGTTTGCTCGTCTGCTTACGAGACCGTCCTGTTTACCGCAGCGTTTTCGTTGGCGTTTTATGGGGCTTTTAGGATTGGGGAGTTGGTGTGTCGCTCAAAACGGGTGGCTGGGGGTCTGTTGGATCAGGATGTGCAGGTGGTGGCGGATCGGGTGAGTATACGGTTGCGTAGGTCTAAGACTGATCAACGGGGCAAGGGAGTGGCGATTACGCTGCTCGCCCTGCCGGGCTCGGTAGTGTGCCCGGTGGCGGCGGTACGGGCTTTCCGGGCGGTGCGGCCTGGGAGGGCGGGCCCCTTTTTGGTGCACGAGGAGGGCTCTTTTCTATCCCGTTTTCAGTTTGTGTCGGTCTTTCGGCAATGCCTGAGGGCGGTGGGTTTGGATGAGCGGGACTACGCGTCCCACTCTTTTCGGATTGGGGCGGCCACGGAGGCGGCTCGATGTGGGCTGGAGGAGGCGGTGGTTCGCCGGATTGGTAGATGGGAGTCCCGGAGGTTCCGGTCCTATGTCCGGCCGCAGTTGCTACTGGGGTAAGGAGGGTGCGGCTGGGGGTTGTTTGCTGTGGGATTTATGGGGGGGAGGACTGTGCTTGTAACATTCCTTTGGTTGTTGTGTTATTTCTCTTGTTTTCATTCCAGATGGAGGTTCTCAACGCCTCGTTTGGATCCTGGGGCATTCGTACGTCTGCTGGGGGGCCAGGAGAGGTGATTGTGGTTGGGTTTCCCGGGCATGAGGTGGGAGCGTGTCATGAGGGAGGTGGAGCGTTTCGCTTTGAGGGATAGGCCCCCGGATGTGCTGGTTGTTCATGCGGGGGGCAATGACCTGGGAGTTCGGAAAGTGAAGGACATTTTGGCGGATATCAAGGCTGATGTGTTGCGCATGCGAGTCCTTTTCCCGGGCACCATTTTGGTGTGGTCAGACATTGTGGCCAGAACGGTGTGGCGGGGGGCCAGGTCTTTAGCCAGCCTTGAGAAAACCAGGATTAGGGTTAATAAGGTTGTTGGGCGGTTTGTAGTGCAGAACGGGGGCATTGTGGTAAGACACAGGGAATTGGAGGTTAATGTAGGGCTTTATCTTAGGCGGGATGGCGTTCATCTATCGGATGTGGGGATTGACCTCTGGTCCTTTGGCTTACAGGAGGGCATACAGAAAGCTCTTCGGGTGTGGGGCGGCCCTCAAGGTTGAGGGGGTCACCCTTTCGGGCTGTTGCGGTGTGTTTTCTGGTGGTTTCTGACGGTAGACAGGTACTCAGAAGGGATCTGAGGGTGTGGGGGGCTCATCTAACGATCGGCCCCTCTGGGTATTCCTGAACGTTGGAGGGAATACGGTTATGTTCACTGGCGGAAGTTGTCTCCGACCGGTCACAGGTGGAGGCCTTTGGGAAGTTGGTCAGGTGTACCGCAGTGATTGGGTATTGGCTTAAGTGTGGTCACCGTCAGAGATCACCAGAATGGGCAGTTAATGTTAATTAAAATGTGGTTTAATGTTAATAAAGTTATTTATATTTATATATTTATATATATATTTATATATTTATATATTTTCATATTTACAAGTTATTGGAGTAATTTTGAGTTATGTTTAATAAAGGCTGTTGTGGCCAGTTTACTCCAACCTATGGTGTGGTCTCGTTTCTAATAGATAAGGAATAGTATAAGGGGAACATTCAGACTACACTAGTCAAGAGAAGCACGGATTATGAATGCAATGATATAAGGAGTGCTGGACATGACAGTGTGGATGAGGGACACAGAGGGTTAAGCTTTATGGGTGGAGTTCAGGAAAAGGTTTGCAGGAAACAAGTTCAGTGTAGGGGAGGGGTCACATAAAAGGGAGAGGTGTGGCTTTAAGGAATCATTCGGAGCCCAGTGTGACACAGAGGAGGCAGTTTTTCCCACCCTCCCGCCCTATTGTTATGTGTTTGTTTTGTGGTGTTTTGTTGCTGGTCTTTTCTTCTTTTGCAGGTTTCGTCGGTTGTCACGGCAGCTGAAAGTTTTTCGTGTTGGCGGTGTGTTTTCTGGTGGTTTCTGACGGTAGACAGGTACTCAGAAGGGATCTGAGGGTGTGGGGGGCTCATCTAACGATCGGCCCCTCTGGGTATTCCTGAACGTTGGAGGGAATACGGTTATGTTCACTGGCGGAAGTTGTCTCCGACCGGTCACAGGTGGAGGCCTTTGGGAAGTTGGTCAGGTGTACCGCAGTGATTGGGTATTGGCTTAAGTGTGGTCACCGTCAGAGATCACCAGAATGGGCAGTTAATGTTAATTAAAATGTGGTTTAATGTTAATAAAGTTATTTATATTTATATATTTATATATATATTTATATATTTATATATTTTCATATTTACAAGTTATTGGAGTAATTTTGAGTTATGTTTAATAAAGGCTGTTGTGGCCAGTTTACTCCAACCTATGGTGTGGTCTCGTTTCTAATAGATAAGGAATAGTATAAGGGGAACATTCAGACTACACTAGTCAAGAACCCTCAAAGTGCAGTATAAAGGTCTTTGTTTAATAAAATAATAAAATCAGATTCACTCACAAACTTAGTGAAAAGTTAGGTATGTATAGGCATCATCTGCTGTGCGATCCAGAAGGAGAGGTCATGGGTTGTCATTAGGGCAGTGAAGGAGGCTTCCTGGAGTGGTCCCTGGTCCGGGCACACCGCTGGTGTGCGATGCTTCCAGGTAGTGTGGAACGCAGGTCCCTGGCGTACACTCCTGTCCCACTTCCTCCTTCCACCCAGGGACCATTAAGGCGACTCCTCCTGTCCACTCTGAAAGTGCAGAGCAACTCGCGCATGCGCCGTGCATGCCCGGCCATGAAGCTGAAAGCTGTTACGACCAGGGGAAGAGGAGTGATGCTCCGTTCGATCGCATCGCTGGACCGTGGAACAGGTAAGTGTCTGTTTATTAAAAGTCAGCAACTACACTTTTTGAACCTGCTGGCTTTTAACCACTTAACAACCGGCCCATAGCCGAATGACGGCTACAGGGCGGTTGTTTAACTCTGGGAGGACGTCATGTGATGTCCTCCCAGAATTCCGCTCTCACGCGCCCCCTGGGGCGCGCACTCGAGAGCATCCTGCGGACCCGGCGCATCACGAATCACGGTAAACGCCCACTCATCGCGGCCGTTTACCACGTGATCGCTCCGTTAAATGACGGAGTGATCACTTGTAAACAAACCGGCGTCATGTTATGACGCCAGTTCCTCCCTCCCCCTCTCTGTACTGATCGGTACAGCGGAGGGGGAAGAGATCGGTGTCAGCAGCGATGTGGGCTGCATCTGCAGTGCCCACATCGCTGCTCACCGAAATTTAACCCCTCAATTCCCTGCCATTACTCTGCAATACCCTGCAACACTCTGCAATACACTGCAACACCCGCCAATACCCCGCAACACTCTGCAATGCTCTGCAACACCCGCCAATACCCTGCAATGCTCTGCAACACCCGCCAATACCCTGCAACACTCTGCAATGCTCTGCAACACCCGCCAATACCCTGCAACACTCTGCAATGGTCTGCAATGCTCTGCAACACCCGCTAATAACCTGCAACACTCTGCAATGCTCTGCAACACTCTGAAACACCCGCCAATACCCTGCAACACTCTGCAATGCTCTGCAACACTCGCCAATACCCTGCAACACCTGCCAATACCCTGCAACACTCTGCAATGCTCTGCAACACCCCCCAATACCCTGCAACACTCTGCAATGCTCTGCAACACCCGCCAATACCCTGCAACACTCTGCAACACCCGCCAATACCCTGCAACACTCTGCAATGCTCTGTAACATCCGCCAATACCCTGCAACACTCTGCAATGCTCTGCAACACTCGCCAATACTCTGCAACACTCTGCAATGCTCTGCAACACCCGGCAATACCCTGCAATGCTCTGCAATGCAATACTCTGCAACGTCATACTCTGAGATACTCAGCCATACTCGGAGATACCCAGTCATACCCAGCCATACTCGGAGATACCCAGTCATACTCAGCCATAGTCGGTGATACCCTGCAATACCCAGCCATAGACATCCCCCCCTCCCGTCGCCCTCCGGTGCTTCTACCGACTCGCCAATACAATCAAAGCCAGAATCTTTTTTTTTTTTTCAGGCTTCCCAGCTTAGAGGTGAGATGTGGGGTCTTATTGACCCCACATCTCACTGTAAAGAGGACCTGTCATGCCATATTCCTGTTACAAGGGATGTTTACATTCCTTGTAATAGGAATAAAAGTGATCAAAAAAAATATTTTTGGGGAAAAAAATGTCAAACTAAAATAAATAAAGTAAAATGAATAAAAAAACATTTTTTTTTTAAAGCACCCCTGTCCCCATGTGCTCGCATGCAGAAGCGAACTCATACGTAAGTCCCGCCCACATATGAAAACGGTGTTCAAACCACACATGTGAGGTATCGCTGCGAACGTTAGAGCGAGAGCTAATTCTAGCCCTAGACCTCCTCTGTAACTCAAAACATATAACCAGTAAAAAAAAAAAAATCGTCACCTATGGGGATTTTTAAGTAGCAACGTTTGGCGCCATTCCACGAGCGTGTGCAATTTTGAAGAGTGACATGTTAGGTATCTATTTACTCAGCGTAACTTCATCTTTCACATTTATGCAAAAATTTTACTAACTTTATTGTGTTTTTTTTTTTTAAGCACAAAACTGTTTTTTTTTTCCAAAAAAAAGCATTCGAAAAATTGCTGCGCAAATACCGTGCGAGATAACTGTGCAACGACCACCATTGTATTCTCCAGGGTGTTTGCTAAAAAAACATATATAATGTTTTGGGATTCTATGTAATTTTCTAGCAAATAAATTATGATTTTTACATGTAGGAGAGAAATGTCAGAATTGTCCTGGGTGCTCCAGAACGCCTGATGGCGCTCCATGCATGTTGGGCCTCTGTATGTGGCCACGCTGTGTAAAAGTCTCACACATGTGGTATCGCCGTACTCGGGAGTAATAGCAGAATGTGTTTTGGGGTGTAATTAGTGGTATGCATATGCTGTGTGTGAGAAATAAACTGATAATATGACACAATTTTGTGAAAAAAAAAAGTAAAAAAAAATCTTGATTTTACAAAGAATTGTGGGAAAAAATGACAACTTCAAAAAACTCATCATGCCTCTTACTAAATACCTTGGAATGTCTTATTTCCAAAAAGGGGTCATTTGGGGGGTATTTGTACTTTTTTGGCATGTTAGGGTCTCAAGAATTGAAATAGGCCGTCAGTACTTCAGGTGTGATAAATTTTCAGATATTGGCACCATAGCTTGTGGACTCTATAACTTTCACAAAGACCAAATAATATCCACCAATTTGTACTTATTTTTACCAATGATATGTAGTAGTACCGTATATACTCGAGTATAGGCCGACCCGAATATAAGCCGAGGCCCCCAATTTACCCCCAAAAAACTGGAAAAAATTATTGACTCGTGTATAAGCCGAGGGTGAGACATGCCTGTCCATCCCTGTGTGTCCGTCCATCCCTGTGGGTCCATCCATCCCTGTGTGTGTGTCCATGCATCCGTGTGTGTGTGTGTGTGTCCATGCATCCGTGTGTGTGTGTGTGTGTGTCCATGCATCCGTGTGTGTGTGTGTGTGTGTGTGTGTGTGTGTCCGTGCAGCCTACCTGTGTCCAGCCTGCCTGTGTCCGTCCAGCCTGTGTCCGTCCAGCCTGCGTCCCGTCCAGCCTGCGTCCCGTCCAGCCTGCGTCCCGTCCAGCCTGCGTCCCGTCCCGGCCCGGCCCGTCCCGGCCCGGCCCGTCCCGTCCCGGCCCGTCCCGTCCCGAGCCGAGCCTCCGTCCTTCAGCTCTTCGTCGGCGGCCATTCTAGGATTCAAAAGCCGCGCCTCCGTCGGTGATAGGCGGAACACTCAATTTCCCACTGACTGCTGTTCCGCCTATCGGATGTCCGTGATAGGCGGAACACTCAATTTCCCAGCAGCCTGTGTTCCGCCTATCACGGGCATCGTCTCATCCTCGTCCGTAGTACGAGGATGAGACGATGTCCGTGATAGGCGGAACACAGGCTGCTGGGAAATTCAGTGTTCCGCCTATCACAGGCGAAGGCGGAGGCGGAGGCGCGGCGTTTGAATGTTAGAATGGCCGCTGTCTGTCTGCTCGATACGCTGATCGAGCAGGCAGACAGCGATGACTCGAGTATAAGCCGAGGGGGGCACTTTCAGCCTCAAAAAAGAGGCTGAAAATCTCGGCTTATACTCGAGTATATACGGTATACATTTTGGCCAAAATTTATGAAGAAAAAATTACTAATCTGCTAAATTTTATAGCAGAAACAAAGAAAAATTTTTTTTTTTTTTTACAGAATTTTCTGTATTTTTTCTTTTATAGCACAAAAAATAAAAAAACCGAGTGGTGATTAAATACCACCAAAAGAAAGCTCCATTTGTGTGAAAAAAAGGATAAAAAATTCATATAGGTCCAGTGTTGCATGAGTAATTGTCATTCAAAATGTGAGAGCACCGAAAGCTGAAAATTGGTCTGGTTATTTAAGGGTGTTTAAGTGCCCAGTGGTCAAGTGGTTAATAAACATAAAAAGCCTGGAACTCCGCTTTAAGTCACATCAAATACATTTTTTACACTTACACATAACCTTGCAAAGCATTTTGTTATGTCTATTTTAGAATTATAATATCAAAAGGGATAAACAAGGAAAGTTAGAGCTTGCATACACTTTAAGCCAAAACGTTTGCTGTGCCCTGCAAAGCAGTCGTTGGTTTGTTCTGGTTTCTTGTCTTCATCACGCTTTCTCTGCTACCATTTTTTATTTTTTTTGATGATTGTATTAGAACAGGGAAGGGTTGTACATTCTGTCAGGTGTGTATTGCTGTCCATTAGAGATGGCCTTGGGGTTCGCCCGGCGGTCAGTTCGCGGCAAACTTTGCTCGTTCGCATTTCGCCAAACCGGCGGACTTATGGCGCTATTCACGCTGGACATATTTATTTACATTGTGAAGAACTTTGACCCCTGACACATCTATCATGGGGTACAGGACAGCCAATTGAGACATTTCAGCACATGGACATACCCCCTACCTTTTAAATAGACCTGATCTGTCGGCCATTTTACATTCTGTCTTTTGTCAGTGTAGGGAAAGGACGCTGTATGGAGCAGGGACAGTCAGTCTGTAATCACTAGCTATTGGGTCCACAAAAGTCCTTTTAAGGACTGGTATAGGTGTACAGTATACAGGGTTGTAATACACTTAAAATATACTTTCTTTCAAATATAGAAAGCATATTATAGTGCACTGCAGTGCTGACCGATTCTGCAGCTGTCTTTTCTCAATGTATGGATAGAGTTTGCTGTTTGGAGCAGGGACAGTCCGTAATTCACTAGCTAGCTACTATTAGGTCCACAAACGTCCTTTTAAGGACTGGTATAGGTGTACTATTTGGTTTGCAGTATATAGGGGTGTAATACACATATAAAATACTTTCAAATATAGAAAGCATAGTATAGTGCATTTCTACTGTGCAGCATTGTGACTGCTGAGCGGTTCTGCAGCGATACTACAAAGAGTGACAAACGCAATTAGAAAAAAGTATTATAACTGGTGTGATAGACCAGTGGCCCCCAAAAACAACAGATTGAAGCGGGGTGTTATATACCCTCTTCCACATACATACTGCACTTCTCTAGAGACTTTTTGTCACAGGGTCATTTAAAAAATGACAGGCAGAGGAAGAGGCAGGCCATTCCGCAGGGGTGGTAGGGGTAGGGCAGGAGCAACAGGCTTGAGCCAAAGTGGGAAATTGCAGAAGGTGCGTTAGATTACGTCAAAGGACACACCAGACTTAGTTGAGTGGCTCACTCAGCCTTACTCTTCTGCACCCTCCTCATCCTCTCGATCTGCACCCTCTTCACTCTCTGCTGTGTGCATTCCCAAAAACACTACCACCACCATATACCTTCCGTTTGAGTCACAGGAATTATTTTCCCATCCATCACAAGACATTTCCGATGCGCAGCCATTCTTGGCATTGGATCAGGAAGAGGAGGTAGCAGAAATTGGCATTCAGCAGTCTGACGACAGTACCCAGATCAGCCCAAGAAGGTTGGTCCCCGCTGTTGCTGCCTACTCTGAGATCTCCAATTATAGCAGTGGGGAAGGTGACGTGGATGATGACGTGTCTAAGGACGTCACATGGGTGCCCACAAGAGAGGAAGAGGAGGGGAGTTCAGAGGGAGATATGGACCAGCAGATAGGGAGGAGAAGCAGGCGGAACTTACATTGCACAGGAGGGACAAACCATACTGCTAATGTATCAGGAGCGAGCCATCAACCATGTATGGTCACATCTGGCACTTCCAGGACGCCGGCACATGGATCCGCAGTGTGGGATTTTTTAACGTGTCCTCTGCTGACAATAGTGTTGCTATCTGCAGCCTTTGCAGTCAACGCATAAGTCGCGCCAATACTCACCCAGGGACGACCGCCTTAAGAAGGCACATGAGCTGCCATCACCAAGCCCAGTGGGAGCAACGGAACCCACAAAGCCACACTCCATCCTCTCACCATCCAGCCTCTTCTACTTCTTCTCCTCTCTCCTCAGAATTGTCTCCACTCCACCTTTCATCATGCCGTCCTCACGTTTTTCTGCAAAAAGGCAGGCTTCCGTGGGCCAAATATTCGAGCGTAAAAATATGATGACGCCGGATAACCCTCTTGCCCATCGGTTGACCACTGGCTTGTCAGAACTGATAGCCCGCCAACTACTGCCATATAAACTGGTGGACTTGGAGGCCTTTCGAAAATTTGTGGCCATTGGAACACCACAATGGAAGGTCCCAGGAAGGAAGTATTTCTCACAGAAGGGCATCCCAGAGCTATATGGCCATGTTCAGCGGCAAGTGAATGTATCTCTGGCACACAGTGTCAGGGCCAAGATACATGACCACAGACACGTGGTCTACAGTAGCAAACACGGGCAGGGAAGGTATATAACTTTTACTACCCACTGGGTGAACCTTCTGACGGCCGTCTAGCATGTAACCCGTGGCACCCATGTAGATTTGGTTTTACAGCCACGGATTGCATGCAGACCTGCCTCCCGCAGCAAGTTGCTGGTGTCAGTGCTCTCTATCTCGGTGCTGGTGTCAGTGCTCAGTCTCTATCACGGTGCTGGTGTCAGTGTTCTATCTCAGTGCTGGTGTCAGTGAGGGAGATAGCAGCGAGATGCCAATCAGCAGGCAGTGCCAGCACCATGGCTGAGGATCAGCACTGGACTGGCACCTCCAGACCACCGTAGTGGAGCCCTGCATAGGTGGGGGTAAGGGCTGGGCAGAGGGAGGGGTCAGGGGCTCAAGCACAGGTTTGCACACTGGGACACTGGACCAGGACTGCGCTGCCCTGACTGTGGCACTGATCATCTCCTGCACCCCCTTCATAGCCTGGCCTCTCCTCCATGGCTTTCATGCGCTCCTGCATTTACAAAATTTCACAGATAAAAAAAAGAATGCTTGTCGTTGTCGATCCCAGATTCACTTAATACTTCTGGTATGTCAGTGTCCATGTTGTGGGACTATGTGTGTACAGCTAGTAAGTATTTTGTGGCTGAAAATATGACCTGGAGGTTTTTAACGTTCGCCTGCCATTAAAGTGAATAGGGTCCATCGCGAACCGAATGGGCACATTTGCGGATCACGTTTGCGAAACTTCCCGTCAGAAGTTCGTCCATTACTACTGTCCATTTCCTATTGCAAGATTTTCTTTCACTTTCACTGAACACAATTACTTTAGCTGAAACTGCACTTTAATAGAATATCTTTTTGTTTTTTCAAATGTAAAAAAAAAAAAAATAATAATATGGCTTTTGTCATCTCCTAAAATAATGTAAATGTTGATGAAAAAATGTTGAAGTGTATCACATTACTCATATCCTAAATTGCACTGCATTATAGTTAATAACAATATATTATACTTTTTTTTGTGAAATATGCAACATTATAACAGTGTCTTAATCTCCCTGTTTTGTCAGACTCCACCTGTAATGCTTCTTATCCAAAACAAATCACTGCAAATATGTTTTGTGCTGGTTACCTAGAAGGTGGCAAAGACTCATTCCAGGTGAGTATTAAAGATATATATTGCATTTTTAGGATGATAAGTAGGGATGAGCCGAACACCCCCCGGTTCGGTTCGCACCAGAACTTTCGAACGGACCCCAAATTCGTACGAACGTTAGAACCCTATTGAAGTCTATGGGACTCGAACGTTGGAAATTAAAAGTGCTAATTTTAACGGCTAATATGCAAGATACTGTCCTAAAAAGCATTTGGGGACCTGGCTCCTGCCCCAGGGGACATGGGTCAATGCAAAAAAAAGTTTTAAAAACGGCCGTTTTGGCGGGAGCACTGATTTTAATGACGATTAAAGTGGGAAAAAAAAGTGAAATATTCCTTTAAATATGGTGCCTGGGGGGTGTCTGTAGTATGCCTGTGAAGTGCCATGTGTTTCCCGTGTTTAGAACAGTCCCTGCACAAAATGACATTTAACGGAAATAACGTCATTTACAGCTGCTTGCGGTTTTAATGTTATATCTGGTTCCTGCAATATGGTTGAAAATCATTGAGAAAAATGGCATGGGTAGCCCTCCCTGCCCATTACCAGCCCCTTTGGGTCTTGTACGCATATTAAGGGGAACCCCGTACCCATATTAAAAAAAGGAAATGCGTGTGGCCCCCAGGCCCTATATACTCAGAACAGCAGTATACAGGCGGTGCAAACAAGACAGGGACTGTGTAGGTTTGTTGTGTTAAGTTCAATCTGTTTGTTATTTTCAACTGGTACATTTTTAAAGTGTAGCTCCAGTCAAAAAAACTTTTTTTAAGCTTTTTGGAAAACATAGGGAAGGGTTATCACCCCTGTATAATTTGTTTTGTCGCCCATCTTTTTTCATCTCACTTGCTGTTGTCTCCTTCCGTTTGCAAGTAGGAGATGTTTGTAAGTTGGATGCTTGAAAGTAGGGGCCTGCCCTATATGCTCTGCAGAAATGGCGGAACAAGGTGTTGGTTTTGCCACAACATTGTAAGCCCTCAAAGTGACTCTTGCTGGGCGCTGGAGCGCCTTGCTGTGAACGATTATATCAAGAATTGTAATTACATGCCATTGTTGAACAGTGGTAGAAAAATTGACCTTTGGTGGTTGTGGTGCTGGTGCCACAACACTATAAGTCCTCACAGTTACTCTGGGTGGGCACAGGAAGGGGCCCTCCTGTGAAATATTATATCAAGAATTGTAATTACATGTCCCTGTTAAACAGGGGCAGAAAAATTGGGCCTTAGGCACTGGTGCTGGTGCCACCACACTGCAACCTCTCCCATATACTCTAGTTTTATTGCAGGAATTAGCCCTGCTGCAAAGCATTGCATCAAAAATTATAATTAAACGCCCCTGTTAAACAGGGGCAGAAAAATTGGGCTGATGGCATCACCCAGAAACAGAAATGTTCTTCCAACATATCATCGGAGGAGGAAGAGGATAGACAATCAACATAACAGGACAGTCACTCAGCATCAGCATAGGCAGTCCTGAAGGGATGCGATATTTCCCAAAAAATTATTCGGTTACATCAGCTTCAGGTGCTTGGTAGCTGTGGGTGATCCAAGACTGATTCATCTTGATGAAGGTCAGTCGATCAACTGATTCGGTAGACAGCCGCACCCTGTGATCGGTAACAAAGCCACCAGCAGCACTGAAGGTGCGTTCCGAAAGAACGCTGGATGCAGGACAGGCCAGTAGCTCAATTGCATACTGTGCAAGCTCTGGCCAGTGATCCATCCTCAAGACCCAGTAAGCCAGAGGATTTTCGGTGGGAAAGGTGTCCAAGTCTGACCTTGCCCCTAGGTATTCCTGCACCATGTAAATCAGACGCTGGCGATGGTTGCTGGAACCGATCATACCTTGGGGCTGCAGACTAAAAAATTGTCTGAAAGCATCAGTCAGACGGCCACCTTCTCCACCGCTCCTTCTGACCGATGCCTCAGCAACACGTTGTCCAGGACCAGGAGTTTGTAACCTCCCAGTCTCTGGGAACGCATTGCACAGACCTTTCTGCAAGGCCTCCCGGAGATGTCTCATCCTCTGCTCCCTCTGCGATGGCAAGATAAGGTCGGCAACCTTACCCTTGTACCGTGGATCAAGGAGAGTGGCCAGCCAGTAATGGTCCCTCTCCTTGATCCGAAGAATACGAGGATCCTTCCGCAGGCTTTGCAGGATCAGGGAGGCCATGCAGCGTAGGTTAGCTGAGGCATTCAGTCCGGAGTCCTCTGGGTCACTAAGGACAACATGATCCGCAGCTACCTCCTCCCAGCCACGTACAAGTCCACGTGTTTCTTGAGACTGTAAATCATCCCTACAAGACTGCTGCTGCTGCTGCTGATGCTGAGTGCCAGCCTCCACCTCCATGCTGACACAATCATCCTCCTCCTCCTCTTCCTCCTCCTCCTTATCCTCTTTCTGTGTGATGGGTGGCACAGCAGGAACACTGTCTGGATAAAGGGGGCCTTGAGAGGCAAGGAAGTCCTCCTTTTCCTGCCTCTGTTCTGCCTCAAGTGCCCTGTCCATTATTCCACGCAGCGTATGCTCCAAGAGGTGGACAAGAGGTACAGTGTCACTGATGCATGCACTGTCACTGCTCACCATCCTTGTGGTCTCCTCAAACGGTGACAGGATAGTGCATGCATCCCTGATCATGCCCCACTGGCGTGGTGAGAAAAATCCGAGCTCCCCTGACCCTGTCCTGGTGCCGTAGTCGCACAGGTACTCATTGATGGCCCTCTGCTGCGTGTGCAGCCACTGCAGCATGGCCAACGTTGAGTTCCACCTGGTGAGCATGTCACATATAAGGCGGTTCTTGGGCAGGTTCAACTCCTTTTGGAGCTCAGCGAGCCGAGCACAGGCATTAAATGATCGGCGGAAATGCACACAGACTTTCCTGGCCTGCTTCAGGACATCCTGTAAGCCGGGGTACCTGCCCAAGAACCGCTGCACCACCAGGTTAAGGACGTGAGCTACACAGGGCACATGGGTCAGTTGTCCCTGTCGGAGGGCGGAGAGGAGGTTGGTGCCATTGTTGCAAACCACCATTCCTGGCTTAAGCTGGCATGGCATCAACCAGCTCTCGGCCTGCCCCTGCAGAGCTGACAAAACATCCGCCCCAGTGTGGCTCCTGTCCCCCAAACAAACCAGCGCAAGCACGGCATGGCATCGTTTTGCCTGCGTACTTGCGTAGCCCCTGGAACGCCTACGGAGCACCGCTGGTTCTGAGGACAGAGCACTGGAAGAGGCCATGGAGGAAGAAGAAGAGGAGGGGGTGGAGGAGAGAGGTGTGTCACAACCAATAGTAGCATTTTGGAGGCGTGGTGGCGGAACAACCTCCAACACTACTGCACCTTGTCCTGCATCATTCCCAGCTGCCAGAAGAGTGACCCAATGGGCCGTGAAAGACAGGTAACGTCCCTGTCCATGCCTGCTGGACCATGAGTCAGCGGTAATATGCACCTTACTGCTGACCGCCCTCTCCAGCGAGGCAAGGACATTGCCTTCCACATGCCGGTAGAGAGCCGGAATCGCCTTCCGTGAGAAAAAGTGGCGTTTGGGGACCTGCCACTGAGGAGCCGCACATTGTACAAACTTCACGGAAGGGGGCCGAGTCTACCAACTGAAAAGGCAGCAGTTGAAGTGCTAGCAATTTAGCCAAGCTAGCATTCAACCGCTGGGCATGTGGATGGCTGGGAGTGAACTTCTTTCGCCGGTCCAGCAGCTGGGGCAGGGACATTTGCCTGCTATAATCGGACGTGGGTGTACTGCTAGCAGAGTGCCCGGAAACACTTGGCTGTGACACACCTAATTCTACACCTTCATTCCTCTCAGAGCAGGTTTCAGAGAGCACTGAAGGTCTAGTGGGGTTGGAGATGCCAGCTGATGAGGAGCAAGGAGAGGGCCGCTTTGTTCTTTGGTGTGGGTCTTTGAGGTACGCTTGCCACGAGCTGCATGGCAGGTCAACATATGTCTGGTCAAGCATGTGGTGCCCAAGCGGCTGATGTTTTGGCCACGCGAGATACGCTTGAGACATATGTTGCAAATAGCAGCGGTGCGATCTGATGCACTCGTCTCAAAAAAGGCCCACACCAAAGAACTTTTAGCATAACGTGCAGAGGCAGCGCCCTGCACAGGCGGAGCTCTGCAGTGTGATTCAGTCAGTGTGCTGCCCCTAAGCTGGCCCCCGGAGGGCATCCTGCCTCCTCCTCCTCCTCCTCCTCCTCTCTCCTACCAGGCACCCACGTGGAGTCAGTGCCCTCATCATCCCCTCCCTCTTCATCGCTGTAGCAAACCTGGCAGTATGCTGCAGCTTGTGGAACATGACTGCCAGATTGCTGTCCTTCTTGAGCATCCCCTCTCTCTGCATTCACGCTACTGCCTTCCTCTAGCTGAGTGTCATCATCAGAGGCTACAAAACACTGGGCATCCTCCTGGAGCATGTACCCAACACTGTGCTCAAAGAGTTCAGGAGACTCCTCAGGAGGACGTGGTGGGTCTAGGGAAGGAGTCACTGATGATGACATTGAGAGGAGGGAAGACGATACGTTGGCAGCTGCTTTGCTAGTACCCTGAGACTGGGTGAGAGAGGATGAGGAGGATGAAGAGGGCTTGGTCATCCACTCTACCAAGTCGTTGGCATGTTGCGGCTCAACATGTCCAGCTGCCGAAAAGAAGGACAAGCGTGTCCCATGGCCACGTGCTGATGACAATGCACCGCGTCCATGACCAGCACTGTTGTCTCTAGACACAGAGCCTGCTTGCCCTCTTTTATCGGCTCGCGCCTGTCTGCCTCTCCTTGCTGGCCTTCCAGACATGGTAATGGCCTGAAGGGATTTGGGTAAAAAGCAGTTGGGTAGTGTATATTGTGCTAGAGGCACACAACACCCACTAACTCCTGCAGATGCCTTTATTATAGAACACCAGAGATAAAGGGGTATATACAGATGTATACTGTGCTGTGCTGGAAGCACACACAACTTCCAATAACTCCTGCAGATGGCAAGTGGGCTCAAATAGAGAACAGCTATGTAGGTGGATATAGCGGTATGTACTGGGTACAGAGCACGCAGACAGCACGCACTAGCTCCTACTACTGACTGCAAGCTCTATTATAAAAGATAGATCACTAGCTATATAGGTGAGGTGAATATAGCGGTGTATACTGCGGTCAGGGCACGCAGACAACAACCACTACACAACAGCAAGATCGAAAATCGGCCGAAAACGATCGGTGTGTACTGTGTTGAAGGTACACAGAACACCCACTGCTTCAGACGCCAACACACTACACAAGGCCGCCGCGCTGGCGGCCTTATATATTGTGGGGCATGCACTACACAGCCTGAGCTATGATTGGCCACAGGCATCCTGCCTGTGGCCAATCATGGCTCTCCTCGCTGCTGGCGCTGTGATTGGCCAAGCATGCGGGGTCACAGTGCATGCTTGGCCAATCATGAGCCAGCAATGCACTGCGCCATCGCAGTGCATTGTGGGCCGTGAGCACCACACGAATTTGGCGCAAACGGACCAAAATGTTCGGACTTCGCCGAACGGACGAACAGCCGATGTTCGAGTCGAACGTATGTTCGACTCGAACACGAAGCTCATCCCTAATGATAAGTATATCCATAGCAGACCATATGGCTGCTAAAGGACCATGGGCAGAACTACTGCCTTGGCTATGGGGCCCAGGGCAGAGAGGGGCCTGGTCAGGACCAGAAGCGACAAGTTGTGCCACTTAACCACTTGAGCTTAGGAAGATTTTAACCCCTTCATGACCAGGGCATTTTTTGCTATTCAGCACTGTGCTATTTAACTGGCAATTACGCGGTCATGCAATACTGTACTGTTACATTTTTATAATTTTTTTCAAACAAATAGAACTTTCTTTTGGTGGTATTTGATCACCACTGGGTTTTTTATTGGGTGGACAGTAGAGGTAGCTGCCAGGCATAGTGTTGTCGTGTGGGGGGGGGGGGGGGGGGGATTATAAAATATAACTGAAAAAGAATTCAATAAATGGAATGTACCAGTATAAAAGGTTTTGCTTAGGTTTTGGGGTACTTTAACCACTTTCAGACCGGACCATTTTGCTGGTAAATGACCAGAGGTCTTTTTACAATTTGGCACTGAGCTGCTTTAACTGGTAATTGCGCGGTCATGCAATGTTGTACCCAAACAAAATTTGCGTCCTTTTCTTCCCACAAATAGAGCTTTCTTTTGATGGTATTTGATTGCCTCTGCGATTTTTATTTTTTGCGATATTAATGGAAAAAGACCGCAAATTTTGAAAAAAAATGATATTTTCTACTTTTTGTTATTAGAAAAATCCAATAAATTCAATTTTAGTCATACATTTAGGCCAAAATGTATTCAGCCACATGTCTTTGGGAAAAAAAAAGTCAATAACTGTATATTTATTGGTTTGCGCAAAAGTTGTCACATCTACAAACTAAGGTACGTTTTCTGGAATTTACGCAGCTTTTAGTTTACGACTGCCTATCTCAGTTCTTGAGGTGCTAAAATGGCAGGGCAGTACAAAACCCCCCCAAATGACCCCATTTTGGAAAGTAGACCCCCTAAGGAAATTGATAAGTGGCATGTTGAGCCCATCGAATATTTTATTTTTTTGCCTCAAGCGATTGAATAATGACAAAAAAATTTTTTTTTTTTTTTTTTTACACAAAGTTGTCACTAAATGATATATTGCTCACACATGCCATGGGCATATGTGAAATGACACCCCAAAATAAATTCTGCTGCTTCTCCTGAGTACGGGGATACCACATATGTGGGACTTTTTGGGAGCCTAGCCGCGTACGGGGCCCCGAAAGCCAAGAACCGCCTTCAGGTTTTCTAAGGGCGTAAATATTTGACTTCACTCCTCACTACCTATTACAGTTTTGAAGGCCATAAAATGCCAAGATGGCACAAAACCCCCACAAATGACCCCATTTTAGAAAGTAGACACCCCAAGCTATTTGCTGAGAGGCATGTTGACTCCATGGAATATTTTATATTTTGCCACAAGTTGCGGGAAAATTACAAACTTTATTTATTTTTATTTTTTTTTCACAAAGTTGTCACTAAATGATATATTGCTCACGCATGCCATGGGCATATGTGAAATGACACCCCAAAATAAATTCTGCTGCTTCTCCTGAGTACGGGGATACCACATATGTGGGACTTTTTGGGAGCCTAGCCGCGTACGGGGCCCCGAAAACCAAGCACCGCCTTCAGGCTTTCTAAGGGCGTTACAGTTTTGAAGGCCATAAAATGCCAAGATGGCACAAACCCCCCCCCCCCAAATGACCCCATTTTGGAAAGTAGACACCCCTAAATTTAGGGGTACACTAGTGAGACTAGGTAATAAATGGCGGGTGCCCTGAAACTATAAAAAAATAACTAACCAACCAGCGTCACCTGTAACAGTTATATGGTGATCACTGGTGAAAGGGTTAACTAGGGGGCAATCAGGGGGCTTTATGCGGTAGTATATGGGGGTCCCTGGCGCTATAAAAAGTTGCGGCGAACCTAAATACCTACCTGCCTAACTAGCGTCACCTGTGACACTAATACAGCGATCAGAAAAACGATCGCTTATTAGGCTGGGTTCACACTGGAGCGATGCGGGAACGCCACGAATCCGCGGCGGGTTCCCGCATCGCATGCCTCCCGGCGGCAGTTCACACTGCCCTATGCGAACTGCTGGGAGTGTCAGTGAAATGTTAATGACACCCCCAGATCAGTTCGCATATCGCAGTGCGATCTGCAAACTCGGATCGCGTGGTGTGAACACCCATGCGATCCGATTCTGCTGCGGACCAAAAAAAGGGTCCCGTGCGAGTTTGCGGCGGGTGCGGCGGGTGCGACACGAATTCAGCCATACTATCTGTATGGCTGAACTCGAATCGCACAGAGATCGGATGTGATTTGCACTGCAGTGCGGTGCGAATCACATCCGTTCTCAAACCGCTGCAATGTGAACCCAGCCTTAGTGACACTGGCGACGGGGGGTGATCACGGGGTTAAACCTTTATTGGGGGGGTTAGGGGGGTACCTTAGAACTAAAGGGGGCTAACCCTAACTGCCCTAACAGTTATTACAGTCACAAATGACACCCGCCGGGTGATCAGGGGGTTAAACCTTTATTAGGTAATAAATGGCGGGTGCCCTGAAACTATAAAAAAATAACTAACCAACCAGCGTCACCTGTAACAGTTATATGGTGATCACTGGTGAAAGGGTTAACTAGGGGGCAATCAGGGGGCTTTATGCGGTAGTATATGGGGGTCCCTGGCGCTATAAAAAGTTGCGGCGAACCTAAATACCTACCTGCCTAACTAGCGTCACCTGTGACACTAATACAGCGATCAGAAAAATGATCGCTTATTAGGCTGGGTTCACACTGGAGCGATGCGGGAACGCCACGAATCCGCGGCGGGTTCCCACATCGCATGCCTCCCGGCGGCAGTTCACACTGCCCTATGCGAACTGCTGGGAGTGTCAGTGAAATGTTAATGACACCCCCAGATCAGTTCGCATATCGCAGTGCGATCTGCAAACTCGGATCGCATGGTGTGAACACCCATGCGATCCGATTCTGCTGCGGACCAAAAAAAGGGTCCCGTGCGAGTTTGCGGCGGGTGCGGCGGGTGCGACACGAATTCAGCCATACTATCTGTATGGCTGAACTCGAATCGCACAGAGATCGGATGTGATTTGCACTGCAGTGCGGTGCGAATCACATCCGTTCTCAAACCGCTGCAATGTGAACCCAGCCTTAGTGACACTGGCGACGGGGGGTGATCACGGGGTTAAACCTTTATTGGGGGGGTTAGGGGGGTACCTTAGAACTAAAGGGGGCTAACCCTAACTGCCCTAACAGTTATTACAGTCACAAATGACACCAATGCAAAAAAAAAAAAAAGCAATTGGTGTCACTGTGACTGGGGGGGCAGGGGTAATTGGGGGGGTGATCGGGGGGTAAAGGGGGGGTGTGAGTGTGCCTGGCATGTTCTACTGTATGTGTGGTGTGTTGGTGCAACTCACCGAACCTCTCTCCTCGGTGCCGGAACGAAAAATACCGACACGGAGGAGAGAATACATCACTTCCTCTCCTGTGTTTACATTACAGGAGAGGAAGTGATGTCACGAAGGATTTCCATTCGTCGAGAGCGATCGCGAGGGGGTGGCCATGAATGCGCCGCATTCTTATTAATCTATATATCTAATTTTTGGTGCAGAGATCACTTTTTTATGCTGGCTGCTTCCTATGTACATCATTTTTTTCTCCTATGACATTCTAGGTGGAGCGCACTAGTTTTTCCCTTTACATGAATGAATGGCCGCCCCCTCATCCCGGATCGCTCTCGAAGGAATGCCGACCGCCGCAGGCACCGGGGGGGGGCCCGATCGGGCCCCCCACCCGCGGGCAGGCAGGGACTTATATATACGCCCATATGCCTGCCCGTGCCATTCTGCCGACGTATATCGTCGTGCGGCGGTCGGCAAGTGGTTAAGAAGCTGGAGGGTGGTTTATCCCACACAAGTAAACACAAAACCTATTAGTACTTAAGGACTTTCCTGCACTGATGTACCTCTTGTTTCATAGGGGGATTCTGGTGGACCACTGGTCTGCAATGGAGAGCTGTATGGAGTGGTCTCCTGGGGTAAAAACTGTGCAGAACGTGGAGTTCCTGGTGTCTACAGCAAAGTCTGTATCTATTCTGACTGGATTAAGAATGTTACGGAGAATAACTGAAGCCTATGTTACACCAAAGCAAATGTAAAATAAAGCATAGCAAATGTTCCCAGCATCTCTGAGTGTCCAGATTGCTTTTACTGCCTGCAGTTTTTAGGACTCTTGTGGGCATGACAAAATGCAGTAAGTCTAAGTCATCAGGGTTATTTTCAAAAGGAGATATAGGTTATATTTTACCAAGACATGAAGCTGTTGTAGCGATATAGCTATAGACTGAGAACCTGTATAGTCCCATTGCAGAAAACAGAACTTGTATTAATGTCAGAGTTCCCCAATTCACAACAAGCCCGGCGGGAAGTCACCCGACCGGGAACACAAATAGAATGCATCAGTGGTCTGTAGAAGAGCAGTTCTCAGAGATGCCAACAGAATCTGTCTGGAGGGGCAGAAGCAGCCTGGCTGATCCATACCCAAATGGAGAGGTCTCTAGGAAGAATGGCATGTCCCTATCCTTTCCTTACTCATCTGGAACCTCTCCCTGCCACTAATCACCATCACTCTCAGACGGGTGACCTGTCCCTGCACAACCCAAACATGAAATGTGTGTCTGCTCTAATTTATCCCAAAAGTGTTCTATCGGGTTGAGGTCAGGACTCTGTGCAGGCCAGTCAAGTTCCTCCACCTAAAACTCACTCATTCATGTCTTTATGGACCTTGCTTTGTGCTCCGGTGCACATTCATGTTAGAAAAGGAAGGGAGCATCCTCAAACTGTTCCCACAAAGTCAGGATCATAAAATTGTCTGAGATGTCTTGGCATGCTGACGCCTTAAGCATTCCATTCACTGGAACTAAGAGGCCAAGCCCAACCCCTGAAAAACAACCCCACACCATAAACCCCCCTCCACCAAATGATTTGGAGGGGTGGCCCAATACATTTGGAAATATAGTGTGGATGAGTGAGTTTCAGATGGAGGAACTCGACAGGCCTGCACAGAGTCCTGACCCCAATAGAACACTTTTGGGATGAATTAGAGCAGAGACTGCGAGCCAGGCCTTCTCGTCCAACATCAGTGCCTGACCTCAAAAATGCTCTTCTGGAAGAATGTTCAAACATTCTCATAGACATGCTCCTAAACCTTGTGGACAGTCTTCCCAGAGGTGTGAAAGCTGTTCTAGCTGCAAAGGGTGGGCCAACTCAATATTGAGCACTACGAACTAAGACTGGGATGCCATTAAAGTTCATGTGTATGTAAAGGCAGACCTCCCAATACTTTTGACAATATAGTTTATATACACACATACACACACATGCATTTATTTCTATAAACTACTAAACTAATAAATAATATAGAAGTAATGCTATGTTCTATGTAGATCAATGCCCACCAATTGAATTTCAAAATACATTCAATCATTTTATTAAATATTTAACCACACTAAATTGTGTTTTTTTTATGTGCCAGGAGTTTAGAAATTCTAAAAGTATTTAAATCAGTGAATCAGCCAGTGAAACTGGTTAGCTGGGGTAAACCTCTCATAGTTGGTCTACATGTAATGGAAACAACATCTTATTTCAGTGATGTGCAATTAGTGGACCTCCAGCTGTTGCAGAACTACAAATCCCATGAGGCATAGCGAGACTCTGACAGCCATAAGCATGACACCCAGAGGCAGAGGCATGATGGGACTTGTAACAGCTGGAGGTCCACTAATTGCTGATCCCTGCTTTAGGAAAAATCTTACCATCTTTATGAATAGAATGGATATAGAGCCCACACACCTTTTGATTTTGGTATAATCTGCTCGGAACTTAAAATAATGTAAATATGATTGCAGTGTTTTGGCTTGGTTTATATCTCTAGGGGACCAGTATATCGTCTATATGCTGCAGCCATCACAAAGCTTTTAGTTTATTGCTCTCCTCATGGATTCTACATAGAGCAGACTAAATACATAGTTATGGACAATGTCCCTTATGCTAGGGACAGAGGGCAGTGACTCATACTACTGCCAGTGCCCCATCAGTCCCATAGTGAAATAAACCAGTAGTGGCCATCCACATCTAAACCTGTACATTTTATTCATTTTTAGGCTTTAGAGTTATTTTTTTTTTTTTAAACATAGTACATGTAAAATTTATTAACAGTTCAGCACAAGGTACTTGATGTAATCTAGGTAGGTACAGTAAATAACACAAAAAAGGCAAAGCAAAACAATGGAGTGCCTAGTCAACAGATAAACAAATCTGCCCAGACCTAGGGTGGGTGTAGGCAGATTTAAGGTCATTTAAAGTGGAGGGCCGCAAAAACAACACGAGCATTAATAGTCTTCCTAATCTGCCTTCTTCTTGCTCCTCTGTGATCTTCAGTCTTCTCTCCTCCTCCGCGTTGTCTTCTGGGTAATGGGGAGCTCTGTGTTCTGGGAACTGTGTGTTCCCTAACACAGCGCGTCCCATTCACAAAGCGCCTGTGCGAATCGCTTTGCCTCCCAGATGCTTTTTTTTCACTGTACTGGGGTATGGTGCATTTTTGATGCATTTTACTGTGTTCCAGTACAGTCCACTGCAGGAAAAATGAAGCATGTTCTTCTTATTTTTCCTGGAACTGGAAAGCCCTGGAATTGATTGCACTGGTGTGATCTATTCCATTGGAAACCATATAATATCTCTATCTTTAACTCCCTAACCCACATCTTCAACCTCTCCCTCTCCTCCGGCACCTTTCCTTCCCTGCTCAAACATGCACTGGTTAACCCCATAGTCAAAAAACCCTCACTAGACCCCACCTGTTTGAACAACTTAAGACCCATCTCCCTGCTCCCGTTTGCCTCCAAGCTCATCGAACACCTTGTCCATGACCAAATGAGTCGCTACCTCATGGACAACAACCTTCTCGACCCCCTACAGTCTGGCTTCCGCCAACAACATTCTACTGAAACTGCCCTACTAAAATTCACCAATGACCTACTAACTGCTAAAACCAATGGCCACTACTCCATACTTATACTTTTAGACCTCTCTGCTGCCTTTGACACAGTTGACCACCTGCTCCTCCTCAGCAAATTACGCTCCCTTGGGCTCTGCGATTCTGCTTTATCCTGGTTTTCCTCCTATCTATCTCAGCGCACATTTAGTGTCGCTTACAACTCCATCTCCTCTGCTCCCCTTTCTCTTTCTGTTGGGGTACCCCAAAGTTCTGTCCTTGGGCCCCTCCTATTCTCTCTCTATACCTCTTCCCTGGGCCAGTTGATAAGCTCCCATGGTTTCCAATACCACCTCTAAGCCGATGACACCCAGATCTATCTCTCCACTCCTCAACTCACCCCCTCAATCTCCTCACAGATCTCCAACTTACTGAATGACATATCATTATGGATGTCACACCACCACTTCCTCAAACTCAATCTTTCTAAAACTGAGCTTGTTATATTTCCTCCTTCACGATCCCCCCCCCCCCCGTGACTTCACCATTTATATCAACAACACAACCATTGGTCCCTCCGCACATGCCAGGGTCCTGGGTGTAATCCTTGACTCTGACCTCTCCTTCAGCCCCCACATCCAATCACTGGCTAAATCCTGCCGCCTTCACTACCGCAACATCTCCAGAATTTGACCCTTCCTGACTAATGACACCACAAAGCAACTCGTTCACTCCTTGATTATTTCCCACCTTGACTACTGCAACTCACTCCTTAATGGCCTACCCTTAAGTAGGCTATCCCCCCTTCAGTCTATTATGAATGCTGCTGCTAGACTAATACACCTCACTAATCGTTCCATGACTGCTGCCCCTCTCTGACAATCCCTTCACTGGCTTCCCCTACCCCACCGTGTAAAATTCAAAATGCTAACCATAACATACAAAGCAATCCACAACCTCGCCCCCATCTACATCACCAACCTCATCTGCAGATATCGCCCAAATCGTCCCCTCCGCTCCTCTGACGACCTCCTGCTTTCTAGCTCCCTTGTTACCTCCTCTCATGCTCGCCTTCAAGACTTCTCCAGAGCCTCTCCCATCCTCTGGAATTCCCTGCCCCAGTCTGTCCGCTCAGCCCCTACCCTGTCCACCTTTAAGAGTTCCCTGAAAACTCATTTATTCAGGGAAGCTTATCCCACACCCACCTAACTGTCCCCAAGCCAACCCATCAAATCATTCTCTGCAGCTATTGCCTTTTGTACCACCACCCCCTCCCTTTAGAATGTAAGCTCTACGAGCAGAGCCCTCCTGTACCTTTTGTATTGTACTGTAATTGTGTTGTCCCCCTATACATTGTAAAGCGCTGAATAAACTGTTGGCACTATATAAATCGATAATAATAATAATATAATATACTTCCCATGCATTTTTGATACAGAAAAAAAACTCTCTGGACTGTATGTAGTGTCCCTAAAGCCTACCTTTATCTTTGATTAAAAAAAGTGAGGCCCAATACATAAAAAAAATGAAAAAAGCTGCTCTGGCTGCAATACTCACCATATATCTTGAGTTGTTTCCTGCAGTACCGGTTCTCCCCACAAGGTACTGATAGTCTTCAGGAGTAAATGCCATCTAGTGTGATTCAACCCATTTCTTGTAAGCCATCATGGACACAGGGGGCTCACATTACTTATAAACAGTACAGTGCTTAAATATTATTGTGTAAGTGCCATGCTATCCTAGAATAAGGATCTGTGACATCAGTAGAGCAGCCAGATGACTGCAAATAAATACATACATAAGAAAAAAAAAGATAAATATAATACGATTTTTTAAACCACTTTCTGGCCACCCACAGCACATCTACTGTGGACAGATGGCACAAACAGGTAAAGCAATTGGGTTTGGGCTGGGCATGCAGGCCCCTCTTGCTGAACTGTGCTGTGATTGGACACAGAACGAGTGTGTCAGCAGCTTTCTGTCAATGATTTTGGCTAAAACCTGCTGATCGGCTGTGACCAATCAAAACATGATTTGTTGTTTTCATACACATAGAACTCTGTACCCAGAAAGAATCTGTTGGTTTCTTCTCCCTGAAATCAAATCTGACTTCAGGGAGAAAAATCAGCCAGATCTGTGAGTAAAAGCAGCACACATTACACTTGTTAGGCACACAGTTAACCCCTTGATGTTAACCCCTTAGTGTCACTAGCGATGCCAGTGTTCCTCCTAGTCAGTGTCTGTTAGCGCATGATTGTCTGCCACACTATCAGGCCGGGTTCACACATGTTCGGCCGGTTTGTGCATGGGTCCGATGCATTCTTGTACACTGGTTCTGGTGTGATTCAGGTCTGAATTTTTACCTTAGTTTGCACCTGAACAGGACCCAAAGACATACTGGACCCTTTTTCAATCTGGACCGCAGCACCTGGACATGTGTGAACCGGCTCAATTGAGAGCCAGTCACAATTGCCTGTCATGCGAATTGGATACGGAAAAACCTACATCCAATTTGCATGTCTGTGAACCTGGTCTCACAGTCACACTATAAGTCACTGGTCCCCACCAATACAAGAATAGCTTTTAAGCCTGTGTACATTTCAGTATGTAGCACCCTCTACTATAGGTAGGTGCTAGAGTGAGTTTTTTTGGTAAGGAACTGTCAGTACAGGTAAATTTAGGCAGGCCTATGCTTCAGGCTTGGCCTGTTTGTTTTGATCTGGGGGCAGGGAGTGGTTAGTGTAGAAGTGGGTGTAACCACCTGTGCTTTAGTGCTTGGGCACCACCCCTGCTTCCAGGAAAGGATTTTCTGGAGGAGGGGCAGGGCTTAGAACTGGAGAGGCAGGCAGCCCATGTGAAGAGCCCTGACCAATCCCCAACTGGAATTGGCAGGGGGCGGGCCTCCCATATAAGCTGAGGTAACATGCCACTGGGAGGAGTTGTCAGCCGGGAGAAGTGGAGAATGGAGTACTAGACAGCAGCAGGAGGGCACCCCCATCTGGGGGAGGTGCATCGATCACAGGAGGAGTCCCAGGAGAGCTGTGAGGGAG
Source organism: Lithobates pipiens (assembly GCF_037356315.1). Lineage (NCBI taxonomy): Eukaryota > Metazoa > Chordata > Amphibia > Anura > Ranidae > Lithobates > Lithobates pipiens. The sequence goes on along the minus strand of NW_027507788.1, from coordinate 93,043,748 downwards.
CTTCACCCTTACACAGTCATGGGTGAAGTCCTCATATTTATACGGTCATTGATGAGGAGTTCCTGGAGCAGAGAGGCAGGAGAAGCTGTCGGAACGTATGGTACAGTTAAGTTCTCCATCATGGACTCGGGGCAGAGAAAGGTCGGTGAGTGTACCACAGTGGACAGCTGGATATGGAGACATGCTAGGAAGTCTGGGAGGGAACTTCATCCTTACATGGTCATGGATGAAGTCCTCATCTTTACACGGTCATTGATGAGGATTCCTGGAACAGAGGAGAGACTGTGGGGAATAGTGTCAAATCGATGTGGCTGGAGGGCACAGGATTTGCAGGCTGGACTAGTTGGGAACAGTAGTCCATCGCTCAGCACAGCTACTAAACTACTAGGCTTCTGGGGAGAGATACTGCAGACCTCTGGCTAGCAGCAGCAACTAATCAGAGTCAGCATTAGAGACTATTGTGTTCTTTTGTACATAGAAGAGGATGTAACAAGAAACATAATGTGCTACAGAACAAGTTTGTGCAGGAGGGAAGGATTCATGGAAGCAATAGTCTACAGGAGTTACGCAGACGAGGAGCAATAATCTGCATGGTGATGCAGGGAAGAGACTGTAGATATTATACATGTGCATCATTTCTTCAAGGTTCAAACTAAGTTTTAATTTATAAATATGATGGCAAAATAATTGTTCTATGGGCATCCCATATTTCCTTAACCCCAACCAAGTTACAAGTTGTATATCCCCCAATAAACAAACAAAGCAGATGACTGTTCATTGTCTCAGAAGCGATATATGGAGGTCTGGCAGCAGGGTGATATGGTGGATGTTAGTAACTAGTGGCAATCACACCGCTACAAGGATATACAATTTTCAGTCTTGTTTTCGTTTATACAAAAAAAAAAAAAAAAAAAAAGTGGTGATCAAATACCACCGAAAGAAATCTCTATTGGTGTGAAAAAAAATGATATACATTTTATCTTAGTACAATATTGCATGATTGCTAATCTGCACTGCGCTAATGCAGTTGCACAAAAAATGCCCTGGGCATGAAGGAGGTAAAGCCTTCTGGAGGTCAAATGCTTAAAGTTGAAGTGGAGGTTTCAGAAGGTGAGGGAGAAGTAAGATTCCCCCCCCCCCACCCCAAAAATGGATTTGGGCTTTAAAAAAAAAAGAAAAGATACAATTTCAAATAATTTCTATTTTATAGTTTCTGTTAAGGTGCTTTTGTGGTCACTGCTAAATTTGTTATACTACCCATGGATTATGGAGGTGGTTTAATATTTAAAATAACCTTAAAGTCTGGGGGATGGTGCTGGAACTATTTGGAAAAGTCACCTTGACTACCATGCCTTTGGCTATGGAGGTCTGCATACTGGGACTTATTGAACCCATAGTGCTATCCACTGCTAAACGCACAATGATTAGCCTATTGCTTTTCTATGCTCATAAGAACATTGCTATGCACTGGAAAAAGCCAGAACCCCCTTCCATAGTGCAATGGAAATGCCTGGAGAATAACAGTCTTCCCCTAAACAAGGATACCTACTCACACAGGGGCTGCCTAAAGAAATACGACAAGGTTTGGCACACTTGGTTAGCTGAACCCGAAACAGCCTAAATAGAGGAGGAGAGTTAAGTTGTTTGACAGGGCTCTGCTCTCTACCCCCCCCCCCCCCCCCCCCGCAGAAGGTTTCAGGGGATTCTGAGTTCTTGTAGGTTCCTACAGGGGATCAAACCTAATGTGCCTGTTGGGTTGGGGCTACCGCGACCCTTACAGATGTAGAATACTGAAAATGCCATATTGCAATGCATAACTTTATTTCATTTGAAATTCCTTTTGTGTACTGTAAGCACTGTTGTTGTAAGTGTTGTATGTTATAAAACCTTCAATAAAAATATATATAAAAAAAAAAAAACAACCTTAAAATGTAAGTTCACCTTTACAGAAGATCTGTAAGGTAAACTTACACTGGACCCCCTGCCCATCCCGGGTCCCACCATACCAGTGCCACGCGATCCCCTGCTGTCAGATACTGGGATGCCTCTCCACTCGTCCAGGGATTTGAAACCCCTGCGGCTTACAGTGATATTTAAATTCTCATTTTTTTTATTGTATTTATAAATAAAAAATATGTTATACTTACCTGCTCTGTGAAATGGTTTTGCACAGAGCAGCCCCAATTCTCCTCTTCTCAGGTCCCTCTTCATTTCTCCTGGCTCCTCCCTCCTGTCAAGTGCCCCCACAGCAAGCAGCTTGCTGTGGGGGCTCCTGAGCCAAGCTGCAGCTCCGTGCGTCTATTCAGACACAGAGCCGTGATTTGGCCCCGCCCCTCTCTCTCCTAATTGGCTGACTTTGATTGACAGCAGCGGGACCCAGTGGCAACACTGCTGTGTCTCAGCCAATCAGAAGGGGAGTCCCAGACAGCCGAAGCACTCGTGCACATTGCTGGATAGAAACGGGGCTCAGCTAATTATAAGGGTGGTTGCTGCACACTAAACGTTTTTATCTTAATGCATAGAATGCATTAAGATAAAAAACCTTCTGCCTTTACAACCACTTTAATCTCCTATCTGTACCTCTCAGTAAGTACAAATAGGAAGCATTCTAATTGGTCAGCACCGTCACATGGACAGCGCTGACAAATCAGAACACGTCTAGCCCAAATTGTCAGCGCTGGAGGAGGAGAGAGAAAGCCAGGAGGGTTTCAAATCTCCAGACGGGTGAAGCAGAGTCCTGACAGCTGTGACAAGGCCATTTGGTGCCCAGGGCGAAAATGGCAAACTGCGGCCCCTCCCCCCCATTTTTAAGAAAGAATCAATGACTGGATCTGAAAGTTAGTGAATGTCTTGAAAGAACATTAGGGGGGGGGGAGGCAGCGAGAAGGGAGGGGGATAGAGATAAGGACAGTTCAATTATCACGGTGTATTGCAGTGTGCACGCTCATTCACAGGTCCAGGCTGGGCAATCGGGCATCTTTGGCTCACAGAGGAATTTGCAACTGCTGTTTTCAGATTTCCCACCCACACATCCCCTCTCCTCAGATAGATCTGCACGCCAGGGATAGGATGGGCAGGGCGGGAAGTTCCTGGAGGAGCAGAGGTGGGAGGAGCTGTATTCCTCTCTGATCTCCCGTCAGTGAGGGGGGGAGGTTGTGTGTTCGCTGGGCTGTGTAAGTGTCACAGACGCTCAGAGCTGCAGCCACCAGTCCCAGAATTTACAGACTGATTTTCCTGTCCTATGGACGGGAGAAATCAGTCTGTTTTTTTCACAGTTACGGAGATAATGGGAGTAGGGTTGCCACCTGTCCAGGATTCACCCGGACAGGTCGGGTTTGGAATCATGTGTCCGAGTTTCAGACTGCCTGAAACCCGGACACATTATTCAGACTGGACTATGGCTTCCCAGCAGGGTTTTTGGCTGCAGTTGTCTAAGCTGGGAGTGTCTGTTACACTCTTTCACACTGCCCAATGCCAGCACTAACAATCCCCTCAAACACACAGATGAGAGAGGATAGAGGGCTCGATCTGCACCTCTCCTTCTCCCCACCCCTACCCCTCTGCGTCTGCCGACACTCCCATCCCTGGCACTGTGCCTCAGAAAAGGAAAGTTGGGGCCTGAAATTTGAAGTCCAGCAGCCTCAGATACATCTGGATGAGAGGTGCTGACTGCCAAGGGGTGAGTGAGCTCACCATCCATCCCTGTCTGTGACTGAAGTCTCTCCTTTTTCTCTCCTCTGAGTGAGTACATTAAGGTAAATCAGGGTTCTCAGAGCACCCCTTACATCAGCGTTCCCCTTTACACCAAAGGCCACAGTGTTCTCCCTTACATCAGAGTCCTCTCCGTACATCAGAGTTCTCAGTGTTCTCCCTTAAATCAGGGTTCCCAGAGCATCCCTTATGTCAGAGTCCCCAGAGTTCTCCCTTACATCAGAGCTTGCAGAGTCCCCCCTTATAGTGAAAGGGAACTCTGCGAGTTCAGATGTAAAGGGGAACTCTGTGGACTCTGATGTAAAGGGGAACTCTTGTTATTAACTTCATATGATTAGAAATGTTGTTTAATAGCAAAATATATGGATAGTTCATACTATAAAAAAATTGAGTGTGCGCTGCTAAAGTGTTCGGGTTTGACTTGAAGAAAAGGTGGCAACCCTATATGGGAGGCTTGCCCGCCCCCCACCTCGCTGGTGCAGTCCTTCCGCCCACTGGTGCAGTCCTTCTGCCCCCTCTCATTCTCTGCCCAGGGCACCCACCCCTCTCGCCCACCCCTTTTAACGGCCCTGTAGGGGACTGGGGGGGGGGATGAGTGGGGGTTTTAGTGTAGGTTTACCTTACATGTTTTCTGTAAATGTGAACTTACCCTTTAAGATCTGCTTACTTGTATTTATGACATTCCAAGCTGAAACTACTAGCTGGAGAGAGACATGAGACACTGTGATTGGTTCTTCTAGGGAAATACTATAAGCTATTATGAAATACACTTTGTCAATGCAAGTTTTCTTTGTTCTATACAGACATGTCAACACTCATTTTATTCCCACACATACAGTAAGTATCCTTGCAGTGCTACGTCTTCTTGTATAGGTGTAGTGAGTCATTCTTCAACCATAGCGAAAACACTCAGGCTATTTCCTTCCTCACTTTCAGGTTTACACTATTGAACTTTTTTACTATTGAACTTTTAACCTTTTGAAATGCGTTGCTAGTTCTCATGCCCTTAAAAGAATACTATCTGGTTCAAATGGGAAGAATGATTTTCTTTTTCATAATGATAAGACTATCAGAGGCCAAGTCAGCACATAAAAGGAGAAAGAACTTGAAAAAATTGTGTAATCAGTTGAGAAGGAAAGCAGCAATGGTGGTTGGACCTCTATAATATATTTGGACCAAAAACATTTGCACCCTTTTCACCCCCTGATAATTACACCTGATCAGATAGGCACACATGTACTGTATCATTCTTGCTGTTTTTTTTTTTTTTGTTTTTTTTTTAGCAGAGAAGAAAATATACAGTAAGAAAACTCGCAACAAATTTCAGGGATATATCCATTTGCCTTCACGGGGATCAGGAAGGAGTTATTTCCACCACTGGAGCAAATTGGACTGCACTTTTTTGGGGAGTTTTGCCTTCCTCTGAATCAACATTGGGTTGACGACATCAGTAGGACAAGCCCTGCTGATGTCATTGCGTTACCCACAAACTTCAAATTTAAGTGCTTGATCCACTTTCTAAATGTGAGTGTTTCCAATATTCTTTTAATACATTTTACGTTTATATGGATTCACACTATGCAAAGTATTTTCTTTTTTGGTCATGCTATTTTGAACACTTGAGAGGACTTGGTCTGACACATTGGCTGCTTCTGAAGGCTGCTTCTTGATGACATCTCTTGACAAATTGGATTGCTTTATAACTTGATCTGGAACCCAGACGTGAAGGTCCCATATTTTGGTGGTTGCACCATAAGCCTCGTTGACTCACTGGGCATATGCCCATTTGAGTCCTCCCACTCCGGTAAGCCTCCTCACTAACGGGTGGTGGTTCTATTGTCTATTGAATCCCACTTCTATTTACACAATTTGTTTTCACAGTATATTTAAAGACTGCTATGTTTATGTTTTAAAACAACGTTTGTATGATGGCACATGGACTTTAGTTTGGGTGTGAATTTCACATCTCATTTTCATTATTATTAGTTCTTGTGATCATTGCCCAGTGTACATTATTTTGTATACATATGTGTTTCCATGTTTTGAGCGCTGCACATATTTTCACTTTTTACTTATGCCTTGACTCAGAGCCGGTTCACACAGTGGACGATGCGAGGCGACACGACTCGCCTCGCCTCGCTCTCGCAAGTCGCCCCCGTTCTGTACAATGGAACCGTTCTGAGAGGAGCGACTCGAGTCGCTCCGACTCAGAAAAAAGGTTCCTGTACTACTTTTGGGCGACCTCGGGGCGACTTGCATTGACTTCTATACAGAAGTCATTTGCAAGTCGCCGCTGAGGCCGCGGCAGGTCGCGGCGAGGCAAGTCGGAGTCGCCTCGCCTCGCCTGCAGTGTGAACCGGCCCTTACACTTGTCTTAGTGTTGTGCTGGCTGCTACTAGATATACAGTGGTGTGAAAAAGTGTTTGCCCCCTTCCTCATTTCCTGTTCCTTTGCATGTTTGTCACACTTAAGTGTTTCGGAACATCAAACCAATTTAAACAATAGTCAAGGACAACACAAGTAAACACAAAATGCAATTTGTAAATGAAGGTTTTTTTTTTATTAAAGGTGAAAAAAAATCCAAACCATCATGGCCCTGTGTGAAAAAGTGATTGCCCCCTAAACCTAATAACTGGTTGGGCCACCCTTAGCAGCAACAACTGCAACCAAGCGTTTGCGATAACGTGCAATGAGGCTTTTACAGCGTCCTGGAGGAATTTTGGCCCACTCATCTTTGCAGAATTGTCTTAATTCAGTTACATTAGAGGGTTTTCGAGCATGAACGGCCTTTTTAAGGTCATACCACAACATCTCAATAGGATTCAGGTCAGGACTTTGGCTAGGCCACTCCAAAGTCTTCATTTTGTTTTTCTTCAGCCATTCGGTGGTGGACTTGCTGGTGTGTTTAGGATCATTGTCCTGCTGCAGAACCCAAGTTCGTTTCAGCTTGAGTACACGAACAGATGGTCGGACATTCTCCTTCAGGATCTCTTGGTAGACAGCAGAATTCATAGTTCCTTTTATCACGGCAAGTCTTCCAGGTCCTGAAGCAGCAAAACAGCCCCAGACCATCACACTACCACCACCATATTTTACTGTTGGTATAATGTTCTTTTTATGAAATGCAGTGTTCCTTCTATGCCAGATATACTTGGACACACACCTTCCAAAGAGTTCCACTTTTGTCTCATCGGTCCACAGAATGTTGTCCCAAAAGTCTTGGGGATCATCAAGATGTGTTGTGGAGAAATTGAGACGAGCTTTGATGTTCTTTTTGCTCAGCAGTGGTTTTCTCCTTGGAACTCTGCCATGCAGGCCATTTTTGCCCAGTCTTTTCCTGATGGTGGAGGCATGAACGCTGACCTTAACTGAGGCAAGTGAGGCCTGCAGTTCCTTGGACGTTGTTGTGGGGTCTTTTGTGACCTCTTGGATGAGTCGTCGCTGCGCTCTTGGGGTAATTTTGGGCGGCCGGCCACTCCTGGGAAGGTTCACCACTGTTCCATGTCTTCGCCATTTGTGGATAATGGCTCTCACTGTGGTTCGCTGGATTCCCAAAGCTTTGCAAATGGCTTTATAACCCTTTCCAGACTGATAGATCTCAATTACTTTCTTTCTCAATTGTTCCTGAATTTCTTTGGGTCTCGGCATGATGTGTAGCTTTTAAGGATCTTCTGGTGGACCTTACTGTGTCAAGCAGCTCCTATTTAAGTGATGCCTTGATTGTGAACAGGTGTGGCAATAATCAGGCCTGGGTGTGGCTAGAGAAATTGGACTCAGGTGTGGACAACCACAGTTATAGTATGTTTTAACAAGGGGGGCAATCACTTTTTCACACAGGGCCATGATGGTTTGGATTTTTTTTCACCTTTAATAATAAACACCTTCATTTACAAATTGCATTTTGTGTTTACTTGTGTTGTCCTTGACTATTGTTTAAATTGGTTTGATGTTCCGAAACACTTAAGTGTGACAAACATGCAAAGGAACAGGAAATGAGGAAGGGGGCAAACACTTTTTCACACCACTGTATGTCAGCACTATATACACCAATTTTTTTCCTTTTACACGAGTAGACTGTTTGGGTCTACCTGAAAACTTGATCAGACCCTCCATTGTCCTCTTTGGAGCTGCGGGTGTAAACAAACATGTGTCCGTTTACACCCACCTACCTCCAATCCTTTGTGCTAAAAACAAACAGAGGTTGATCCGTTCCCCACCTGTCTAGCGCATGGGATCAGATGGCAGTCAGGTGTAAAAGAAATGCGTTTCTCTCTGCCCCTTAGAGCTTAGTCATAGATCCCCATGGCTAAGCTCCGAGGGGAGAAGTGAAACACATTGGGGCGTGGTCTGGTGGGAGCCAAAGCGGAGGTTCTCTCTCACCACCATAGGATTACATGGATGTGCAGAACCAGGGATCTTTCTTCTCTTCCTTCCAGTGACTACAAGAGCTAGGGCAAGCTCCATCCCTTGCTGGCACTCCTGCAGTGGTTAGAGCATTACCGACACTACTCCCCATAGTGATCGAGCCTGAGTAGCACACTAAACAAACCGTGGGTCACAGGTGTAAAAGAAAGATGGCCCGTTTACATCCAACCACCCAGAGGAGAGCGGTTTATATCTGTGTCCGCACTGCATAAGCGGAGTCTGCCCCGTGCAGAAGGAGCCTAACTATGTAAAAATTATCCTGAGAGCAGAACTAAAGCCAAAGATAAGATAACAATGGATAGCTTATGAGAAATAACAAAACTAGCTTTTTCTGCAATATTTACATCCAATCCCTTGCAGTCCCTTTTTCTGCTGCTAGATTTAATCATACTGGCCATCAGACTGAGAACCAGTATGATTCAAACTGCTTCTTTTTTGCCCAGGTCATCCAGGACCAGCCTGTTGCTGGACAATGAAAGGAGAAACAGCACAGTCTTGACTCATCTCTTTCACTCTGCTTTCTTTCAGCAGTATACTTGTCAGTACAGTAACCAGGGCCGCACTGGCCTACCGCGATATCGGGAATTTTCCGGGTGGGCCGGCTGCCTGGCTGTCCCTGGGGCCGCTGTGAGGGCAGCGGAGCCTGAAAAAAATATGGCTGTGGGGCCGGGCCGATATGAAACTGCGTAGGCGCCAACGCTTTTCCGAAGCTGGCCATGCTCGGGCCGAGCCCGTACATGCTCTGCAATTTTCGGAAAGGCGGGTGCATGTGCAGTGACACAATGGCACAGAGCGGCGCCATTTTTAAAAGTAAAGCAGCGCTCAGTGAGGTCTCGTCTGGTGGCGTGTGCCTCTTCTTATGTCCCCCCCTGCAGCCTCTGACCTCCTGTCCACCCCCCTCCCCCTGCAGCATCTGACCTCCTGTCCGCCGCCCCTCCCCTCTGCAGCCTCTGACCTTGTGTCTGCCCCCCTCCCCCTTGCAGCCTCTGACCTCCTGTCCGCCCCCCCTGCAGCCTCTGACCTCCTGTCCACCGCCCCTGCAGCCTCTGACCTCCTGTCCGCCCCCCTCCCCCCTGCAGCCTCTGACCTCCTGTCCCCCCACAGTCTCTGACCTCCTGTCCCCCCCCCCCCACAGCCTCTGACCTCCTATCCCCTCCGTAGCCTCTGACCTCCCCTGTCATCCCCTCTGCAGCCTCTGACCTCCTGTCTGCCCCCCTCCCCCCTGCAGCCTCTGACCTCCTGTCTGCTCCCTCTCCCCCCTGCAGCCTCCGACCTCCTATCCGCCCCCCTGCAGCCCCTGACCACCCCCCTGCAGCCCCTGACCTCCTGTCTGCCCCCTCCCCCCTTCTGCCTCTGACCTCCTGTCTGCCCCCCTGCAGCCTCTGACCTCCTGCCCTCCCCCCACAGCCTCTGACCTCCTGTCCCCCCCACATCCTCTGACTTCCCCTGTCGTCCCCTCCGCAGCCTCCGGCTTCCCCTGTCATCCCCTCTGCAGCCTCTGACCTCCTGTCCCCCTCCCCCCCTGCAGCCTCTGACCTGTCTGCCAACCTCCCCCTGCAGCCTCTAACCCCCTGTCGGCCCCCCCTCCCCCTTGCAGCCTCTAACCTCCTGTCCGCCCCCCTGAAGCCTCTGACCCCCTATCCCCCCTGCAGTCTCTGACTTCCTGTAATCTCCACAGCCTCTGACTTCCCCTGTCATCCCATCCGCACCCTCTAACTTCCCTTGTCCCCTCCTCTGCAGCCTCTGACCTCCCCTGTTCCCCCCTCCACAGCCTCTGACCTCCCCTGTCCCCCCCCCTCCACAGCCTCTGACCTCTCCTTTCATTCCCTCCTCCGAAAGCCTCTGACCTCCCCTGTCGTCCCCTCCGCAGCCTCTGACCTCCCCTGTCGTCCCCTCCGCAGCCTCTGACCTCCCCTGTCTTCCCCTGTACCATCTGCAGCCTCTGACCTCCCCTGTACCATCTGCAGCCTCTGACCTCCCCTGGAGAGGAGTCAAGAATGGGACTGCCGCCAGGATGGGGGTCAAGGGAGAAGTCAGACATGTATGGACTGTGGAGAGGAAACTATTGGGTAAAACCAGCTGAAGCCGACTGACTGAGCCCTGCATGGTGCACTTGAGAGGAGGTCAGTGACAGCACCGCCAGGCCAGCCTGAGAGGGTGGGGGGGTCAATACAATATTGTAAGGGGGCACTGATATAAAGGTTTCCCTCTTATTTCGGTAAACTTTTTTATCTTAGTGTTTTCTTTCTGCGAAAAGTGGTCTCTGGTCATCAGAGTCCTCCCCAGATTCCCAGAGGTCCCCTTTACTTCATAGTCTGCAGGATTCCACCTTACAGTGCAAGGGGGAACGCTGAAATTAAAGGGCAATGCTGCAGACCCCAATGCAAGTGAGAACTCTGATGTAAAGGGGAATGCAGTGGACTCAGTGGATATAAGTGGGGTCTCTGGTCACCAGTGCCCCCCTTTTTATATCAGAGTTCCTGCTTAGATGATGATCTGCAGTGTTCCCCTTTATGTCAGAGTTCCCTTGCACTGTAAAAGGGGGAATCCTCCTGATGTAAGGGGGAACTCTGTGCTGGGTTATATTAATCTGACCTTCATGTAAATATATAAATATGGTTTTTGACTTTTATTTAACTTAAACACATTGCTAATAGCATTAGCTACATGTTTATAGCGTAAATATTGATATTTGCACTGAAAACTGCAATTTTTGGCACCTTTTTTTTGCAGTGTCAGTAACTCTGACCTTTTGCAGGCGCTAGAGTGCTAAAAATAGCGCCTGCAAAGCGCCCTCAAACAGCCGCTGCTGTCTCTCGGGCTTTCACACTGGAGCGGTGCTCTTGCAGGACGCTGAAAAATGTCCTGCAAGCCACATCTTTGGAGTGCTGCAGGAGCGGTGAATTTACCGCTCCTAAAGCGCCCCTTCCCATTGAAAACAATGGGGCAGCGCTCAAAACCCGCCTGCAAAGCGCCAATGCAGCTGCGCTTTGTGGGCGGTTTTAACCCTTTTTCGGCTGCTAGTGGGGGTTAAAACTGCCCGCTAGCGGCTGAAAAGCGCTGCTAAAATGACGGTAAAGTGGCGCTAAATATAGCGCCACTTTACCGCCAGCGCACCCAGCGCCTTAGTGTGAAAGTAGCCTAAATGCCATGATTTTTTGCCAGTAAACAGTTGGTGCTGTTTGTAAATTCCATGTCTCTCTTATCTATATATAATACACTCTTTAAATGTGCTTTAAAATGTATGGTTTTCCCTTTTGTTGAATAACAAAATAATGATGTTATGCTGTTGGGCTGGTATAATAATGCTCTGGGGCTGGTATGAAATTATTTCCAGGGCTGGTTTTTATTCCCAGTCCGGCCCTGACAGTAACAGATTGGCTCTTAGTGCTGATTTTTCCTTTCACATTGCTGCCCTGCTGTACAGGGACTGCAATGGGTTGATCTAACCCCAGCAGTGCAGGTGGGTAGCACCTATTGCAAGGGTTATTTTTTTCTCTCTAGAGTTGGACTAAAATGATCAGAGAGTTGCATTCATTTGTCCCTTTTATATCTTATTGGAGTTCTTGCCAGAAATGCAGTGTTCTTGTCACTGCCTGTGGGATGCATCAAATACCTTTCTTCTTAGCTATTTGCTGTAAACTACCAATCACCCTTCGCCCAATGTAATAGAAATGAACAGGCATGTTTGTAGTATATCTCAGGAAAGCAGCTTAGTGTGACAACCATGGCTCCCTCCATGGATACAGTGGAGGAGTGAAGTATGAGTAAGAAGGGTAGTAGTGCGCTGTACACAAGGAGGATATATCTATTGATAAAAGCAGTATATAAAATTCGCAATGGGGGGATATCCAGTAAACAATACAGGTCTGGGTATGTCTATGTGACTAGTTTAAACAGCAACACTCATTTCTACTAATAGTCCACAACATAAATACATAAAATAGTGAAAATTCATATAAAATCCAAAGTGCAACATGTTGCGATCCTGTAGTCGCATAAAAGTGCAAATATTCCAATGTGCCGCTGTGGCTGATAAAACAATAATGTTCGTTGCTATTAGTGTAAAATCTACAACATAAAACCGTGGAATAATAAAAACAAGAAAAAAGAAGAAAAAACACAATATAACATTCAAAAGTGCAGCGTGTTGCGATCCTAAAATCACATAAAGTAAAGGTGTTCTGCTGTGGTGCACATAGGCAAACCTTCAAACATAAATAATAATTAAGTGACAAAAAATATAAGTGTATCAGACAAAAAGTCAGTTTTCAGTGCAAAGTGCTGCGATTATTCTCAAAATCACATAGGATGTGACTTCAACAAGATATACGATGTGGAGCTGTTGCAATGGGAAGGACAGTGGTGCTGGTGGAAGGGGATGTGGCCTTGGTGGTCCCGTATATACCAGTAATGGATGTCCCCTTACCTTACCGTTGTAAGGTAACAGTGTATATATAGAGAGCTTTTTGTGATCCTTTAGCGGAATTTTCCCTTTAATGTGGGGTGCCCAGGTCCTGACCAATGATATGGTCCCTTTAAGGGGGTTTCCTCTGTGGTATTGCAGTCAGGGTTCCTCAGTGGTATGGCATATACATGGGTTTAAGCAGAGATGGAGGAAGAGTACTGTATAGTGTAAGATTCTTCAACAGGTTTATTGTTATTAAAACAGTTTAAAAATACTCACAAACAGTCTTGTACAAGCAGTGTATAAACGAGCTGCGGGCTCAGTCTACGTCACTTCCTGGTTGCTGTGTCCCGACGCGTGTTCGTCACGGGTCACATGACTTCATCAGGGGACACAGTCACAATCCTATGCGATTTTGAGAATAATCGCAGCACTTTGCACTGAAAACTGACTTTTTGTCTGATACACTTATATTTTTTGTCACTTAATTATTATTTATGTTTGAAGGTTTGCCTATGTGCACCACAGCAGAACACCTGCACTTTATGCGATTTTAGGATCGCAACACGCTGCACTTTTGAATGTTATATTGTGTTTTTTCTTCTTTTTACTTGTTTTTATTATTTCGCGGTTTTATGTTGTAGATTTTACACTAATAGCAACGAACATTATTGTTTTATCAGCCACAGCAGCACATTGGAATATTTGCACTTTTATGCAACTACAGGATCGCAACACGTTGCACTTTGGATTTTATATGAATTTTCACTATTTTATGTATTTATGTTGTGGACTATTAGTAGAAATGAGTGTTGCTGTTTAAACTAGTCACATAGACATACCCAGACCTGTATGGTTTACTGGATATCCCCCCATTGCAAATTTTATATACTGCTTTTATCAATAGATATATCCTCCTTGTGTACAGCGCACCACTACCCTTCTTACTCATTATTCCCCGGGGTTCAGATATTTCCCTTTCAGTGTGTGCAGCAGTACCCCATCTCCCTCTATTTCCCTGACGTGGCGCAGGAATACTTCTTTTCCACAGAGGAGTGAAGTAGCCACCCAGGAAGAGGAATTGTGTAATTTGTAGACATGTGCATTCGTTTTCGTCCGAATTTCAGGTATTTTTGTTATCGTTTTGACAAACGATAACGAAAGCACAGAGTCTGAAAAACGAAAGATCCGACATAAATAAATGCTTTATTTTCGTTTTGACACAGTTCGATACAGATAGGAGATTCGACGTGACTAACAGTAACAATCTGTGTTTACTGAACTTGTATCATAACAGTCCATTCATTCACACAGAGGCAACACGACTTCCAGCACGACTTTGGGAGGCAACTTGGACACGACTTGAGTGTGAATCACAGCGCGACTTACAACGCGACTTTAATGTAAAAAAAAAAAAAGTCATGGGTTCCCCTTCAAGAGCATACCAGGGCCTTCGGGTCTGGTATGGATATTAACCACTTTCAGACCGGACCATTTTGCTGGCTTAAGACCAGACCACTTTTTGCGATTCGGCACAGCGTCACTTTAACTGATAAATGTGGGGTTGTGCGACATGGCCCCCAAACAAAATTTACGTCCTTTTTTTTCCCACAAATAGAGCTTTCTTTTGGTGGTATTTGATCACCCCTGCGGTTTTTATTTTTTGCGCTATAGACAATTTTGAAAAAAACACATTTTTTAAACTTTTTGTTATAATAAATATCCCCCAAAAATATATAACAAAAGCATTTTTTTCCCTCAGTTTAGGCCGATACGTATTCTTCTACATATTTTTGGTAAAAAAAAAAATCGCAATAAGCGATTGGTTGGTTTGAACAAAAGTTATAGCGTTTACAAAATAGGGGGATAGTTTTATGGCATTTTTCTTAATATTTTTTTTTTTTTTTTACTAGTAATGGCGGTGATCAGCAATTTTAAATTTTTTGTGACTGCGACATTATGGCAGACACATCGGACATTTTTGGGACCATTGTCATTTATACAGCAATCAATGCTATACAAATGCATTGATTCCTGTGTAAATTAGACTGGCAGTGAAAGGATTTACCAGGGGGTGGCAGTGTAGGGGTTAAGTGTTCCTAGGGGCGTGTTACTAACTGTGGGGGGCTGGGCTTTTTGTTAGTGATCACATGGAGCAGAGATCAGCGTCACTTGTTGCTAGGCAGAATGGGGAAATGCTGTTTACAACGGCATCTCCCCGTTCAGCCACCCCGTGAGACGATCGCGGGTATCCCCGCGGTGAACGAGTCCAACCGGCATGCAAGCGCGCCACCGCGCGCGATGGCAGGGCAGCATATAAAAATGGACGTACCTGTACGCCAATATGCCTGCCCGTGCCATTCTGCCAATGTGCGCCGGCCGAGAAGAGGTTAAGGGGAACCCCGCGCCAACAAAAAAAAAATTGCGTGAGGGTCCACCTCAAAATCCACATCAGGCCTTTCAGGTCTGGCATGGATTTTAAGGGGAACCCCAAGACCCAAAAAAATCCATACTAGACCCTTATCCGAGCACGCAACCTGGCAGGCCGCAGGAAAAGAGGGGGGACGAGAGAGCGCCCCCCCCCCCCCCTCCTGAACCGTACCAAGCCACATGCCCTCAACATTGGGAGGGTGCTTTGAGGTAGCCCCTCAAAGCACCTTGTCCCCATGTTGACGAGGACAAGGGCCTCATCCCCACAAGCCTGGCCGGTGGTTGTAGGGGAACAAGGGGACCCCCAGATCCTGGCTTCCCCCCTGTTTGAAATGGTAAGGGGGTACAAAAGTACCCTTACCATTTCACCAAAAAAGTGACAAAAAAGTGTTAAAAATGACAGGAGACGTTCTTTGGCAATTCCTTTATTAAAGTCTTCTTTCGTTTTCTTTCTTCTGGTCTTCTTCCTTCTTCTTTTCTTCATCCTTCAGTTTCTTCCTCCATCTTCTTCCTCCGATCCTCTTCTTCCTCTGATCTGCTTCTTCTTGGTCTGGTGTTCTCATCCGGCATCTTCCTCCACTGCATCTCTTCTTTGTTCTCAGGCCGCTCCACGCAATGGGAGGCTCCCGCTGTGTGAGTTTTTATAAGGGAGGGCGGGGCCACCCTTTGACTCCGTCCCTTCCGACGCATGGTTCCATTGTCAGTGAGGAGAGCTTTGAGAGCTTATTGGGGGGAAGAAACCCCCCCGCCTCCATACTGCTCACAGGAACAGAGCTCAATCAGCCCCCTGCTATTGGCTAGTCATTGTGCAGTGATTGGTCAGGCCAGGTGCATGCTTTGGACAATCAGTAGCCTTCAATGCACTGCGATCTCACAGTGCAATATGGGGCGCATCATGACGGTCGAACGTCCCACGATCGTGGCATATGTTCTTTCATTCTGGAAACAAACGAACACCCGATGTTTGAGTTGAACTTACGTTCGACTCAAACATCGGGCCCATCTCTAATCAAGAGCAGTCTTGACAGTGTTACAAGGTTGCACAAGTGATTGTAAAGTCTTGGTTTAAAAAGTGGTTTTGCACAGGGCAGCCTGGATCCTCCTCTTCTCTGGTCCTTCTTCACTGCTCCTGGCCCTTCCCTCCTGTCGAGTGCCCCCACAGCAAGTTGTTTGCTATGGAGGTACCTGAGCTGCAGCTCCGCGTGTCCTTTCAGACATGGAGCTGTGGTTCAGCCCCACCCCCTCACTCTCCTGATTGGCTAACTGACTCTGATTGACAGCAGTGGGAGCCAATGACACCGCTGCTGTGTCTCAGCCAATTAGGAGGGAGAGTCCGGGACAGCTGAGGGACTCGTGGACATTGCTGGATAGAGATTGGCTCAGGTAAGTATTAGGGGACTGCTGAGCAATGAAGGTTTGTTATCTTAATGCATAGAATGAATTACATTAATGGAGCTATTAAAACCCCTCCAAGAAGGGTTTTCACCTTGAACCTTCTCCTACAGACTGCCAACCAATTATTTGGATAGTTATATGCAGCAGCCATAGGCCTGGAACAATGAATCTAAATCCGGGTTACACATCTGTTTAACTGACCACCAGGTCAATCAATATTAATGCAGAAAGGTTTATGGGACCATGCAAGTTGTTGATTAAATAGGAGTTAGTAAATGTCTAGAAATCAATATATGGTCAATAAATTATGAAAAGTTCATTAGGGTCAATTAATCTTTTGAGGTTTCTGTAGAGACAGTGTTACAAAGGGTTTAATGGTCAGCCACCATTGGGAGGGGCCTTGAGTTGTCCCTTTCAGGAAGGATATACTTACAATACAATACGTTTCCATACTGAGTATACTTACCAACATCAACTCTATTGGAGAGCCAGTCAGTACACCCATCTCAAACTCTGTTGCTGAACTAGTTAGTAAATCTACCTTAAACTCTGTTGGAGATCCTTTGGGGCTTGTTTTTACTAAAGGCAAATAAGCTGTTCACTTTGCAAGGCGGGTTGGACTTTGAAAAGTAATTTACTTCAGAGCTTAATGACAGTGGTGAAATCTCACTACGGAAAAAATAAAAAAGAACAGCATTTGTGCTTGCACATGACTGGATGATGGAAGCAGCAGAGCCTCACCTCATTCACTAAGCTCTAGGGACATTTTCTATGCAAAGTAGATCAGCCACAGTCAGTACACCCCATAATGATAGAAATGCTTTGTGCTCTGGTCCAAATTATTTAGTGGAGGGGGATTATGGTGTGGGGTTGTTTTTCAGAGGTTGGCCTCGGCCCCTTAGTTACAGTGAAGTGAACTCTTATGAACTCATCATTACAAGACATTTTGGACAATTTGCTCCCAACTTTGTGTGAAGTTTGGGGATGGGCCCTTTCTGTTCCAACATGAGTGCACACCAGTGCACGAAGCAAGGTCCATAAAGTGAGTTTGGGGTGGAGGAACTAGACTGGCCTGCACAGAGTCCTGTATTCAACTCAATAGAACACCTTTGGGAGGAATTAGAGCAGAGATTGTGTCTAACATCAGTGCCTGACCTCATAAATGCGCTTCTGAACGAATGGTAAAAAATTCCCATAGACACACTAGGAGAACCTTCATAGTTTCATAGTTAGTTAGGTTGAATAAAGACACCAGTCCATCCAGTACAACCTGAGTGAGTATCTACAATTGTCCCTATCCATGTACATTGCACACTCACATCGGTCCCTACCCTTAAAGAGCTCACAATCCAAGGTCCCCATTCATATACTAGGGTCAATTTTGGAAAGCAGCCAATTAATCTACCTGCATGTCTTTGGAGTGTGGGAGGAAACCGGAATACCCAGAAGAAACCCATGCAGGCACAGGAAGAACATGCAAACTCCAGGCAGGTAGTGTCGTGGTTGGGATTTGAACCAGCGACCCTTCTTACTGCTAGGTGAGAGTGCTAACCACTACACCACTGTGCTGCCTTGTTGATGCCCTTCCCAGAAGAGTTGAAGCTGTTCTAGCTGCAAAGGGTGGACCAACTCAATAGTGAACCCTACGGACTTAGACTGGGATGCCATTAAAGTTCACGAGTGAGTAAAGGCAGGTGCCCCAATACATTTGAAAATACAGTATACATATATAAATCATGATTATTAAAAATTGTCCATCATCTGAATAACACTTGCCTATAATTAAATGTATAATTGTAATTTTGTTATCCAGGGGAATATGTTATTTGTTAAACGGCCAGCATCAGAAATTACTCCTTTAATGATATGGAAACCTTTAAATGTAATGTGAATCTTAGCAAATCTTTGTTCACATTGAGGTTGATTTATGTTAGATATTTTGTGGTAAGGTCAAAAGGCAGTTCATACCCTGAAAACTCAAAATGAAAGTGCTGATTTGATTTTGTAATTTCATCCACACTATCACTATTTACTACAGCAAGATCTCAGCTTCTGAAAAAGGGAGTGGAGCATTTTGAGCTGTGTATTCCTTTGGCTATTATGAGGACTACAGTATAACGATTCCTTATTTTCAGGGAGGAGCGTAATCTCAGTGTCCCTATACCCAACCAAATTCAAAACAGTACCCAAAACTGAACAGAATAAGAGGGGAAACACTTGACTTTAAGGTACTCAATAAATTGTTATGAATAATGAAAGGTACAAATTCCATTTACCAATGGAAAAGGTCTCATAAAATAGTGAGACTATACACATACAATACAATAATTTCATAAGAATTATCTCACGGATGAAGAGATTAAAGTATTGTCTCATAATTAATTCAAAGAGAATCACAATTACAAGGGATTACAGGATTGAGGATAGCTGATGGAGGAAAGAATCTGCTCTCTTTCTTGTTCATATATCACGGGACACAGAGCTCTATTCATTACATCATAGGTTAGATAGCCACCTTCAGGTTTTGGACACTGGCAACCCTACTTGTAAGGGGGGGGGGGGGGGGTGTTGAATGTAGTTTTACGGTTGGCGGGATTTCGGCAATGATTGATTTGTCCAGTGAATTGCTGATTTTAGCACTTATATCATCCCAATACTTGAAATGTATTTCTATTATTACATTGTAATAATAGACCCCCCTCCCTTAGTACAGACCCCCCTCTACTAACTATAGACCCCCTTCCTCTGGCTGGCCCCCTCTCCACTAAGTATAAGCCCTCTCCCTTACTATGTACGTCCCTCAGTACGCCCCCCCCCCCCACTATGGACCTCCCTCTCCACTAAGTATAGGCCCCCTCCCTCAGCACAGACCCCCCACTAACTATAGACCCCCTCCCTCAGTACGGACCCCCCTACTAACTATAGACCCCCTCCCAATGATCAGCAGTCTGATGATGATTTAACACTGTCGGGGGACATGGATCACGAGCAGTCGGACGAGTCAGGGGATAAGGAAAAGCTCTCTTCTACCTCGCAGGCTCTCATGCTACAGGTACAATATAATACAGAGGTGGTGCGTACCATACCACATAAAATTTGCCCTGTACTGAACCAGCTGTGTCCCCTGTCTCGTCCTTGGGATCTCGGAAGTCTCCACAAGCTGCCTTTTCCTTTCCAATCCATCCATTAATGGAAAAACTATTGTATGATGGTTGGGCTCACCCAGATAAATCATTTTCTCCTCCTAGGAAATTATCCCCGCTCTACCCTATGGAGGAAAAATGTGCCAATAAATGGAGTGTGCCAGCAATAGATGTGGCTATTTCTTGCGTGAATAAAAGCCTAACTTGTCCAGTGGACAATGTTCAGGTGTTTAAAGATGCAACTGACAAGAAGCTGGAATCATTACTTAAATCTTCTTTTGCCGTGTCTGGTGCCGTGGTCCAACTTGCAGTTGTAGCAGCTGTTATGTGCCAATATTTGAAGGAGCAGGTGAAGCAGGTAGTTCATTTTCTTCCTGCTGAGCAAGTTCAGGGTAGCTACAGGATAGGCTTCTGACGGCCATTTAGCCACGTAGCATTGATAGCCTAAAGTCAGGTTAGGGACCAAGAGATAGGCTAGATAGGCGGCCTTAATTGCCTTGCAGGTGGCGCCTTCCAGACTTCTTCGTCATTGGTGTGTTCGTCTGTACATGCGCTCCACAGGAAGCCACTGTTCCACAGATGTATCAACATTCGTCCTCTGGAACAAGATTGTGTTACGCCTTGCAAGCCAGCTCATCTGGGGCCCATGCAACTGAACTGTGCCGCAGGGCCTAATTGGAGGTATTGGTGTTAGAGACCTTTAGGCTGGATTCACACCTATGCAGTTTTAGTGCTTTTTGCAATTTGCAGATTTGTACTACAGTCCATTGAACATTGTTTTCTATGGAACACGTTCTGTGGTGCAAATCTGCAAAATGCAAAAAGCACTAAAACTGCATAGGTGAGAATCCAGCCTTAGTTATATCCAAATATATAGCTAGATATACACACTGTTCTTCTCAGAAATATGTACATTCTTCCTGTTATAGCTTTGATTGAATGTAATGCCATCACTTTATCATACATAAAGTTACACTAATCACCTGCTGGTATGTCTGTATATCTTTACCTTTAGAAATCTATGCTGGGTGTATTAGTACTACTGCTGTCAGTTATTTTGGGTGAGTTACTAGGTATTGTCCTAGAAAGGGATCATCTCTACATATGCTGGACCCCCTGTTCTAGGTGGAGGCACTGACAATTATATATTCATAGTCTACTCTTCCAGTCTCCTTTGGTTACCTGCAAGTTAGCTCCATAGCTTGTGTGGAGAGGCCAAATTCATATACCCCCCCCCCCCAATAACAAGGTTACACATTTACAGAGGTTGTCCCACTAAATATAATTAGGTATGGAACAGATGGGTGGAAATACCCACCACGTGTGTTTGAGATGTCCCCTTTCAAGCCATTGGGTTTTCATGTTTGACTGCTAGACCTGATAATGCTAAGCCCCATAATGCCAGCCAGGCATATAATAATGTAAGGGTAACTGGGTGATGTAATGTATTAACATGCAGAACTGGCTTATATGTTACTATTGTATGGATTCAGATGCTATACTGTACGTGTACATTGCACTTAATTTCTTAAGAAAGCAGTTTTTTTGAATGTGAAGAATACAATAGCCATCAGGCAGATCCTCCACCCACACTTTGTATCATGGATGGATGAATCTATTAGATTTTTTGTTTTGTTCAGCTGTTAGGAAAGATTATTATGTACTGCTAGGGAGAGGACTAGAGCAAACTTGCTACGTTGCCGTATATGGGCAGTTCAATTTAGGAACATCTCTGAGCATTTTCTCAACATCACAGAGTACTTGTAGCACTCTAAACGGTCTGTGGTTCCTAGGACTGTTTTTACATAACCAAACTCAATAAGTCATAAAGCCACACAGGTTTTTTTTTTTTTTCTCAGGGAGTTGGTTATATTTTTTATCTGAAACTGTTTAGTAGTTATACAGCAGAAAACTGAGAACTTGTATAGACACCTGCTGTGTTTAGAGAGGTTTAACTAGTGCCTGAGCGCCTGCCGCAGTTATACTGCGGTAAGTAGGCTCCCCTCCATGAATCGCTGTCATGGTTACACCACCGATCACCGCCCCCCCCCCCTCCCCCTCCGCACCCAGTTAACCCCTTTATTAGCCCCTGTCACTGTAGTTTTCAGATTTTTCACTGATCACTGTACTGGTTTTATTTGTGACACTAATCGGCATTCGGGTAGATCGTAGTAGGCCCAGGTAGGTCTAGGATACCCCCCTAAACCTCTCTAATAAAAGTTTAACACCCTGATGATCCCCCCCCCCCCCCCCAGTTCACCCTGCCATCAATGTCACTAACATAGTGTACAGATCTCTTTTCTGATCACTGTATTTAGTTTCACGGATGACGCTATTTACCATCACCGTCAGGTTTTTATAGCAACAGGGTACCCCCCATAAATTACAGAATAAAAGTTTAACCCCCTGATCGCCCCCCAGTACAGGTTTTAGCGTCAGGGTCAGTGTTAGGCCAAGGCAGTGTCAGATTAGTGGCAGTAGCGCTACCATCTACGAATGCACCAGACACCTCCCTTACTAGTATAGTGTCTGAAAGGTTCAATATCTTTGATCTGATCAGATCTATACTAGCGACCCCAGTAGTTTAGTGTTCCCAAAAATGCAACGTTAGTGGGATCAGCCCAGATACCTGCTATCACCTGTGTTTAGCCCCTCAGCCCAGCCCACCCGAGTGCAGTACCAATCGACCACTGTCACGTAGAAAACACAACACACATAACTGCAGCATTCGCAGAGTCAGTTGTACCTATAGATTTAGAGGCCACAATGTCCAATCGGAGCTACAATAGTGAAGAGGTCTACGCGTTTCTGAGCATGACAGTTGAGAGTGAAGAAAATGTCACCTATCTGACAGATTCAGGCTCAGAATACAAACCAGTAGACAGCAGCGGTACCCTGACAAATACCTCTGACGATGGAGTGGTCCCTGCTAAGGTCAAGGGTACCCAACCCTGTTCTGTTGTTGAGGTGCAAGAACTGCAGGGCTCTCGTATGGAGCAGAGAACCAGTACTAGTGCTGCTCATCCTTCTGGTGAACTGACAAGCACCAGCGGCCTAGTACATCCTGGTAATAGTCAAACCAGCACTGCAGTAACACGTGGTGACGTGGTGAGTCCCATAAGTGCAGTTCAAGCTGGTAGACAGGCCCGCCGAGCCCATAGTGCCATTCCCGATGCATTTGCCAATCCTAATTGGGAGCCCAACACTTCTGCAGCGCCGTACTTCCCCCATTCACTGGCCAACCCGGAATTCAGGTGGAAACAGTCGATTTTACGTCACTTGATTTTTATTTGCTGTTTTTCATGGAAGATCTCTATAGATCTATTGGGGACCAAAGCAATTTGTATGCTGGTCAATTCATTGCCGCTAATTCCCATTTGACGCTTGCCAGGGATTGGAAACCTATTGCGGTTTCCGAATTTAAGCCCTTTTTGGGCCTATCCCTCCTCATGGGCATAACTAAAAAGAGTGAGTTGCGGTCATATTGGTCCACTGACCCAATTCATCATATGCTTGTGTTCTCTGCTTTCATGGCTTGGATGCGATACGAGCAGGGCTTACGGGTTTATGTACTTCAACGACAATGAACTCTGCTGTCCTCCGGGTTACCCTGAATACGATCGGCGCCATAAAATTCGGTTCCTCATAAACCACTTCAACCAACAGTTCAACCCCCATCAAATCAGTCTCTGCAGCTATTACCTTTTGTACCACCACCCTTTAGAATGTAAGCTCTAAGAGCAGGGCCCTCCTGTACCTTTTGTATTGTACTGTAATTGTGTTGTATTAGTGTAACGTACAGCACTGCACAGTCCTAGGCAGTGGCGGCTGGTGCTCAAAATTTGGGGGGGGGGGGGGGGGGGTAATCAAACTGAAAAATTCTGGAAAAAAAAAAACATCAATTGCAGCCTTACTGTGCCCCAAATACTGCCATTGTGGCCATTAAATGCTGCCACTCTGCCCCAAGTGCTGCCACTGTGCCCCCCATCAGCACTTACCTCGTCTCGGGAGGGCAGCGGGTGACGGCAACAAGCGGTGTCTGGTGTCCTCCATTTCTTCCCCCGACCCCGATGTCTTCTCCTGCCCACTCCTCCCCTCATCCTCTGCTATGATTGAACTCCTGAACGCCTGTCATTTCAGCCAATCGGGTGACAGGTAACACAGACTAGGCAACCTGATTGGCTGAGAGGTGGTTCAATGTTAACAAAGCAAATTCCTTCGCTATGCAAACGCACAGCATTGCACCCGCATCTCACATTTTTGGCCACCTATTAGAGCCTATGGCTCTAATCAGATGCTTCCAAAAAACACCCCCGCCAGTGTGATTCAGATGTCTGGCCAGACACCTAGATAGGTGGTTTCGGCAGCGACCATAGATAGATTCATGCAATGCATGAATCTATCCGTGTTGATTACAGCAGTGCATGAGAGGGGGGCCCTTTATGGACGCACCACCACTGGTCCTAGGGCACACTAACAAAGTGTCTCGAAAGATGAGATGGCCATCACATTTTGAAACACCCTAATCTTGAACATTTACAGTTAAAATAAAAGTGCAACAAATAAAATAAATAAAAAATCCAAAAATAGTTGTCTTATTTTTGCTCTCTATTGTTACTGTATTTTATGTTATTGTATTTGCTTTTTGGGCATGGTATGTCTTTGTGTTATACTGTAATGTTACTTTTTTTATTGTTAACCATTATTTGCTTTGCAGGTACGCCATTCAGCTGCAGCATGGGTTTATTTATTCTGACAGCAACGGCGTTTGCTCTCATGATGAGTAAAGCCGTCTCTTTAGTTCTGTAGGAGGCGATTTCACCATCTCAGTTTAAAAAAAAAGAGAATATAAGCCAAAGCATGGGGGCAAGTTGGAAGGGCAATTTGCCCCTAACATTAGGGGCAGATTGCTCCCATGCTTCAGAATATATTTTCTACTCTTTTTTTGGCACAAATTGTTGTTGTTTTATTAAGTTAATGTTTTATTGTTACCATTGTTCTCTTTTCAGGTACACCATTCAGTTGCAGCACTGATTTATTCATCTTGACAGCAACAGCGTTTGCTCTCACAATACGTAAATCAGCGATTCCAGTGCTGTAGGTGGTGATTTCACCACCACAGTTAAAAAAAGAAAAAAAAAAACGGTGCACGTATGCCCATCATTAGAAGTGTGTGGATGCAGGGCGGTATTGTAATTGTGGGCATACCCACCGATCAATCTCTTTTTTAATAAAGCCCACAGGCTGTATGAAAAAAAAAAGAACATTACAATATATGCCCAACAAAGGCCAGCAACAAACTGGTATGTTGCTGGACTTTGAGTGGTTATACCAGAATGATGCCTGCAGGTTTACATATCTTGGTATCATTCTTTTCAGCCAGATTTTTCCAGTCGGATTTAACGTAAAAGCAATCCTAGCGACTAATTAGCTGCTAGACTGCTTTTACAAGCAGTGGGAGGGCATAGCCCCCCCCCCCCCTCCTGCCGTCTTCCATGGTTTTCTTGGGCTCTCATGTCCCACCGGGGGAACTTGGGAACGCAGTCGGTGGTTCTGCCAGCTGACCATAGAGCTGATCGGAGACCAGAATGGCTCCAATCATCTCTATGGCCTAAGAAACCAGAAGCTGCGAGCGAGACTTGGGTTTCGGTGGATATAAATCACACCAATGGGCAATTTATCACACCGATCTTGGTGCGGCCAGATGCTTTGATGGCAGTGTAGACATTTAGAGTCTAATAGACAACATTTTTTTCAAAAAAGGAGTACCTGTCACTACCCATTGCTATCATAGAGGATATTTACATTCCCTGTGAGAACAATAAAAATTATATAAAAAAAAATAAAAAATTAAAGGAACAGTGTAAACATAAAATAAAAAAGCAAAATAAAAAATAAATAAAGCACCCCTGTCCCCCCGTGTTTGCAGGCAAAGGCGAACGCAAGCATTGATCTCTTGTCATATGTAAACAACAATTGTACCATGCATGTGAGGTATCAACACAAACGTCAGATCGAAGGCAGTAATTCTAGCAGTAGACCTCCTCTATAAATCTAAAGTGGTAACCTGTAAAGGCTTTTAAAAATGTATGTTGTTTGTTGCTGCTGCAAAGTTGTACGCAATTTTAAAGCATGCCATGTTCGGTATCGATGTACTCGGCATTAGATCATCTTTTATATTTTACCAATCATTTGGGCAATATAGTGTGTTTTAGTGCAATAAAATTTAAAAAAAAGTTTTTTTCCCCAAAAATAAATTGCGTTTGAAAAATCGCTGCCCAAATACAGTGTGAAAAGAAAATTTGCAACACCCATCATTTTAATCTGTAGGCCTTTGCTTTAAAAATATATAATGTTTGGGGTTCAAAGTAATTTCCCAGCAAAGAAAAAAAATATTTTTTCAAGTAAACAAAAAGTGACAGAAAGGACTTGGTGGTTCAAGTGGTTAGAAGAGCGGGTGATGTGTGGCATAAGCTTCTAATGTTGTGCATAAAATGCCAGTACAGTTCAAAACCCCTCAAATTAGGTATGGGCGAACGGTTCAGCCCAAGCATAAGTTTGGATGACAGCTTCAGCCAATCAGGGCACAGGGCACTGTCAGAGTCATGATTGGACACCGTCATCATGACTTTATCCAATCATGACTCATTACCGCCCCACAGTATTGTTTCAATGGCAGCCATTTTCGGTGTTATTTCGGCGTGGAGAGAGAGATGGAACAGGGCTCTGTTCAGTGTTATTAGTTAGTTAGTGTGCTATACTGTGCTATTTTGCTTCAATTGTCAGTGTAGACCAGGGATATGCAATTAGCGGATCTCCAGCTGTTGTAGAACTACAAATCCCATGAGGCATAGCAAGACCACAAGCATGACACCCAAAGGCAGAGGCATGATGGGACTTGTAGTTTTGCAACAGCTGGAGGTCCGCTAATTGCAGATCCATGGTGTAGACTATTAGTTTAGTGTCAGTCTAGGGATAGTGTGAGTGTAGTGAGGAGGACCATCATTCAGCTTTCCATAGTGGGCAGCTAGAGTAGGGAGAGCTCAGATAGTTTCACTGTAGTTTAGTGAGACAGTGTCATTCATACAAACATTAGTGTAAAGCAGGGACAGCTCAGATAGTTTCAATGTAGTGTAGTGAGACCGTTTCAGTAATCTTTACATTAGTGTATAGATAGAGTAGGGACAGTTTAGATAGCGCCAGCATAGTGACGATTGAACACCGTCTATCTGATTGTGTTACTGGGAGCTTAACGCCATTTATTTCTGTGTGCATTACTGCCAGTCTAACGCCATATAGTTTTGTGCATCATTGTACGTTTGGCACATTATATTATAGTGTATCTGTGGAGTGTGTTTGTGTAGTGTGAGTACTCAAATTATGGCAAAGCCTGTTCTGAGTGGAACCTGTACTGTTAAACATCTGTATGGTCTTAGCCACCGAGCTGCAGCTCAGTTTCAGGGTCTTGGGAATCTTCTTATAGCCTAGGCCAGTGATGGCAAACTTTGGCACCCCAGATGTTTTGGAATTACATTTCCCATGATGCTCACACACTCGGCAGTGTAGTGGAGCATCATGGGAAATGTAGTTCCAAAACATCTGAGGTGCCAAGGTTCGCCAACACCGGCCTAGGCCATCTTGATGTAGAGCAACAATTCTTTTTTACAGATCCTCAGAGTTCTCTGCCATGAGGTGCTATATTGAACTTCCAGTGACCAGTATGAGAGAGTGAGATTGATATCACCTAATTTAACACACCTGAGACCTTGTAACACTAACGTGTCACATGACATTGGGGAGGGAAAATGGCTAATTGGGCCATTTTCACTTAGAGGTGTACTCATTTTTGCTGCCAGCGGTTTAGACATTAATAGATGTGTGTTGAGTTATTTTGATGGGACAGACAATTTACACTTATACAAGCTGTACACTCACTACTTTACATTGTAGCAAAGTGTAATTTCTGCAGTGTTGTCATATGAAAAGATATAATAAAATATTTACAAAAATGTGAGCGGTGTGTACTCACTTTCGTGAGATACTGTATATACTACACGGTATATATATATATATATATAACTATAGATAGATAGATACACTGCATATATAGTCTACACTACTATATATATATATATATATAAATATATAAAACTGCCTGTATGCCACTAACTAACCTGCCTCTAGCTAGCTTCTCTCATTCATAAATACTATATAGAACCACCATGTAAGCAGCCTTATATAGTGTGGGTCGTGGAATTAGCCCCCTGAGCCATGATTGACTAAAGCGTGATTGCATCTGAATGTATGCTTTGGCCAATCATCAGACATGAATGCACTGCGATCTCGCAGTGCATTATGGGGGGTTCTGCAGCGCTTGAATTTGCCGTGAACGCCCCATAATGTTCGGGATTTGCCGAACGGGCAAACACCCGATGTTCAAGTCAAAATTTAACACGAACATCGGCTCATCCCTAAAATTTTTGAGTTTTATTTTTTCAGTTAATATTCAATCCATTATAACAGGGAGAGAGATCAGGTCTGGTCTTGTTTCAGGCTGGGATTAACATGAAGGAAAGCTAATGACTGGTTATAATTTTGACCAGCTATTTCCAACCAAGCTTCTGTGGAATTCTACGGTTCCTCCAAAGGTTGCTAGAGGGTTCTTAAGCTGTGGCTGATTGACCTCCCATTTAATGGTGCCTGTATAGTTCTGGGCAGTGGCAGCTGGAGCTCAAAATTTTTGGGGGGTGCAAACAAACTATTATACGAAATATTCTGGAAAAAAAACCCATCAATTGCAGCCTCACTGTGCCCTTCAAATGCAGCCACTGTTCGGCCCCCCCACCACTGTCTGCATTTACCCAATCTCAGTGGTGGGTCAGGCAGCAGGTGATGGCGGCGAGCTTGGGGACTTTGCAGCGGGTCAGGCAGTGGCTCATGTGTCCTCCATGCATCTCCTCCCCGCCTCCTGATAGGCGTCCAATCGCAGCGCCAGTCCTTTCAGCCAATCAGGTGACATGTATCAGACCTGCGCTACCTGATTGGTGTAGCGGAGGTTCAATGTTAGAAAAGCAAATGCATATTCACTTTTCTAAAACATCTGGGTGGTCTGCGAGCTAAATGCTTTGCGCTCCCAGTTCACCTTTTTTGAAGCCTATTAGAGCCTATGGCTCTAATCAGATCAGGTGCTTCAAAATCATCATTCACATCATTGAGGAATAGCTTGATTTCAAAATGCTGTAAATTGTGTGCACACACCCACCCGACAGAGTTAACTCGTATCTAAACCCAAAAACAAAAATATGATATATTATAACTTGTCAATCCTTGGTTGTGACTGCATTAGTTTCTCTCTCTCAGGCTTTTTTCCCCTTTTGTTCATTCTAACATCAACACACATTCTGTTATAGGGTGACAGCGCGCATGCCTGGTACTTATGGAGGAGCAATGCTCACATCTTGTATTCATGGAGGAACAGAGTTGTCACCCTAGGCTGCTTTTCAGATTTGAACTATGAACACCTTCCCCTCTCCTCTTCTCTATCGGAAGAGGCTTTTTTTTTTTTTTTTTGCAAAGACTAGTTGGAAAGGCTGATAACTTTGTTTAAGAAGTCAATGCTGTGTACAGGATGTTATGATGACACCAGGTTCTGGCAGGATAAACAGGTATATATGTCTGTTTTTGCAAAAGAGTACTTAGCCTGAAAAAAGATAACTAATCCAACCACCACATCTATGCACTGAAAAAGATGCAATATAATTACAATGATTCTTGGATTT
This sequence comes from Lithobates pipiens, assembly GCF_037356315.1. NCBI lineage: Eukaryota > Metazoa > Chordata > Amphibia > Anura > Ranidae > Lithobates > Lithobates pipiens. The sequence continues at coordinate 93,014,457 of NW_027507788.1, read as the reverse complement.
AGACATATTACAAGGGACACTCTTTTTGGGGCTAGACTTCCATTTATGCACAGACTTCTCATTCTTCGTTACAAAGGTGATTGGCCGAGCGGAGAAGCGATCATTTTGGCCAGGCAGGGATAGGATGTACAGGAAAATCTGAGACTCGGGAGATGGCCGCCCAGAGCGTTTTCTCACTGCTCTGAATTGGCGCAGATTGAGAGACTGACCGCATGAGTATCACACGCACGGGGGGGGGGGGGGGTATTTTCTGTTTGCCACCCCGCCAGCTGAAGCACCAGCCACCACTGGAATTGGTTTAAGGTAGACCCAGTAAATTGCTTCCAGGTTTTATTGCCAACATTTTTTAAACAAGCTAAAGTTGGAAGCTGACTGGCTACCATGCACAGCTGCTCCAGATTCTGAGTGCACCGGTTTTAGTAAATGTACCCATGTGTGTCCTATGGAAGTTTGATAATGCTGCTTAATCTCATAGAGCAGTGATGTCATACCACCAGCATCCTTAGCTCTAAGGCCGGGAGAGAGTTCATGTCCACCAGCAGTAGAGAAAGACCTGGGGCCACATGATCACAAACAAAATTTTTTTATTTAAATGCAATTTATTAGAAAATGTTTGCGGGGGGGATCACAGCAATGGGGAACTAACACGTAACAGGTTGGTATAGATCCTTCTTCTATGTCGAACCTTAAGGAACAAAGATCATTATGAACTTACCTTACTTCGAGCATCCCTAATCCCCACCCTTCTGGTGTAAGTCACTTGTCTGAATGGTGGAGTAATGGTCATGTTGTTTCTGTAGAAAACCTCAAGTCAGTGGTTCTGTCTTAAAACTGTTTTTATTTTTTTATTTTTTGGCACAGACCACATGACCAGCATTCCACCATTAGCTCATATGATCAAAAAGGGAGGGGTGGAAAACTGCATGCTCCAGCAGCAAGTTCATTTTTTGCTACCATCTTTTTGCTTTGCTTAAAGTTAAAAATAGTGAGGTTTATAATAAATGGAACCTCTCAGAGTATGTAGGTACACTTTACAAAAATCACAATGATACTATCTGAGCTATTAAGATTACAGTAAGAGTTAGGCTCAAAATGAAATGTGAAGTAACCCAGACAAACCAACCAAACACAGGCATCAGCAGGCAGAAGCTAAATGTTGATTTGTTGCTTATAGGCTGTTGCATTTTCTCTCTAAAATAAGCCTATATGTTTTATGGCATCAGTAAATCAATTCTGAGCAACATTTTAAAGCAATCTACAGCACACGTGTTGTTAATATCTACAGAGTCATGTCAAGTCAACATTATGATAAATGATGACACAGGCCAAGCCAACAAACATTATAAATGAACAAGGATGACAGACAGTAAGTGAGGATGATCACATGATTCTAGAATAAGAGCAGTCCGTATAGATAGTACCTTCCCTAGAGATAACCACTGTGGAGTGAAAGATCTGGTTTGTGAATCTTTTGAACATTTTTAAGATTTCTCTTCTAAACTTAACACCAACAAATGCATACACAATTGGGTTTATGCACACATGAGAAAGACCCAAAGCCTCAGTGATGATCATTCCAATGTCCAAGACCTTCTCATAATAGCAGTTGCGAGCAATTACGTTCAAACGTTGCAGGCTGTCAATAAGTTGTAAAGCTTTGTAGGGAGCCCAGCAGAAGATAAACACAAGTAGGAGGACTACGATAACCAACTGCGATCGCCGGGAGTGGTGGTGCCTGGACCTTTGAAGTGTGCAAAGTATCCGAGAGTAGGAGAACACCATAAACAATAAAGGAATAATAAATCCAATGGTAAGTTCAACAAGTTGCAGACCTACTCTCCAAACGGTAGATTTGCCTGTGGGAAAGTTATACATACAAAATGAGCCCTCAGCTTTTCGGAAATAAAACTCTTGCCAAGACAGAGCGCAGGAGAGCACCCAGATCAAAATGCAAATGAAAACTGTGTGAAGAGGTCGCTGCTTTTTATGAAGTTCTATAGCATGGACAATGGAGAAATAGCGATTTATGCTTATGCACACCAAGAAAAAGATTGTGCTGTAAATATTTATGGTAAAAAGAGCTCCTAGAATCTTGCAAGGGGTGTCACTAATAATCTGACGAAAACTGTACTGGAAGGCCCAAAAAGGTAAAGTGAATCCAAGAAGAAGATCCGACAATGCAAGCTGAAACAAGTAGTGGTCTGCTAGAAGCCAAGGGGAGCGTTTTGCCACTAGCACATACACCACCAGTCCATTGCCTAATAGATCCAGCAAGAAAACCACCATATAAGTAACTGGAATGAAATAGGTAGCAAAGCCGCCAACAGAATCAAGAGTCATACAAGGAGTGGCATCCTCTGGTGAAGCTGTAACTTCCTGTTAAGGGTAATTGAAAAAAAAGGATTATTGTGAATGATCGTTACTCTCCAAAACTATTCATAAATATCCTGCACTAATGACATCTAACTAGACTGTAAAATAGACTGTAAACATCTGCATGTCACCTTGCAGAGAATACATTAACAAGTCTTAGTACATTTAAAACGAAATGGGGAAAAAAAAAAACACAATTTAAAATGTATGTAAAGCTGAAACCTTTCAATTACTTTTCATTTATTGGGTATGTAAGGTGGAAAGTGCCAAAAGCCATCAACTGGCATATGGAGTGATCATACTGAATACCCCTCGGGATCCCTCAAATTTTATCAGTCCTGTACATACTTCTTTCAATAGTATCCTAATATAGGAACACCCTTTAAACTACTGAAACGTGTTGGATTTTTGATAGAAAGTCTGAATAAAATGATATCTGGATTTTATATGTTCTGCTTTTGGCACCTTCTTCCTTGCACACCCAATTCCTACTCAAGCAAAGAAAAAACTTTTTGCCACCATTTCTGCTGCTTAAGGATAATCATTCCCTCTACAATGCCCAAGACCTGACTAAAAATATCCACTGTTCAACAGACCCAGTACCCCATGAATTTTGTCTACTTCCCAAGCCAATATTTTTTTGTCTATGTCTCACTAAGGAGATTTCCTATTGCTTTCAGTTTTGGTGATACAGCAGGAAGTGCGAGAAAATCTCAAAATGAGGTTAATTTCCCTCAAAAAGAAAAGAAATGCGCTAGGTGTGAAATAAACAATACATAAATAAATGAATAAATAAACCGCGAAGGATACCCTGCAGCTAAGCATTATAACCCCGATATAGGGTACAAAGAAAAATAAATAGACAAAAAGTGCAGCACTGGGTAATAAACTAATAATGCAAGTGATTATGGATAAAAACCGTGATTATACAAAGGAGTATTCTAAATAAGTGATCAAAAAAAACATCATAATAGTCCAATGCTAGTTAGTGTTAATTAATCACGTTTTTTATTCATAATTTCCCTCTTAGTTGTTATGAGAACAGGTATCCCTATTTCAAAATGTCCCCTCATCCACTGGTTTGGCAAAAACTGTTCAATTTTGGATTTTTGACAATAGTCAGCGGGACAAATACAAAGGGCAAATCTCTCTGAGGGAGATACAGACAGTAATAAAACCTGACAAATGTTTGAAGCCTTCCCCACTCCATGCACAACTTAAAGACAAGGCATGGCTTATACATACATTTTAAGGTAGTTGTGTACACCTTTAAAAATGATTAAATGTATTTTACATAGAGTACTTAAATCTGTCTTGATGTCATAACCTGATGTCATAACCTGTCTAGAATTACATAAACTGGGAGAGGTATGGGCAGCATCAGTAGCTAATCAAGTTCTGATTCATGCACATATGCAAACTTGGAACATGCAGCCAAGAGTTGAAAGAGTACAGTGAGCAGAGATGATGACTTCTTAGTATGTTGCTGCCCTCACTGTCTAAACAGAGGGCTTTCGTCATGGAAGTGACTCCAATGTTTACCTTAAGTAGTCTTCATTTTTTGGTGTCCCCGTCTCTCCAAGGGAAAAGTAAATTGAGTACTACTTCCAGTCTTTCTATGTGGTCTCCAAGACCACTGACATGGTCCAACAGAGCAAACCCACCTATAATGCAGCTGTCATGGTTATGCAATAGAGTTTGTCTGCTTACCTGTATCCATGTGTTCATCTCTAGAGACCAGCCAACCCTCACCTGACTGCTTTTGTAATCCATCCTCTGGCTTGACTCCACCCTAGCTCCTATCAGAGAACTCTATATTAACCTGTGCACTGCAGGCTAACCCTGCTGATCAACCTTTGTGTGTTTGGCTTCCTGTTACCTGCCGTGTGCTCTTCTGTTGTTCTGTTACCAACTTTGGCCTGTCCCTGACTATCCCTGTTTGCCTGTGATCCTGACTTTTTGGCGTGTCCCTGACTATCCCTGTCTTCTTGTGGCCCCAACCTTGGCTTTATCCCTTACTATCCCTATCCTCCTGTTGCCTACTGTGGGTATGAGCTGGGGGACCGTGGGGGTTGCGACCGGGAGCCAGTTGCAGCCCAGTCAATCCTCACCACTAGAGGCTCTGGTGAACACCTGCTGGCTCTTAGACGCTGCGCTCCAGGGAATCTTACACTCTAACCCTGGTGGGATCCATCTTGGTGTTCCGGCGGCCCTGCCTTCCTTATTACCTTGACTCCCATCTGCAGCAGTCAGCCATAGGGTCCACAACCTTGCGGTGCACTCCTGATCCCTACGGTGTGCATCTGTCACCTGGCCTCAAGGTAACCTGACAGCAGCTAGCACGAAGATGCATATCTAATGAGCCATGAGTGACAGAGCCTGTCTCCATGCAATTGCCAGAGACAACTGCTGTCACTAGAAATGCAGGGGGAGAGGGATGCATCAGTTTTACAGTAAGCTTCCCTCTCTTATGGACACATAGACCCAGCTTCCTCTTCACTAAGGGGGTTCAAACTTCTATTTGTCTCACTGTGGCTGAACTGAATCAGCCACTTAATAATGCTAGGGTTCAGAAAACTTGTCTGCCAGCACAATAGAGATCAATGATGCCGTGCAGTCTGGGCCTCTATAACCATGGAAACTAAGTATGTTGTGGTACTTGAACTATGGAAACGAATGATGCTGTACCTCTTTGGCGACCAGCATCATGGAAACCAATGAAGCTGAACTGCCGATTGCTGATCCAACTAAGCTGCAGTGAGACAAACAGGAAGCTGAACAAAGGAGCTGGGTATTGCAATTAGTCATGGCATAGTAGAGGAGAGGGTGCATGACAATGAGCTACTTAGGAGAACGGTCGGTCTAATGATGTTGTGGTACCTGGGCCACCAGCACCAGGGAAACTAATGATGCTGTGTACTTGGGCCTCCAAGACCATGGAAACCCATGGCACTGAATTGTTGGGTGGCTGATCCAATGGAACTGCAGTGAGACAAACAGGGGGTTGATCAGGGTAGCTGGGTATAGACATTGGTCATACCATAGCAGAGGAGAGGAAGTATGAGCATGGGCAGCTTACAAAAATGGTCATTGTAAACATCAATACTTCCTACAGGCACTCCCGACAGGCATACTCACTTAACAGGGGATGGTAATAACTGTGTTCTGATTGAAATCAACACCCACAAGTCAGGCTTCTGTCAGGGAAGGAGCTGACAGGCAGGAATGGAAGACCTAAAGAAGGGATTTTTTTTTTTTTTTTTTTTTATCAATCCATTAGCTTTTCCCTTAGTGAGGCAAAAAACTGTATTCATAAAGTACATAAAAGTATGGACCTTTATTTAAATGTTTAAAGTATAACTAAAAGCAAAACATATATATTTTTTTTCATTTTGGATACAATTGAGCTAGATTAAAGCATCTGTTTTTTGTTTTTTTAAAGTGAAAATAAAAGACAACCCCAAATTTTGGGTTGTCCCCAGAACAGTAATGGAGGGAAGATCTTCCAATGTGGACACTCGTTTTTGTGACCTGGGGGTGCCAATGGATTCACCTATTTGCAGGGATTTCCTCTCACTTCGTGTTTTGGCTATGGGGCAGGAAGTGAAGGCAAATCTCCCCAATGGGACAAAGATGGCAAAAAACTGACAGGTATTATAACCCCTTCCCTACTCTATCCAAAATGAAAAAAATAAAGTTTTGCCTTCAGACCCCTTTCACACTAAAGGCGTTTTACAGGCGCTATAGCGTTAGAAATAGCGCCTGCAATCCGCCCTAAAACAGCTGCACCATTGTCTGTAGTGTGAAAGCCCCGAGGGCTTTCACACTACAGCGGTGTGCTGGCAGGACGTCAGGAAAAGTCCTGCCAGCAGCTTCTGTGGAGCGGTGAAGGAGCGGTGTGTTTACCGCTCCTCCACCGCTGCTCCCCATTGAAATCAATGGGGCAGCGCTGTAATACCGCTGGCAAAACGCCACTATTGCGGCATATTTCCGGCGGTTTTAACCCTTTCTCGACCGCTAGCCAGGGGTAAAAGCGCCCTGCTAGCAGCGGAGATGCGCCGCAAATCTGACGGTAAAACGCCGCTAAAAATAGCGAAGTTTTACCGCCGACGCTATGGGCGGCGTGGTGTGGAAGGGGCCTAAGTCCCACTTTAAGGCTCATGTTCTTTAACTCAGAAAAAGAGTCTGTGTTGTCTGGCAGACGTGCATAAATCAATATAAATAGCTGTTTACCTAGAGTTCGGTTTAAAGAGAAACTAGATTAAAAAAAGGCCCTTTTGGAAAGGTTATTTGTAAAATTGATGTTTATCCCCTTGTATGGGGGTTTACAAAAACATGTGGATTCTCAGTATGAGTCAGCCTCCTATACACCTAGGAAACAAAATACACAGCTGTGGCTTTGGGTAGAGAAATACTAGAAAAAAGATTTTAGATTACTTTGAACTTCAAAGTGGCTGTTTTTTTTTTTTTTTTACGTTGGAGACTTATATGTTTGTATATTTTTATTATACGTTTGTGTGTTTATGTGGAAAGCTAAAAAAACAATATGTTCCCATTTTATGTTTAAGGTATATGTAAACCCTATCAATGAACTTCTCCTATTTTCTCCTTTTTTGGTCTGTTATATATACCATTGAATCTTTTTTATTATATCCGTTAGATAAGTGCAAAAAATATCTGTTGAACCCACCAGAAATTAAGTGAATTTGCAAGTCCTGGGGAATTCTGCAGTGCTGTCCCAATTGTGTTATTAACTGCTTATGTCACCTCTGTGGACTGCAGAAAATGTTTATGGTGTTATGTAGATGGGGTGGTGGGAGTGTTCCCTCAATTTCTGTTAGATGTTTAAGTGGTTGTAAACCCTTACAAACCACTTTGACCTACAGGTAAGCCTAGATTAAGGCTTACCTGTAGGTCCAAGAAATATCTCCCAAACCTATACGGTTCAGGAGATATTTGCCCAAAAACGGGCACCGCTGTCTACGGCGCATGCGCTGTAGACAGCGGTGCGCAGGCCCACTGAGCATGGCATCGTCCATGACGAAGATGCCGCGCACTGCCGCACGTCTCGGCTCCGGTGCGCATGCGCGGGAGTGACGTCATCGCGGCTTCGCCGAATTACAGCGGCGGAGCTGCGAGACCCCACCGAGAAGATGGATGCGCCGGACTACAGGGGACAGCGGTGACTTCGCTGGCTCCTGTGTTAGGTAAGTGACACATAATGGGCTACTATGCAAAGCATAGTAGTCCATTATGCTTTGCCTTTGCAGGGAATGAAAGAGGAAGTAAACTCATCAGGGTTTACTTCCTCTTTAAAATGTTGATCAAGTTGTCAATCGAGTAGGCTTTTTGCTTCTGCTATATTCTTAACAGTTAGCATTGTCCTCAGCTCTCTTTGTGCACTTCAAAACACCTACCTCGTATGTTAAAGAGATAAGGAGATAGGAAGACGGTCTGTTGTCTAAATACACTTTCTTTCCTAGAGTAGGCAGGCTGCTCCTTAATAGATACAGTAGAGTTAGTGTTGTTACCAGGCTGTAGTTACATTTTGATGGGGCCCCTGGTGGCCTACCTGTCATTGATCTTCATAAAAATAAAGTATTCATTCCCCTTGAAATTTTTCCCATTTTATCATGTTACAACAAAAATCGTAATTGCATTATATTGGGATTGTACGTGATAGACCAACACAAAGTAGCACATAATTGTAAAGTGGAAGGAAAATGATAAATGGTTTTCAACATTGTTTACAAATAAATATGTGAAAAGTGTGGGGTACATTTGTTTTCAGCTCTCCTTGCCCAGCCTCTCAGTTTAGATGGACGGCCATGTCTAAGTAGGGTTTGCAGGTGTGCCATACTCTTTCCATTTTTGGATGATGGATTAAACAGAGCTCCATGAGATGCTCAAAGCTTTGGATTTTTTTTTTATAACCTAACCCTGCTTTAAAACTTCTCCACAACTTTATCCCTGACCTGTCTGGTGTGTTTCTTGGACTCCATGATGCGGTTTGTTCACTAAGGTTCTCTAACAAACCTCTGAGGGCTTCACAGAAAAGCCGTATTCATACAGAGATTAAATTGCACAGAGGTGGCCTCTAATTACTAATTAGGTGACTTCTGAAGGCAATTGGTTCCACTAGATTTTAGTTAGGGGTATCAGAGTAAAGGGAGCTGAATACAAATGCACACTATACACAAGAATTTTGATAACCATTTATCATTTTCCTTCCACTTCACAATTATGTGCCACTTTGTGTTGGTCTATCACAAAATCCCAATAAAATACATTTACATTATTGGTTGTGACATGACAAAATGTGGAAAATGTCAAGGGGTATGAATATATTTCAAAACACCGCACGTCTAAATCAGGGACAAGTAGCAGAAGATCTGTCAGCACAGTCATCACACAATTAGGGACCAGTGCTGTGGACAGAAGTGGTCAGGGAAGAGAGGGACACCAGTGTAGGGAATTACCTTTCAGTCTTAATGTACACGGGATGTTTTTACAACCTCTCCTGAATGATTTAACTTGACAGATGGCAACCCACGTTTAAAACATCCATTTTGCCGTGTTTACATGCCGCATTTAGAAGCGTTCGAATTAAAAAAAAAAAATTATATTCAAAATAGCCAAAACTGAAAAACGCCTGTAAACGAAACATGAATAAATTTTAAACGTGGGTTACTATCAGTCAAGTTAAATCGTTCAGGAGAGGTTGTAAAAATGTCCCGTGTACATTAAGCCTTAGGCTACTTTCACACTGGGGTGTTGCGTGCGCTGGCAGTAAAGCGGCGCTATAGTTAGCAGCGCATTCCCGTAGTTTTAGCAGCACTATACGGCCGCTAGCAGGGCAGTTTTAACCCCTACTAGCGGCCAAAAAAGGGTTAAAACTGCCTGCAAAGTGCTGCTACAGCAGCGCTTTGCAGGCGAGTTTGCAGCGCTGCCCCATTGTTTTCAATGGGAAGGGGCGCTTTAGTAGTGGTAAATATACCGCTCCTACAGCGCTCCAAAGATGTGGCTTGCAGGACTTTTTTGACCACCCTGCAAGCGCACCGCTCCAGTGTACACTGGAGACACAGCAGCGGCTGTATCAGGGCGCTTTGCAGGAGCTATTTGTAGCGCTTTAGCGCCTGCAAAGCGCCTCAGTGTGAAAGCAGCCTCAGGATTTACTTTCCAGTTAAATACCCTGTTCTTCATAATCCTCCAGGCTTTTTCAGCATTTGAGATAGAAAAAGAAAAAGCTGTAGTAGCAATAACACAAATGATGTACAATAATTGTAAGTTTTCCTGCCCACATTTACTCTATAACTCTGTGGATAAAGTGCAGTGGCTCAGTGTGAGCCCCCCCCCTAGTCTTTTTTTACTCAACCAGTGGGTTCAATAAAAAATAAAAAACTGACCTAATTCTCCCATTCACACCTTTGTGATGGATGGGGAATACTCTTTGCTGAGCTATTGCATCCTAACAAAGACTTCCCCACTGTCAGGATACACTGATCAGTGCTGCGGACTTTAAAGTGGTTCTAAAGTCTAAATGTTTTTTTTACCTAAACAGAGTTGAGGAGCCTCTCCGGGCAAAATCGCTGCACAGAGGGGGTAACTATAAACCTCTTATTTATTATAAGAATAATAATTCAAATCCCCTGTTATTTTTTTATTTGCTACCTCTGCCCCCGTTGGGAAGATTTGCCATCTCTATTTACCTTGTTTACCATTATCATCAAAAATAAAAGTTAAAGAAAAAAATCACAATGTCCCCAGAACAGCAATTGAGGGACACTAGTTCTGGTGACTTAGATGCCCCCGGATGGAGTCACTTTTTTGCAGGAATTTCCTCTCACTTCCTGTTCATTTTAAAGGTTCAAAAAGCAATATATCTGTAGCTATTAAAAGAGAGAAGCCTGTCACCTAATTTAATGACAAAAACCCACACAATGGCGACATTTTATTATAGGAACAGTTGTAGAATAAAAATGAAATCTGTGATAATATTTATTTTTCTTGTTTCAACTCATGCTAATGACATAAAAGCCTAAAAACTGCTAGTAATGACATTTAATTAAAAAAGAAAAATGGCTTGACTTACTATATGCTTTGATATTAATAGTGTATGCAATTGATCTTTGGATTCATTTGTAAGTTATGTTTACATTATTTTCAACCAATAGCCTTTAAAGCTGTATTAAACCTAAAACCAAAACTATTGCAGGTCATCAATCAGAGGTGGTGGCTGCATTCGTTTTTCTTTTTTCGGCTTTTTTCCCTCTAATTTCACCTGGTAATCTGGCCAGTAACACACCTCCTGTATTATAGTGCCTTTAGATGAAGGCGCACAGGGGGTGCCTTAGGACAGCAGTATTGACAGTCTGGGCAAAGGGGAATGTTAGATGTACTAGCAGGTTTAGATACACTAACAAACTGAAGCTAAACTCCAGCTGACTCTTTTTAAGCAGTTACAGCAACAGTTTGGTTCCTTTTGGGATAGAGATTTTAAATAAATGAATAAAAGCTGATCATTGTAAGCACCCCTGTCGGTGTGAAATAGTTTACTGCCACTTCCTCTACATCTGAAAGACATATTGGTCTATTGAAATAAACCAGACTTACTGGTCAGATGGGTGGAAATAAAAGAAATAAAGCCTAAAAAAAGAAATCAAACGTAGCCCTACATCACGTGTCAAACATAAGGATCGCAGGCCAAATGCAACCACCAGGCCATTTCATGTGACCCTCGCACCTCTTCTGCAGCTGTGCCCCCCCCCCCCGGTGTCTCAGGAGTCAGCAGCAGAGAGGACGACAGAATTCCTCCTACAGATCCTAAACCTCTCTGTGCAGCCAGAGCACCCCCTCACCCGCCTCCCCTGGTCTCAGCATTTAGCAGACTCTGACAGCTAAGGCCTCATGCACACGAGACGCAGTTAAACGCGCGTTCAGTCGCAGTTGGACAGTTTTTTCAACTGCACCTGAACTCATTCAATGTTATCCTATGTGTCCATGCACACAGTCTCGTTTTTTTCTGTTTATATGCAGTTGCATTTAATCTCGTTTTTCCAGAAGCAAAAAAATGCGTTCAGAAACAAAAATTTCTGCGTTTCAGACGCAAAACGCGGCTAAACGCGGCACCCGCGTTTAGCCGCGTTTGCGTTTATATGCGTTTTTAAAGGTGACCTTTTTTTTTACATTAAAAATCTCAAAAATGATTGCAAATGATGAAAAACCATTAGAAAAATATTTTAAACAATTGCAATTGCAAGTGGACAATCCACAACTTGTGGCAAGTGACGTGGCAAGTGGACAATCCACAACTTGTGGCAAGTGACATGGCAGGTGGCAAGTGATGTGGCAAGTGGACAATCCACAACTTGTGGCAAGTGACGTGGCAGGTGAAGTGGCAAGTGACGTGGAAAGTGGACAATCCACAACTTGTGGCAGGTGACGTGGCAAGTGACCTGGCAGGTGATGCGGCAAGTGACTTGGCAGGTGACGTGGCAAGTGGAAAATCAACAACTTGTGGCAGGTGACTGGCATGTGACGTGGCAAGTGGACAATCCAAAACTTGTGGCAGGTGACGTGGCAAGTGACGTGGCAAGTGGACAATCCACTTGTGGCAGGGGACGTGGCAAGTGACGTGGCAAGTGGACAATCCACTTGTGGCAGGTGATGTGGCAAGTGACGTGGCGAGTGGACAATCCACAACTTGTGTCAGGTGACGTGGCAAGTGGACAATCCACAACTTGTGGCAGGTGATGGGGCAAGTGATGTGGCAAGTGGACAATCCACTTGTGGCAGGGGATGTGGCAAGTGACGTGGCGAGTGGACAATCCACAACTTGTGTCAGGTGACGTGGCAAGTGGACAATCCACAACTTGTGGCAGGTGATGTGGCAAGTGATGTGGCAAGTGATGTGGCAAGTGGACAATCCACTTGTGGCAGGTGACGTGGCAGGGGACGTGGCAAGGGACGTGGCAAGTGGACAATCCACAACTTGTGGCAGGTGATGTGGCTGGTGCCGTGGCAAGTGGACAATCCACATCTTGTGGCAGGTGACATGGCAGGTGACGTGGAAAGTGGTGTGGTAAGTGGACAATCCACAACTTGTGGCAGGTGATGTGACTGGTGACGTGGTAAGTGGACAATCCACAACTTGTGGCAGATGGCATGGCAGGTGACGTGGAAAGTGGACAATCCACATCTTGTGGCAAGTGACGTGGCAGGTGATGTGGCAAACGACGTGGCAAGTGGACAATCCACAACTTGTGGCAGGTGACGTGGCAGGTGCTGTGGCAAGTGATGTGGCAGGTGATGTGACAAGTGGACAATCCACATCTTGTGGCAAGTGACTTGGCAGCTGACGTGGCAAGTGACGTGGCAGGTGACGTGGCAAGTGACATGGCAAGTGGACAATCCACATCTTGTGGCAAGTGACGTGGCAGGTGATGTGGCAAGTGATGTGGCAAGTGGACAATCCACAACTTGTGGCAGGTGACGTGGCAGGTGATGTGGCAAGTGACGTGGCAGCTGACGTGGCAAGTGACGTGGCAAGTGGACAATCCAAAACTTGTGGCAGGTGACGTGGCAAGTGACGTGGCAGGTGACGTGGCAAGTGATGTGGCAAGTGGACAATCCACAGCTTGTGGCAAGTGACGTGGCAAGTGGACAATCTACAACTTGTGGCAGGTGACGTGGCAAGTGAACAATCCACAACTTGTGGCAGGTGACGTGGCAAGTGACGTGGCAGGTGAAGTGGCAAGTGACGCGGCAAGTAGACAATCCACAACTTGTGGCAGGTGATGTGGCAAGTGACGTGGCAGGTGATGTGGCAAGTCACGTGGCAAGTGGACAATCCACAACTTGTGGCAGGTGATGTGGCTGGTGACGTGGCAAGTGGACAATCCACAGCTTGTGGCAGGTGGCATGGCAGATGACGTGGAAAGTGGACAATCCACATCTCGTGGCAAGTGACGTGGCAGCTGACGTGGCAAGTGACGTGGCAAGTGGACAATCCAAAACTTGTGGCAGGTGACGTGGCAAGTGACGTGGCAGGTGACGTGGCAAGTGATGTGGCAAGTGGACAATCCACAGCTTGTGGCAAGTGACGTGGCAAGTGGACAATCCACAACTTGTGGCAGGTGACGTGGCAAGTGACGTGGCAGGTGACGTGGCAAGTGATGTGGCAAGTGGACAATCCACAGCTTGTGGCAAGTGACGTGGCAAGTGGACAATCCACAACTTGTGGCAGGTGATGTGGCAGGTGACGTGGCAAGTGAACAATCCACAACTTGTGGCAGGTGACGTGGCAAGTGACGTGGCAGGTGATGTGGCAAGTGATGCGGCAAGTAGACAATCCACAACTTGTGGCAGGTGATGTGGCAAGTGACGTGGCAGGTGATGTGGCAAGTCACGTGGCAAGTGGACAATCCACAACTTGTGGCAGGTGATGTGGCTGGTGACGTGGCAAGTGGACAATCCACAGCTTGTGGCAGGTGGCATGGCAGATGACGTGGAAAGTGGACAATCCACATCTCGTGGCAAGTGACCTGGCAGGTGATGTGGCAAGTGACGTGGCAAGTGGACAATCCACAATTTGTGGCAGGTGACGTGGCAGGTGATGTGGCAAGTGGACAATCCCCAACTTGTGGCAAGTGACGTGGCAAGTGGACAATCCACAACTTGTGGCAGGTGCCGTGGCAAGTGACACGGCAAATGCAAGTGTACAACTGCTCTCTATGCTGCTGCTGCTCACTCTGATCAAAATAGCAGAAATAGTTAAAAAAAATGCTTTGAGAGCTTGGGGAGGGTCTACACGATGTTATCTTTATAAACGCGTTTAAACGCAAACGCGTCTAAACGCGTCTAAACGCGGCATGCAAACGCGGCAAAACGCGCATTTCTAAACGCGCGTTTCAGCTTTTTTTTAACAGAGGTTTCATCTGCGTCTCGTGTGCATGAGGCCTAACTCTAGCTCTCCTCTCGTCCTCCTCCAGACCCTGCACTTTCTGCTTCTCAACTCCGCTCCCATCTTCTTCCCAGCAGCAGCACCTGGTAAGGGAGTGCACTGTGATGTAAGGGAGGGTAGGTTGACTCTTGACTTCTGATGGTGGTGGCACGCTTGACATTTGATATAAGGTGGGGGTGCTCTGGACATCTAGTCTTACAGATACAACCAGCCCTTACAGGGCAACCATAATGCTGAAATGGTCCTTGATGAAATTGAGTTTGACACCACTGCCCTACATCTAAGAATTGGAAAGCTGCAATAGAATAAATATTTTCTTTGGGTTTAATACGACTTTAATGCATTTTTTAATGTAATTTTTTGGGCCGGTTCACACTGCGGGCGATGCGAGGCGACACCGACTTGCCGCGACCTCAGCGGCGACTTGCAAATGACTTCTGTATAGAAGTCAATGCAAGTCGCCCCGAGGTCGCCCAAAAGTAGTACAGGAACTTTTTTTCTGAGTCGGAGCGACTCGAGTCGCTCCTCTCAGAACGGTTCCATTGTACAGAACGGGGGCGACTTGTCAGATCGCGGCGAGGCAAGTCGTGTCGCCTCGCATCACCCGCAGTGTGAACTGGCCCTTAAGTAACAGAGCTAGAATGAACGGGATAAGTCCTGCCATATTACACACAAGTGTAAGCTGGTGAGAGTGAAAGTCTATTCATGTCTATATATCTTTAATTACAGTTCTGAAAGTAAACTGGCTTCTTTGACGGAGGTGATAACATCAAAGAAAAAAGCCATAGTGAAACTGCACTTCTGTACCCGTTTTGTTATTGAAAATCCGACTAATGAGCTAATCTCTATTTCTTTTCAATAACTAATCACTTACTTAGGCAGCATCTGAGAATTAGAACATTGCCCTTGGAAGCAACCATCCATGTAAATAAGAATGGCAAAGAACCAATTCCTGGCAGAGCTGAGCTAGTTCTTGCCAGCATTCGAAGCCAGCAAGCTTCTGTGCTTAATTAAAAATATAGAAATGACTGTTTTCCATTTCAAGCTAAAACGCAAAACCTTTCCCAGTCAAGGGTACCTGCATATACCTGTGATTAACCATTCAACGGCAAATATGACCGATAGGTTAACTGCTTCAGCCCCGGAAGATTTTACCCCCTTCCTGACCAGAGCACTTTTTACAATTTGGCACTGCCTCGCTTTAACTGGCAATTGCGCAGTCGTTTGACGCTGTACCAACACAATTGCCATCCTTTTTTTCCTACAAATAGATCTTTCTTTTGATGGTATTTGATCACCTCTGCAGCTTTTATTGTTTGCGCTATAAACAAAAAAATAGCAAAAATTCAAAAAAATATATATTTTTTTACTTTTTGCTATAATAAATACCCCCAAAAGTTTTTTTTTTTTTTTTTAATTACATCAGTTTAGGCCAATATATATTCTTCTACATATTCTTGGAAAAAAAAAATAAAAAATCACGTCTACAAACTATGGGAAAGATTTATGGCATTTTTAAGGCATTTTTTTTTCTACTAGTAATGGCGATGATCTACAATTTTTAGCGGTATTGCGACGGACACGTTTGACACATTTTTGGGACCATTGATATTTATATTTATGCTATAAAAATGCACTGATTACTGTGTAAATTAAATTGGTAGAGAAGGGGTTAACCCTAGGGGCGATCAAAGAGTGAATTGTGTGTTCCCTCACGGTGTTCTAACTGTATGGGGATAGGACTGTGTAGCAACTGCGAAATGTTGCCTCTCCTCCGTAGGAACAAACAACATGTCTCTTCTCCCCTGACAGCACGGGTGTGTGTGGGTCCGCATGCGTGCCCTCTGGCGGCTCTTAAAGAAACCTGTACCTGTACGGGGTTTCGTGTAGGGGAGTCATTCTGCCCCTGTATATGTACACGAGCCGGTCGGGATCTGGTTAAGTTTGAGATCCCAGTGCGATTGGTCATTATAGCAGAACAATGCCAGAACAGTCTGGCTGTGCCTTCATCCTATGCAGTCTGTGTATATATATATTTATATATATACACACATACATATACATATACATACATACAAAGTAATCAACTACGATGCAAAAATTTAGAAAACAGTGAAAAGAATCCAAGTCTTATTAAAATGGAGTAGAAGACAGTTCAGCCAGTGGGTGTTGGTTACAGCTCCTCTTAACCCAGGCCCTGCGAAAGCTTTGGTATACATACAATAGACAAAAGAGAGAGGGTGCCATTATCTAAGTGCAAATGTTTATTAATGAAGTAAAATCGCATAAAAACAGATATGCATTTGCTGCATTAAGCAGGGTAATTAGCAAGTAAACTGTACTGAGCATCCACTGCCTGTTCAACGAAGTTCGGCAAGGAAGTGGCCAGTAGCTGCAGACTTCGCCAGGGAAGCAACTGGTGTTTGCAGAGCTGTGCCAGGAAGCTGCTGGATGA
Organism: Lithobates pipiens; assembly: GCF_037356315.1. NCBI lineage: Eukaryota > Metazoa > Chordata > Amphibia > Anura > Ranidae > Lithobates > Lithobates pipiens. The sequence continues at coordinate 92,997,667 of NW_027507788.1, read as the reverse complement.
CAGGCGGCAATATGAATGAAGCTGTGCGATGTAGCGGCTAGGAGTTTCCGACTAGGCACAGTGGGTGACATCACACACTAGCGCTCAGTGGGTGTGGCCACACATTTCGGGGCTGTACACACTCCTTTGTCAATTTCAGTGGCAGGCTGTCCATAAGGGGTGCCGCTCCCCTTATACATGCGTCCGGCCCCCTAATGTACATGCAGGCGCCGGACACATGGATTACAATTTTTTTTTAAGCATGTGATTAGAGCCAGAGGCTCTAATAGGCTTCAAAAAAGGGTAGGCTCGGCCACACTCACTTGTGACAGTAGAAAATGATTATTTGATATTGTCTACCTTATTCTTCTCCCGGCCAATCAGGAAGCGGATCCTGAGACCCATCACCTGACTGGCCAAAAGGAAAGGCATTCCGATTAACCTCCTAGGAATAGGAGGAGGGAGGAGGAGGGAGGAGATGCACGGTGCATGGACTTCAGGCCACACTGACACACACATTGCTGCTCTAATCAAGACCCACTGCCTGTTTGAAACGCCAGACGTGCTCCGACCTGAGCGCTGTGTCCGTTATTTACCACCACCAGTTTTTTTTCACAATACAATTCTACAAATTTTTCAGTGGCTTTCCAGATTACCTCCTGCGGGTTCTGCGAGGGACCTCCATTGACACCCTCTGTTGGGTGAACCCCCACTTCCTCACTCAAGGTCGCGAGCCTCCCATCCAGGGAGGATCAGTCTCTCTCTGCCTCCTGGTTCCTTCGTCGGATGCGAGGAGATAAAAGGCAGCACACAAACCCCCCCCCTTCCTGTTCTCCTGAGGTCCATCAGTGTTTTTAACTATGTATAATTATGGAGGCATTTATGACGTATCGAGCCTCTGATACAGGATTGATATTATATGTTTGCTGATCCATTTCCCTGAGGAAGAGTTTGAAACACTCGAAACGTCAGGAGGAATATTCACCTGTATTGTGCTCTTTGTGTTTATTGTATTTTGCATCCTGTTTTTGCTTTTTGTATCCACACATTCATTCATATTCCTTCTACCATTTGGGCTTCTGTTTTTCCCATATAACCACTACCCCTTTGATTTTACTTGTAGTAAAATAAAAATATTTGTTTTAAAGTAAGATATTGCCTACTAAATATTTGTCCTGCACCTTTAAAATCCTGCTGAGGCACCCTTTCCGCATCTATCATGGAGGAGAGGAGGGAGGAGATGCACGGCGTGATACAGGGGAGGAGAACATGCAGGGGAAGCAGTTGTAACCTAGATGGGGCAAGTTCGGGGCCAGTAACTTGCGTCTGACCTTATAGTTTGTGAGTATTTGTAAAGGCACAATTATTGCCACCCTTGATAACGCATATAGGTTTATAACTGTGGAGAGATGGGGATGAAGGCACAAAAGTAATGTAGCACCTTAAAGAGGAAGTAAACTCTCCCACTCTGATGCTTCTTTTCATTTAGTCAATATATAGCCACTGTAATCCAGCCCAAATTGCATATTACTTAATGTTTAAAGAAACTTTAAAAAACTTGCTTCCAGGGGTAAGGCAGCGCCATCTTAAGTATTGTTTTCTGAGTCCACAGTGGAGTGTATTTCCACCCTTACATTGAGCACTTCCTGTACTGTTAACCAATCCTCCTTCTCAATCCATTTCTATGACAACCCTGCTTCCCTGTTCATAGCTGACTTGCTTTATTTCATAGTATTTACTTGTGCCGACTGATTATATAGTGTTTGCCTGTGTGAGTCCTATCAGCTCCAGCTGATAAGACTGCAGTAATGCTGTCCCATGCCCTGCTTTACACTGCATGTGATGTCACATGGTCACATGGGGTGTATGAGCAAGCTCTGAGTGATTATGCAGCCTCCTTGGATTTCAGTGCTGTGTGCCGTAGGAAGTCCTGATAACAGATAGATAAGCACATAGAGAGTGTGCAGTAAATCAGGGGAGATCTGGGCATGCTCAGTGACATCATTCTAAAGAACAAAAAGAATTACAACAATACTAAGCAAGTAAGGAGATATCTACAAGCAGTGTTCATTAGGGTTTTTTTATGCTGATTTACATGGGACAAAGTTGTGGGGGAGGGTTTACAACCACTTTAAGGGTGCCTACTTACTTGAAGGCAATACATTTTTATTTATATTATATATACTCCTAAACATAGGACTTTATATAAAGGGATACTTAAATGACTGAGTCACACCTATTTTAGTTAATCAATTGGGTATGTTTTTAAATGCATGTTTATACACATTTAACATCTTCATTCTATAAATAGGCATTGTGCCGATATACGTCGTCGGCAGCAGTGGGCAAATGGGCGTACCTGTATGTCCCCTTTAATTTGCGGGGCTAGTGGACGCGCTGCTGGCATACTGCGCAACTGTGCCTGCAGGTCCGGTGGATTATGTCCGCCAGTGTCCCATGATCATGTCATGGAGCAGAACGGGGAGATGCCCATGTAAACAAGGCATTTCCCTGTTATGCCTAGCAACATGACAGATATCTACTGCTCCCTGTCATTGGGAGCAGTGAGCTCTGTCATGTTGTAGTGAGCCTACCCCCCCCCCCCCCCACAGTTAGAATAACTGCCTAGGACACAATTAAGCCCTTGATCGCCCCTAGTGTTTAACCCCTTCCCTGCTAGTGTCATTTACACAGTAATCAGTGAATTTTTATAGCGCTGATCGCTGTATAAATGACAATGGTCCCAAAATAGTGTCAAAAGTGTCTGATGTGTGTGCTGCAATGTCGCAGTTGTGATAAAAATCGCAGATCACTGCCATTAATAATAATAAAAAAACAATCTAATAAAAATGCCATAAATGTATCCCCTATTTTGTAGACGCTATAACTTTTGCGCAAACCAATCAATATATTTACCAAAAATATGTAGAAGAAAACATATCGGCCTAAACTGAGGAAAAAAAAAAACTTTTTATATATTTTTTGGGGATATTTATTATAGCAAAAAGTAAAAAAATATTGCTTTTTTTTCAAATTTGACTCTATTTTTTTTGTTTATAGCGCAAAAAATAAAAATCACAGAGTTGATCAAATACCACCAAAAGAAAGCTCTATTTGTGGGAAAAAAGGATGTCAATTATGTTTTGGTGTAACGTCCACGCAATTGTCAGTTAAATGGACGCAATGCTCTGGTCAGGAAGGGGGCAAATCCTTCCGGGGCTGAATTGATTAATTGATGCACCCAAAATGCTAGGTCACAGAGAACTATGGGATGGCTAAAGAGAGATCACAACAGAAAATGTTTGCGCTCAGATTCTCTCTGTAACTTAAATGCTTATTGGTTCTGTAAAAACAGAGCAGAAAAGAAAGTAGAGAATGAGGGAAGAGACTTACTGAGTTGTTTGAGCCATGAGCTATTAAAGAACAGGCATTTTCAGCTAAGCAGTACAGCTAACCTGGTAAATCTGTAATTAGTCCAGCTGGCAGAAACTATAAATATGAAATATTATTACGTAATATTTTAATGTTTATCTAAATATAACATTTAAATATAATCTTTTGTCCTTAAGGCTGGGTTCACATTGCAGCGATGCGGGAACGCCGCAAATCCGCTGAGGGTTCCCGCATCGCATACCTCCCGGCGGCAGTTCACACCGCCCTATGCGAACTGCTGGGAGTGTCAGTGAAACGTTAATGACACCCCCAGATCAGTTTGCATATCGCAGTGCGATCTGCTAACTGGGACAGAAATCGGATCGCATGGTGTGAACACCCATGCGATCCGATTCTGCTGTTCGGACCAAAAAAAGGGTCCTGTGCGAGTTTGGGCCGGGTGCGATGCGAATTCAGCCATACTATCTGTATGGCTGAACTCGCATCGCACAAGAGATCGGATGTGATTTGCACTGCAGTGCGGTGCGAATCACATCCGATCTCATCACCGCAGCAGTGTGAACCCAGCCTAACATAGATAAGAAAATGTATTATAAACTCTATATCCTCAAGCAGAATTAAAAATGTTCCTCCTTTTTCGCCCTTCTGTTTACATTAAAGCATGTTCCTATTGAGACTCACAGCTAACCTGACAGCCGGAATCCCAATGTGCAAGCAGGAGGAAATCAGTGTGGTTTCTGCTTGAGCGCTGGTTCACACTGATGCGGGAATCGCACAAGATTCGCTGTGTTTCCTCACATCGCATAGCAATCGCATCGGCATCAACATTATCTGCTGCGGGTGTCAATGTTAAATTATTGACACCCCGAAACAGATTGGAAAATGCAGTGTGATTGCCAGAATCACACCACATGGATGGGAACACTGAACACCCATGCAATGTGATTCAGGCGCAGACAAATAGGGTCCTGAACCATTTTGTTGCGGATACAATGCAATTTGAGCCATACGTTCATTCATACAAAATGTATGGCTCAAATCGAACAGCACAGACATCACATGTGATGTGCCCAGGAGCGTGGTGCGATTTCTGTGCGAATCACATGCGGTGTTCTGCATGCACTAGTGTGAACCCAGGCTTAAGGATCAATGCAAAAGCTCCTTTTTTAATAAGAAGTCTCTGCTATTTAGCGCCAGTAACCCAATTTTGTTCTTTTTACCTTAGCTACTTATTTGCAACCTTTTTTGTTCCCTTAGTATGTAAGTATTGCGTATGTTTGCATTCACTTTATTGTTAATTTCAGTTTGCAGTGTTGTGTTCAAGGTTAAAAATACATATATAAAACAGCCCTTATTTAATTTGTATATAACTTCACATTAAATTACTTTACCAGTAAAAACTTTACTGAGAATATGCATTTAGGCCACATGCACACTGGACATATCTACAACCTGTAAAAGCAGCTCTACGTTAGCCTATGTGTCTATGCATATTTGGTCATTCACAAGCATATTTGAGGAGGTGCGCTAACAGACTTTAAAAAAAAAAAAAAATCACAAGCACGGTTTTCAGAGTGTTCAGGCAGAAAAAAAGCCTGACGTGCATAGACACAACATTTAGGCACGTTTAGCATTTGTGTAAATTTATTATAGTGTAAAAATGAGCATTGTGTGCCTTTTTCTGCCAAATGTTCTGGTATCTTTTTCAGTTGCCTAGTGTGCATGGACCCTTAGGCTTGGTTCACACATATGCCTTTTTTGTGCTTTTTGCAGAAATGCATTACAGTCCATTTTATATGGTTTCCTATGGGATGCATTCACATCTATGTTTTAAATGCAAAACGGTGCTTTTTTTTGGTTCAATTGACTTCAATGGATTAACTGCAGAAAAGCATGTAGTGCATTTTTGCAGCAATTTTGCAATGATGTTGCCACCATTTTTTTTTTTTATCTGCTCAACAACAAATTGGGCAACCTAAAACCCCCATAAAAAAAAAAAAAATGCAAAAAGCAAATCACAGTAAAATAGTGTCTACAAAAGCGCAAAAAGCACTGCAGAAAGAACCAAGGTTAAACTGCATAAGTGGGAACCAAGCCTAAACGTTTAGTGGTAAATCAAATAAGCTGCAGAATAAAATTTGTAATATATATAATTTTTTTTTCAAACGTATAAAATTATTTTTTATTTTTACATTTGTAGGACATTTTTTTTTAAATCAGAAAACAGCTGATTTACTGAAGGAGTTGAGAATTTTCACTCAAATAGTATTAAGTTCAAATGTTTATTCATATGAAAAGCAAATTCCTGTTCACTTTGAATATCCAATAATGCATTGATTCTTTTCACATAATTGCATAAAGTAAATATTCACACAATTTAAGATTCTTAACTCCTTACAAAATCAGCCTCAGTACTACCAATTGAAATCCTTATTTTTCCCCTTAATTAAAAAAAAAAAAACTACATTTACATTTAGGCATTATTGGTACCCAGGATGCTTAAATATTTTTGTGCAAAGACTGAACCGTAGACAAAATAGGAGAAATTTTTATACATAACATAATTTATTACCCAAGTTGTTGTTCTTCAGTTGTGCAGGTGCTTAAAGTATTTTTACTACAACATTCAATAAAGATTATGTTTGGTGCTGTGACTTTGTGTATGTTTTTTCTCTCTCACCTTTCCTCTTCTTTACACTAAATTGAGAATTTTTTAAAAAACATTTGTGAATTTCTACTTGTAATTGCAATACCTCCCATGGAATAATAATACTTGTTCTGTAAACATTTGTACGCAGCAGCAAAGGCTGTAAACGAAAGCCTTGAGAACATTTCTATTATTTTCCATTGGCTACAAAGGATCATTCAAAAGCCTGTGCTGGCATAATAAATATTGCTACTAATGTGTGAGTTTGTGTTTAAATGAGTGTTAAGCTTTAATGAAACTGTAATGCATATGAACGTATTTTAGCATAAACAAGCTATAAACATGTTGCTACAAAAATGTTAATAAATTAATAAACTGTTGCAGAATATTTTGATTTTTTTTTAACGATTTTTTAAAATGTTCCCTGATCTTGAGCAGTGTGAGCAATTTTTATTTAAATACCTTTTTTTAATAAGACACGTGTTAGTAATACTTACATCATAATCGTATGCTAAGGAGGTCATCCTGCAATATTATATAGATTATGGAATCCTCCAATCTGGTTGCAATATAAGTAGTGAGGACTTCAAAGCTTGTAAGGCTTAAGTCTGAGAATTATGAAAATTATGAGAAGAAGGGACTGTCTATAAGAGGGGGAAGTGGTTAACTGTAGAAACTCTTCAAACGTTCAAATAACTTGAGGGGCGTTCAAGTCATATCGGGACTTTTGAGTATATATATTAAAATACATTTTATGGAGTGGAAACTGCCTGCTACATTTATTGTATACACTTTATCCAGCGTTTAACTAATGCCTGGAAAGCTTTGGCATAGAAAGATTTGTCAGTACACCTGAACCATCCTAGGACAGCCTGCTTCAATTTGTCATTAGTGCTGAAATGCTGACCTCTGAAGAACTCTTTTAGGGGTCCAAACAGGTGGAAATTGCTCAGAGAGAGGTCCAAGCTGTAAGGGAGATGTGGCAATGCCTTCCAGCCAAGGTGCTGTAATGTGCAGGTAGTGCGGTGAGCAGTAGGAGCTCATGGGTTGTCCTGGAGAAACAGGACTCCCTTAGACCCCTTTCACACCAATCAAATAAGTATTTGATCCCTATGCAAAACATGCCTTGGTAATTGGTGGAGAAACCCTTGTTAGCAAGCATAAAGGTAAGACGTTTCTTGTAGTTAGTGACCAGGTTTGCACACATCTCAGGAGGGATTTTGGTTCACTCTTCTTTACAGATCTTCTGTAAATCCTTAGTGTTTCTTGGCTGTCACTTAGCACCTCGAATTTTCAGCTCCCTCCATACATTTTTTTATAGGATTAAGGTCTGGGGAATAACTAGGCCACTGGGACGATGTATTATAAAATCTTGGATAAGAATCTTCTTCCCTTAACATTGAAGATGAGTTATGGATGTTATGAACGGAAGGCGGCGGCGACGGCGGCGACAGAAGACCGGGCCACCGCCTGTAAAAGAGCTATAAGAAGGCGCGGTGGCCCGGCAGAAGAACCAAAGAGGGGGACAAGACCCCCAAAGTCGGGAGAAGAGGCCGGCGGCGAGGAAGAAAGCCGGACTCCTCTGTTAGCAAAAGAGCTACAAGAAGATAGCGGAGGAGTCCGGCGAGAAGACCCCCGAAGACGGAAGACCCCCGGAGCTGTGCAATAAAATATTTTAACCCTGTGTTGTGTTTTTTTTGTACTTTTTTTCACAGGTGAATGGGTAGGGGTACATTGTACCCCATACTCATTCACATAGGGTGGGGGGCCGGTATCCGGGGGCCCCTTATTAAAGGGGGCTCCCGGATTCCGATAAGCCCCCGCCCGCAGACCCCGACAACCAACGGCCAGGGTTGTCGGGAAGAGGCCCTTGTCCTCATCAACATGGGGACAAGGTGCTTTGGGGTGGGGGGGCGCACGGCCCCCCCTTCCCCAAGGCACCCCCCCATGTTGAGGGCACGCGGCCTGGTACGGCTCAGGAGGGGGGGCGCTCGCTCGCCCCCCTTTCCTGGCCGGCCGGGTAGCGTGCTTGGACAAGGGTCTGTTGTGGACTTGGGGGGGACCCCCACGGCGTTGGGGTTCCCCTTTAAGTCCATACCAGGCGGCGGGACCAGCGACGTCTCCGTCGCGGGCCCCGCCTTCCTGGATACCCGCTCAAAATGAGCGGGAAAAGTCCGCTCATTTCAAAAGTACGGCGGACTGGCACACACACGGGCGGATTGTCCGCCGAAATGCGAGTCCAGCGGACAGTATTTCCAACATTCCGAAATACTTAGTCCGCCAGACTGCACGCTGAAAAAGTCTGCTGAAGCCCACACACGAGCGGACTGTCCGCTGAAATGTGTTTCGGCGGACTAAGTAGGCCAGACAGTCCGCCCGTGTGTACGCGGCTTAAGGATTTAGAAAAAATCTGTGGAGAATGGTGACCCAAAATTCCTCCAGAGATGTGTGCAAACCTGGTCACCAACTACAAGAAATGTCTTACCTCTGTGCTTGCTAACAAGGGTTCCTCCACCAAGTCATGTTTTGCTTAGGTATCAAATACTTATTTTACTCACTGAACTGCAGCTCAATTTATAACATTTGTATCATGTGTTTTTTTCTGAAATTTTGGTTGAAATTCTGCCTCGATCATTTAAGATACACCTATGATAAAAATTATAGATCCTTCATTTCTTTGTAAGTGGGGAAACTTTGGGAAAAATCTGCAGGGGATCAAATAATTATTTTCCCCACTGTGTATGTGTATATATAGCTTTTTTTTTAGCTGGAACACAGGGGGGCGCAGTTCCGGCACCTTCAGGACTGAATGAATGTAATGGCAAGGGGTGCTGGATTGTGTGGATGCTGGCTGTGAGAATACTTCTCCGGTACTTGCTTCAGTTATTCACTGTGGTCCCTAGTAATAAGGTGGCAACAGCTTCCCCTCTACCTCCGACCACAACAGTTTCTCCGGCCAGCAGAACCAGCACTTCTGGTTGGATTGCAAGCCGCAATCCCAACCCTGCGCTGCTCTCTTGCTTCTGGATAGGCCCTCAGACAGCCTAGAGCCAGATGCCCCCGGGATAGGCTCAATCTCTGGCCTAGCAGCCCAGAGCAACCCGACACACGTCCACCCAGACAGCCATCCAGGTGGCTCAGAACATAGATCACCTGACTCCACCCGAATATATAAGCTCTCCCAGCAGGCCAAGGGATTTAAGAAAGCCCCTGCTCATTGGCTGAGACATCTCATATACCCATAACCTGACCTTGAGTTGTCCTTCTCATATCTAGTACCACCAAGTACCTGGCCACCTAGTGGTAGAAGAGAAAAGTGCAACAAGGCCAAACAGGGAGAAATTAATAGATCTCTATCAACCAACCAGAATAACTACTCCTGGCAAGTAAATTGGTGAGGAGTATCCCTCCAGGGTGGTATATACACATATATATTTGGTATAGAAAGCCCAGGTTCACCAGCCAGTCACTTAGGGCGGCACAGTGGTGTAGTGGTTAGCACTCTCGCCTAGCAGTAAAAAAGGTCACTGGTTCAAATCCCAACCATGACACTACCTGCCTGGAGTTTGCATGTTCTCCCTGTGCCTGCGTGGGTTTCCTCCGGGTACTCCGGTTTCCTCCCACACTCCAAAGACATGCAGGTAGGTTAATTGGCTTCTGTCTAAAATTGGCCCTAGTATACAACTGGGGATCTTGGATTGTGGCTCCTTGAGGGTAGGGACCAATGTGAGTGTGCAATGTAAAGGGATAGGGACAATTGTAGACACTCACTCAGGTTGAACTGGATGGACTGATGTCTTTATTTCAACCTTACTAACTATGTAACTATGTAACTTATAAATGAAAAGTAAACAGTCTATATTATACTCTCAATAGGAACCGAAAGAAAATAAAACAAGAGAATAATTTAGTTAAGACTAAAGTTAAGACTTTAGTTAAGACTCTCAAAAGCAAGTAAACAAAGCAGCTTTCTCCTGCAAAACAAACGCAAAAAAACAAATGAACTTGTTTTAAGTACTATTGCATTTAGGCACCTCTCATGCACATCGCTTAATGGGGGCTACGAGGGAAATACTGAAGTTTTTTACCTTCATACATAGAATGCATGAAGGTAAAGAACGTTCAGCCTTTAGAACCATTTTAATAATTTGTGCACCAGTGATACACAATGATTTATAGGGTGTTGTGGGTTTTCTCTTTCAATCGTTTTTTATTGGAAGTTCAAATCACAATCAAATCAAGACAATATTAATGCAACACGAAGCAGAAGGTTTACATGTTAGGATCACATTACCTAGATGTGATGACAACTGAAGTATATGTATCATACACACAATAATGCAATAGGACATGCGCGAGGCTTCCAAGATGGCCGCGATCATCTAAAGCTCCGCTGCCTCGCGGAACGACGGAACCCCTACCGCACGACACGGCTACCCTTCCGCTCCCCGAGCTATAGGGGCGGACTCCCGAAGTGTTGGGGCACATTTCTGAATGACCGGTGGACTGGCTAAACGCAATCTGGGCCCGCTGTTCGCTTCATTGGACGTGAGGGAGAAATCCAAGATGGCCACCGCAGCACAGCTCCTGTCTCAGGATCACAGATCCGCAGGCACAGTGGATTTCAGGTCAGATACAGACTTTCCTCCTCTCCACGCCACCCCAGGCAATCCCAGGGGTCTCCCCAAGGAAGCCACACCGTCCCCGGCCTCCACGGTCTCTCTGCTGGAACGCACCATCCAGGAGTTCTCCCCCTCCCCAGCGGGGACCTACAGGGTTACCCAGGCCGCCATGGCCCCCCACGGGGCTGCTCATGCAGACCCAGTCTCCCACATGGATGCCCTATTTGGCAAATTCTCTGAACTATTAGAGAGGGGCCTCTCCCAAACTGCCTTGCAAATCACGGGGGAATTGAAAGCTGATTTTATTAACCTAGGCTCCCGGATCGAAACGATCGAACACAAAATGGAGGATACCATAGCCAGATCCATCCAAAACTCCAGGCACATTTACTCAGTACAGGAGCAATTGGACTTAGCCATGGCCCGTATAGATGACCTCGAAAATAGGTCCCGCAGATATAACGTCAGAATTCGCGGGCTTCCAGAATCAATAACTGATGTGTCCAGGGCGGTGCAAGACCTCATTCAACAGCTAATCCCTGATATCCCAGCTACTAAGCTTGAACTTGACCGGGTCCATAGAACCCTCGGCCCCCCTAGGAAGGATGGCACCCCGCGAGATGTTCTGGCCAAGCCACATCACTTCTCGGTGAAAGAAGAAGTTATGAAGAGAGCCAGATCCCTGCAACACGTCAATTACCAGGGCCACCAGGTTCAGATCTTTGCGGACCTCTCCCCCTCCACTATACAGAGACGGAGAGCTCTAAAACCCCTCTTGCTTGCAATGTCACAAAAAGACATAAAATACAAATGGGCATTCCCATTTGCGGTCAGGTTCACGGTCAAAGGGAAGTCTTTTGCCTTCTCCACTTTCCCCGAGGGGGAAAAGCTCCTCACCAGGCTGAAAATCATTTCTCAAGAAGCTGACATGGACACTTCTAACCCTAGCCAAGGATCCAACAAACGACCCACTCCTAACAGCCCACAATCCCCGTTGTGGACCTCCGGAAGAGCCAAGAAGGTCAAGGATAATGCACCCACCTGAGCAACTTCCAGTCCCATTTTCGGACTCTCCATTCTGTGACTGACCGTCCGAGGACCTGGAGAGGGCCGGAGGACTGCTCCCCAAACATTGAAAGTTTGGCCCTCCAACCCTTTTTGCCCTCCCCTTGCCTAGGACTTGTGCTACCCTTGTGCTACCCTTCTCCCCATTGCCTCCAATATTCCGGGACGCTATGTAGTACTTCGTCCATCTACTGGACTGCCCGTAACCCCTCATATTTTTTTACATCCCCTCGAAATGGGCCCTAAGGTTGCTTTGAGGATTTCCCAGGGGGCTGCATTCCACAGCACCCCCCCTGGATACACCATCCTACCTTCTGCCTAAAGAACAGCATTCATTGTTTAGTCCCAGTGTCTTCTAGACATTATGTTTAGCCGTGCCTCAAGAAAAATTCCTTTTTTTGTATATTGCTGCTTATATGTTATTGCTATTTAAAGTTGATTTCACAGCTCGGGTAGTTACCCGACTAGGGGTCCCCAGTTCCGCGAGGGACCACATGTGTAACTCTCCCTCCCTCGGCCTATCCCAGGCGTCTGAGGGTCGGGACTTCTGACCTTATGGGTCGGTTGTCTTCATTGTTTGTTCTTGGGATTTCGGGGGGTGTCTCCTGCCCTGATCTCCTCTTTCTCTTCTCAGGAACCCTTTCTTTCCTTGCCCTTTCTCCCCCTCTCTCCCCCCTTGATGGTAAGCTACCCCCGTTGAATGTTTACATGACACTATTTTTTTTCTCCTCAGGTTGGGCTGAGCCAACCCAGTCGACATGGTATCCTGGGAGACAGCCTCGGGCCACCGATCCCAATGCCCTGACCAAGAACCCCGCTATGGATTGGGTAAGTGAGGTCGCTTTCAGATGCTGGGCTCCCCCTCTGCTCCATGGCTGATCCACAGGCTGCTAGGCTTAAGATAGCCTCCCATAACATTCAGGGTCTTAATTCCCCCATCAAACGGAGAAAAGCCCTTGATTACTACAAATCCCTGAAACTAGATATAATTCTACTTCAGGAAACCCACCTTCCTATCCGGTATAGTCCCAAGTTCCTACATGTCCACTTCCCTCAGTTCTTCTTAGCCAACGCGGAATCCAAGACCAGGGGGGTAGCCATTTTGATTGCCAAAACATGCAAATTCAATAAAAGTTTTGAAAAAGCGGATCCGGAGGGCAGGTATTTACTTGTAAAGGGCACTGTGGGGGACCAACTTTACTCCTTGGTCTCCTACTACGCCCCGAACACGGGTCAGGCCAAATTCTTCGAATCCCTGCTGCGCACCTTAGCACCTCTTTTAGAGGGAACGGTTATTGTCGGAGGGGACTCTAACGTCGCCTTTGATCAAGGACTTGATAAATCCTCCCCCTCACGTTCCCGCTTAACCAGGCCCACGAAGGCAAGCTTACGGATCGCCAAATTGCTGCACGCTCATGGGTTATCCGATGTCTGGCGGGAATTAAACCCCACAAAGAGAGACTACACTCACTTCTCAGCGCCTCACCAATCATATGCACGCATAGACCACATACTTGTCCCCTCCTCGCTCCTTCCCAGGATGCTCAAAGCCTCCATCACTGACACAGTGATCTCGGATCACTCACTGGTAATTGTGACGGCCCTGGGGGGTTCGAGTGGGAGACACCCTAGGCATTGGAGGTTAAATGAATCCCTCCTTTCGGAGCCAGCACGAGTTATGGATCTCGACAAAGCATTGCAGGAATATTTCTCTATTAATGCGACTCCTGATGTCTCCCCCGAAACCCTGTGGGCGGCGCACAAAGCATATATTAGGGGAAAATTCATGCAATTAGGTTCTCAAATAAAACGGGAAAGACAATCAACCATCCTGAAGCTAGAAGAGGAATACTCTAAACTCAGAGCTCTTCACAAAAAGGACCCCCTCCGCACCCCCACCTCCATACTAGACAAGACTCGCTTAGAACTCAATCTCGCCCTCACCACGAAAGCTGAAAAATCGGTTAGGTGGTCTGGCCACAAATTTTACTCACAGGCGGACAAAATAGGCACACTCCTGGCTAATAGACTCTCCCCTAGAACCAAGCTGAGCACCCTCCCTCGGATCAGAAGCGCAGGACTCCCGCCCACGTCTAATCCGGTCACAGTTCTGAATGCCTTTCAGAACTTTTACACCTCTCTCTACAGTAGCTCCCCACCTCCCAAAGATAACCTCCTTCCAAAGTTTTTGGAGGGACTTCCCATCCCGGCCTTATCGGACGTTCACAAACAAGTTATGGAAGCCCCCTTCCAGGCAGAGGAGATTCTGGAAGTCATAAAGGCTCTTAAAAAAAGCTCCGCCCCTGGACCCGACGGTCTTTCGATCCCTTACTATAAAGCCTTTGCCAACACGCTAGCCCCTCACCTGGCCAATCTCGGTAATCATAAAGCTAATGGAGACCCCCTGGATCCCCACCTTAACACGGCGTATATCACGGTCATCCCCAAACCTGGCAAGAACTTGGAAGATGTCAGCAACTACAGACCGATTTCCCTTATTAATAATGATCTCAAAATTCTCACGAAAGTTATGGCCAATAGGTTAGCCTCCTTTATCGGACGCTACGTCCACAAGGACCAAGTTGGTTTTATCCCCGGCAGACAGGGACCTGATCAAATTCGGAGGGCGATTGATATTATCTCCATTTTGCAGTCTAATTGGGAAGGGGGACCCGGACAATCTGGCTTCCTCCTTTCCTTAGATATTCAGAAGGCTTTCGACTCGGTCTCATGGCAGTACATCTTCCAGCTCTTTGACAGGTGGGGATTTGGGGCTCGCTTCCTGGGCTTATTACGGGCCTTATACTCCCAGCCGAGGGCCCAAATTCGAATGCAGGGATACCTCTCTGAGCCAATACCCATCACCAGGGGGACCAGACAGGGGTGCCCCCTGTCCCCCCTCATATTTGCAATAGCCATTGAATCACTGGCGATCGCAGTCCGCCACAATATAGACATTGGAGGTGTCCAATGCGGTAGTCAAACGCACAAATGTGGACTCTTCGCGGACGACATACTGTTGTTCCTCACTTCCCCCCTCACAACCCTGCCCAACTTATCCCGGGTATTGGACGACTTTGCCAAGGTCTCAGGCTTGAGGGTTAATTACTCCAAGTCTGTGGCGTTGAATATCTCTCTCCCCACCCACCAAGTCCTCTCACTCAAACAATCCTTTCCGTTCCAATGGAGTGACACTGCCATCCAATACTTGGGTATCTCCCTTACACCTAAAATAGAGATGTTGTATGCCCACAATTACCCCAAATTATACAGACAGCTGGAAACTGATCTCTCCTCATGGTCTAAACACGAACTATCCTGGCTTGGCCGGATTAACTCCATAAAAATGACCCTTCTCCCCAAAATCCTCTACTATTTTCGAGCCCTGCCAATACCAGTTCGGAAGGACCACCTTTGCTCTCTGCAAAGCAAAATACTGAAATATATCTGGGGTAATAAGGGTTACCGTCTACCGCAAAACACGCTCTTCCTGCACAGACGCAGGGGGGGGTTGGGTCTGCCTAACCTCCACAAATACTACCTTGCAGCTCGCCTAGCCCAACTCTCCTCGATCTACTCCAAATATGTGAAACCGGATTGGCAGTCCATAGAACGCTGTTCGGTACCCTCCTTTACACTAGATTTTCTTTTATGGTGCCCGCCCAAAGCCAGGCCGCCCATCATGTCCCCATCCCTATCTCACTCCTGCGCCCTATGGGACGGTCTTCGCAAAGAGCCTTCCCTAGTCTCCACTTTAAGACCCCTTGCTCACATGTTCCGTAATCATGACTTCCCCCCTGGTCTGAACATTGAGGCCTTCAGATGGTGGTTGGACAAGGGACTATACCGGATAGGTCACTTTTTCAATTCCAGGGGTCCGATTTCCCTAGCTTATTGTATCGAACACTTAGAGCTACCAGATACAGAGAGGTTCCGCTTCCAACAAATATCTCACTTCTTGAACTCACTTTGGAAAAACAAACCCCTTCCTCCTTCCTTTACTGAATATGAAGCCTGGTGTGGTAGGATCGGGGAGCAGAGGGGTGGTATTTCAGTGATCTACGCGGCTCTCACTTCCCCAACGGGCAAATCCCCCTATATGACGGCTTGGGAATCTGATCTCCAGACCTCTGGCAGTCTCGAAACCTGGCAGCTGGCCCTAGCCAGATCCTTTCGTGGGATCCAGAACACCTCACTAATGGAGGCTAGCATCAAATTGATAACCAGGTGGTACCTCACTCCAGTAAGGCTAGCCAAAATATATCCCACGGCTAACCCCTTATGTTTCAGGGGGTGCCAACTTCGTGGCTCCATGATCCACATCTGGTGGGAATGCCCTAGACTTCGTTCGTTCTGGACTAAAATCTTCAACTTGATTTACTTAGTCACAGGCTGCCGGGTTCCGAGAACCCCAGAGGTTGCGTTACTCAATACCCCGGTTCCTTTGATGTCTGGTAACATTCAGAAACTAACTTATTTTATCCTATTAGGAGCCAAAATTGCGATTGCCTCCGCATGGAAGCAACCCAAGCCCTCCTTCCTCGCAGTTAAGAGGAAGATATCGTGGATAATGTCCCAAGAAAAACTGTCAGGTATTCTGTCAGACACCACACCTAAATTCCGAAAGGTGTGGGACCCTTGGGCCCGTTACATGGGAATCTCTCTGCTGCCTGGGGTACCCCCAGGCTCTCCCCTAGTGACCAGACCTCACTCCTAAAGCGCCCTCTCTTACATTGAATGCGAAACATTCCCCCGCTATAACCTTCCACCCTTTCAGGACATAGCTTACCTCCCCTTACCCCTCTGTTCTCCTCTTCTCCTCCTCTTTTCTTTTCTCTGTCCTTCTAGTCGTTCTATGTTTTTGGTTTGCTCAACAGAGCTGTAATTGACAGGTTCACCATACAGTCCAATTTAATGTTGCGGTACCCACTGCAGACGGTCCTCCAACTGTTTTATCCCTCTGAGAGGGAGGGGCCTGGGAGGATACTCCCCCATCCTGGCACAGCAAGTACCCTATTAGGGGTGTCGGGATGGGGGCTCCTGGGAGCTACCCCTAATAGTTCTACTTGGGGGGCTCTCCCGGGGGGGTCACCCTCCGTTTACCTCTTTTTCATGTAGCCCCTCGAGGAGGAAGGGCATGCCGACTGTACCCTTTGGATATTGTCTGTCTTTCACTAATGTCTCCGGTTTTCATTACTTACATTGTGACAGCAGGCCCTCCCTGCTGCAGTTAGTTTATGTACTGTTATACGTTTGTAAGTGCCTTTAATATAAAATAAAATATTTTGAAAGTAAAAAAAAAAAAAAAAAAAAAAAAAAAATAATGCAATAGGAACCGAAAGAAAATAAAACAAGAGAATAATTTAGTTAAGACTTGCCGGGTCAGGCATTTAAACAATTGGTACAGAGGGAGAGAATTTTGTTGGATCAGATATCATTACCTTAAAGGGGTACTCCAAGGTTATTTGGAGAAATCTAGAGGAGCCAGTGATGTTATATA
This sequence comes from Lithobates pipiens, assembly GCF_037356315.1. NCBI lineage: Eukaryota > Metazoa > Chordata > Amphibia > Anura > Ranidae > Lithobates > Lithobates pipiens. Next base: position 92,980,461 of record NW_027507788.1, on the reverse strand, counting down.
GGAAAGTAAGCATAAAGGGAAGAAGCTCAGTCTCACCTATCCAAGGAGAAGCAGACACCTATCCATGGTGTGACTCCTATTGTGGGCTGGAGGACCCTTATCTCCTGTAGTTTGGAGTAGGGGTAATGAAGCCCCAGACCCAGTATATCCAACATTAACAGTTAAATATATCATCAGTCCAATCAATCCAATAGTTTGATTTCAGGTGTAATTTTGTCAGGTGGACAACCAAGAGGAGCGTGGAGAAACAGAGTGGAACCCTCCACTGTGTACCTAGAGGAGAACACGTAATACCTTTAGAAGGTGATCCCCTTATGTGTGTTAAATATCCACTACAGTTAAGACATCCCTTATTGAAACCAAACAACTAAAAGAAAAAGTCAGTAGTAGATGAGAGAGAGGAAAGGGGTAAAGTAGAATAGCAGAAGAGAAGGTCAAGGGTAGATGTGCAGCTATCCTGCCATAAGTTCCTGTCAAACTCAATCGGATCCCTGCGGGGAAGTCATGGGTATTTGCACGTAATCTGCCCACAGTCCCAAATGGCCAAGAACCTCTGTATCGTGTCCTGTAGTATGCTGACCATCTTCTCAAGGGCCATGATCCATGAGATTTTCTTTTTAGTCATGGCACACGAGACAATGGGTCGCTTCCAGGATCTTGCTAGTTGTGGGTTTTCTAAAACAGCAAAAACTGCATGTTTGCCTGTCTCCCTTTCTAAACTGGAACCCTAGATGGAGCTTACTGAACACAGCAGGAGAAAAAGCAAGTTCTGTGCTGACTCATTTGCTTGTGTTATGAACTTGCTGAAAAGGGAGACAGGAGCTCCATCTACCTGCATAAATTATTATTTGTAATACAGTATTTCATAATTATTTTTACATAGTCTCTTCCCCCCTGAACGCAGCACTGGGAGAGTGAAAGAAAGGTGTGTTAAGCCCCATACACACTATCAGATTTTCTGCTGATTTGTGTCTTCAGATTTACCAAAACCATATAATATGAGGTCAAACCTTAGGAATTTCAATTTGTATGCAATCAGGCAGGCCCATGCACTACATGTAAGTAATATGAGAGAATAATAAATAAATAAAAAATATAGTAAAAAACACCCTAATACTAACAAAGTGTAAATACAAGTGTACTTGTAACAATAGCAAGAAATTAAATATTATGAAAAAAGTGCATCCGTGCATTAATAAATAACAAGTGGCTTAGTGCATAATTCAAGTGAAGTTTTGCTACATGCAAAAAAACGCATATATCTGTGTAAAGATAAAGTGTCTAAATAACATAAGAATGTTCCAAACAGGAATCCAGTAGCAGCAGGTAAGTGAAATTATACAAAAATGGCAACATATATAAGGAAATAAAATATGGCAAAAACCATATGAATAGATCAAAGTGACATCAGTGCATCACACTAAAGTGTCCCATACAAGATACAATCGTGCAACTCAGATAATCGCAATCCAAAATTTTAAAGTGCAATGTGCCAAAGAGACAGTCCTCTGGTGATGATCCGTGCCAGTGGTGCTAACGCTAGGTAATTACCTCACCGCTGCAAGGTAAGCAGCGAAAAAAACACAGGGCAACCAGATGGCAGGGGATGATCCAGGGGATGGCTGCACAGCAAATTCTTGGAAATAACACAAATTCCTCCAACTTCCTCATCAGTGGTAGGTGGCAAACAGGCTCAAGGGAATAAACCAGAGATATCCGCCATGGTGTAATATTTCAAACATTTAATTTTATTAAAAATCAATATCTACTCACAGGGGAAGTGGGGAAATACACAGTGAACAGCAGACCGCCGAGCGCCTTGCTCAGATGTAAACGTCACTTCCGGGTTCCTACGCGTTACGTCATCAATAGGACTTCAACTGGGATGTTTCAATGATAGCCGGAAGTGGCTTTTGAGAGTACTGGGCGGATGGATACCGCCCTCTATTTGCATATTTTCGCTGCATGCAGAGGCTGTTACACACGGGAGCGGACCAATCGGGACGAACAGGCGTGTCACAAACTTGATCCTCCTCCCACCGCAATCGCAGCCTGTAGTGTAATAGAGCGGACAGGCATGTATAAGGGGACTAAAACGAATAAAAACATCGAAAAAAATTGTAACATATTAGATGGCCGCTACCAGAACCAAATAGCCTTAGACTCCACTAAGAGCTATCATTCTGGTATTCCGTCCACTATCTATATACGGGGCCAGTTTTAAACTGAAATGTTCAAGTGGTGTCCATTTTCTTGGAGTCTTTTCAGACTTTATAGGTAGTAGTTAGACTAGTGATTCATATTTTTCAGGACTCACATAGGGGCGGCCATTAATATGGCAGTAAACAAAAAAAATTTCAAGGGAAAACTAATAGTTAGTGTTGGCAGTAACACAAAATCAATAAAACTAAACGACTATAAAATAACCTACATCGAAGATCAGGCTTAGTAATAAGACCATAGGGGGAGGAGACTATCGTTTATATATAAAAAATGTAATTAAAAACCGCATATATATATATATATATATATATATATATATATATATATATATATATATATATATATAATATACCCGTATGTGTCAGGAACTTACCAGCGATGGACAGGCACAGCTGCATGCACACAGGCGTCGGCGCGTGTTTTCTGCGCGTTCGCGTGCGCGTTCGTTTACGCGTTAGTGTGCACGTTCGTGTGCGCGCTCGTTTGCGTGGTCGTGAGTAGGGATGAGCTTCGTGTTCGAGTCGAACGTACGTTCGACTCGAACATTGGCTGTTCGGCGAATTCCGAACGTTTGGGCAGTTCGCGTCAAAATTCGAGTGACGCGCGCGCGGACCACAATGCACTGCGGTGGCGCAGTGCATTGCTGCCCCATGATTGGCCAAGCATGCACTGTGACCCCGCATGCTTGGCCAATCGCAGCGCCGGCAGCGAGGAGAGCCATGATTGGCCACAGGCATCCTGCCTGTGGCCAATCATAGCTCAGGCTGTGTAGTGCACGCCCCACACTATATAAGGGCGCCTTTGAGGCGGCCTCGTGTAGTGTGTTACTTAGCATCTGAAGCAGTGGGTGTTCTGTGTACCTTCAACACAGTACACACCAATCGTTTTTGGCTGATTTCCTATCTTGCTGCTGTGTAGTGGTTGTTGTCTGTGCCCTGACTGCAGTATACACCACTATATTCACCTCACCTATATAGCTAGTGATCTAGCTTTAACCACTTAACAACTGCCCATTGCCGATTAACGGCTTCAGGGGGGTTGTTTAACTCTGAGAGGCCGTTAATTAACGGCCTCCCAGAATTCTGCTCTCGCGTGCCCCGAGGTGTGCGCACTCGAGAGCATCCGTGACCGCCAGGTCGCATCACGGATCACGGTAAACGGCCGCTCATAGCGGCCGTTTACCACGTGATTGCTCCGTCAAATGACGGAGTGATCACTTGGAAACAAACCGGCGTCATGTTATGACGCCTGTTCCTCCCTCCCCTCTCTGTACCGATCAGTACAGCGGAGGGGAAAGAGATCGGTGTCAGCAGCGATGTGGGCTGCATCTGCAGTGCCCACATCGCTGCTCACCGAATTTAACCCCTCAATTCCCTGCCAATACTCTGCAATACCAGTGCATACTCTGCAGTACCCTGCCATTACTCTGCAGTACCCCGCCATTACTCTGCAGTGCAGTACCCTGCCATTACTCTGCAGTGCAGTACCCTGCCATTACTCTGCAGTGCAGTACCCTGCCATTACTCTGCAGTACCCCCCATTACTCTTCAGTAACCCCCATTACTCTGCAGTACCCCCCATTACTCTGCAGTACCCCCCATTACTCTGCAGTAACCCCCATTACTCTGCAGTACCCCCCAATACTCTGCAGTACCCGCAATTACTCTGCAGTAACCCCCATTACTCTGCAGTAACCCCCATTACTCTGCAGTAACCCCCAATACTCTGCAGTACCCCCCATTACTCTGCAGTACCCCCCATTACTCTGCAGTAACCCCCATTACTCTGCAGTACCCCCCAATACTCTGCAGTACCCGCCATTACTCTGCAGTACCCCCCATTACTCTGCAGTAACCCCCATTACTCTGCAGTAACCCCCATTACTCTGCAGTAACCCCCAATACTCTGCAGTACCCGCCATTACTCTGCAGTACCCGCCATTACTCTGCAGTACCCCCAATACTCTGCAGTACCCTGCCATTTCTCTGTAGTACCCCCCAATACTCTGCAGTACCCTGCTATTACTCTGTAGTACCCCGCCAATACCCCGCCAATACTCTGTAATACCCTGCCATAAATTGCCATACTCAGAGATACCCAGCCATACTCGGTGATACCCTGAAATACCCAGCCATAGACGCCCCCCACCCCTCACCGCCCTCCGGTGCTTCTACCAACTCGCCAGTACGATCAAAGCCAGAATCTTTTTTTTATTTTTTATTTCAGGCTTCCCAGCCTAGAGGTGAGATGTGGGGTCATATTGACCCCCCAGATTTCACTGTAAAGAGGACCTGTCACCCCATATTCCTATTACAAGGGATGTTTACATTTCTTGTAATAGGAATAAAAGTGATCAAAAATATATTTTTGGGGAAAAAAATGTCAAACTAACATAAATAAAGTAAAATGAACAATAAAAAAATAAAATAAAAATTAAAGCGCCCATGTCCCCATGTGCTCGCATGTGCCACACATGTGAGGTATCGCCGAGAATGTTAGAGCGAGAGCAATAATTCTAGTCCTAGACCTCCTCTGCAACTCAAAACATGTAACCAGTAAAAAAAAAATTAAAGCGTCGCCAATGGGGATTTTTTAAGTAGCGACGTTTGGCGCCATTCCACGGGCATGTGCAATTTTGAAGAGTGACATGTTTGATATCTATTTACTCGGCATAACTTCATCTTTCACTTTATGCAAACATTGGGCTAACAAGTGGTTAATAATAGAGCTTGCAGTCAGTAGTGTTAGGAGATGCAGTCAGGAGTGTTAGTGCGTGCTGTCTGCGTGCTCTGTACCCAGTACATACCGCTATAATATAGGGCAGGCCCCTACTTTCAAACATCCAACTTACAAACATCTCCTACTTGCAAACGCAAGGAGACAGCAGCAAGTGAGATGAAAAAAGATGGACGACAAAACAAATTATACAGGGGTGATAACCCTTCCCTATGTTTTCCAAAAAGCTTAAAGATAGTTTTTTTGACTGGAGCTACACTTTAAAAATGTACCGGTTGAAAATGACAAACAGATTCAACTTAACACAACAAACCTACACAGTCCCTGTCTTGTTTGCACCGCCTGTATACTGCTGTTCTGAGTATATAGGGCCTGGGGGCCACACGCATTTCCTTTTTTTAATATGGGTACGGGGTTCCCCTTAATATGCGTACAAGACCCAAATAGGCTGGTAATGGGCAGGGAGGGCTACCCATGTCATGTTTCTCAATGATTTTCAACCATATTGCAGGAACCAGATATAACATTAAAACCGCAAGCAGTTTTAAATGGTGTTATTTCCGTTTAATGTCATTTTGTGCAGGGACTGTTCTAAACACGGGAAACACGTGGCACTTCACAGGCATACTACAGACACCCCCCAGGCACCATATTTAAAGGAATATTTCACTTTTATTTTTTCACTTTAATCGTCATTAAAATCAGTGCTCCCGCCAAAACGGCAGTTTTTAAAACTTTTTTTTGCAGCGACCCATGTCCCCTGAGGCAGGAGGCAGGTCCCCAAACCCTTTTTAGGACACTATCTTGCATATTAGCCGTTAAAATTAGCACTTTCCAATTCGAACGTTCGAGTCCCATAGACTTCAATGGGGTTCTAACGTTCGTACCGAACGCGGGGGTCGTTCGCAAGTTCTGGTGCGAACCGAACCGGGGGGTGTTCGGCTCATCCCTAGTCGTGAGTGGTGTGCGTGCGCTACTTGCCGCCTTGAACACTTAAAGGTTCTCCAAGTGCGCTGGTGCGGCGCTGTTTCGTCTCAGCTCCTGTGTACCTGAATACCTGATCCTGAACCTGATTACCTGCTACCGCTACCGACCCGGCTTCGCTTGACTTCTCTGCCTTCTCCAAACCCGACCCGGCCTGCCTGACCTCGCTACCTCTCCTGCCTGTGATTCCGTTGCCGACCTCTGCCAGTTTTACCGACTCCTCTTTTGTCTACTGTTACCACCTGTCTGCTTGCCTACTGACCCGGACCGTCTGACCCTGCTCCAGCCTGCTGCCTGTTCAGTCCTCGGCTTCTGTAGCTGCTACTTGCATTATTTTATAGTCGTTTAGTTTTATTGCTTTTGTGTTACTGCCAACACTATTAGTTTTCCCTTGAAATTTTTTTCGTTTACTGCCATATTAATGGCCGCCCCTATGTGAGTCCTGAAAAATATGAATCACTAGTCTAACTACTACCTATGAAGTCTGAAAAGACTCCAAGAAAATGGCCACCATTTGAACATTTCAGTACTCTCAAAAGCCACTTCCGGCTATCATTGAAACATCCCAGTTGAAGTCCTATTGATGACGTAACGCGTAGGAACCCGGAAGTGACGTTTACATCCGAGCAAGGCGCTCGGCGGTCTGCTGTTCACTGTGTATTTCCCCACTTCCCCACTTCCCCTGTGAGTAGATATTGATTTTTAATAAAATTAAATGTTTGAAATATTACACCATGGCGGATCTCTCTGGTTTATCCCCTTGAGCCTGTTTGCCACCTACCACTGACGAGGAAGTTGGAGGAATTTGTGTTATTTCCAAGAATTTGCTGTGCAGCCATCCCCTGGATCATCCCCTGCCATCTGGTTGCCCTGTGTTTTTTTCACTGCTTACCTTGCAGCGGTGAGGTAATTACCTAGCGTTAGCACCTAGCGTTAGCACCACTGGCACGGATCATCACCAGAGGACTGTCTCTTTGGCACATTGCACTTTAAAATTTTGGATTGCGATTATCTGAGTTGCACGATTGTATCTTGTATGGGACACTTTAGTGTGATGCACTGATGTCACTTTGATCTATTCATATGGTTTTTGCCATATTTTATTTCCTTATATATGTTGCCATTTTTGTATAATTTCACTTACCTGCTGCTACTGGATTCCTGTTTGGAACATTCTTATGTTATTTAGACACTTTATCTTTACACAGATATATGCGTTTTTTTGCATGTAGCAAAACTTCACTTGAATTATGCACTAAGCCACTTGTTATTTATTAATGCACGGATGCACTTTTTTCATAATATTTAATTTCTTGCTATTGTTACAAGTACACTTGTATTTACACTTTGTTAGTATTAGGGTGTTTTTTACTATATTTTTTATTTATTTATTATTCTCTCATATTACTTGGTTTTTAAAGGTAGCGCACACATCCCCACTTTATTCCAAGTCCACAATACTGAGAGTTAACTCATACAGTGATTGCTGCTTCTTTTTTTACCTCCCTCTTCTATTTCTCATAGAGCGCAGAAGCCCCTAGATACATACCTTGCACTACATGGTTTTGGTAAATCTGAAGACAAAAATCTTCAGAAAATCTGATAGTGTGTATGGGGCTTAAGTGTAGCTGTGCACACTGGCAGGTATTGGAAATATATATAAAAAAGTTGCGTGGTCTGTAAACCAATAAAGAAATTAATCCTCCAAAAAACGTGCCTGAATAGTCATGAACTAAATCAAACATAGATACAGTGACGCAGCCTAGTGATCTAAATGTATCCAAAAATAAAGTGTATAACAAAAAAGTACCAAATATAAACAAATGTGCAAAATAAATTCTGTGAAGTAAAAGTACGTGTCCATGTACAATGCTGTGAAAAAGTATTTGCCCCCTTTCTGATTTTTTTCTTCTTTTTTTGCTTATTTGTCACAGTTAAATGGCTAAGATCATCAAACACATTTTAATTGTTACACAAAGAAAACCCGAGTAAATACAAAATGCAGTTTTAAATGATGATTTCATTTATTAACCACTTAAGGACCACCGCATGTAATTATACGTCGGCAGAATGGCACGGATGGGCACAATCGCGTGCCTGCCTTCCAGCGGGTGGGGGGTCCGATCCCCCTCCCGCTGGCTGCGGTGGTCCGTTTCGCTTCAGGAGCGATCCGGGATGAGGGGATGGCCGTTGGTTTCTGGCCATCCCCTCTCGATCGCTCCTGGCGAATGAGAAGCTTCCCCTGCCTGTGTAGTGTAAACACAGGCAGGGAGGAAGTGATGTCACTCTCCTCGTGGCGGTCTTTTTGAGAGGACTGCGAGGAGAGGATACATAGTAAGTGCACCAACACTACACTGACATGTAGGTACACATAGGCACACTGTCACCCCCCCGCCCCCCCGTCCCAGTCACAGTGTCACTGATTGCAGTGATCATTTATTTACTGATCACTGCATTTAGTGTCAGTTGTAACTGTAAAAACTGTCAGGGCAGTTAGTGTTAGGTCCAGGGTAGCCCCCTACCCCCCCCAATAAAGGTTTAACCCCCTGATTGCCCCTAGAGTAAACCCTTTCACCTCCTTTTGCCAGTGTCACTAAGCGATTGCTATTCTGATCGCTGCATTAGTGTCACTGGTGCCACTAGGTAGCTAGTTATTTTTTAGGTTCACCACCAGGTTTTTATAGTGTTAGATACCCCCATATACTACCTAATAAAGATTTTAACCCCCTGATTGCCCCTAGAGTTATTTAGCCAGTTAGTTATTTAGGTTCCCCGTCAGGTTTTTATATAGCGTCAGGGAACACATATACTACCTAATAAAGGTTTTAACCCCCTGATTGCCCCTAGTTAACCCTTTCACCAGTGATCGCCGTATAAGTGTTACGGGTGACTCTGGTTAGTTAGTTTGCTTTTTATAGCATCAGGGCACCCACCAATTATTACCCAATAAAGGTTTAACCCCCTGATCACCCAGCGGGTGATATCAATTAGGTTTTAGGGTCAGATAGGGTCTGCGTCGCCCCAGGCAGCACTAGGTTAGTGCCAGTACTGCTAACACCCACGCGCAAAGCATACACCTCCTGTAGTGGTATAGTATCTGAACAGATCAATATCTGATCTGATCAGATCTATACTAGCATCCCCAGCAATGTTAGCGGGATCAGCCCAGATACCTGCTAGCACCTGCGTTTTGCCCCTCCGCCCAGCCCACTCAAATACAGTATCGATCGATCACTGTCACTTACAAAACACTAAACACATAACTGCAGCATTCGCAGAGTCAGGCCTGATCCCTGCGATCGCTAACATTTTTTTTGGTAGCGTTTTATATTTAAATCCCGAAGGCAGTGCTTGGTTTTCGGGGTCCCGTACATGGCTAGGCTCCCAAGATTGGGGTGTCTACTTTTCAATATGGGCTCATTTGGGGGGGGGGTTGTGCTATTTTGGCATTTTATGGCCTTCGAAACTGTGATAGGTAGTGAGGAGTGAAATCCAAAATTTGCACCCTTAGAAATCCTGAAGGCAGTGATTGGTTTTCGGGGGGGGGGGGGGGGGCGTACGTGACTAGACTCCCAAAAAGTCCCACACATGTGGTATCCTCGTACTCAGGAGAAGCAGCAGAATATATTTTGGGGTGAAATTCCTCATATAACTATGACATGTGTGAGCAATATATCATTTAGTGACAACTTTTTGTAAACTTTTTTTTTTGTCATTATTTAATCACTTGGGACAAAAAAAAAAATATTTAATGGGTTCAACATGCTCCTCAGCAATTTCCTTGGGGTGTCTACTTTCCAAAATGGGGTCATTTGGGTGGGTTTTGTACTGCCCTGCCATTTTAGCACCTCAAGAAATTAGATAGGCAGTCATAAATTAAAAGCTGTGTAAATTCCAGAAAATGTACTCTAGTTTGTAGACGCTATAACTTTTGCGCAAACCAATAAATATACGCTTATTGACATTTTTTTTACTAAAGAATACATTTTGGCCTAAATGTATGACTAAAATTGAGTTTATTAGATTTTTCTTATAACAAAAAGTAGAAAATATATATATTTTTTCAAAATGTTCAGTGTTTTTCCTTTTATATCATAAAAAATAAAAATCGCAGAGGCAATCAAATATCATCAAAAGAAAGCTCTATTTGTGGGAAGAAAAGGAAGCAAATTTCGTTTGGGTACAACATTGCATGACCCCGCAATTACCAGTTAAAGCAGTGCAGTGCGAAATTGTAAAAATACCTCTGGTCCTTAGGCTGACAATTGGTCGGGGGCTTAAGTGGTTAAGGCAAAAAAGCTGTCCAAATCTGCCTGGCTTTATTTGAAAAAGTAATTGCCCCCTAAACCTAATAACCCTTGACGGCAACAACTGCAATCAAGCATTTGCGATAACTGGCAAGGAGTTCACATTGCTGAAAGGCAATTTTGGCCCCCTCTTCTTTTGCAGAATTGTTTTAATCCAGCCACATTGAAGGGTTTTCCAGTATGAACGGCCTGTGTAAAGTCATGTAACAGCATCTCAAGGGAGATACCACTGCAAAGATTAGAGGAGATCAAGGGATTTAGAGTCAGTGAATCAGAGGGTCTAGTGAGAGACCGGGAGCTCAGTGTTGAAAAACTACAAGAGGCAGTTGTAGTGAAGCAGAAGGAACTGTTATGTTTGAGTTAGGAACTGTTAAAGACTGTTGCCATAAGAGACAGCATTCCTGCATGTACAGATGTGGCGCCTTGCTGGGGCCTTACCCTTCACAGCTGTCCTCCTATTGAAGTCTCAGAATCTGCCAAATGAATCGACAACTAAATAAGAGTGTCCTTGCCCTAACCCTCTTTCCCCCCAAAATACAAAATGGACTGTTAAAAGAAAACCTCTTTTACATCCAAGAAGTGTCTGACCCCCAATGACTTTCAACATCTTTGCACCCACTATGCCTCACAACCCACTACATATGGAAGGATGTCTGCTATCTTTGGCCTTGGAGGTCCTCATTAGACTGGAAGAGGCTAAAGACTTTGCTACATTTGTCTAAACGTCTTGGGGATAATCAAGATGTTTTTTGGTAAACATGAGATGAGCCTGTGTGTTCATTTTGGTCAGCAGTGGCTCTTGCCTTGGAACTCTCCCATGAATGCCACATTTTTGCCCAGTCTCTTTCTTATTGTTGAATCATGAATACTGATCTTACCTGATGCAAGTGAGACATGTAGTTCTTTAGATGTTGTTCTGGGTTCTTTTATGACCTCCTGGATGAATCGTCATCATGCTCTTGGAGTCATTTTTGTAGGGCAGCCACACCTGGGAAGGTTCACTACTGTTTCCAGTTATCACCATTTGTGGATAATGGCTCTCCCTGTGGTCCACTAGAGTTCCAAAGCCTTGGAGAGGGCTTGGAAACCCTTCCTAGACTGATACATATCTGTTCTTGAATTTTTTTTGATTGTGGCATGAGGTGCAGCTTTTTGTGATCTGTTAGCGTGCTTCACTTTGTCAGACAGCTTCTATTTATGGGATTTCTTGATAAAACAGGTCTAGCAGTAATCAGGAAAACCTGGCAAGTACAATTTAACTCAGCTTTCCAAAAAATTGTGGTTAATCACAGTTCATTTGTGATTCAGCATGGGACGGGGCAATTACTTTTTCACATAGGGCCAGGTAGGTTTGAACAGCTTTTTTCCCCTAATAAATTAAATAATACCATATATACTCGAGTATAGGTCGATCCGAATATAAGCCGAAGCCCCTAATTTACCACAAAAAAAATGGGAAAACTTATTGACTCGTGTATAAGCCGAGGGTGAGACATGCCTGTCCATCCCTGTGTGTCCATCCATCCCTGTGTGTCCGTCCATCCCTGTGTGTCCATCCATCCCTGTGTGTCCGTCCATCCATCCCTGTGTGTGTGTCCATCCATCCCTGTGTGTGTGTCTATCCATCCCTGTGTGTGTGTCTATCCATCCCTGTGTGTGTGTCCATCCATCCCTGTGTGTGTGTCCATCCATCCCTGTGTGTGTGTCCATCCATCCCTGTGTGTGTGTCCATCCATCCCTGTGTGTGTGTCCATCCATCCCTGTGTGTGTGTCCATCCATCCCTGTGTGTGTGTCCGTCCATCCCTGTGTGTCCGTCCATACCTGTGCCTTTGTCCTGTGCCTTTGTCCTTCTGCAGCGATCTGCATGTAAAAACATGCCAGGATCGCCGCACCTCTTCTCGTCTGTGACAGACGGCGGCCATTCCACTGTTCAAAAGCCGCGCCTCCGTCTGTGATAGGCGGAACACTCAATTTCCCAGCAGTCAGTGGTCCGCCTATCACGGACATCCGCTCATCCTCATACTACGGACGAAGATGAGGTCGATCCGAATATAAGCCGAAGCCCCTAATTTACCACAAAAAAAATGGGAAAACGTATTGACTCGTGTATAAGCCGAGGGTGAGACATGCCTGTCCATCCCTGTGTGTCCGTCCATCCCTGTGTGTCCGTCCATCCCTGTGTGTCCGTCCATCCCTGTGTGTCCGTCCAGAAAAAAGCAGAAAAAAAAACAGCTGATTACCGGCTCTGTTTACATTACGTGATCAGCTGTCATTGTCTGACAGCTGATCACATGGTAAGGGGGTCGGGATTGGCCCCCTTACTCCGATCTATGATCAGCCGCATCTGCTTGACTTGCTGATCAGAGAGCATACAGCACAGGCCGCTTGAGCACGGGAGGATGTACATGGATGCCCTTCTGGCAATTTAGACCCAAGCTGTAGCCATCTTTTGGCTATAGCCCAGGCGGGAAGGGGTTAAATAACACCATTGCACTTACAGAAATTTGGATAAAATCAAGCGGTAGAAAGAAATAATCCAAATAGAGTAAACCAACAGCTCCTGAACGTTGTGACATTACAGCTCCTATATATGCATTTCTCTGTACAAGGCATCATCTGGAAATGTAGGATAGCTTTGTTCGATTATTGGGGGATGGAGGACATTATTGGGGTGTGGGACTAAGGACAGTAATAGGATATGAATTGGGTCACTGAGAACAATAATTGGAGGGAGAACCTCACCGATGTGCTTGCCTGCTCAGTGCATTAGTGGGGGGGGGGGGGGTAACGCCATGTTTTACCGCACTGGGTGACACCATCCCTAGTGAGTCCACCTGTACCATGTGGTTAGCTGTGGCCAATCACAGCTAACCACAATATTAAACAATGAATGAATCAATTTCATTCAATAACAATGGTTACTTAGAACAGTGAGGCCGCGTACACACGCGCGGACTGTTCGCCCAACTTTGTCCGTCCAACAGTTTCGGCAAACAGTCCGCTCAAACTTAGCATGGACGGACATGGCCACACACGACGGACGAACAGTTTGCTGAAACCGTGCGCGATGACGTGAACGGCACGTACGACGGGACGAAAAATACGACGTCCTATACACTGCATTATAGCTTTCGGCGTGAAAATCCTTTCTGAGCATGCGCGCAACTTTGTTTGACGAACAAGCCTACACACGGGCGGACTGTTCGCTCAAACAAGGTTTCAGCGGACAGTTTTTCAGAAATTCCGAAAAACCTTGTCCGTCCAACTGTCCGCTGAAACTGTCCGCTGAAAGCCCACACACGAGCGGACTGTCCGCCCAAACACTGTTCAGCGGACAAAGTTGGGCGAACAGTCCGCCCGTGTGTACGCGGCCTTACATTCACTGATATCAGCAATCTCCAAAACATAAAAATAAAATTACAACTTCAAAAAACTTGCCATGCCTCGTACTAAATAACCTGGACTGTCTACTTTCCAAAAAGGGGTAATTTGGGGGTATTTGTACTGTCCTGGCGTTTTCGGGCCTCAAGAAAATGAGGCCATCAGGATTGATTGATTTTTAGTTATAGAGGATATTTGAATATTTATATTATACAGTATCTCACAAAAAACACCCCTCATATTTCTGTAAATATTTTATTATATCTTTTCATGTGATAAGACTGAAAAAAATGACACTTTGCTACAATGTAAAGTAGTGAGTGTACAGCTTGTATAAATGTGCTGTCCCCTCAAAATAACTCTGCTTCAATATGTCACGGTAAATGTTGGAATTCATGGTTCCCTCAATGAACTGTACCTCCCCAGTGCTGGCAGCATTCATGCAGCCCTGGACCATGACACTCCCATCACCATGCCTGAATGTAGGCAAGACACACTTGTCTTTGTACTCCTTCACCTGGTTGCCGCCACACACGTTTGACATCATCTGAACCAAATAAGTTTATCTTGGTTCCATCAAACCACAGGGCATGGTTTGAGAAATCCATGTCCTTAGTCTGCTTGTCTTCAGCAAGAGAAGAGGCTTCTTTCTAGGATGGCAGCCATGCAGACCAATTTGATACAGTGTGCGGCGTATAGTTTGAGCACTGACAGGTTGCCCCCCCACCCCCACCCCTTCAACCTCTGGAGCAATGCTGGCAGCACTCATAGGTCTATTTCCCCAAAACAGACACATGAAAAGAATATTTATAAAAATGTGAGAGGTGTAATCACTTTTGTGACATACTGTATATACACTAGTTTGTGGACTTTTTTTTTCTACAGACTAAATTATATACACGGATTTGGCTTATTTTCACCAAAGAGATGTAGCAGAATACAGTTTGGCCTAAATTTATGATGAGAGATTATTTCCAAAATTTTCGAACAGAAACAAAGAAAAATGTGTGCTTTGAAAAAAAAAAAAAAAAAAAAAAAACATTTGAAGTCTTTTTTGTATGTTTAGCAAAGACTACACAACCCAGTGGTGATTAAATACCACCAAAAGAAATCTCAATTGGTGTGAAAAAATATGGGTACAGTGTTGCATGACCACACCATTGCCACTCAAAGTGCGCCAGCGTCAAAAGTTGAAATTTAGCCTGGGCAGGAAGGGGGTAAAAGTGCCCAAGATTGAAGCAGTTAAAAAGCTTGAGAGCAGCCCGGACTATGACCTTGGTTTCTCTTTCCCTTGAATGGAATGAAAGTGCTTTTGAGGCATAAGCGTGTTTACAAAATAAACAAAAGGATGGAGGCAAAAAATAATGTTTTACCAATTATTAAATAGTATCAAGTGCTTATGTAGGTTTTCTGTATAATAAAGGGTTTCAGAAACAGCTAAACAGAAACTCTCTGACGGGCCATTAAAAGGCAATGGCTCCACAAATTGTATGTATAGACAGTAGATATAAAAAAATGTATATAAGTTTAATGATACAAATTCTAAAAACATGAATACATGAAAAATTGCTATCACAAAATGTACAATAGTGTATCCACATGAAATCATATAAAACCACTTAATTTAAATAACTTTTGTACAAATATACAGAGTGAGACTCTACGCGTTTCAAGATTATGCATCATTCCTCTTCATCTGGAGGAAGTGGTATAGAGTTTTATGATATCTACAATTCAAAAAATATAACGAGTACAGGATATGTATATACAAACAATTCCTTAATTAGACAAACAGGCACTTAGTTACAGTTTTATACCCATGTCTACTAACCAGAAATGTGGAAACAGATATCTTGGATACAGGAAAAAGGTTGAAGTTTGAGGACATCGTTGGGGTCAGCGCAGCCAAAATTTTTATCCTTGTAGGTTGTCCTGAAGCAATTTTATAATGAGGCCTTAATAGACCAGATACATGAATGAAACATCAATTTAGATGCTTGACACATGTTTTAATGGCCACTAAACAAATGATTGCGGAAGCCTGGTAGTCCTTTTCACTGACCAAAATCAAAACCAGACTTTACAACACATTTTCCAACAGATTATTGGCAGCAAAATTAATAGACACAATACCCACATTTAAAAAAAAACTGGGAGCCATGGACCTTGCATTTCCTACCAATGGACCTAGTGGATTTATAGAGTTTTACCCCTCAACTACTTATGAGATCTCAACACCCTAACATCCCTTAATAACATACAAGTGAATATGAGAGATGACATAAGTAAGGGAGCAAGGGAGGTATGCTCTAGGCCCCCTAACCCCCTAACCCCCTAACCTGAGGGAGGAAAGGGAGACAGATCTCCTATCACAATTTGGGTTAGCAGCAAGGGTGGGAAGTGTTATCATAATGGGGGATTTTAGCTATCCAGACATAGACTGGGCTGAGGGAACTGCGCAATCATTCAAGGCTCCCCAGCTCCGAGTCCTAAATGTCTTGCAGGACAATTTTATGGGTCAGATGGTAGAAGCACCTAGAAATAAAGCGTTACTGGATCTACCGATTACCAACAATACAGACCTAATCACGGATGTGGAAATATGGGGCAATTTAGGTAACAGTAATCACAGGTCAATTGGCTTCAGTATAAATCACACAAATAGGAAACATAAGTGGAATACAAAGACACTGAATTTCAAAAGAGCCAACTTCCCTAAACTAGGAATCTTGCTAGAAGGCATGAAATGGGATAAAATCTTAGGAACAAAGAACACGGAGGAGAGATGGGTTTGCTTTAAGAGCATATTAAATAAGGGCATTAGCCAATGCATCCCATTGGTTAATAAATTTAAAAGAGCGAACAAAAGTCCTGGATGGCTTAACTCCAATGTAAAAATGTATATAAAAGCAAAGGAGAAGGCCTTCAAAAAATACAAGGTCGAGATCATCACCAGCATTCAGACTTTATAAAGAATGCAACAAGAAATGTAAGGGTGCAATAAGGACGGCTAAGATAGAACATGAAAGACACATAGCGGAGGAGAGCAAAAAAAATCCCAAGAAATTCTTTAAGTATGTAAACAGTAAAAATGGGAGGACAGACCATATTGGTGCCATAAAGAATAAGGAAGGACATCTAGTTACAAAAGATGGGGAGATGGCTAAGGTATTGAATGTATTCTCCTCAGTCTTCACGAGGGAATCGGGGGGCTTCTGTAACCAAAACTGCAGTGTTTATTCTCGTGACACATCACAGGAAGCACTTCCATGGTTAACAGAGGACAGAATTAAAATTAGACTTGGGAAACTTAAAGCGAAGGTCCACCCTAAAGTGGACCTTCCGCTCATCGGAACCCTCCCCCCCTCCGGTGCCACAATCAGCACCTTTCAGGGGGGAGGGGGGTGCAGTTACCTGGATAATCCAGGTAACTGCACCCACTTCCGGGATAGCTCTCTGCGGAAAGGGGCGTAACTTACGCCCCTTTCCGCAAGTGCCCGCCCCTTCCCGCAAGTGCCCCGCTGCCTGCTGGGAAACACACAGATCCCAGAGGCAGCGGGGAGCGTCCTTATTGCACAGCGCAATTCGCGCATGCGCAGTAGGGAACCGGGAAATGAAGCCGAAAGGCTCCATTTCCTGATTCCCATACCCAAGATGGCGGCGGCAGGACCCGACAGACGACCTAGAGATCGGCTTCGGGTGCCGACATCGCCGGCGCGCTGGACAGGTAAGTGTCACTATTTTAAAAGTCAGCAGCTGCAGTATTTGTAGCTGCTGGCTTTTAAAAAAAAAAAAAAAAACGCAGAGTCCCGGTGGACTCCCGCTTTAACATGAATTAATCTCCGGGACCAGATGGCTTGCACCCTAGGGTACTTAGGAAACTCAGTCAAGTAATTGCCAGACCATTGTTACTAATTTTTACTGACTGGAATGGTACCAGCTGATTGCAGAAAAGCCAATGTAGCACCAATATTTAAAAAGGGCCCAAAATACATCCCTGGGAATTACAGACCAGTTAGCCTAACATCAATAGTATGTAAACTCTTGGAGGGGATGATAAGGGACTATATACAACATTTTAGTAATGAGAACGGTATCATCAGCCATCATCAGCATGGATTTGTGAAGAATCGTTCTTGCGAAAACAATCTATTAACCTTCTATGAGGAGGTGAGTTGCCATCTGGATAAAAGGAATGCCCGTAGACGTGGTGTATCTGGATTTTGCAAAAGCATTTGACTGTACAAAATAAGGTCCGTTGGCATTGACCATTGAGTACATGGATTGAAAACTGGATAAAAGGGCGAGTTCAGAGGGTGGTGATAAATGGGGAGCACTCAGAATGGTCAGGGGTGGGTAGTGGGATCCCCCGGGGTTCTGTGCTGGGACCAATCCTATTTATTTTGTTCATAAATGACCTGGAGGATGGGGTAAACAGTTCCATCTCTGTATTTGCTGACGATACTAAGCTAGGCTTGGTAATAACTTCTCTGCAGGATGTGGAAACCTTGCAAAAAGATCTGAACAAATTAATGGGGTGGGCAACTACATGGCAAATGAGGTTTAATGTAGGAAAATGTAAAATAAAGCATTTGGGTGGCAAAAATATGAATGCAATCTATACATTGGGTGGAGAACCTCTGCGGGAATCTAGGATGGAAAAGGACCTGGGGGACCTAGTAGATGATAGGCTCCGCAGTGACATGCAATGCCAAGCTGCTGCTAACAAAGCAAACAGAATTTTGTCAAGCATTAAAAAGGGGAATCATTCCAGAGATAAAACGATAATTCTCCCGTGCTACAAGACTCTGTTCTGGTCGCACCTGGAGTATGCTGTTCAGTTCTGGGCAACAGTCCCCAGGAAGGATGTACTGGAAAAGGAACGAGTACAAAGAAGGGCAACAAAGCTAATAAAGGGTCTGGAGGATATTAGTTATGAGGAAAGGTTGCGAGCACTGAACTTATTATCAATGGAGATGAGACGCTTGAGAGGGCATATAATTTCAATATACAAATACCGTACTGGTGACCCCACAATAGGGATACAACTTTTTCGCAGAAGGGAGTTTAACAAGACTTGTGTCCACTCATTAAAAGGAGAAGAAAAGAGGTTTAACCTTAAACTATGTAGAGGGTTCTTTACTGTAAGAGCAGCAAGGATGTGGAATTCCCTTCCACAATCGGTGGTCTCAGCGGGGGACATTGCTAGTTTCATACCATAACAGGTTCCCGACCAGGTTCCCGACCGATCCCCGTGAGTCCGGAAGCCGGTCCCGCAGAGACGATCGACACCCGCAATCGTCTCACGGGATGGCTGAATGGAGAAGTGCCGTTGTAAACAGAATTTCTCCATTCTGCCTAGCATCTAGTGACGCTGATCTCTGCTCCATGTGATTGGAGCAGAGATAAGTGTAAACTAAATGAAAGCCCAACCCCCCACAGTTAGTAACACACCCCTAGAAACACTTAACCCTTACACTGCCACTCGCTGGTTAACCCATTCACTGCCAGTGTAATTTACACAGGAATCACTGCATTTATATAGCAATGATTGCTGTATAACTGACAATGGTCCCAAAAATGTGTCAAAAATGTCTGATGTGTCCGCCATAATGTCGCAGTCACAATAAAAATTGCTGATCGCCGCCATTACTAGTAAAAAAAAAATAATAAAAAATTAACAATAAAAATGCCATAAAACTATCCCTATTTTGTAAATGCTATAACTTTATTGCGATTTTTTTTACCAAAAATATGTAGAAGAATACGTATCAGCCTAAACTGAGGGGAAATTTTTTTTTTAATATATATTTTTAGGGGATATTTATTATAACAAAAAGTAAAAAATAATGCGTTTTTTTCAAAATTGACGCTCTATTTTTGTTTATAGCGCAAAAAAAAAACGCAGGGGTGATCAAATACCACCAAAAGAAAGCTCTATTTGTGGGGAAAAAAAGGACGTCAATTTTGTTTGGGAGCCACGTCGCACAACCGCGCAATTGTCAGTTAAAGCGACGCAGTGCCGACTCGCAAAAAGTGGTCTGGTCTTTGACCAGCAAAATGGTCCGGTCTGTAAGTGGTTAACGACCACAACATACAGGGTTATACAATGTAATACTGACATATAATCACACACATATGTTGGACTTGATGGACTTGTGTCTTTTTATGGCTCTGAGGCACTCACCTGTATATATATATATATATATATATATATATATATATATATAGTAACCTGGGGGACAGGTAGCAGGTATAAAGCTCCCTGGGATGAGCAGCTTCTCAGGCACAGATACCAAATCCAGAGATGAAGTGACAAACAGTGCTGTGTTTATTTGTTTTATATACAAGTCCATATACAGGTGCTGTACAGTGTTCCAGAAAACAAAATAAAGGGCAAAGTAGCAAAGCACAAATCCTAGCCGTGTCACGGCTCTAACTATACAATCTGCAGGCCCTCACTACCAGGCTGAACAAGCCTAACGCTTGTCAGTCTCTACAAAAACTGCTTAACAGCTTTTACCAACCTTACTCTCTTCACAGAGCAACTTTGTGTATATGTCCCAGGCAGAGAGCAAAGGCTGTCTGCTCAGGTGAGCTTAAATTAGCCTGGGGAAGAGGACCAAGAACCAAACTGGATCATGGATCACAGATTTCTGAACATGTACGAGAGGAGCCTGGGAGAGGTATAAACCCCGAACGGGACTTTTCCTGGCTCTCTCTGGGACGTTCTGCTACATATCCTCCCCCCTTGTTTCAACCCCAGGGTTGGAACACCTGTGGCCCAACAGGAGTGAACACGGGACAGGGCATCTACATTCCCCATCTCAACCCCTGGCCTGTGTTTTACGGTGAAGGAGTAATCCTGTAGAGCCAAAAACCACCGGTTCACCCGTCTATTAGTCTCCTTCTTTTGGGCCATCCATTTCAGGGAGCATGGTCAGTTACTAACTCAAACTGGCGCCCTAACAAATGGTATCTGAGCGCATCCACAGCCCACTTTATGGTTAAACACTTCTTTTCAATGACTGCATACTTTTTCTCATGGTCATTGAGCTTTCTGCTTAGGTACACCACAGGGTGTTCTTCCCCATTGTGTACCTGGGATAGTACTGCCCCGATGCCAACATCAGACGCATCCGTCTGAACCAAAAAATCTTTGGAGAAATCGGGGGAGTACAGTACTGGCTGTGCACAAAGAGCCTTCTTCAGGACTTGGAAAGACTCCTCTGCTATTGAGGACCACTTCACCCAAAATTTGGAATAAATCTTCTATAATACCCCGCAATGCCAAGAAAGGCCCTGACCTGCTTCTTGTTTGCAGGACGTGGCCACTCCTGGATGGCTTTTATTTTACTCACTTGAGGTTTTATGACACCACGGCCAATAGTGTAGCCCAAATACTTGGCTTCCTCTAGACCAATGGCACATTTTTTTGGATTTGCCGTAAAACCGTCTTTGAAGAGGGAATCAAGGACAGCCTGGACACGAGGCAAGTGAGACTCCCAGTCAGCGCTATATACCACTATGTCAACTAAATAGGCTGCTGCATATCGTCGGTGGGGTCTTAGGGTCCTGTCCATGGCCCTCTGAAATGTCGCGGAGGCATTTTGCAACCCAAAAGGCATTTTTTTATATTGAAATGAACCCTCCGGGGTCACAAATGCAGTCTTCTCGTTGGCGCTATCAGTCAGGGGTATTTGCCAAAACCCTTTTGTCAAGTCCAAAGTGGTAATATAGCGAGCTTTGGCAAGTTGGTCTATAAGTTCGTCTACTCTGGGCAGTGGGCATGTGTCAAAATTTGTCACTGCATTAAGCTTCCTGAAGTCATTACAGAACCTCCAAGTGCCATCCGGTTTTGGGTCTAACACAATGGGGCTAGACCAGTCACTATTGGATTCCTCAATAACATCTAGCTCCAACATTCTTTTAACTTCATTGCTGATGTCTTTTCTCCTCGTTTCAGGAATTCTGTATGGTTTGAGCTTGACACGTACCCCAGGTTCAGTAACAATATCATGCTGAACTGCTGAAGTCATGCCAGGTAACTCAGAAAATTTCTCTCTATTCCTTATCAGGAACTCTCTAGATTCCTGTTTTTGGGAACATGACAAGGTATCAGGAATTGTGACCTCAGGGATCAGAGGGGACTCAGTACCCTTAGGCGTTACCTGGAGGGATCTTGCAGTTAACGCCAGTCTATCCTTCCAGGGCTTTAACAGGTTTACATGGTAAACCTGCTCGGGCTTTCTTTTTCCTGGTTGATACACCTTGTAGTTGACTTCCCAACTCTTTCAATTACTTCAAAAGGGACCCTGCCACTTAGCCAGGAACTTGCTCTCAACAGTAAGAACCAACACCAGGACCCTGTCACCAGGTGAGAAAACCCGGAGTTGGGCCTCCCTGTTGTATATTCTCCGTTGGGCTGCTTGGGCCTGCAGTAAGTGTTCTTTTACCATCGGCATGATTGCTGCAATCCTCTCCTGCATTTGAGCGATGTGCTCAATGACACTTTTATGGGGTGTCTGCTCCCCCTCCCAAGTTTCTTTGGCTATGTCTAAAAGTCCCCGAGGGTGTGTCCCATAAAGCAACTCAAGTGGAGAGTACCCCATAGAGGACTGGGGAACCTCCCTGATGGCAAACATCAAGTATGGTATCAGGAAGTCCCAGTTTTTCCCATCCATGTCAACAACCTTTCTTAACATGCTCTTTAACGTCTTATTGAAGCGTTCCACCAAGCCATCCGTTTGAGGATGGCACACTGAGGTTCGCAACTGTGTCACCTTAAACAACTTGCACAGCTCCCTAGTTATTCGCGACATAAATGGGGTGCCCTGGTCTGTAAGGACTTCTTTAGGGATGCCCATCCGACTGAATACCACAAACAGCTCCTTGGCGATGTTTTTAGCAGAAGCGGTGCGTAAGGGAACCGTTTCAGGGTAACGGGTAGCATAATCCATGATTACTAGGATATGCTGATGACCCCGGGCAGACTTGGAGAGTGGACCCACAAGGTCCATGGCAATCCTCTCAAAGTGCACTTCAATAATAGTTAATGGCACCAAAGAACTTCGGAAGTGGGGTAGTGGGGCTGACATCTGACACACAGGACACGATTGACAATAATTCTTAATATCTTTCTGTACCCCGGGCCAGTAAAACCTACGCAACACCCTTTCAGTAGTTTTTTCAACCCCTAAATGGCCTCCTAGCAAGTGCCCATGGGCAAGTTCCAACACCACCCGTCTGTATGGCTTAGGGACCACCAATTGTTCAACCACTTCATCATTAATTTTACATACACGATACAGTAAATCCTCACTGCTGCTGAAATAAGGAAAACAGGGCCTGTCCCCTGGTTAGACAGGTACCTCATTAATCACCGTTACATTTTCCCAGGCCCGGGCAAGGGTCTGGTCTTTTCGTTGCTCAGTACCAAAATTTTCTTTGTGCACATTAAGGTCAGCAAACTCCAACGTAGGCTCGGATTCAGCAGACGGCTGTCCAGCTCTACTGGTGGTGGGGACTTCCTCAGACTCCTCCAGTTCTCCTGCCATAACCGATAGAGGAAAACCTGGGGTGCCCTGAGAGGAATCCTCTGTACCCACCTTGTCAGTTGTGGCCAGGAGTTCTGGCTTGGCCACTGAGTCAGGTACTGTGACCGGGTCGGGACGATCCCACAGTTCCCAAAACTTAGGGAAGTCCCTACCAATGATGGCCCTGTGCACCAAGTTGGGGACAAGTCCAACCTGATGGGTCACCATACCTAAGCCAGTTTTAAACCCAACAGTGGTTATAGGGTACTCCCTGGTATCCCCATGAATACAGGTCACAGCAATTTTTTTTAGCATGACAATTCAGAGGTTCAATCATTTCAGCTGTAACCAAAGTTACTAGACTTCCAGAATCCAGCAAGGCTGTAATAGGCTTATCATTAACAATCATTTGGCACATTGGTTTTCCTATATTTGGCGCTGCAGCGCATAAAACAGCTGCAAACAGACTGTCTCCTAATGGAAAAATCGCACTGCATCGGTTCATCTGTCAATGGACAATTCACTGCAACATGTTCCAGTTCTTGGCAACGAAAACACCTGACGTTTCCCCAGTTTGGTTTGCTGAGAGGCAATGGCTTCCCTTGTTTGGGACGCCAAACTTCAGTCCTGGCAACAAAATTCCTCCCCCCTATTTCCTTGCCATCTTTACCACCCAGTTCCCCTGGAACAGTCTTACCGGTTGCCTGGGGAGACCGTGGCTTTGGGTGGAAAGTCCGCGCAGTTGTAGGGGTGGTGACCAGGTTTTCTGCAGCAAAGTACCTTTCAACTAATTCCACCAGGTTGTCCGCCGATTTGGGGTCTCCTTGACATCTGCGATCTTGGGGGCTTCTCCCCTTGAAAGAACCAGCTGTGGACCCGCTGTGCTCGAACTGCCAAAGTGACACAAAGTCGTGCCAGGATTTCCCATTTGACCTTTTCATAGTTTCCCACTTCTGCTGATTCCAAATCATAGTAGGCCTTCTGCGATTCTTCGGAAAGAAGGGGAGCAACCAGTCCTGCCCACTGGGTTTTAGGCCAACCTTCCCTCTCAGCGGTCCGCTCAAACGTTAGCAGAAAGGCCTCTGGATCATCATCTGTAGTCATCATAGAAAGAAAGCGACCCACATGGATGGCTGAGGGGTTGTCTCCAACATCAACTTTAGCAGGTGACCGCTTTGCTAGCGTCTCCACAACCTCCAAGGTTTTCCTATCCGCTTTGGCATCAGTGGCTAGCTGTTCAAGCAGCCTCTGTGAATGCTCCTCTGCGATAGCATTAGCTTGTTTAAGTGCAGCATTTGTTTGCTCCTGTACAGCACTAATCTGTTGCAACAGCACCTTGGTTTGCTCCTGTGCGATAGCATTAGCTTTCTGCTGTGCAACATTTGCTTGCTGTAGTGCAGCATTGAGTACAGCGTTTGTTTTCTGCTGTGCAGCATTGGCTTTCCGTAGTTCAGCATTTGTTTGCTGTTGTGTAGCGTTGGATATCATCAATTGTTTTAGGATTTCCTCCATGTTTTAGTCACTCTAGGTACTGGCCTTTTAAGTAGTAACTTACTACAGCTGCCTGCATTCTCCACCATATGTAACCTGGGGGACAGGTAGCAGGTATAAAGCTCCCTGGGATGAGCAGTTTCTCAGGCACAGATACCAAATCCAGAGATGAAGTGACAAACAGTGCTGTATTTATTTGTGTTATATACAAGTCCATACACAGGTGCTGTACAGTGTTCCAGAAAACAAAATAAAGGGCAAAGTAGCAAAACACAAATCCTAGCCGTGTCACGGCTCCAACTATACAATCTGCAGGCCCTCACTACCAGGCTGAACAAGCCTAACACTTGTCAGTCTCTACAAAAACTGCTTAACAGCTTTTACCAACCTTACTCTCTTCACAGACCAACTTTGTGTATATGTCCCAGGCAGAGAGCAAAGGCTGTCTGCTCAGGTGAGCTTAAATTAGCCTGGGGAAGAGGACCAAGACCCGAACTGGATGATGGATCAAAGATTTCTGAGCGTGTGCGAGAGGAGCCTGGGAGAGGTATAAACCCCGAACAGGACTTTTCCTGGCTCTCTCTGGGACGCTCTGCTACAATATATATATATATATATATATATATATATATATATATATATATATATATATATATATATATATATTTATGTGTACCAAACTGGTTGGACTTTTATCATATATTTGTGTAATTCATCAATAAAGCCTTATCTTTTGTACAATTATACCATTGTTGACCCATCCCTTAATTGCTTTCTGTGGACAATTCTTTGTCCCTCTTTTTTTGAATAGAGTATCTAATTGCTTATGGGGAGGTATCCCGTCCTTGGGGCAAATTGGTCATTGTTCAAATTAGCTTCATAATACTTTTGCAGGGTGTATTCCAAGATTTTTGTTTCATTTTGCTATTAAATGTATAGCACTAACCCTCGAAGGAGCTGCTGGTTTGATTGGGCTTACTGTTACCTTCTTCAACTCGATTTGCGTCTAGGGGTTTTCTGTGGTAGATGGCCCAGAAATTTAGAGACTGACAACAGATCCGCTTAA
Source organism: Lithobates pipiens (assembly GCF_037356315.1). Taxonomy (NCBI): domain Eukaryota; kingdom Metazoa; phylum Chordata; class Amphibia; order Anura; family Ranidae; genus Lithobates; species Lithobates pipiens. Next base: position 92,954,736 of record NW_027507788.1, on the reverse strand, counting down.
ATGGATTTTTATTTGCAAAAAAACGTAGTTAACGAACAGTCTTTTAGTATAGGATCAGAGGGTTAGGAGGAAAGTTCAGGTACTCTTAGTGTCAAAGTCAATGATAAAGGACTTGCTTACTTTGACTAAATACAGAGAATAGCCATTCACAGCTGGATGTTCACTCAAGTTGGATAGTCCCTCTCTTGCAAGGCCTAGCAGCCAACAAGGTGCTTAAATCAGGAACAAGTCTCTGCCACAGACGTTGTTGTAGAACATGTAGGAATAAGTCTCTGCCACAAACGTTCTTCTAGAACATGTAGGAAACTAGAACTTGTAAAACATTTGTGTGGTACCAGTATCTTACAGCCGGTTTGGAGATACCCACAAGATTGGATTCACTTAGGTTCCTCAGCCTCACCAGGCTCTTGCTAAGAAGCCAAGAGCCCTCCCCTGGATAGCTACGAAGTTGCTGGGCCTCTCCACAACTGGAGATGGCAACGGACCACCTCGGAATCCTTTCTTTAGTTTCCTTGCCTCTGGGCTAGCCAGCCCCGAGACATAAAGTCGGGTAAATCCGCATCCCAGGCCATAGCCTTCCTGGGGGCTGGTCAGGAGTACCAGGACCATGGAGTCAGAACATACTTCTGGACCGGAAACCAAGAACCACGTGACATCTGCATCTTAAGTACCCTCTCCCAGAAAGCACAGCAAGAATGACACTCCCACTGGGCTGGCTTTGAGAGAAAGCAACCTTAAAGCACCCAACCAGACTGTGGTTCCATGCCTGCCAGAAGAGACAGTGCCCCTATGGCCAGGCTGAACACCCTATAGTCCAGTCAGACTGATGCTGAGGTCCAAATTTGGAATAATTATACCCAAACCAAACAGCAGTGCAGGTGTAACATTAAATTTTTAAAAAAAACATAGCGTGTGCTCTTCAGGAGCCGATGCTACAAATGTATTTGCTAAGTGATAGTTGCCTTGGCCAATTTCTATGGTGGTCAATTGATTTTGCCCTAATTCTGGAATTGCTGCACTTCTCCCTTCTGTGACTAGATGGCCGGGTGTCTGGTGACATTAGATAAGACAAGGGCATTGCAAGGATAGATTAAGAATGAATGGGGTGTCTCAGCCAATGGGCAGGGATTTTCTTGGGTCCATTGGCCGGCTGGGAGAACCCATGTGGGTGGTGTCAGTTGATCTGGGTTCTCCCTACCTGGATGGCTGTCTAGGTGGGCGTGTATCATATTGACCCAGGTTGCTAGGCTGAGAGCCTATCCATTAGTAGTGCAGGGTTGGGACTGCAGGTTTTTAGTCCAACCAGAAGTAAAGGTTCTGCCGGCCAGGGAACCAGTCGTGGTCTGAGGTAGAGGGGAAACTGTCGCCACAAAGGAGCCAGCAATTGGGGATAGTGGAGAAGTGGGAAAGCATCAGAAGGTGCCAAGTCAGGGACCCAGCGGGACAGGACAGTTGACGCTTGTGCCAAGCCAGGGACCTAACGTTTCAGCAGGGGGGAAGCTTGATGGAGTATCTGTGAGTGCCAAGCTAGGGACCCAGCAGTGAAGAGTGGGAAATGCTTAAGGAAGATACTGAGTGCAGTGAAAGCGCTCAGGGGATCCAGTGGCTAGTGGATCTAAAGTCTAGTGAGAGAGACTGGGAGCTTGTTGAGGGAAGACCCACAGTGAGTGAGTGTGGGGTAAAGGGAACTGTTGTGCTGATTTGAATACCTTTACCATTAGAAACAGCTACAAGATTGTTGCCATAGGAGACAGCAGTCCTACCTATACAGAAGTGGTGCCCAGCTGGGGGCCTTCAGATGGAGGAGATCGAGTTCTGCGTGGACTTCCAGATCTGGACCTACGTGGGTGAAGCAGATCTTGATCTCTGGGGGAGAACCAGACTTGGACCTCCTACCACGGCTTCTGATATGCGATTGGGAATATCTTCTTGCCCGATATCTTGAGCGAGCATAGTGCCGTATGCATAGTGCCCCATTTCACCACATTCCTAACATCTGTCACTTGGAACAAAGGGCCTTCGTGCTGGTGGTCTGTCATATTGCCTGCCAGTTGACAGTTCTACCCTAACTCTTGAGCCACAGATGACCTTTCCATCTAAACCACGCACTAAATCTTCAGCAGCTCTTGTGTCTTCAAATTCAACAAAAGCAAATCCTGGAGGATTTCTTGAAATCCAAACAGTACGCAGAGGACCATAGTAACCAAAAGCTCTCTCCAACACTCCTTTGCCAGCACCAAGATTGCCCACGTAGACTTTTGCTTCACCGCTATACCTCCTGTATCGTGACATAATTGCTCCTGGGGGCTCTCCTGCAACATCCCAGATTAGAAGTGGAATATGTAAAGCAGAGATTCTCTACATATCAAAGGGACAGATAATAACTCTGTGCTATGTTAATTTTAATAATAGACCACCTCGGCCCTTGAGGGCTAACTTAGTAGTAAAAGAAGGCAAATTTTCATAAAAAAGATTTTATGACTGTAGCTGTCGACAGCTAAAAGCCATTATCTGTCTCCCAGAAGGACAAAAGCAGATAAATGAAACTGGCCAATCAAATGTCTTGTCCTTGTCACTAATGGGGGGAAAAATGTGTATATTAGAGAAGGTTCTTTTTGGCTAAAATGTGACAGGAGAAACTGGGTTCTCTGAAGGTGTCTAAATGTTGCATGAACAAAAAAAGATGATTTTTGATACTTTTGTTTTTCCATAAAATTGGCAAAAAAAAAGTTAACAATGGTCACCAGTTTAGACAGGTGGTATAAAATGTGCAGTTCTCTCGGTCTCCATCAATGTCCTCTCAATTCCCTGTGTGTCACCTTTATTTACGTTCCCTAAGTTCCCTGTGTCCCCATTATTATTCTCTCAGTTTCCTGTTTCACCTTCATTACTGTCGCCTCAGTTTTCTGTGTCACCTTCATTAGTGTCTCCTTGGTTCCCTCAGTTCCCCTGTGCCACTTTCTTCATTACTATTCCCTCAGTTGCTCCCGTGTGTCATCTTCATTGTTTTCCTGTGTCATCTTCATATTCCCTCACTTATCAGCCTCAATACTATCCCTAGGCACAGGCCTCACTCCAGGACTCAGTCTGTGACCTCACTGATTGCCAGATGCCAGGCGGGACAGCCCTAGCAATTAGTTCCAGCAATGTAGTTAGTAAGGTGGCTGTGTCCTCTCTTTCATTGCGGGGCACTATACTGTCCCGGAATGAAGGTGTCTGGGACCCAGGACAGATATGTCAATTGTGGGACAGTTCCAAGGCAATCCAGGACATGTGGGCACCCTACTAAAATTGTGTGAGGAGTGGCAAGATTGACCTGCTGGTAACCTGGACTGCAGTGGCCGCTCACCCTTCTCAACAGCCGGTAGAAGAGGCCTGGAGGGTCATGAAATAGTGGACTCAGGTGCATAAAAAGGGAATCTGAAGGGTTTTTTTTTTTAAATTTGTGAATGGGTAGGACTGGGCTATAAAGGATTTTGAGTTTCTGTGGGAAAGATTGTTAGGGAGGAGGATAGGACGGGCTTTAAACCAGCAATACCGTTTTGTTTGTTTTTTTCCATTAAAGGCCATAAGAAGCATTTGCAAAAAAAACACAAATGAGAAGTATGAAGCATTTTTTTTTTTTCACATGAAACAAGTTTTAATGTTTTTTAGTTAATGGTCTAACTTTTTGTAGTTCCTCTTTGAAACCTCTTTTTCTCACACAAGAATGTCTTGCAAGTATTTGGTCTTTAATGTAATATATAAAGATCTTATCTTATTGCAAGTTGTGTAGAAATGGCAAACATAATTTGCAAAAAAATACCACATCTCTAAACAGCAAAAAGATTATTTTGTTGAAAGGTAAAAAAAAAAAAATACATCCAAGATCTACTTTATAGATCTGTTTTAAAGACTTAGTTGCTAAAGTAAGTATTAAAAAAATAAAAACTGTTATCTGCCAAGAAGACATGAAGTACTCAGCTTTCCTGCTGTGCGTGCCGCTCATCTCTACAGATGTGAAGAAAAACCGAAACCTGAAAATCTCACAGTGATCAGGCCTGGAAATTGATGGCATGTCTGTTCTTATTTTGGGGGAGAGTCCCAGGGGAAGGCTCTGGCGCAAATTTCTAGATGGCGAAGGGCACTCCTAATGTTACATATAGAGATTTTAGACAATTTTGTGCTTCTAATTTTGAGGCAAAATTTTGGGCAAGGTCCTTTTCTGTTTTAGCATAACTGTGAAAAACCAGTTCCATAAGGACATAGATGATTCTTTTTTTATTTTTTCATGGAGAAAATGAATGGGAGCTATCATAAAAAAATCATTACCTGCAAACACCCACTTACAATAAATACTCTTAAAACAATTAATACAGGGTACAGGTACCATACAAATCTTAAAGCGGTAGTGTAGCCCCCTTTTGTTATTCTTACCTACAGGTAAGCCTATAATAAGGTTTACCTGTAGATAAAATGAATGTCTCCTAAACGTGCACCGTTTAAGAGATATTCACCTTGCATGCATCTACTGATATCACCGGTGCATGTGCTCTGAAAGTCTGGGCATGCATGGGAGAGACGTCATTGTGGCTCCAGACACTCACAGTGCCAGAGCAAGTGAACCAAGAAGAAAGGCCAGGGGAAGATGTCAGCACCCTCAGCGGTGACAGCGCGGCGCTGTAAGGGCTAAGTTCTAAGGTCCTGTGCTGTAAGCGGCGGCACCCACACGCATGTGCGGGAGTAATGTCACCATGGTTCCGGCCACTCACACAATTGGAGTTTGTGAACACGGAAGGAAGACCTCTTTACCTGGCAGGATGCAATAACAAAAAAAAAAAAAACACACACAGTGGTTTACTATCGCTTGAACTCTCACTGCTGGTCTGGGGTTTACTTTTACGCAAACTAGGCTTGTGCTTATATGTTGTCATACAGCTATCTTATAGAGATGTATTTACATTATTATTTTAATCACTTAAAGAATGAGGCAACTTGTCTGGGTTTAGCTCTCTGTGGAGTCTATTTGTAAAATGTTTGTTGCAGGAATGACAGAAGCATTCATGCAAGCTGTAAGAAATGTCAATGTCATCATACATTTTATAGCGATTAATGCTTATATCGTCGACTACATTTAGTTTCCAAAATGCAGTATAGTTTTCTCACTGAGGTATTTCAAAAAACTAGATCACATTCTGGCCACTAGGCAGAGTGGATGACACAGGCATTAACCTCTTACAAAAATTAGGGTGAAAGTTTGTTCAGTTTGCCAAAACTGCTCCAGACATTCGTTCACCAAAGTTTTATAAATAGATCCCCCTACAGGTTTGCAGATCTTGCTTATAGTTCGAAATTTGGGAGCAGATCTACGAGAGTATTTTTTTTTGGGGGGGGGGGGGGATCTTGTTATTCAATTTTGGCCATTTGTAGGGCTAACAAGTATGCTACAGTTAAATAAATGCATTTGAAGCCAGGCACTGCCATGGGGGACATGTACCAATGACAAAAAAAAAAAAAAAAAAACTATTGTGACTGATCAGTGGCAAAAGGCAGAGCTGCCTTTAGAAGCCATGGGGCACCGTAAAGCCGACCTGATAGTGTCACCCCCCCCCCCCCCTTTGCCTCTCTTGGTATGACTGTAGCCTAAGTGCAGAGCAGTACATAGTAAAGTACAATGATCAGTATGCAATGCAGGGCAGTAAGAAATGGCAAGGCACTCTGTGAGCACTATGTAGTGGCAGGGAAGTTAGTCAGCTGTATGTAGCAACAGTGCTTTCAAGTGAGTAGTACATAACAGCAAGGCAGTCAGTGAGCAATACATAGTGGCAGGCTATGGCATTATGTAGTGGTAGGGCAGTCAATGGCTGGGCAACTGGGACAGACAGATGAAACTCCTACTGAGGAAGCTTCTCCCTATCAGCTACTTACCACTTAGCTGGAGATTAAATAATTCCCAGGATGCCACCACTGTTCCTTCCTCCTGCCCCTACCCCCATCTTCAACTGCTGGATCAGCCATTATAAGCCCCAGGTATGAGAGGAGTGAAGGGGTGGCCACACCCCCGCCCCACAAACCACCTCCAGCTGCTGTGGCTTAGATGCAGAGTGCCCCCTGGCTTCCAGCTTTAGGTTCCTCTGCATGGGGTGCAGGGGACAGCATGCACTCTGAAAAGAGGACAGGTCAACAGACCTAATGGGACCTCGGAGAGGACTGCCTGTAATGCCTTATCGGCTGCCCTTCCTATGTACCTTATTATTGTTTGCATCTTATTTCTGGCAGTGAACCTGCACGTTTCATCAAAAATTTTGCTATTCATGAAACCCAAAGATTCATCACAAACCCTTGATAGTGGTGAGCATGAACCTAAATTGGACCAGTAAAGGAATAAAAATTATTGTAGAAAATGGAGATCCTCGTAGATGATTGTTGTGTTGTATGCCTGCAGGCAGGGCAGGACTTACCATTGGGCTTGACTGGGCTCAAGCCCATGGGCCCCGCCGAGATACATAGTGTACTCGGCTAGGCTCCGCTCACAGTCACACCCAGTCCCGCCCTAAGATGAACATAACACAGAGACTGGGTGTGACTGTGAGATGAGCCAAGTACACTCGACTACTCTTGGCTTCGCTCGGGACTGCGAAAGGACCCGAGAGACACTGTAGGGACATATTCGGGGACCCATCGCAGTTTGCTACGGAAGTGACGTTCCATCGCAGCCATCTTGCTACACCCCACACTCGTCCACAGTAAGGATGCACTAATAAGGGGTAAAGCAAGCATGTTGTTATACCCACCGGAGTTTTGCATTTTACACGTATTTAGTCAGTTTATATAGTGAAATACACTACTTACAACTCCGTCTGACTACTTGAAGATGTTGAATTTTAAAAGCAGCGATCTTATGTCAGGTTAGCAAACCTGTGAGATGAGTAGGGTTGCTGCTGCTTTTAAAATTCAAGATCTAAGTAGTCAGACGGAGTTGTAAATCCTGTATTTCACTATATAAACTGACTTGTTATAAATATGTGTAAAATGCAAAACTCCGGTGGGTGTAACAAGATGTCTGCTTTACCCCTTCTTAGTGTATCCTTACTGTGGGGTGTAGCAAGATGGCGGCGACGGAACGTCACTTCCGTAGCAAACTGCGATGAGTCGCCGAATATGTTGTTACACTGCCGACAGGACCTGAGAGGCGCCGAGATACACAGGACTCTGTATCATGGCGGCGCCATTTTTAAACTTCAAGACTACAATGACAAGGCTGCAAATGACACTGGACAAGGCTGCAGATGGATGGGCAAGGCTGCAGATGGACACTGATAAGGCTGCATTGATGGGCATTTAAATGTAAGTTTTTTTTCCTTAACCACTTCCCACCTGGCCAATGCACATATACGGCCAGGGGGGAGCCGTCTACTTCTGATAGGACGTTCAGGAACGTCCTTCAGAAGGAGCGGGATCGCGCACGCGCGTGCCAGCGCAGCGGCGCGATCCCGATGTGCTCGTGTCACCCGGACGCGGCGCATCTCAGATCGGGAGGAGGGCTCTGTCATTGGCCCTCCTGATCACATGACGGCCGTGTCCAATCATGTGATGTAAACAAACAGCCGGTTGCTAGGCTCCTCCTCTCCTCACACAGAAGTCATCGCTGAGGAGAGGAGAGCAGATCGCTACAGCCGGCTGATGATCAGTAAGTATGAGCTGTTTTTACAGCTTTTTACTCACTGATCACCAGTCTAATGTAAACACACAACACACCACACAGTATAAACACAGTCCCCACATATGTCCCCAAAACACACATGTCCCCAAAACATACATGTCCCCAAATAATAAAAACACATGTCCCTAATAATAAAAACATGTCCCCCACATATGTTCCACTAAAATCACATGTCCCAATGATTATCTGCACACATATGTACGTGATCACCTGCACACATATGTACATGATCATTTGCATACATATGTCCGTGATCACACAAACCAATTATTATACACTTAACGGAATTTTTTTTACCAAAAACATGTAGCAGAATACATTTTGGCTTAAATTTATGACAAAATTTGATTTTATTGGATTTCTTTTAAAATAGAAAAAAGAAAATATTGTTTTTTTTCCAAATTTCCGCTTTTTTTGCTCTTATATCGCAAAAAATAAAAAACGTAGTCATGAATAAATACCACCAAAATAAAGCTCTATTTGTGCGAACAAAATGATAAAAATTTCATTTGGGTACACTGTAGCATGACCGCGCAATTGTCACTGAAAGCGCTAGAGCGATGAAAGCTGAAAATTGGGCTGGGAAGGAAGGGGGCGAAAGTGCCCTGTATTGAAGTGGTTAAACTTCCCTAAACTTGAGGTGCGTGTTATACGCCGGTACATGTTATACGCTGAGAAATACGGTAATATATAGAAGGTAGGGCCCAAAAGTGATTCAAGCCCAGGGGCCTCCACCACCCTAAGTCCTGCCCTGCCTGCAGGCACCAGTGATGTATGCTATTTAAAGCATGAGAGCAGAAACAATCAAATAACATAAAATGATCAGAAAATATACATTCACTCCTGTCATCTGTGTACTTATGCCTATTCCAATAGTATAAAAATAATACATCTAAATAAAAATTAAATCATTTGTGACCGCGACATATAGCATGGCCCTCTTGATTACCAGAGGCTCATGCTCCAAACCATGGTCATCAAACGGTTCCATGAGCCAAGAGTGACCCTCACTCCCTGGGTGGACTCCTCACCCCCTCCACCCCACCCAAAAACCTCCTCCTCCTCCCCTCCCCCCCTTTTTTCTTTTCTTTCGCCCTTCTTCCTCATTTCTCCCCCTAAATCTCTTTCCTCCTTTCCCTTCTCTTTTCTCCACTTTCTCCCTTTTAAACTCAAAACCTGGTATGTATCGACCCCAAATGACCACTGCACAACACTCTTCCCCCATGTACGGAGGCCCAAATTCTAAGGCTCCCGTAGCGAATACCTATTGTACTATATGTGATCAGGTAACTCAACAAGGTGAAGAATTAATCTCACACCTCAAAGGTATCCGGGTACCCTGCATATCAGAGTTATACTTTGTTATTATCCTCAGAATATTCATCAATAGTTCAAATACCACTAATAAGCGTTCATATGTATGTAACTGTTTGTATAACATATTCTGTGAAGTTATACTTTCATTGTATGTCGCATACCATTAAAAAAAATTAAAAATCATTTGTGACCAGCCAAGGAGCAATGATGCATGCAGTTTACAACAGTAGAGTGTTCTGTTATACCTGAAGGGTTCCACATGTACTGTCACTTTAAGGCTGGCTCCACCCAGGAGTGATGCCAAGGGTCAAGGGGTATAGTAGCCATCTTGGACACATGTAAGCAGCCTAATAAGATGTACTGTCCTGAGATGCATGTTGCAGTGTACACTGAGTACTGGAAATAAACTTCCATTGTTCCAGACCAGAGTCTTGTGTCTCTCACAACACAGAGGATATAACAGTGGCGACGAGGATGGGATTTACAAAGTGTCTATCAGTCTGAGAGAGAGACAAAGACATTGTGGATTGTTACCTGGATAAAAGCAATCACAGATCCCAGCAGGAAAATGTCATTGATCGGGACATTAAGTGAATTTGATGGAGAACAGACATCCTGGAGTTCCTGGGTGGAGAGACTGGAACAGTATTTCAGTGCAAATGGCATCCCAGGTGAAAGGCAAGTAGCAGTATTTGTGACAGTGGTTGGTGCTCAGACATATGACACTCTCAGGGATCTCCTTTTTCCTGTAAAACCAGCAACTAAGACATTGGCAGAGCTCCTGACACTGTTAGAGGGTCACTTCCAGCCTAAACCACTAGAGATTGCAGAAAGATTTCGTTTTTATCAGAGGCAGCAGCAGCCAGGTGAAGAAATTAAAGCTTATGTGCTCACCCTTCGCAGACTAGCCTCTACCTGTTCTTTTGGAGAGTACCTACCTACTGCACTGAGAGATAAGTTTGTCATGGGACTGAATTGTGACTCTAGCCAAAAGAGACTGTTAACAGAGAAAGACCTTACCCTTGCAAAGGCAATTGAGATAGCTTCAATGATGGAAATGGCTGTGAAAGATACAGAGGAATTGAACCCCCAGGGCAGAAGAGAAGAGGTGAAACAAGACGTTTTCAGAACAGCAGTCAAGCCCACAGTTACAAACTGGAAATACAGACCTCCACCAAGCCGGGGGTCAGCTTGCTACCGTTGTGGGAATACAGACCATGATCACAAAGTCTGCAGGTTTAAGGATCAGACCTGTCATAACTGTGGTAAAACAGGACATCTGAAACGAGTTTGCCGGAGCAAGAAGGTGCAAGATAAACGACCTCTGAACCCCAAGACAAAGACCTATATGGTGGGAAGATATACATCATCATCTGAGTCAGAGGATGAGGAAGTGCTCCACAGTTTAGACATACATCATATTTATTCAGCACCCTCTGCAATGACTGTAGAGGTAACCATTGAGGGAAAGAAACTAAAGATGGATGTAGACACAGGAGCAGCAGTTTCAGTTATCACTCAGAAACAATGGAGACAACTTCAGACCCGAACAACTGTCCGCCCAACGCCAATCAAACTGCAGACATACTCAAAGTAGATACTCCACCCACTGGGTTATGCAAAAGTGCAGGTATTGTACAAGGGTCAGACAAAGAGTCTGCCATTATATATACTAGAGAATGGGGGACCCCCTCTCTTTGGGAGAGACTGGATTGCTCACTTTGGTATGCCAGACATTGCCATAAATCCCTGTAACACTGTGACAATTCCATTAGGAGATAATGAGGGATGGGTGGTGTCCCTGAAGCAACGGTTCCCAAAGATCTTTGATGACCAGTTGGGGAAAATAAAGCACGACTGTGTGAGACTCAAGCTGAAACCCAACGCCCAGCCGAAGTTCTTCAAAGCTCGCACAGTACCTTTCGCACTCCGAGCAGGAGTGGAAGCAGAACTAAGTCGGCTCGAGGAACAAGGTGTCATCTCAAAGGTAGAGCACAGCGAGTGGGCATCACCTGTTGTACCAGTGAAGAAAGCGAATGGGGACTTGGGCATTTGTGGCGATTTGCGCATGGCACTGAACTCCCAACTGGAAATAGACCAGTACCCTCTACCCAGAGTAGATGACATTTTTGCCTCTCTTGCAGGGGGTCAAAAGTTCACCAAGCTTGATCTCAAACAAGCATATTTACAGTTTGAGGTCCATCCTTCTTCCCGCAAGTTTCTGACCATAAACACCCACAAGGGACTGTATGAGTACAATCGGATGGTGTTTGGTGTAGCCTCTGCCCCAGCCATTTGGCAACGGAAGATGGATGAGATTTTGGCGGACATTCCTTTCACTCAGTGCCTGTTAGATGACATGCTCATCACGGGACGGACGGACCAGGAACACAAGCAAAACGTGGAGCTTGTTTTGGAAAGACTCCAAGAGCAGGGTCTGAAAGTGAACTTAGCAAAATGCCAATTCATGGTGCCGAAATAGGAGTTTTGTGGCCACCTTGTGGATGCAGACGTTATACACACCACAGAAGCCAAGGTTGATGCCTTAGTCAAAGCTCCTGCCCCAACCAATGTCCAGCAGCTGCGATCATACCTTGGCTTGCTGAACTATTACCACAAATTTCTGCCAGATCTGGCACACACCTTGTTTCCGTTGAACAAGCTTTTGGAGAAACACTCCAGATGGGACTGGTCGGCTGCATGCCAACGCGCTTTTGAAGTCTCTAAGCGGAAGCTGTTGGCGTCACGCATGCTTGTTCACTATGACCTCCAGAAGCCTCTGACCTTGGCTTGTGATGCCTCACCCTATGGTCTGGGGGCTGTACTGTCTCACATCTTACCTGATGGGTCAGAAAAACCAGTGGCATTTGCCTCCAGGTCTTTGACAAAAGCAGAAAGCAATTACTCTCACATTGACAAAGAGGCTCTTGCGCTGATATGGGCAATTAAGAAGTTTCATCTTTACCTGTATGGTAGGGAATTCACAATACTGACAGACCATAAACCACTCCTTCAGATCTTTAGCCCTGACAAAGGCATCTCTCAGACTACTGCGGCCCGCCTCCAACGATATGCCCTGTTCTTGGGAGCGTACAGTTATAAAATCCAGTATCGCGGTCATGATGCCAATGCTAATGCGGACGCAATGTCCCGACTGACAGGGAAGTCAATGGACTCCTCTCCACCGGTCAAGAGTTGTTGTTACACCAGCCTGTCCTTCTTGTCTTCTGGGGAGATAGCAGCCCATACAGCCAAGGATGCCTTTCTGAAAACAATACTCTCCTGGGTACGGTCCGGTTGGCCTGCAACCGTCACACAGGATTATGAACCTTATTTCCGTAGGCGTATGGAATTAACTGTGGCTGGTAACTGTGTTTTATGGGGAGACCGAGTGATCATTCCACAGACACATTCTGGACTTGCTACATACTGGTCATCCCGGGGGCACACATATGAAACAAAAGGCACGAGGCTATGTGTGGTGGCCAAACTTAGACTCGGATATCACAACATATGTGAATGCTTGTGCTGGATGTGCACAAACTGCAAGAGACCCTCCTCGAGGGTGCGTCCAGCCCTGGACTTGGCCCACGGTTCCTTGGTTTCGACTACACTTGGACTTTGCAGGTCCGATCAGAGGACACACCTTCTTGATCATAGTGGACGCCCATTCAAAGTGGCCTGAGGTCATTCCTGTTACTCAGCCAACAACTAAGGCAACAGTTTCCATACTGTTACATCTCGCTGCCACATTTGGATACCCCAGAGAAATCGTCACAGACAATGGTGCACAATTCACCAGTCAGGAGTTTCAGCGTTTCTTGACTGCCCACAACATCAAGCACAAGTTGACGGCACCTTACCACCCAGCTACAAATGGTCAAGCAGAGCGGTTTGTGCAGACTTTTAAACGCTATTTCAAAGCTACAGTGGCTACAAGTAAACAGCAGTCCCTGTCACCCCAGCAGCTGGACTCCTTCCTTTCTGCTTACAGAAACACACCACATGCAACCACCGGGAAAACTCCAGCAGAACTCCTTCTGGGTCGGCAGCCATGGACTGTTTTGGACATGCTCCGCCCACAAACAGTCCAGGAACATGTACTGCAGTCCCAAGACAAGATGGTCAAATACCATGAGATCCCCCGATTCACAGCCCAACAAAAGGTATGGGCCCGATCTTATGGGGCTTCCAACACCCGTTGGCTTCCTGCTGTCATTGCAGAGACTTTGGGACCCAAGATGTATAGGGTCTGCCTGGAAGATGGTTCCATTTGCAGAAGGCATGCGGACCAACTGCGCCCTCGTTTTCAACTGCATGAATCCCTGACGCCGGCTGAACCACCAGTGTTGCAAGGAACTGCTCCCAGCGGATCAGGATGCATGGGAACTGATGATTGGGGGGACTCTGATCTTTTGAACTCAGCTCCTACAGAGCCCACCAGCCCTGGTCCGGAGGTTGGTTCACCCACTGAGCTGGGGGATCCCTTCTTGGCACCGCCAGTGCCCATTCCAGTCGACCCTGTTTCCTCCGATCCCGAGTCGATGGGTGCCCGCCCTCAACCGTTTTCAGCTTCAAGACCGGTTACGAGACTTTCGACGGGGCCGCCGAAAGTGATCCAATGACATTGTATCCCCGCAACTGTCCCTGGAATCTTGCTCTCACATTTGGATGCAGGAAAAGTCCTGTGCATCTCCTGTGTGGCGGACTGTTATTGGACAGTTATTAGTTAATGTTTTGTGCCTTTTCTCGTTTTGTTTTTTGTTTTTGTTTTTTTGTTTTTTTAGGGATGGATGGAAGGTGTTATACCTGAAGGGTTCCACATGTACTGTCACTTTAAGGCTGGCTCCACCCAGGAGTGATGCCAAGGGTCAAGGGGTATAGTAGCCATCTTGGACACATGTAAGCAGCCTAATAAGATGTACTGTCCTGAGATGCATGTTGCAGTGTACACTGAGTACTGGAAATAAACTTCCATTGTTCCAGACCAGAGTCTTGTCTCTCTCACAACACAGAGGATATTGTTCAGTCTTTGATTTATTTTTATAGTGTGGTGCAGTCAGTTCATTAGTAGAAGATATATATCAGACTTTTTTTAGTCTTTTAAAAAAATGTATCTTAAAAATAGCTTCCATTAGAGGGAGGGCAAAAACAGTTTAATCAACATCTGCTTCCATGTGTCCTAGAGCCGTGCAGCTGAGATAATGAACTCTGACATTAGCGGTTAAAAATGCTTACGACCCTCTATATGGCAGTAAAGCGAATACCAACAAGCAATGGATTTTATTGCGAAGCAAAATTAGTGATCAGTGAAATGTTTGAAACTGACTCTTGTGGAAATCCACTAGATCAATAAATTTTTCCATGCTGGATATCCACCAATCAGTTAGCTTTTTCTTCTCTTAAGACCTACCTACCTTAAAACCACACCTGACAAGCACTGAACTCATAATTTCTGACATCTGATCAAGGATTGAGTAAACAAATGTATTTATAGCTGAACTCTGGGCATTTTTTGGCCATATGTGCTCCATCAGATAATTAGAATATAGACGCTGTTTAGCACAAAGTGTGTAGATACGCCTACACCCCGCCCTGCCCCCAGTTAAATGGACCATAAATAATGAATGATCAAACAACGATTGGCTAAGCCCCACAACTGTTTTTTTATTTTTCATTATTATGGGGTTTATTTACTAAAGGCAAGTAAACCAACCCCAATGTTTTTTTTATACTGGTGTTTTAAAATAATAATGTGATAATGAAAATGTGTGTGTGAAAAATTTTGTGTCATGTAATACTTAAGTATTGCAGTTAGTATAGAGCAGTGGTTGCCAACCTTTTTTGAGACCAGTGCCTGGTAAATTCTTTCAAAAACTTCCATGCTTTAGAAAAAAAAAAAAACAACACACACAATGAAAGTATTGAAAAACAAAATGTATTGAAATGTTGGAAGGCTCTGGATGGGACTGGATGTCAACCTCTCTCATGGAGGTTGTAAAGTGGTTTAGGGGGCTCTAGAGCAGTCATGCTGGCCCTGCATTGGATAAGATGTCTTTAGAGGATTGGAGGCACTGTGGAACACTATTGTAGCTTGGGGACACTAAGGAGGGCTGGTGGTCTTGCAGCAGGCTGAGGGGCACTGTTGAAGATTGGGGTGCACTGTGGAGGCTGGGGGATATCAGGGAGGTTGAAGTGCACTATGAAAGGGATCAGCAGATTTCTGGAGGTCAGGGAGAAGTGTGGCCACAGCCTGGTGGTTGAGAACCACTGATAGATGTTTACATATTTAGCCACAAAGAGGAACACAAGGAGACAAAAAAGACAGTAGGATTTGGTTCCAAATGATGGACAGTTGGGAGGTATGCTTTTGTTTCATCCACCCACATTACATTCTTCTCTCACTGAAATTGTGAAGTGACTACTATTGCTATGAAATTGTTACAGGCAAGTAATGGGACATGATGTACAGCACCTAGTCTGACATGGGCCCCTTCTAATTAACTGTACAAACGGCCACTGCCCTCACCTATAACTGGCCTTTTCAGCAAGGAGAACATGCAAAACAAAACCAAAGAAATTCCCAGCTTCTAAATAACCAACACCAATAATAAGCTAGGCCAGCAAGAAACCACCTATTGCCTGTCCACTTCCTCCATGAGTAATGACCATAGTGACACCTAAAATTCCCAAAAATGTTAACTACATTTTAATTTGTCACATTCTTCAAACTGTAATGATAGCAAAGGAAAATATATTGCTATATAACTTGAGCAATGTTAACTCTTCTTATAACTTTAAAACTCAATAAAATGAACGAAACTGAAAAAACATGGAAAACCATAAATAAGAGCAAATAAGGACTTTCTGGGTATGTGGTGAGACTATGGGGAACAATTAACTGTAAAACTTCCCTGTTCTAGAGAGGAATATACAGTATTAATGAGGAAGTAACAAGATAGTTAACAAATCCCTTTGTGGAATTGCACATTGATGTCTGGCTACTTGCATACTTGTAGAGTGAAGTTAATTAAGCTATTTAGCACACTAACAATTATTCTGAAAAAAACTAGTTCATATATACATCGTAACCAGAAAATTCAGTTTGCTTCCTTGCTGATGGTCTAATTTGACAGAAAAATGTACTTCAAGTTTCAGGTAACTAGCAAAAGCATTTAGGTAGCTACTATCCAGTAAACACAGCGAGTGTGTTAAAATCTCACCCAGTTTATTTTAGCTTTTGTGCAGAATAAACTCCATAGCGAGCCAGTAACATACCTCCCAACATTTGAAATGGGAATGAGGGACACCTACTAGCAAATGTATGTAGGCATAGGACACATCCCCTGCCACTCCCCCTACCATTTAAGCCCTGGACCATTTGCTGCCCATAGACCAGAGCACTTTTTGAGATTCGGCACTGCGTGGCAATTTCCGTCGTGCAACATGGCTCCCAAACAAAATTGACCTTTTTCCCCACAAATAGAGCTCTTTTGGTGGTACTTGATCACCCCTGTGGTTTTTATTTTTGCGCTATAAACAAAAAAAAAAACGCACTATTTTTACATTTTGCTATAATAAATATCTCCCAAAAATGTATAAAAAATGTTTTTCCCTCAGTTTAGGCCGATACGTATTCTACATATTTTTGGTAAAAAAAGAAATGCAATACGTGTTTATTGATTGGTTTGCGCAAAAACATTTACAAAATAGGGGATAGTTTTATGACATTTTTATTAATTTTTTACTAGTAATGGCAGCGATCAGCGATTTTTATCGCGACTGTGACATTATGGCGGACAAAAAGGAAATTTTTGAGATCATTGCCATTTATACAGCAATCAATGCTATTCAAATGCACTGATTCCTGTGTAAATGACACTGGCAGTGAAGAGGTTAACCACTAGGGGGCAGTGTATAGGTTGAAGTGTGCCCTGGGGAGTGTTTCTAACTGGGGGGGGGGGGGGGCATGGCTACATGTGACAAGTCACTGATCTCTGCTCCCAATGACAGGGAGCAGAGATCAGTGACACTGTCACTAGGCAAAACGGGGAGATGCTTGTTTACATTAGTATCTCCCTGTTCTTCCTCTCAGTGAGGCAATTGTGGATATCCCCGTGGTGATTGAGTCCGCGGGACCCACGACCTGACTCACGGAGGTTCCAGCCGGCGCACGCAATGGCACGTCAGCAAATTTAAAGGGACATACAGGTACGCCCATTTGCCCAGGCTTGCCATTCTGCCGACGTACATCGGCGTACGCCAGACGGCAACCGGTTAAAGGAGAATTAACCACAAAAAAAGGTTAATTAAATCCACAAGGGCTGTTTTTACCACTACTATTCCTTTATTCGACTTTTAAAATTTACAAATGCAGCAATTTAGAATATGGATGAAAGGTGTAGCTTGTTTTTTAGATTTTTTTGTGTTCTACATGCTCTATTTTTTCTGTTAAAGAGTGATTACAAGCAGCAGCTAATATTATTGATAGGTTAATTAAATTTAATTAGTATATTGATTTCTTAGTTCCATTTAGCGCTTGTGTTTTATGAGAAGTAGGTCCTGTCTTTCTTATTAAAAACTTTTTGTGATATCTAAAGTTACAAATACAGTTAGTTGTCTCTCTTATCCTGGAATATATAGGAGACTTAAAGAGGAAGTAAACCCTGATGAGTTAACTTCCTCTTTCATTCACTTTTCATTCACCGCTGTCCCCTGTAGTCCGGTGCATCCATCTTCTCGGTGGGTCTCACAAGCTCCGCTGCTGTCATTCGGCGAAGCCGCGATGACGTCACTCCCGCGCATGCGCACGGGAGCCGCCACATCGCTGTTGACAGGGGCGCTCAGTACGCCTGCGCGCCGCTGTCTACGGCACATGCGCCATAGACAGTGGTGCCGTCTCTCAGCGGTGCCTGTCTTTCGGCAAATATCTCCTAAACCATGTAGGTTTAGGAGATATTTCTTGGATGTGCAGGTAAGCCTTAATCTAGGCTTACCTGTAGGTCAAAGTGTGTTGTAAGGGTTTACAACCACTTTAAAATGCTTGAATTTTGTTCATCGAATGGATACTCCAATTGCACTGCAATGACTCCAGTCTTCACACCTGGGATTCGAACCAGTGACCCTTTTTACTGCTAGGTGACCTATCTATGCCCATCTATGTCATTTATTGGGATTAAATGCCCGGGGAGATCCCCTCTCTTTGTGAATCAGTTTTATTATCCACAGGGGGTGAGGGGTGGGAGGGTTGTTGATCAGCTGGTGGTCATCTGACAGTGACTCGGCTCTGCAGTATCTGAGTCTTGGGAAAGTTATCTGAGTTCTGTGTTCCTGCTTGGTGTCTAAATTCAGGGCAATCCCTATTATTACTGGGTTTATCAGAATGGGGAATGGAGCGCTATTAGAAAAGGGAATATTAGGGGGTTTATCAGAATGTGAAATTAGGGGGCTGGGGGGGATTTGTGATTTTATCAAAATGGGAAGTAAGGTCCTTATCATTATTGGGGGGGGGGGGGGTATATATGCCAATTTTATCAGATCAGGGAAGGTGGGCTTTATCAGACTGGGAAATGGGAAACCAAAAGACATATAGGTGAAGATGATGTATAGGAGCATAGAAAAGGCTATAAGTGATTTCCTCTACAGGTAGAGCAATGGGTCTGTGACTGTCCTGTAGAGGAAATGTGGCACCTATAGGACTGTATAGGGAACACCTCAGTCAGTGTGTCACTCCCAGTCCAGAAAGGCACATAAATAAGCACTGAGTGAAGATTTTCCTTTTGTATTGGCATATTGGCTCTTGGTGGTTAAGCCTCGAGCCCAGGGGTTATCCAGAGGACACACAGACACCACACAATTAATCAACGACTCACTGGGACTCTCTTGGTGATCTTGGAACCCTATACTGGGAAGGAAGGATTTGGTGAGATCTCATACTTTCTAGAATAATCAGCCTTATCCCATGTTCACTTAATCCCTTCAATCACTCCTTCCATTTCCTGTCACTGACACATTAGCAGACTTTCCAGTTCTGGCGAAATACTGATATACATAAACATCTGTGCTTCATGGAGCTAATGACCCAGTTATGAGTCAGCTGAATCACATTTACAATTAATATGCAGTCATTATATGGTGGATAGTGAACTGTGGCAATGGCATTTAGTTATCAGGTCCAACCCCCTTATACAGCATGTGTGTCCTCAGAGCTGTGTACCCCAAGGCTCAGACACTCTTCATGTAGTTCTGGTTACAAGTCTTACTGGATGGAGGCCACTCTTGGCACATTATACCCCAAGATTCCTGAGCTCTGTTTTCAACCTCCCCACAACTGTTCCGTTGTAATGCAGCTGCCATTTAACATACCTAGTACAGAAATGCTTACAAGCCCTGGGCAGATACTGCTTACAATTAATTTCTCAGTGGATAGTGTTTGACTTTCTTGATACATTTTATCACTCAGGGGACTTGGGATCTGTACTGCTCTGTTATCACCCCCAGGTCTACAAAGTCCTTGCAGGGACAGCACAAAAACTTGGATGGCACTGTCACAACACAGACATCCTGAGTGGGTGCTAGTTATCACAAGTACCAGGTATTGCTCTCAGTCATCAGCCACTGTCACCCATGATATGGTTTATTTATTTATGACACTTCTCTCTCTGGGCAGGGGACTGTGTGGATGGAGAACTTCTTTCTCAAATTGGGGGGGGGGGGGGGGCGCCAAACTGAGTTTTTGCCCTGGGTGAAAAAATGTCCAGCTTCAACACTGTGTGACGCCCTTTGCTATGCCATCCTTTCAGTGGAGGCTGCTGAGAGGTCATGAGATATAGCGAGGGTACACATGAAAGGTGAGGAGAAGAATTGTGTCCCTTGTGTGTGGTGGGTGGTAAAATGTCTCGTCAAGCATGTGGTACCCAAATGTCTTGTGTTTTTGGCACACTTGATCTGCTTGCGGCAAAGATTGCAAATTGCAACAGTGCATTGGCTGCACATGTGCTAAAAGAGCCCTACACAACTGAGCTGTGGGAAGTGGGCCGGGTCTAACAGCTCCACAATCTGATGGCATAGGTTTGGCTGCTCTCTACTCTTCCACGATGGCTGCCTCTGGAGAACATACTGATTCATTGGTGTTGTGCCTCTCCCTCATTTTCCTCCTCTGCTCTATTTGACACCCAAGTAGCGTCAGTGACCTCATCATCATCAAGCCCTCCATCCTCATCATCACTGGAGACAACTTGGCAATACTCTACTGCTGGAGGAACAAGACTGCCAACTTGTTGTTTATCAGTGTTCTCCCCTCACTGTAGGCTCATGTTACTCCCTTCCTCAACCTAAGAACAAACATCATAATCAAGTAATGTCTGTGCATCCTCAGGAAGCAAGTGGCTGATGCTGTGTTCAAATAATTCAGCTGACTCCTCCTTACATGATGCTGGGGCTATGGCAGGAGTATCTGTGGAAAAGGAGGCTGAATAAGCTGCTCTGGCAGCTGTGGTGGACTGCACACTAGAATATGCTTGGATCACAGAGGATGAGGATTATTTAGTAAGCCAGTTCACCACCTACTCTGCATTCTGTGGCTGTATAGCACAGGAACTTCACTAAACAGAGGCCCGAGGATGGACCACCTTCATCTTTGCCTGTGGACACAGATGCTTCCTGTCTCCTAACAGAATAGCTGCACGATTCTGGCTAAAATGAGAATCACAATTTATTAGCTTAGAATAGCGATCACAATTCTCTCACAATTTTCGTGGCATAATATTATCTTTCACATTACACAAAAAAATTGGGGTAACTTTACTGTTTATTTTAATTTTTTTATTCATTAAAGTGTATTTTTTTTTTAAAATTGCGTTAAAAAGACCGCTGTGCAAATACAGTGTAACATAAAATATTGCAATCACCGTTTTATTCTCTAGGGTCTCTGCTAAATATTATATTATATATATATATATATATATATATATATATATATATATATACACACACACACACACATACACACACACCATATATAGTTTGGGGGTTCCAAGTATTTGGTAATTCCACAAAGAGATTTGTTAACCTCTCATTACTTCCTCATTAACATATTCCTCTCTAGAACAGGGAAGTTTTACAGTTAATTGCGCTCAATAGCCTCACCACATCCCCAGAAAGTCCTTATTTGCTCTTATTTATGGTTTTCCATGTTTTTTCGGTTTCATTTATTTTATTGAGTTTTAAAGATATAAGAAGCGTTAACATTGCTCAAGTTATATAGCAATATGGATACACTTTCTTTTGCTATTCGTACAGTGTGAAGAATGTGACAAATTAAAATGTTGTTAACTTTTTTGGGAATTTTAGGTGTTACTATGGTTATTACTCATGGAGGAAGTGGACAGGCAATAGATCTAAAGAACAAAATGTTACAATGTTTATAGTTATTGCAGCTGTTGAGATAAACTTGGCAGGCTGCCTGGATTTTTTTTTTTTGTCAGCTGTCAGAATTGAGTAGAGAACTCTGCACTTGTTACATAGAATCAGGAAAAATTTAATTTTTCATCATATTTACCTATAAAAACATTTTTTTTTTTACTACATCACGGGACACAAAGGTAGGCTAATATTCATTACCTACTGGTTATACACCATCTCTAGGTGAATGGACACTGGTAGAGAAAGTCTTAGACAGGAAGTGATCCCCTATAAAACCCCTCCCATACAGGAAGTACTTCAGTTTTGTAGCAAGCACTGAATCCTCAAAAAAGAGACAAAAGACTTCTGTGTCCCAAGATGTATTCAAAGAAAAGGATTTAACAGGTAAGTATGATTAAAAAAATCCTATTTCCTTTATCATGCATCATGGGACATGAGAGTTAGGCTAATATTCATTACCTACAGCCTGTAGTACACTATGGCCAAAAGCCAAAATCTGCTCAAATATCCACGTGATAAAATGTTGTTAACGTATGCACTGAAGACCAGGTAGCAGCCTTACAAATCTGAACCAGAGATAACTGATGGCGAAAAGCCCAGGGAGGTTCCTACACCCCTTGTAGAATGATCTCTTAGCCTGAAGGGAGGAGCTTTACATTTCAGACCATATGCTTGAATGACCAACTGGCAGACCCAATTGGCAATGTAAGCTTTCAAAGCTGCTTGCCCTTTCTTGGTTCCTTCTGGTAATACAAAATAGGAGTCTTGATCCTCGGATCTCCGCAGATCTAGACAAATAAACCCTGACTACATCTAAGGCGTGCGGTCCTCTCTCTTCTGCCGAACGAGGCAGAGAGCAGAAAGAAGGCAAAATAATGTCCCGATTCAAATGAAGGGCTGACAAGACCTTTGGCAAAAAGGATGGAACAGGTCATAACACCATCTTGTCATGGGGAAGAATTTGTTATGGTTCTCTACATGAAAGGGCCGCCAATTCCGAAACCCTTCTAGCCGAGGTGATGGCCATCAGGAAGGCTAGCTTGCATGACAGCAAGTCTAATAGAATTTCTTTGATAGGCTCAAATGGCTATTTCTGTAACAAACAGCACCAAATTTAAGTCTCAAGGACACATAGGTGACCTAATGGGGAAAAGCAAACGAGTTGCCCCTTACATAAAGATTTGGACCAGTGAATGCGAGGCTAAAGGTCTTTGGAAGAATACTGACAGGGCCGAAATCTGACTTCTGATTGTACTCAAAGCCAATATGATTTCCACAGCAGACTATAGAAAAGAGAAAATTCTCCCAATTAAGTATTTCTGAGGATGCCATTTTCTGGCTTCACACCAAGCAATACAAGTCTTCCAGACTTATAATAGATCTTCCTAGTGACCGCTTTCCTAGCATTTACTAGGGTAGACACCGCTCGTCTCGAGATGCCATGATTCTTCAGCATCCTGGCTTCAATAGCCATGCCGTCAAATTTAGAGACTGTAAATTGGGGTGGAATATAGGACCTTGAGACAGTAGATCAGGGTGGTGTAGAAGCGTCCATGGCCCGTCTATTGCCAATCTCACTATCTCCAGGAACCAGGGCCTTCTGGGCCAAGCTGGTGCCACCAGAATGACTGGAACCCCCATCTCTCCAAATCCTGCACAACAATTGTGGAAGGAGAGGGATTGGGGGAAAGCACAGACCAGGGAGTACTGGCTCCATGGAACTATCAGAGCATCTGCTTCGATTGCCAGAGGGTCCCTTGTTCAGGACACAAACTGCTGTAACTTGTTGTTAAACCTGTATACTAATAGATGGACACATTTAGCAATCCCCAATGCTAGCAAATTTCTGGAACACCCGGGCAGATGTGCTGGCGGCTGAGATAATCTGCCTTCCAGTTCTCTACCCCTCCGGGATATAAACTGCCAATAGAACTGGCACATGTCCCTCTGCCCAGGCTAGTATACAAATCACCTCTTTCTGAGATGAATGATTCCTGGTACCGCCCTGGTGGTTTATATAGGCCACTGCAGTAGCATTGTCTGACTGAACTCTAGTATGGCAATCTTAAAGCCCGACCATCCAGGACAGTAGTGCCAAACGTACTGCCCGCAACTCCAGGATGTTGATAGGCAAACACTGTTCTTCCCTTGACCTTCTGAAAGGACTGGACTAACAGATGCTGGTTCAGGGATCTTAGCCTTGTGTCCCTGTTTGGTTTTTGAACCGTGAACAGGTTTGAATAAAACCCAGCGCTTTTGGATACAGGTACCTGTATAATCACTTCCTGATGCACTAAATGATCGAGTGCCTGAAACAATAAGTTTCTCTTTGGAGAATCTGAAGGAACGCTGGATCTCAAAAACCTCTGAGGGGGAAACCTCCATAATTCCATCTTGTAACCACAGGATACCGTTGAGGTGACACATTCATCTTGAACCACTGTTCTCCAAATGTCCGCAAAGTGCAGCAGCCTTCCCCCCACCGGATAGAGTGGGGGCATCCCCTCAATAGGAAGGCTTGGTGCTGGCTTTGGAAGTTTTGGACCCAGGGTTTCTTCTGGCCCTGGGTCTTGCCCCTGGCTCTAGCACCCTGTTGGCGGTGAAACTGCTTTCATGCTGAGACGTGGTCCCTGAGGTTTTTAACAAGGGCCGCCTGGTCTTTCCTCCGGAAATAGTAGAGAGCTCTTCCCTCTGGAAATCTTTTGGATAGATTTGTCCAAATAATCAAACCTTCCTCATAAAAGGGGTACCCTGCCAATAACTTCTTACAAGGAAGCTCGGCAGACCAGTTCTTAAGGCAACAAAGTCTGCGCATGTGTACAGACAGGAGAGCCATGCGAAAGACTTGCTGTATTGAATCCTTCAAGAAGACATCAATAGCCAAACACAGCTCTCGAGGTACATCTGCTCTGCTTTCAGCAGGATCCTCCTTTTGGTTAGACCTGTCATGCTGTCTGACCTGATTCTTTAAGGACTGGCAGACACCAATTGCTGCAACAGCTGGCTGAATAGCTGAACTGGTCAAAGGTCTTGTCAACAGGGTGCTTTAGGCCCTGTGCGTTATCCACAAGTTCTTGTTTAACCACTTGCTTACTGGGCACTTAAACCCCCCTCAGTCCCAGACCAATTTTCAGCTTTCAGCGCTGATGCACTTTGAATGACAATTGCGCGGGCATACAACACTTTACCCAAATGAAATTTTTATCATTTTTTTCCCACAAATAGAGCTTTCTTTTGGTGGTATTTAGTTACAGCTCGGAGTTTTATTTTTTGCTAAACAAACAAAAAAAGATGCAAAAAAAAAAATCATGTTTTAATAGTTTGTTATAAAATTTTACAAACGGGTCATTTTTCTCCTTCATTGAAGTGCGCTGATAAGGCGGCACGGATAGGCTGCATTGGTGGGCACTGATGGGCTGCATTGGTGGGCACTGATAGGCTGCATTGGTGGGCACTGATAGGCTGCACTGGTGGGCACTGATAGGCATAGTTAAGGCGGCACTAATAGGCACAGATAAGGCGGCACCGATGGGCACAGATAAGGCGGCACTGATGGGCAAAGATGGGCACAGATAAGATGGCACGGATGGGTGGCACGGATAAGTGGCACGGATGGGTGGCACGGATGGGCACTGATAGGTACCACAGATAGATGGGACTGATGGGCACTGATAGGTGGCACTGATAGGTGGCTCTGATAGGTGGCACTGCTGGGCACTGATGGGCGGCACTGCTGGGCACTGATGGGCGGCACTGCTGGGCACTGATGGGCGGCACTGGGGTGCAGCACCTTTGAGGCAGATTGGGTAGCACTGTGGGGTGGCACTGTGGGTGGCACTGTGGGTGGCACTGTGGGTGGCACTGTGGGCACTATGGGCACAGACGGGGGGCACTTACTTTTACTTTTAGTTATTCTTCAGGATGGCACTGCGGGAGGCAGGTGGGCACTGGCAGGTGGCATGTGGTGCCTTGCATTGCTGGCCGTGATCGGGACTGATGTCCCGATCACGGCCGCCGGTGATCGGCTTTTTTTTTTTCTCCTCGCGCTGTCAGCGCGAGGAGGAATAATAGCCGTTCTATCACATGATCAGCTGTCATTGGCTGACAGCTGATCACGTGATAAGGGGTCGGGATCGACCCCTTACACGGATCGGTGATCAGGCGAGTCTCACGGACTCGCCGATCACAGAGCGCGCCTCAGGGGGCGCGCAGGCCGCTCGTAACCGGGACGACGTCAATAGACGTAGTCCCGGAAATCTAGGTCCGCGCTAATGCCGTCATTCGGCAATAGCGCGGTACCCAAGTGGTTAAGGAACATCAGCCACATCTATGGCTGGCTTGCTCCACTTTTTAACAAACTGTTCCTACATGGGATAAAAAGGGAAAACCTCTTAGGAACAAAAATCCTGTCAAGATGTTCCCAATCACCATACATCGCTTGTTCCAACAGAGGGTGTAAGGGGAAAGCCTGTGTATGCAGCAATCCTGCTAAGCACCTTAGCCTTCCAAGCAACACCTGGTGACTCACGTGATGTGGATAAGGAGAAATTAACCGCTGAAAATGCCTGGTTTAGAACCTGCTCTGTGTCCCACAGCTGTCCTCTGGAAGCACCGCATGTCTTGGCATACACAGCTAAAATAAGCTGGCTGTGCGCCACGACGATCCGTACATGTGCCGACCCAGTGCACGGGCATATTCGCCTATGACGCAAATCTTTGCATGCCCAGATTAGGCTATGGGGGCTCCGCGTGCACACAATGCCTGTGGCAAAGCCGCCTGCACCATGGCTGTCAGAAAACTGCAAGCTTGACCACTTTGGCAAACCAAATTGCGCAATGGTGCATCCTTGTGCACGGACACCCATTTAAGCTAAAAAACAGCCAGACAATAAAAGGTACTCTTTGCAAACACCCACAGCTAGCCCAAAACTCCCCTATGTGGTCACCGCACACAGGAATCCAGTCTCTAGCTAGCTTGACTGATTGTTACAATCTCTGGAGCACCCCACAATAAGTAAAATAAGGGGGTTTTTGACTTACCCATCCAGACACAGGGCAGCCTTAGACACTAAGAGCCCAATCTTCACCCATCACGGCAGGTTCCTGTCACTTGAGGACCTTCAAGGACTGGGTACCCATTTCATGTTTTAGGGTCCTCAAGTACCATTTATTTAAGCATATAAGCCGGTTTCAAATGGATCATTTAAGAACCGTTATTAGGAGTAAAGACCCGGAGCTCAGAGAGCTCAACAAACGTGCCCAACCAACTTGCAGACACTAGTAAAAAAGTGAAGTACTTCCTGTATGAGAGGGGTTATATAGGGGATCACTTCTTGTCTAAGACTTTGTCTACCAGTTATAGAATGAAAAGTGGTGGCAGGTGCAAGGTTTCTTCCAATTAGGGCTCTAGAATGAACTGTGCAGTGCATTGTGGGGCGTTTGGTGGGCAAACGTTCTGCTAAGTGCCCCACAAATTTGGGTGTTCGCCAGAAGAGCGAACAGGCAATGTTAGTGACAAATTCTAGCTTTGATCGAACCGTTTGCCCAACTCTACCGTTTAATAGACTTCTGCAACAGATCAAAGGTTATAGCTGACTTCTCTATGACAAAATTATGCCTGTAAATCACATCTGTACACTTTATGCAACTCTCCCAGTATCAAGCTTAGCAACTGAATGTCAAAGAATGTATTCTACCAGATGCCAAGAATGAATGGTTTAAATGAAACATGAGCCTATAAGCTGTATACAAGACACACATATACTGTACCATATAATGGTTGAATATACGCTCAGAAGAGACTGCACACAGTCCTTGTACTCACAAAATACTTCTCACTTTACCACAAGTGAGATTTTCACAGATACACATAAACCCAAAGGCTTAGCCTAAAGCCCTGGTTCACACCAGTGTGGCTTTGAAATTGCGCTACTTCAGGTCTAAGAATTAAAACAGAATAAGGACAAATGGCTAACACTTTGTCTCAGCTTATCTCAGAGTGGTATTAAGCACTTGACCTCCGGAAGGTTTTATCCCCTTCACGACCAGAGCATTCTTTGCTATTCAGCAATGTGCTATTTTAACTGGCAGTTGCTCGGTCATGCAACATTGTAACCAAATTACATTTTTTGCATTTTTTTTCACACAAATAGAGCTTTCTTTTGGTGGTATTTGAGTTATATTTTTTTGGAATATAAATTAAAAAATATCAAACATTTTGAGAAAATTAAATTCTCCAACTTTGTCATAAAGAAATCATATAAAATCAAATCATAAATTTAGACCAAAATGTATTCTGCTACATGGTAAAAAAAATCTCAATAAGGGTATGTTAACTGTTTTTTGTGAAAGTTAAAGCGTCTACAAACTATGGTATATATACTGGAATTTACACTGCTTATACTTTGACTGCCTATAAAATTTCTTGAGGTGCTAAAATGCCAGGATAGTACAAGCCCCCCCATGACCCCTTTTTGGAAAGTAGACACCACAAGGTATTGGCTGAGAATCATGTTGATTACATTTTTTACCACAAGTTTAAAAAAAAAAAATATATATATTCTATTTATTTTATACAACATGTCAGTTTAACCACTTTAACCCCAGAAGGTTTACCCCCTTCATGACCAGGCTATTTTACTTTAATTTTATTTGGGTACATCGTCTCATGACTGCACAATTGTCAGTTAAAGCGGGAGTCCGCCGGGAGTCCGCATTTAAAAAAAAAAAAAAAGCCAGCAGCTACAAATACTGCAGCTGCTGACTTTTAAAATAGTGACACTTGCCTGTCCAGCGTGCCCGCGATGTCGGCACCCGAAGCCGATCTCTCGATCGTCTCTCGGGTGCTGCCGCCGCCATCTTGGGTATGGGAATCAGGAAGTGGAGCCTTTCGGCTTCATTTCCCGGTTCCCTACTGCGCATGAGCGAGTCGCGCTGCGCAATAAGGATGGACCCGCTGCCTCTGGGATCTGTGTGTTTCCCAGCAGGCAGCGGGGGACTTTCAGAAAGGGGCGTAATCTACGCCCCTTTCCGCAGAGAGCTATCCCGGAAGTGGGTGCAGATACCTGTACTGTACAGGTACCTGCACCCCCCTCCCCCCTGAAAGGTGCCAATTGTGGCGCCGGAGGGGGGGGGAGGATTCCAATGAGCGGAAGGTACACTTTAGGGTGGACCTCCGCTTTAAAGTCCTTTCTTTCACACATATAGAGCTTTCTTTTTGATCACCTCCTGTGTTTTTTTTTTCTAGAAAAAATAAAATAGGGACAAATTGGAAAAAAAAATTTTTTTTACTTTATGCTATAAAACTCGAAAAAACTTAAAAGAAATCAAATTTCTTCAGCAATTTAGTCCAATAATCATTCTGCTACATATTTTTGGTAAAAAAAAAAAACAATAACCATATATTGATTGGTTTGCACAAAAGTTATAGTGTCTCTAAACCATGGGATATATTTAATTTTTATTTAATTTTTTTTTAATAGTAATGGCAAAGATCAGCAATTTTTTGCGAGATTGCAACATTGCGGCAGACAAATCTGACACTAAGTGACATTTTTGGGGACCAGTGACACCTATACAGTGATCAATGCTGAAAAAAAAATACACTGTCACTGTACTGACACTGGCAGAAGTGGGGTTAACATCCGGGGCAATGAAAGGGTTAAACCTGCTTTCTAACTGCGGGGGGGGGGGGGGTTTGACTGGGTAAAGACAGATTTGTGTTCCTGCTTAGCAGAAACACAAGATATCCATCTTCCCCCTCTCAAATAACAAAGGTCTGCCTTATTTACACTGTTTACGCCGTTCTGCCTCTCCCGAGAAACATCAGCATGTCCCGGCAGACCCACTGATTGGCTTCTGCTGTATCCAATCACAGCAGAAGCGGGTCTCTCAGACGCACAAAATCACCTACAGGTATGTGATTTCTCAAAGGAGGCCCCCCTGCCGCAGTACATCTGCGTGGGGCGGTCCATTACAAGTTAATGATATAGTTCAAACACCTGATATGGTTATATGTGAAATTACACCCCAAAGCACATTCTGCTACTTTTCTAGTATGGGGATACCACATGTGAGACATTTTGGGAGCCTAGCCGTGCACCCAGGCCGAAAACCAACCACCTTTAGGCTTTCAAAGGGCACGTTTCATCATATCGGCCCTGAAATGCCAGAATACTACAAACACCCAACTCACCCCAAGGAATTTGATAAGAGGCATGGTGAGTATTTAGATCTAATTTTTTGTCACAAGGTCTTAAAAAAATGAAGAAAGAAAATCAAAAATACATTACGATCGTGTAAATTGGCCTGGGTAGGAAGAGAATGAAAGTGCCCGGTATTGTGATTAACCGCTTGAGATCCACGCTATAGCCGAATGACGGCTACAGCGCAGACCTGCTTTGCCGGGACGTCATCCCGTGCCTGAGGGGCACGCGCAGCGCGCTCTGTGATCAGCGAGTCTATGAGACTCGCCTGATCACAGATCGGAGCAAGGGGTCGATGCTGACCCATTACCACGTGATCAGCTGTCAGCCAATGACAGATCATGTGATCACAACAAAGCCGGTAATCGGCTATTTTTCCTCCTCGTGCTGACAAAAAAAAAAGCCCATCACCGGTGGCCGTGAGAGGGACTTCAGTCCCGATCACGGCCAGCTCATCAGTGCTCACCTGCCCCCTGCCAGTGCCACTTAATTATAGTAAAAGTGCCACCCATCAGTGCCACCCCTTAGTGCCCATAGTGCCACCCATTAGTGCCCATAGTGCCACAAATCAGTGCCCACAGTGCCACAAATCAGTGCCCACAGTGCCACCTATCAGTGCCCACAGTGCCACCTATCAGTGCCCACAATCTGCCTCAACAGTGCTGCAACTCATATGCCACATATCCGTGCCCATCAGTGTCATCTACCAGTGCCCATCAGTGATGCCCATCAGTACCACCCATCAGTGCCCATCAGTCCCATCTATCAGTGGTACCTATCAGTGCCCATTAGTGCCACTCATCCGTGCCATCTTATTTGTGCCCATCTTTGCCCATCAGTACCGCCTTATCTGTGCCTATCGGTGCCACCTTAACTGTGCCCACCAGTGCAACCCACCAGTGCAGCCTATCAGTGCCCACCAGTGCAGCCTATCAGTGCCCACCAGTGCAGCCTATCAGTGCCCACCAGTGCTGCCTCATCAGCGCATTTCAATGAAGGAGAAAAATGACCAGTTTGCAAAATTTTATAAAAAACTATTAAACATGATTTTATTTTATTTTTTACTTTTTTTTTGTTTGTTTAGCAAAAAATAGAACTCCCAGCTGTAATTAAATACCACCAAAATAAAGCTCTATTTGTGGGAAAAAAATGATAAAAATGTAATTTGGGTATAGTGTAGTATGACCGCGCAATTGTCATTCAAAGTGCATCAGCGCTGAAAGCTGAAAATTGGTCTGGACAGGAGGGGGGTTTAAGTGCCCAGTAAGCAAGTGGTTAAACATAGAATCACCTAGTAACAAAGTAGAATTAAAGGTAAAAAAAAATGTGTATTTCCCATTTTGGTAAGGGAGGGTTGTCAGGCATGTCTCCCTATTGAGTAATCCTGGGGCATCATCAAACGGAAGGTAGAGGAGCCTAAGGCCTCTAACATCCACCAGCTTGGTGATGTCCTCACGGAGGAGTGGAAGAGGACTCCAGTGGCAATCTGTGAAGCCCTGGTGAACTCCATGCCCAAGAGAGTTGAGGCAGTGCTGGAAAATAATGGTGGTCACACAAAATATTGACACTTTGGGCCCAATTTGGACATTTTCACTTTTGTTGCCAGCGGTTTAGACATTAATGGCTGTGTGTTGAGTTACTTTGAGGGGACAGAAGATTTACACTGTTATACAAGCTGTATACTCAATACATTGTAGCAACGTGTAATTTCTTCTGCGTTGTCACATGAAAAGATATAATATAATATTTACAAAAATGTGAGGGGTGTACTCACTTGTGAGATACTGTATCTTTCCTATCTTCTCCTGCTACAATTATATTTGTTTTAATTTAAATCATTCACACTGTGTCATTACTTGCAGCTATAAGATAACCGAGCAACTAATGAGACACCATTTCAAACACCTCCATCCTATTCCGAGTATGAAGAGGTCATCCCATTCTGAAGTCAACAGAATACAAAGTGGAAAAAATAATTCTTAAAAACTGCTGCGCCTGTTGTAAGGCCATTTTTATTTTACTTTTAATAAGTGATTCTACTATAAATATGTAAATAATGTAAGTACTATATAAATAATGTCTATAAAATGTTGTGTTAAATAAATATAACCTTTATAACAAGTTAAGTTGCTTTCAAATTCGTTTTTTCAAGGAGTAAAATGGTCTTAACCACTTGCCTACCAGACACTTACACCCCCTTCCCGCCCAGGCCATTTTTCAGCTTTCAGAGCGGTCGCACTTTGGGTATGTGGTGGCATGACTGTGGAATTGTCATTCAAACATTTTTTTTCTTAATTTTCTTCACACAAATAGAGCTTTCTTTTGGTGGTAATCACTGTTGGGTTTTTTATTTTTTACAAAAAAAATACCAAAAATTTTGAAAAAATAAATGTTTTTTACCTTTTTTCTGTCAGTAAATATTGTAACTAAGTAATTTTTCGCCTTTACTGATGTGCGCTGATGAGGCGGCACTGATAGGCAGAACTGGTGGCAATTGATTAGGTGGCACTTATGGGCACTGATTAGGTGACACTGATGAGGCATTAATGTGCCGCACTTATGGGCACTGATAGGTGGCCCTGATATGTGGCACTGATGAGCACTGATGGGCACTAATAGGCAGCACTGGTGGGCACTGATTGGCATTGATGGGTGACACTGATGGGCATTACTGATGGGTATTGACGGGCAGCACTGATTGCCAGCACTGACTAGCATCACTAACGGGCACTGATTGGTGGCACTCGTGGGCAGTGGTGGGCACTGATTGCTGCCACTGGTGGGCACTGATAGCTGGCATTGGTGGGCATTGATTTGTGACACTATTTTGCAATATTGTAATCGGGGCACTGATGATCAGTGCCCTGATAACATTCCTAGATGTCCCCCTCTGCGTGGAGATGATGCTGATTGGCTCTCCTCACCACACACTCTCAGTGTGAGGTGAGGACCGCCGATTACCGGCACTTCCTTGTTTACATATGACGCGGTCGCCGTGTCCCAGCAACGAGAGCCGCACCACCCCACTGTCATTTGACGGTGGGCGGCAAGCAGTTAAAGAGATTGTAAAGGTAACATTTTAAAAAAGTCTATACTTGCAGCTGCAACCCCCCGTCGGCACTCCTGCTCTCTTGCTGGTGTCCCCCAATAGAAAGTCTATTCCCATGGGGACACTCATGCAGGCTCGCTCCCGAGCCCCCTGCCTTCATTGACACAGACAGTGGGACATAGCCCCACCCCCTCGTCACTGGCTTTGATTGACAGCAGTGGAAGCCAACAGCTCCCGGTGCCCCAGCACACCTAGTGAGACCCGAAGAGAGGGGAGAGAAGAGCAACAGACATGCACAGCGCTGGATCGAATTAAGAGCTCAGGTAAGTAAAAGAGTGGGTGATGGGGGATGCTGATGCCTAAATATTTTTTACCTTAATGTAAGGAATGCATTAAGGTAAAAAAAAAATTTAATCTTTAGAACCACTTTAAGTTAGCCGCAGATGCGTCAGGTTTTTTTTCAATTCATTCAGCAAGTTGAACGTAAAACTAACCCAATTCCCCAATCCCCCACACATTTGATGTGGATGGGGGAATCAGTCTCGCTGAGCCATAGCTGTAATCATTGTGTTCTGCTATCAGGGAAAGCTCTCTGCTGACTGTGTTGATGGGGGAATCAAGCAAAATGTTTATTTTTTTTTCGAAAAAAGAAATTATGTTCAAAAAATTGCTGCACAAATATCGCGTGGCATTAAAAAATTGCACCAGCCACCAATTTATTCTCTAGGGCCTCTGGTCTAAAAATATGCGTCTGGGGGTTCTAAATCATTTTCAAGCAAAAAATACTGATTGTTACATGTAAACAAAAAGTGGATCAAATGTAATTGCCAATACCTGTACAGTAAAAAAGAGCCTTGGATGCAGACGTCTTCTGAACAAAATGTCAATCATTTTTGACTCTGCCCACACCATATTATTACACAAAAAATACAAATCTGATGTTCAACAAAGATTTATAGGGAGCTATAACATTTTTTGTTGATATTTAGCATTTAATTTAAATTGTTCTTTCTGAAAGTTTTTTTTTTTTTTTAGTCATGCGACTGGCGGAGCGTCAATCAGGGCTTTTCAGACTAAGGCCCCTTTCACACTGGGGTGGTGCGGGCAATCGGAGGTAAAGTGGCGCTAGCGGCCGAAAAAGGGCTAAAAAAAAAAGGGGTTAAAACCGACGGCAAAGCACTGCTGCAGCGGCGCTTTGCTGGTGCTATAGCTACGCTGCCCCATTGATGCCAATAGGTAGGATCGGTTTAGGATCGGTGAATACACCGCTCCTTCACCCCTCCAAAGATGTTGCTAGCAGGACTTTTTTTTACCATTCTGCTAGCGCACCGCTCCAGTGTGAAAGTCCTCTGGCTTTCACACTACAGTGAAGGGAGACGCTTTTTTCAGGTGCTATACAGGCGCTATTTTTAGCGCTGTAACACCTGAAAACTCCTCAGTGTGAAAGTGGCCTTACTCATACTGTAGTTACAGAAGCCCCTCTCCCAATCATCTTTCCCTGAAGAAGCCAAAGAACAGAAAGAGATCATATGACCACATAACAGTGCTGCAGGAATAAGGAAAAACAAGAAACAACACAGTGTCATGACATACAGGATTTATCTATTTGCCGACTGCAATACGCATATGTATGTTGCAGTTTGCAAGTCGTTTACCAGGGTCATGGCTGAAGCTATCAGACATAACCCCAGTATTTATTTTTGTTTTCAGCGAGTGGCTGGCTCTCTCATGAAAGCAGTCCACAGGGCTCATTAGCTGCTGGATTGCTTTCAGAAGTGACGGGAGGGGATGTGCTTCTCAACCTCACCGTTTAACCACTTCAGCCCCAGAAGGATTTACCCCCTTCCTGACCAGAGCGTTTTTTGCCATCCGGCACTGCGTTGCTTTAACTGATAATTGCGCAATCGTGCGACGTGGCTCCCAAACAAAATTTACCTCTTTTTTTTCACACAAATAGAGCTTTCTTTTGGTGGTATTTGATCCCCTCTGCGGTTTTTATTTTTTGTGCTATAAACAAAAAAAAGAGCTACAATTTTGAAAAAAACACATTTTTTGCTATAATAAATATCCCCCAAAAATATATAAAAAAAACATTTTTTTCATCAGTTTAGGTCAATACATATATACACAGAAAATTTGGAGGTAAGGGACTTTAGGGTACCAACAGGTCAAACACACAGAAAGCTTTTTTGGAAAAACCATATAAATGTATTAAATCATACTGAGATTACTCAGACATATAAAATCTAACATTTCTTTCAATGCCTTATGGTCTATAACAGAAACCTGATATGAAAAAGCAGGTAACATTCTATTATGAACCAGCATATTCTCCATCCCAATATGTTCAACATGTTTCGCCTTAATCGGCTTCCTCAGGAACAAGGGACTAGGAGTATCCAAACCACAGAAAAGTGTTACAATCTAAATATACATAGAGAAAAAATAAAAAACAAATAATGATAACACACACGTCAATAATTCAATAACAAAGCAATATACACATAGAGCATAACAAAATATTACAGATCATAATTGCAAATGTGTGGAAGAGAAAAAAGAAAAAAAAAAAAAGGAGGGGAGAAACTCCTCCCCCCAAAAAGTAACCTTATACATGGCTAAGATGTTGGGTAATCCCCTTACCTCCAAGCAAAGGGGGAAACACCAACAAATCGGGGGGTAGTTACCATCAAAGGCAATCCCCATCACTACCACCGTAAACGATGCCGGACCGCCTCCAATATATGGCCAGATAGCGCGTAGAAAGGGTTGCAATTCCTACAAATGTCTCTGAAAAATATATGCAATGATACCTGAACAAACAATCACAAAAACTCTTCTTAAGCTAGGTAGGTATAGAAGTGGAGGCAGACGAGGACCCCAAACAGGTTTACATTAAAAGGACCACACCTACCTCCCTCCCACATCGCTTAAACAGAATTGTACTAAATCCAGGAGCTCGGGTTGAGGACTTGAGCCTACAGATGGAAAACATCCACAAGACCTAATGGAGAGGGAGACATCAAGCATGTATATGGCCCTCTCAATATTTCTAAAAATAGTGTACCCTAGAGTATATCCAAAAGAAAAGAGAAGCGAAAAAACACAAAAATACAAAGAAAGACTTAAAACTCAAAATCTCTCACCTCTAACGATTTTAAACTGCTGGTACTTAGCTACTCCAATTTCCCAAAGGTTGAAGAAGGGGGGGAAGAGAAAAGGGGTAGAGGGGGAGACCCTCACCCCCAAAACAACCCTCAGTGCCCAGACAAACCCAAGTCAAGTCCAACCTGCGATCTATATAATACAAAACACAAGCCATAAGAAGTGTATAAATACGCATCAAGTGCCAAAACACATAGCCATAAACATAATATTTACCTATGAAGTGTCCATTAGGCCAATACATAGTCTTCTACATATTTTTGGTTAAAAAAAAAAAAAAAAAAATCAATAAGTGTTTATTGATTGGTTTGCGCAAAAGTTATATTGTCTACAAAATAGGGGATAGATTTATTGCATTTTTATAAAAAAATTTTTTACTAGTAATGGCGGCGATCGGCAATTTTTATCGTGACGCGGGCACATCGGACAATTTTGACACATTTTTGGGATCAATGGTATCAATACAGCGATCAATGGTATAAAATTGCATTGATTACTGTAAAAATGTCACAAGCAGTGAAGGGGTTAACCACTAGGGGACGGGGAGGGGTTAAGTGTATCCTAGGGGCGTGTTTCTAACTGTCTGGGGGTGTGGCTGTGTGTGACACCACACTGATGTCAGGGAGCAGACAAACTAATGACTGTGCTGTCATTAGGCAGAATGGGGAGATGCGGTTTACATCGGCATCTCCTAGTTCTTGAGCTCCGTGACACGATTGTGGGTATCCCCGCAGCAATCGAGTCCGCAAGACCCATGTGCAAGGTCACGGGTCTCGCGGCAGGTGCGAGTGGGCACGGTGGGAAATTCAAAGTAACACACAGGTACGTTACTTTGCCCAGCCGTGCCATTCTGCCAACGTATACGTACAGGAACCGGTCGGGAACCGTTTAATAAAAAGCACCCGGGAAATGATCCTACAGTGTGGCTGGCTGGTCACAGAGGCAACCAGAGCTCTGTGACAGACTTCCAGATTGTCTCTGATTGCCTCTATGGCCTTGGAGGACCAAAGCAACGTCCTGACGTCACTTCCGATCTAGGGCGTTAGTAAATCATAGTTTTTTTTTCTTATCTTTTGCTTTTAAAAAGGTAAAGAGGAGATTTGGGGTCTTTTTGAACCCAGAACTCTCCATAAAGAGGACCTGTCATCCTTATTTCTATTACAAGAGCTGTTTAAATTCATTGTACTAGGAATAAAAGTGATTAAAACATTTTTTTTTAAGGGACAGTGTAAAACTAAAATAAATAAGAAAAAAAATGAAAGCGCCCCATATCCCTCCATGCCTGCATGCAGAAACAAACACATATGCAAGTCGCACATGCACATGTAAATGCTGTTCGCACCTCACATGTGAAGTATCACCACAAACGTTAAAGAGAGCAATAATTCTAGTGCTAGACCTCCTCTTTAAAGGTAAACAGGAAACAAAAATCTCCATAGGCAATGCTTTAGGCCCCTTTCACACGGGCGGCTGTTCTGCCGCAGGAATCATGTTTATTTTTTTCTACAAAATTCAAGGCTCCAGGCACAGCGATCAGCTGCGTTTGCACAGTGCGTTTACCAGCGTTTACATGCGTTTACATGCGTTTTTATGCGGTTGCGTTTAACTGCAGTTTTTATTCCCATAGCAACCCTTTTATTTATTTATGTTTTTGTTCCCTGGAATGTACCCATGATGCATTGCAGTCCTCTATATTTAAACCTGTTTCTTTGTTCTCTGGCTGAGTGTGTGTTGGAGTTTTGCAGGAGTGGAGAGGAGTGCTGAGTTTTGTGCCAGTTTTTTTGAAAAATGAATGCAAATATGGGTAGTTTGCTTGCAATGCTCATTTTGCTGATGATGAGGATGAAGAGAAGAAGAGCGATCCAGAGTAGGCGACGTCCTCGTCGTTACTGGGTCCATCCCCTAACGTCTCAGCGCCTATCGATCGGCTACTTTGCCCTCATGTTCGGTGAGCTGAGGACTCATGGGGACAAGTTCCACAATTACACCAGGATGTCGGTGGCATGCTTCGATGAGCTGTTGGGACTTGTTAGAGGACGCCTGACCAGAACCACGACCAATATGCGAAGAAGCATTAGTCCAGAAGAACGGCTGTTACTTACGTTAAGGTAGGTTTTCCATATGTTGAACAAATGCTTAAATTCATGTACATGCAGGCTTAGGCAATATTGGCAATAGTGTGTGTGTATGTATGTATGTATGTATATGTATATGTGTGTGTGTATATATATATATATATATATATATATATATATATATATATATATATATATATATATATATATATATATATATATATATATATATATATATAGATGAATCTATAACCTAATCTATATCACAACAGCGATTTTTCGCACATTACTCCCATTACCATTATTTTTTATCCTTGAAAACTATCTATCGTGCCTTGCACAGTCAGTTTTATTTTTTGCAAATAGGAAACGTCATCAAATTTCAGTAGTTTCTCATTATGTAGGTGAGCTCTGAACACAAAGGCAGAGTTTTGCATTAACAAGCAAGGTACCACCAAATAATATTTTGTACTAGACCAACCCACCACCAGGCTTCCTGTTTGGATGCCAGCACCTACTACCAGAGCCGAGGGATTTATCTTTGGGCTGCAATGTGTTAAAAGTCATCAGCTTATCTAGATGCTGATGTTTATTTGTTACCATGTAGAACTCCATATGTATATTGATTTTTTTTTTAATTTTATTTATTTTACTATATTTTATATTTTCTGAATTGTTATCAATTTTGTATTGCAGATACCTTGCCACTGGTGCCAGTTTCACCTCCCTCCATCATCAATTTCTGATGGGAATTTCCACCGTATCCACCATTGTGCATGATACCTGTTACGTCATCTGGGAAGAACTGAGAACATCAGTCATGCCGGAGCCAACATCCAGTCTGTGGGAGGAAATAGCGGAGGAATTTTGGGAGAAGACCAACTTCCCAAACTGCATTGGGGCATTAGATGGGAAACACATCCGGCTCATCAAGCCTCCAAAATCCGGTTCCCGCTTTTTCAATTATAAGAAATACTTTTCTATTGTGCTTCTGGGACTCAGCGATGCAAATATGAAGTTCATCGCTGTGGATGTTGGAGCGTATGGGAGTTCTGGAGATTCGAGAATTTTCAGAAATTCCGTAATGGGGCGGCGTTTTCAACATGGCGAATTTCAGGTGCCACAGTCAAGGCCTCTCCCTGGTACTACTGGACCAGATCTTCCACTTGTAGTGCTGGGAGATGAGGCATTTGCCTTATCCACGCACCTGCTAAGGCCCTATACCAGGCATGGTCTCACTGCCAGGAGGCAAATTTTTAACTATAGACTCAGCAGAGCTCGAAGAATGGTGGAGTGCGCATTTGGCATTTGCGCTGCCAAATGGTGTGTTTTGATGACAGCCATGCATCTGGAAGTTGAGCATGCCGTCAATGTGGTTCTAGCGAGTTGTGTTCTCCACAATTTTTTGAGGGGTAAGGAGATCGTGGCCACCGAAACCCCTGTTTATGAGGAACCCATAGGTCCTGTTACTGGCACTCGTCCAAGTAATCAGGCCCTACAAGTCCGTGAACATTTCACTGATTATTTTTTGAGTGAAGATGGACAGCTGCCATGGCAATTGGACTATGTATAAATTTTTAACCATTGTTGCATGTTTTTTTCATCACATATTTCAGGTTTTTGTGTCAGTTTTCACGTTTGCCTTAAATAAAGTAGTCGACAATTTTCAACAATTTAAATTGTTTTTATTTCTATCGTTTGCAATGCACAGGGTGTATTTAAAAAATTGAAAAACATTACAAAAACATTGAATGCTTGCAAGTATAGAAAAATGTTTTTTAATTACTTTGGAATATATATATATAAAATCTCCTTTTAGTTTCAAGTATTGAATTTCAAGTGCAACAGATAACGAGTCCACAAAATATCCCCCACTACCCCCCGTAAAAAAAAAAAAAAGGTTACAGTATTCCTGCACTGCACAGGGTGTATAAAAAAAATAGAAAAACCTTACAAAAACATTGAATGCTTGCAAGTATAGAAAAATGTTTTTTAATTCCTTTGGAATATATATATATATATATATATATATATATATATATATAGAGATATATATATATATATATATAGAGATATATATATATATAGAGATATATATATATATATATATATATATAGAGATATATATATATAAAATCTCCTTTTAGTTTAAAGTATTGAATTTCAAGTGCAACAGATAACGAGTCCACAAAATATCCCCCACTACCCCCCGTAAAAAAAAAAAAGGTTACAGTATTCCTGAAGTGCTGTCAGGCCCCTTTCACACAGGGCAGATCAGTAATGATCCGTCCCGTGAAGATCCGCTTGGTCGGCAGGGATTGTTCCATTGTCCCCACTGAGCCGGTGGCAGACAGGGCTGTCCCGGCACACTGTGCCCTGTGAGCTCTCTGTTCTCTTCTATGGGGATCGGAAGAGCACGTACCATCTGTCCGTGTTCATCCAATCCGCTCTGCAGATGGCTAGAAAAATTGGATTTCCCTCCGTCTACAGAATCGGACAATTGTGGTGGCACCCGATATCGTCCGCCTCCGCAACAGTCCGATTCTGCAGACGGAGTAAAAACCTATTCTATCCGTCTGCAGAGCCGATCGGATGGACACAGACAGACAGTCCGTGCTCGTCCGATCACCATAGAGGAGAGTGGAGAGCTGACAGGGCGGTCCCTGCACAGTGTGCGGAGACCGCCCTGTCCGCAGCCGGCTCAGCGGGGACAACGGAGCAATCCCGCTGAGCGAGCGGATCATCACGGGGCAGATCATTACTGATCCGCCCCGTGTGAAAGGGGCCAAAGATGGGCACTGAGTGCGGTAAACAGTTCTGAAATATTTGGCTAGATGGAGAAAGTGCAAAAGATGTCGCCATGTACACTCCACTGTGTAGATGGGGTAATCTCCCACTGGGCCAAGTCTCTCAACCTAAACAATGCTAGCACCCAATCAGAAAGTTCAGGTATTGTGAGAGCAAGTGGGGCCAAGTAGCAACATGTATAAGCTTGGGACAGTGGGAGATTCTTCTGTGCGTACAGTTCAGTGTACATGGAGGAATCTGGGGTTTGTTGTAAACATTAGTTCGTGTAGGTAAAACATTAAGTAGTGTAGGTAAAACATTAAGTAACATTACACAACAAGAAAAATACAACCGTCATATCACTGCCATAGGAATACTATAAGTTTTCATATATTGAATAATTAGGGTTACGCAGGGAAGAATGGCTTGGTTCACTGCCAACATCTATGGGTGATCCTGAATGGGAAGATGAGGGTGAAGACACTGGGTGTGGCTGCACATGCATCCTTTGGTAACCAGGATTAGACGGGTAAGATGTATACAGTGGTGGGGGTCCTACATAAGGGTTAATGGCAGATGTTGTGTCATGGCACTGCTGACTGGGCATTGGTCTACTGAAAGACCCACTAGGTGAATTAAAACCCATAGCCCATGGCTGAAATTTAGGATATGGGCGTTGCTCTTTGCAAGCGGACACAATATACGTTAAATAGGCATGTATATCACCCCTGACCTCAGTGCGCTTATCTGCAGGAATCTCCCTGATTACACAAAGCAACATTCTTAAAAACATAACATCGGGGTCTGAGATGTTGAGGAATTCATCATCTTTTGCCTGGTTTTGTGATTGGTTTCTCATTTCTTCAATGATACGGTTGAAATATTCCTCAAAAGGTGTCTCTTGTTGAGTACGTGTTCGACGGGTGGTAGTAGTAGACCGGACTCTCCTATCTGGATTTGCCTGCAATATTATAATATATAGATTATGCATCTGATACTGAGGTCACACTGAACAGCATATGATGGCTTGCACAAATATTGCAGCACCTGTTTAGAATAGATCACACACAGGTACTTGTTTTGTTGCAAAAACCTGATCTCACTGAAGACCTCCAAAGCCAGAAGAACAAGTCACACCTTGCCCAAAAAACAAGTCGTTGTTGTTTCTACAACATTTGTGCCAACACCAGCTGCCTTTTCAAAATGTAACGTCTTTTGTGGACAGAAATTGTGACATTTTTAAAATACATACCGCAGGTTCTTGAGTGGATGGATGATATTCTTGGGATGACACTGTTTCTGTGGTTTCTTGACTGGTGTCAGCGTCTCCTGATGGTGATGGCGACGAACTTTCGCGCCTTGCGCTTGCTCTCACAGGGACACTTGACACAGTTCTAGGTAACAATAAAGATTACACGTTTAAAAAAAAAGTGAACATGAATATGCCTTTAATGGTCACAAATCGCTAAGTAAAATAAATGGATATACTTACGTGCGCATCTCAGTGGTGCGCCTCAAAAAAGACAAAGCCTCTGCATGGGGGTTAGGCCTGCGACGAGTTGAGGGTGCTCCGCTTCTCTCCGCAGCCTTCTCTTCGTTGACTTCTTTTTTGTAACGGTCGCGCAGGGACCTCCAACGTGTATAAACCTCCTTTCCTGCAATATATAAAAAAAACATACAATGGCCTGGTCATTAGGGGGTAAAATCTTTACTAGGATGCATGTGTACCCTGCTGCATAGACACAACAAACCTTGCACTCACCTCGGTTATCCTGTTCAGTTGCAGACATCTCGTCCCAGTTCGG
This sequence comes from Lithobates pipiens, assembly GCF_037356315.1. NCBI lineage: Eukaryota > Metazoa > Chordata > Amphibia > Anura > Ranidae > Lithobates > Lithobates pipiens. The sequence continues at coordinate 92,912,209 of NW_027507788.1, read as the reverse complement.
TGTGACATATTTGTAGACTTCTTCCCACTTTGCTCTCTTCAGCACTCGGTCTGCATATCCTGGGCATTCTGAGTCCCATAACTCTGGTCGGGCTTGCACCAGTGCGATGATGGCCTCGTGTGAGATGTCTCTTGCCGCCATGCTGTCTTCTCCCCTTTCATCCCTCTCAACTTCCTGTGTCATTTCCCAGGTACACCTGCTGTATAGGATGTGCTTCCGGGTTTTTTTTTTCTTCTTTCACGCTGCTGGCCGCAATTGACACAAAAGACTGCGATTACCTGCGGTTATGTGCTTATAGCTGCGCTACATCGCACCTGGACGCATACAATTCTATTTTTTCTATTCGCACCGAACCGCATGTAACGAAATCGCCGCTAAACGCTGTGTGTGAATGGGGCCATAGGAAAGCATTGTGTGCTTTTAGCTGCGGTAGAAATGAAGAAAATCCGCAGCTAAAAGCACCATTCTATCCGCCCGTGTGAAAGGGGCCTTAAAAATGTTTCCAGGTTATTTTGAAAACCAAATAAATTGCAAAAAGAAATTAAGTACTGTAGTTTAATGCCATTCCACGTGCAAATTTAATGTGTGACATGTTACATACATTTATTTACTTGGCGTAACATCATCTTTCATATTTCTCAAAAAATATATATTGTGTATATATTGTGTTTTGCTTTTTCTTTTTTTATTCATTTAAAGCGGGAGTCCGCCAGGAGTCCGCGTTTTTTTTTTTTTTTTTAAAGCCAGCAGCTACAAATACTGCAGCTGCTGACTTTTAAAATAGTGACACTTACCTGTCCAGCGCGCCCGCGATGTCGGCACCCGAAGCCGATCTCTAGATCGTCTCTCGGGTCCTGCCGCCGCCATCTTGGGTATGGGAATCAGGAAATGGAGCCTTTCGGCTTCATTTCCCGGTTCCCTACTGCGCATGCGCGAGTCGCGCTGCGCAATAAGGATGGTCCCCGCTGCCTCTGGCACTTGCGGAAAGGGGCGGGCACTTGCGGAAAGGGGTGTAATCTACGCCCCTTTCCGCAGAGAGCTATCCCGGAAGTGGGTGCAGATACCTGTACTGTACAGGTATCTGCACCCCCCTCCCCCCTGAAAGGTGCCAATTGTGGCGCCGGAGGGGGGGAGGGTTACGATGAGCGGAAGGTCCACTTTAGGGTGGACCTCCGCTTTAAGAGTATGTTTTCCAAAATAATTAAAAAGATATTTTCTACTTTTTGTTATAAGAAAAATCAAATAAACTCAATTTTAGTCATACATTTATGCCAAAATGTATTCAGCCACATGTCTTTAGTAAAAAAAAATGTCAATAAGCGTATATTTATTGGTTTGCGCAAAAGTTATAGCATCTACAAACTAGAGTACATTTTCTGGAATTTACACAGCTTTTAATTTATGACTGCCTTTCTTGAGGTGCTAAAATGACAGGGCAGTACAACCCCCCCCCCCCCCCGCATGACCCCATTTTGGAAAGTAGACACCCCAATGAAATTGCTGAGAGGCATGTTGAGCCCATTGAATATTTTTTTTGTCCTAAGTGATTGAATAATGACAAAAAAAAAATGTTTACAAAAAGTTGTCACTAAATGATATATTGCTCACACATGCCATAGTTATATGTGGAATTTCACCCCAAAATATATTCTGCTGCTTCTCCTGAGTATGGGGATACCACATGTGTGGGACTTTTTGGGAGCCTAGCTGCATACGGCACCCTGAAAACCAATCACTGCCTTCAGGATTTCTAAGGGTACAAATTTTTGATTTCACTCCCAAATTACCCCATTTTGAAAAGTAGACACCCCAAGCTATTTGCTGAGTGGCATGTTGAGTCCATGGAATATTTTATATGTTGCCACAAGTTGCGGGAACATTACAAACTTTTTTTTTTTTTTTTTTGCATAAAGTTGTCACTAAATTATATATTGTTCACGCATGGCATGGTTATATGTGAAATTACACCTCAAAATACATTCTGCTGCTTCTCCTGAGTACGAGAATACCACATGTGGGGGACTTTTTGGGGGCCTAGCAGCGTACGGGACCCCGAAAACCAATCACCGCCTTCAGGATTTCTAAGGGCATTCATTTTTTATTTCACTGAGCCTGAATCTGACAGATGAGTGACTTCCTCTTCACTATCTGTCATGCTCAGAAACGTGTAGGCCTCTTCACTAGTGTACCTTCCCTTTGCCATTTTGGGCTCTAAATTTAGTGGTACACTAGTGAGATTTACAGGTAAAAAAGCACCTAGGCTGTCAGCAACTGTATAAAACGCTGCCAAAAAAAAACTGTTAGCGATCGCAGGGATCAGGTCTGACTCTGTGAAAGCTGCAGTTATGTGTTTAGTGTTTTGTAAGTGACAGTGATCGATCGATACTGCACTTGGGTGGGCTGGGCGGAGGGGCAAAACGCAGGTGCTAGCAGGTATCTGAAATGATCCCGCTAACAATGCGTTTTTTGGAACCCCAAACTGCTGGGGACACTAGTATAGATCTGATCAGATCACTTAAACAGTGATCACTGGTGAAAGGGTTAACACTAGAGGCAATCAGGGGGTTAAAACCTTTATTAGGTAGTATATGTGGGTACCTAACGCTATAAAAACCTGGCGGTGAACCTAAAAAATAACTAGCTACCTAGCGGCACCAGTGACACTAATGCAGTGATCAGAAAAACGATTGCTTAGTGACACTGGCAAAAGGGGGTGAAAGGGTTACCTGGGGGCAATCAAGGGGTTAAACCTTTATTAGGGGGGGGGGTAGGGGGCTACCCTGGACCTAACACTAACTGCCCTGACACTTTTTACAGTCACAACTGACACTAAATGCAGTGATCAGTAAATAAATGATCACTGCAATCAGTGACACTGTGACTGGGAGGGGGGAGGGGTGATCAGGGGGTTACTGGGGGTGAAAGTGTGCCTATGTGTACCTACATCTCAGTGTAGTGTTGGTGCACTTACTATGATGTCTTCTCTCCTCACCGTCCGGTCAAAAAGACTGCCACGAGGAGAGTGACATCACTTCCTCCAGCTTCTCATTCGGCAGGAGCTATCGCGATTGGATGGAAACCAACGGCCATCCCCTCATCCCGGATCGCTCCTGAAACGAACCGGACCACCGCAGCCAGCGGGTACGTGCTTGTGCCTGTCCGTGCCATTGTGCTGATGTATAATTACATGCGGTGCTCCTTAAGTGGTTAATTAATGTATGTCGCCAACCTATTCAACTTTCTATACCATAGACATGACTGTTAAATTTTTGCTGATGGCAATATTTCTGTATACTCTCTATGTCTGGAAATGTACAGTATGTCAGTTATTCATTCCTCTGATAATCTGTTAATTAACTACCTCTCGCCCGCCCTATAGCCGAATGACGGCCGTAGAGCAGGCGGGTTCCTTCGAGCGGTCGTCCCTGGACGTCCTTGTGTTTACTTCCGCAATGCGCGCCGCCGGGGGCGCGCATCGCGGAAGTTTTGTATTCGCCGTGTCTCCCGGAGACAGGCAAACATAGATCGCCGTGAATGGCCAATCAAAGCGGCCGTTCACAGCGCGATCGCAGCTGCCAATGGGAGATGATCTCAAATGTAAACATATGAGATCATCTTCCATTGCCGTGTCTCTCCCTCCTCACACAGAGACAGCGTGTCAGGAGAGAGAGGATCTGTGAGTGATATATTGTATACTGTGACTAACACTGTCAGCCCCAGTGCCAACTGTCAGCCCCAGTGCCAGTGCCATCTGCCATCTGTCAGCCCAGTGCCATCTGCCAGTAGTGCCAATGCCACCTGCCAGTGCCACCTGCCAGCGCCAGTGCCACCTGCCAGCGCCAGTGCCACCTGCCAGCGCCAGTGCCGTCAGCCCCAGTGCCGCCAGTGCTGCCAGTGCGAGTGCCACCTGCCAGCACCAGTGCCACCTGCCAGTGCCACCTGCCAGTGCCACCTGCCAGCCCCAGTGCCACCTGCCAGCCCCAGTGCCATCCGTCGGCCCCAGTGCCATCCGTCGGCCCCAGTGCCATCCGTCAGCCCCAGTAGTGCCAGTGCCACCAGTGCCACGTGCCAGTGCCACCTGCCAGCGCCAGTGCCACCTGCCAGCGCCATCTGTCAGCCCCAGTGCCGTCAGCCCCAGTGCCGTCAGTGCCAGTGCCGCCAGTGCCAGTGCCACCTGCCAGCACCAGTGCCACCTGCCAGCCGCAGTGCCATCTGCCAGCCCCATTTGCCAGAGCAATTAGCCAGAGCAAATAGCCAGCACCATCTGCCAGTGCCATCTGCCAGTGCCAGCCCCAATGCCATATGTGGGCATTTCCATTGTCCTGGTGCTCCAGGGCCTTCAAAACTGTAATAGGTGGTTGAGAAATGAAATGTGTAATTTATGCTCCTAGAACGCCTGATGGTGCCATTTCAATATTGGGCCTCTGTATGTGGCCAGGCTGTGTAAAAGTCTCACACATTTGGTATCGTAATACTCAGAAGGAGTAGCAGAACGTATTTTGAGGTGTAATTTGTGGTATACACATGCCATGTGAGAGAAATAACCTATTACATTGAAAATTTTGTGAGAAAAAAAAAAAAAAAAACCCTTCATTTTGCAAACAATTGTGGGAAAAAGATGACAACATCAAAAACCTCACCATGCATCTTAGTAAATACCTTGGAATGTCTACTTTCAAAAAAGGGGTCATTTGGGGGGTATTTGTACTTTCCTGACTTGTTCGGGTCGCAAGAAATGAGATAGGCCACCAGTACATCAGGTGTGATCAATTTTTTATGATTCGCACCACAGCTTGTAGACTCTCTAACTTTCACAAAGACCAAATAATATCCACTAATTTGGGTTATTTTTGCCAAAGACATGTAGCAGTATAAATTATGGCCAAAATTTATGATAAAAAAAATATAATTTGCAAAATTTTATCACAGAAACAAAGAAATATGCGTTTTTTTTCAAAAATTTTTTGCAAATTATTAATTTTTCTTTATAAATTTTGGCCACAATTTATACTGCTACATATCTTTGGTAAAAATAACCCAAATTAGTGGATATCATTTGGTCTTTGTGAAAGTTAGAGAGTCTACAAGCTGTGGTGCGAATCATAAAAAAATTGATCACATCTGGTGTACTTGTGGCCTCATTTCTTGCGATCCGAACAAGCCAGGAAAGTACAAATACCCGCCAAATGACCCCTTTTTTGAAAGTAGACATTCCAAGGTATTTAGTAAGAGGCATAGTGAGGTTTTTGGTCTCATTTTTTCCCACAATTCTTTGCAAAATGAAGATTTTTTTGTTTTTTATTTTTTTTCCCACAAAATTGCCATTGTCATAGGTTATTTCTCTCACATGGCACGTGTATACCACACATTCTGCTACTCCTCCTGAGTATTAAGATACCACATGTTTGGGACTTTTGCACAACCTGGCCACTTAGAGAGACCCAATATGCAGGGAGCGCCATCACATGTTCTAGGAGCATAAATCACACATCTAACTTGTTGACTACCTATTACACTTTAGAAGGCCCTGGGGCACCAGGACACTTACCAGTCCCGGAGTCCAGCAATGCAGGCACCGCAGCTGATGTTTCCATCAGCCAGTTGCGGCCCGTCCATAAGGGGAGCCTGGGCACCGCCCCCTCCCTCCTGTAGTCACAGAAAAAAAAAAGTAAAAAAAAAAAAAAAAAGTCATTTAACATAGTGCACTGTGGCGCCACGTCGATGAGGTCACAAGATTGCATTCATGGCGCTTCATTTGCAGGCATTTAACCCGCCTTGCGTAGCAATACAGAACGCTGACTTGCTTCCGCCCATAAAATCACTGTGATTCTACGGGCGGGAGTATTGTTGTTCAAACCCAGGCAGGTCACTTCCGGGTTTCATGAAGCATCCGAAAGCCGGAAGTGACGTCGGCGGCTCTGTTCCTCAGCCCGAGCGAAGCTGCAGTAAGGTGAGGACCACCTGAAACGTTCTAAGGAAAAAAAAGATTCTGATGCTCAATGGTTGCTATTTGGGTTCTGAGACATGATATCATTGATAAGTTAACAGGATTGCTTAGATGTTACCCTAGTTGTTTGATAATATATAAAAAAAAAAAAAAGACAACCATGAGAGATGCTGTATCTGTTGTTGTGGCCTGGGTAGCATCTGATGACGCACATGGACGGCATCTGATGGGGCACACAGGCAGCATCTAATGGGCCCCACTGGCAGCATCTAATGGGCCCCACTGGCAGCATCTGATGGGCTGCACTGGCAGCATCTGATGGGCCGCACTGGCAGCATCTGATGGGGCACAATGGAGGCATCTGATGGGCCACACTGGTGGCATCTAATGGGCCACACTAACAGCATCTGATGGGACACAGTAGCAGCAATTGACGGTCACTCTGGTAGCATCTGATGGGGCCCAGTAGCGGCAATTGATGGGCACACTGGCAAAAATTGATGGGCACAGTGGCTGTGTTTGATGGCACAGTGGCTGCGTTTGATGGCACAGTAGCTGCAATTGATGTTTTTTTTTTCAGTTTGTTTGCGCCCCCCCCCCCCCAAAAAAAAATTTGAGCACCAGCCGCCACTGCCATCAGCTGTGGGGTGCTGCCCCCACCATTGCAGGTAAACAAAATAAATAGGAAAAAATAAAAGCGCCCGTATCCCTCCATGCCCGCATGCAGAAATGAACACGTACGCAATTTGCACACTCGTATGTAAATGCTGTTCACACCTCACAAGTGAAGTGTCACCGATAACTTTAGAGAGAGCAATAATTCTAGCGCTAGACCTCCTTTTCAAAATAACCTAGAATTTTTTTAAAGCATTGTCTATTGTGTTTTTGTGCATTAAAATTCAAAGTAGTGCCCATGGAGCCTGGGACTAATAGATTGCAATTCAGACCCCTTATCTAGATTAAGGTTGCCACCTTTTCTTCAAGTCAAACCCGAACACTTCAGTGTCACACATCAATTTTTATTCATTGTATGCATAGATAAAACTATGCATAGATTTTGCTATTAAATAACATTTCTAATCATATTTAGTTAATCACAAGAGTCCCCCTTTACATCAGAGTTTGCAGACTGTAAGGCGGGACTCTGATGTAAGGGATGCTCTGGTGTATGGAGAGGACTCTGATGTAATGGGGAACACTGTGGACTCTGGTGTAAGGGGGAGCTCTGATGTAATGAGTGCTCTGAGAACCCCCATTTACCTTAGCATACTCCCTTAGAGGTCACGGAGCTCGCGGCAGGCGTGCGCAGGCACAATGGGAAATTTAAAGTGACGCACGGGTACGTTACTTTGCCCAGCCGTGCCATTCTGCCAACATATAAGTACAGGAGCCGGCCGGGAACCGTTTAATAAAATGCACCCGGGAAATGATCCGACAGTGCGGCCGGCTGGTCACAGAGGCAACCAGAGCTCTGTGACAAAGTTCCAGATTGTCTCTGATCACCTCTATGGCCTTGGAGGACCGAAGCAACGTCCTGACATCACTTCCGATCTAGGGCGTTAGTAAATCTTTTTTTTTAATCTTTTCCTTTTAAAAAAGGTAAAGAGGAGATTTGGGGTCTTTTTGAACCCAGAACTCTCCATAAAGAGGACCTGTCATCCTTATTTCTATTACAAGGGCTGTTTAAATTCATTGTAATAGGAATAAAAGTGATTAAAACATTTTTTTTAAAGGGTCAGTGTAAAAATAAAATAAAGAAGAAAAAAAATGAAAGCGCCCCATATCCCTCCATGTGAAACAAACACATATGCAAATAGCACACGCACATGTAAATGCTGTTCGCGCCTCATATGTGAAGTATCACCACAAACAAAGAGAGAGCAATAATTCTTGTGCTAGACCTCCTCTTTAAGGTAAATCGGTAAACTGGAAACAATTTCTTTGGCTTTCAAAATAACCTGGAAACATTTTTAAAGCATTGCCTATGGAGATTTTTACGTACTGTAGTTTGATGCCATTGCACATGCAAATTTAAAGTGTGACATGTTAGATACATCTATTTACTTGGCGTAACATCATCTTTCATATTTCTAAAAAAATATATATTGTGTATATATTGTGTTTTGCTTTTTTTTTTATTATTCATTTAAGAGTATGTTTGTAAAATAATTACGTTTGAAAAACTGCTGCGCAAATACCGTGTAACACAAAAAATTAAATAAAAATTATATATATATATATATATATATATATATATATATATATATATATATATATATACACACATCTCATGTTTGGGCTTAAGTAATTTTTTTGCATAAAAAAACAATTTAAGCTTGTAAACAAAAAGTGCCAGAAAAGGCTTAGCCTTCAAGTGGTTAAATGAATGAGTTATGGTAATTAACCCTTTGCTTAGTATCACTTTAATGTATGTCACCAACCTATTCAACTTTCTATACCACAGACATGACTATTAAATTTTTGCTGATGGCGATATTTCTGTATACTCTCTATGTCTAGAAATGTACAGTATGTCAGTTATTCATTCCTCTGCTAATCTGTTAATTAAGAGATTAAAAAAACAAACAAACAGTAATGGGTTTTGGGAAGTGAGATATGGACATTACAATCACAGTAATTGCACTTATATGGCTGAATTTGAAAAGCTTTGCAGGCAGATGAGAATGTTTTTTTATAGTTCTGTAAACAACATTTTCAAATCTCTGCACTCTACTGAAAAATAACTGCCACTGTTGTCATAGCAACAGGTCAGCTGACTTGTCACCAAGCTCCACTCACTGTGACAGTTATATAGCCTCAGGCAGTCCTGCAGGCATCAGATCATTTGATCGGTTGAAGAGAGAGGACGCGTTTTTCTTGTGCTCTGAAGATTTGCTCATTATTTATTAATGACAAGGCTAAACATGAGAAGAATGAAGGTTTATCACGTTCAGAAGGTTTATCTGAACAATATGAAAAAGGAATTTCAACAGGACAATGCTACTGCCCCAAAAAGGAGAGGGTGTAGTGCAATTGTACAGAGGGCTAAGACAATTTTAAGCAGAGTCTTAACCTGTTTTCATCAAAAACAGAGAGGAATAGAGGATATAGGTGAGTGTTGTAATAGGGGACAGGACATACAATATAATGTATGAGGTATAAATATACATATACACACACACAGCATGTTCCCTTTATTACAAAGACATTTTTCAGTCTTCAGTGTGGTGGTGACAGTTGGAATCAGAACACCCGGACATTTTGTAACGCCAACCTCCAACATCAATATCCAAAAATCCCAATGTATTACAATGGCGGCTATTCACATAAGCGCTCAGACCTCTGTAGCTCTAAGCCTGAAGCTTCAGTAGCCAAGTGAATTACTTTTGAGGCAGATTTGAGTCCATTTGGCCGCATAGAATTTTAATGGGAATGCCTAAATCATTTTTTCAATTTTTGGAAAAACAACTCGTCTCCTCCCCCCCAGAGCTTTCCCATGGCTAAAACAGAAACCTGAATTCTTGAATATACATGTACATACGTGTAAAATGCTTGAAACCCGTTTATAAATCACTGGTATATGAAGGCAAAAATGCCTGAAAATGGCTTTTTTGGCCATTTTTGGAGACATTTAGGAGGGGATTTACTAAAACTGGTGCAGCTGTGTATAGTAACCAATTCTTGGGAACAGAGGGGCGCCAGACTGAGTGCAGTATAAATCATATATTTAATAATTATTAAAAATGAAAATAAATATTATTAAATATACGATTTATACTGCACTCAGTCTGGCGCCCCTCTGTTCCCATTTCTACACAGAGCTCATCGCTTCAATCTAAGACCCGGTTCACACAGGGGCAACTCCGATCCGACGTCAGGTTGCCCCTAGTCGTCTCAAGTCGCGCTACATGTAAAAATAAATGTAAGTGAATGAGAGCCGTCTTAATGCACACTACTGAAGTCGCTCAGACTTCAGAAAAGGTTCCTGTACTACTTCTATCCGACTTCTAGATGACTGGTACTCATTGATTGCAATGGAAGTGGCTTCCAAGTCGGATCTCCGTCTATATTGAGGCGACTCTCACAGAATTATCAGCTCTCGAGAGGGAACTCCACGCCAAATTTATATAAAAAAAAAAAAACGGCATGGGTTCCCCCTCCGGGAACATACCAGGCCCTTAGGTCTGGTATGGATTTTAAGGGGAACCCCCTACGCCGAAGAAACGGCATGGGGGCCCCCCCAGATCCATACCAGACCCTAATCCGAGGGCGAAGCCTGGCCAGTCAGGACGCGGGTGGGGACGAGCGAGCGCCCCCCCCTCCTGGACCGTACCAGGCCATGTGCCCTCAACATGGGGGGGTTGGTGCTTTGGGGAAGGGGGGCACTCTGCTGCCCCCCACCCCAAAGCACCTTGTCCCGATGTTGATGAGGACAAGGGCCTCTTCCCGACAACCCTGGCCGTTGATTGTCGGGGTCTGCGGGCGGGGGGCTCATCGGAATCTGGGTTCCAAGTTGCCACCAAAAGTCGCGTTGGAAGTCGTGTTGCCCCTGTGTGAACCGGCTCTCAGGGAGCTGCCTCCAGGTGCTAATCATTCAAGATCTCGGATCATTTATGGACATTATGTTTTAAACAAATGTTTTAATATTATGTGTGCTTATTCACACACATTTTATGTATACCTATATTCCAGTTGTTATATAATTTTATGTTATCACCATATCTAGCGCCGCTGTTCACCCCTGTATAGTATATTAACAAAGCAAGTCTAAAGTGTAAAGGCTTTTAAAAGTGTCACCTATTGATAATAAAAATGCACATTATTTGTCACCATTGCACGGATGTGTGCAATTTTAAAGCGTAACATGTTTGGCATCTATTTACTCGGTGTAACATCATCCTAAAAAAAATAAATAAATCATGAAGACCCATCAAAACGCAAGTAAAAAAAAGAACAAAAACAATAAAATAATAAATAATAATAAATAATATAAAAACACATGATTATGCAACAGCACTAGTAAACCTAGGCTTATAGTATGTCCATCTATGAGATTTGTTTACATGAAAAATGATGCCTGCTTTAACCACTTTTAGACCGGACCATTTTGCTGGCTTAAGACCAGACACTTTTTGCGATTCTTCACTGCATCGCTTTAACTGACAATTGCGTGGTTGTGCGATGTGGCTCCCAAACAAAACTGACATCCTTTTTTTCCCACAAATAGAACTTTCTTTTGGTGGTATTTGATCACCCCTGCGGTTTTTATTTTTTGCGCTATAAACAAAAATAGAGCGACAATTTTGAAAAAAACACATTTTGTACTTTTTGGTATAATAAATATCCCCCAAAAATATATAAAACAATTTATTTTTCCATCAGTTTAGGCCGATACGTATTCTACTACATATTTTTGGTTAAAAAAATATCGCAATAAGCGATTATTGATTGGTTTTCGCAAAAGTTATAGCGTTTACAAAATAGGGGATAGTTTTATGGCATTTTTATAAAAAAAAAAATTTTTTTACTTGTAATGGCGGTGATTTTTATTGTGACTGCAACATTATGGCGGACACATCAGACATTTTTGACACATTTTTGGGACCATTGTCATTTATACAGCAATCAATGCTATACAAATGCAGTGATTCCTGTGTAAATGACACTGGCAGTGAAGGGGTTAACCAGGGGGTGGCAGTGTAGGGGTTAAGTGTCTCTAGGGGTGTGTTACTAACTGTGGGGGCTGGGCTTTGTGTTAGTGAACACTGATCTCTGCTCCAATCACATGGAGCAGAGATCAGCGTCACTTGTTGATAGGCAGAACGGGGAGATGCTGTTTACAATGGCATCTCCCCGTTCAGCCGCCCCGTGAGACGATCGCGGATATCCCCGCGGCGATCGAGTCCATGGGACCCGCGACTGGACTCACGGGGGCCCTGACCGGCGCACGAGCGCAGCCAGCGGCGCGCACGCGATGGCAGGGCAGCATATAAAAATGGACGTATCTGTACGCCAATATGCCGATGTACATTGGCGTGCGCCGGTCGGGAACTGGTTAAAGCGGAGGTCCGCCCACCACTGCAGAGATGAAAAGCCAACAGCTACACATACTGCAGCTGCTGGTTTTTATTAATAGGACACTTACCAGTCCCGGAGTCCAGCGATGTCGGCACCGCAGCTGATGTTTCCATCAGCTGTGGGGTGCTGCCCCCACCATTGCAGGTAAACAAAATAAATACGAAAAAAATACAAGCGCACCCATCCCTCAATGCCCGCATGCAGAAATGAACACGTACGCAAGTCGCACACGCATATGTAAATGCTGTTCACACCTCACAAGTGAAGTATCACCGAAAACGTTAGAGAGAGAGAGAGCAATAATTCTAGCGCTAGACCTCCTTTTCAAAATAACCTGGAATTTTTTTAAAGCATTGTCTATGTGTTTTTGTGCATTAAAATTTCAAAGTAGTGTCCATGGAGCCTGGGACTAATAGATTGCAATTCAGACCCCTTATCTAGATTAAAGCGGGAGTTCCGGCATTTTTTTTTTAAAAGCCAGCAGCTACAAATACTGTAGCTGCTGACTTTTAAAATAAGGACACTTACCCGCCCAGCGCGCCGGCGATGTTGGCACCCGAAGCCGATGTCTCGATCATCTCTCGGGTGCTGCCGCCGCCATCTTGGGTATGGGAATCAGGGTATGGGAAGTGGAGCCTTGTGGCTTCATTTCCCGGTTCCCTACTGCGCATGCGCGAGTCGCGCTGCGCAAAAAGGATGGTCCAGCCGTCTCTGGGATCCGTGTGTTTCCCAGCAGACAGCAGGGGACCCGCGGGAAGTGGCGTAAATATCTGCAGATTCTGCGGACATCTATGCCGGAAGTGGGTGCAGATACCTGTACTGTACAGGTATCTGCACCCCCCCCCCTGAAAGGTGCCAATTGTGGCGCCGGAGGGGGGGAGGGTTCCAATGTGCGGAAGTTCCACTTTAGGGTGGACCTCCGCTTTAAGGTTGCCACCTTTTCTTCAAGTCAAACCCGAGCACTTCAGTGTCACTCATCAATTTTTATTCATAGTATGCATAGATAAAACTTTGCATAGATGTTGCTATTAAATAACATTTCTAATCATATTTAATCACAAGAGTCCCCCTTTACATCAGAGTCCGCAGACTATAAGGCGGGACTCTGATGTAAGGGATGCTCTGGTGTATGGAGAGGACTCTGATGTAATGGGGAACACGGTTGGCTCTGGTGTAAAGGGGAGCTCTGATGTAATGAGTGCTCTGAGAACTCTGATTTACCTTAGCATACTCACTTAGAGGTCACGGAGCTCACAGCAGGCGGGCACGGCTTTTAAAAAGGTAAAGAAGACATTTGGGGTCTTTTTGAACCCAGAACTCTCCGTAAAGTGAACCTGTCATCCTTATTTCTATTACAAGGGCTGTTTAAATTCATTGTACTAGGAATAAAAGTGATTAAAACATTTTTTTTTAAAGGGACAGTTTAAAAATAAAATAAATAAGAAAAAAAATGAAAGCGCCCCATATCCCTCCATGCCTGCATGCAGAAACGAACACATATGCAAGTCGCACACGCACACGTAAATGCTGTTCGCACCTCACATGTGAAGTATCACCACAAACGTTAAAGAGAGAGCAATAATTCTAGTGCTAGACCTCCTCTTTAAAGGTAAACAGGAAACAAAAATCTCCAAAATGTTTCCAGGTTATTTTGAAAACCAAATAAATTGCAAAAAGAAATTAAAGTACTGTAGTTTAATGCCATTCCACGTGCAAATTTAAAGTGTGACCTGTTAGATACATTTACTTGGCGTAACATCATCTTTCATATTTCTCAAAAAATATATATTGTGTATATATTGTGTTTTGTTTTTTGTTTTGTTTTTATTTAAGAGTATGTTTTCCAAAATAATTACGTTTGAAAAACTGTTGCGCAAATACCGTGTAACACAAAAAATTTATATTATCACCATTTTATTCCCAAGGGTCTCTGCTAAAAAAAATAATATATATATATATATATATATATATATATATATATATATATATATATATATATATATATATATATATATGTATGATGTTTCAGGTTAAGTGATTTTTTTTATCATAAAATATCGATTTAAGCTTATAAACAAAAAGCTCCAGAAAAGGCTTAGCCTTCAAGTGCTTGGTAGTGCTTCAAGTTATGGTAATTAATCCTTTGCTTAGTATCACTTTAATTAATGTATGTCACCAGCCTATTCAACTTTCTATACCACAGACATGACTATTAAATTTTTGCTGATGGCAATATTTCTGTATACTCTCTATGTCTAGAAATGTACAGTATGTCAGTTATTCATTCCTCTGCTAATCTGTTAATTAAGAGATTAAAAAAAACAAACAAACAGTAATGGGTTTTGGGAAGTGAGATATGGACATTACAATCACAGTAATTGCACTTATATGGCTGAATTTGAAAAGCTTTGCAGGCAGATGAGAATGTTTTTTTTATAGTTCTGTAAACAACATTTTCAAATCTCTGCACTCTACTGAAAAATAACTGCCACTGTTGTCATAGCAACAGGTCAGCTGACTTGTCACCAAGCTCCACTCACTGTGACAGTTATATAGCCTCAGGCAGTCCTGCAGGCATCAGATCATTTGATCGGTTGAAGAGAGAGGACGCGTTTTTCTTGTGCTCTGAAGATTTGCTCATTATTTATTAATGACAAGGCTAAACATGAGAAGAATGAAGGTTTATCACGTTCAGAAGGTTTATCTGAACAATATGAAAAAGGAATTTCAACAGGACAATGCTACTGCCCCAAAAAGGAGAGGGTGTAGTGCAATTGTACAGAGGGCTAAGACAATTTTAAGCAGAGTCTTAACCTGTTTTCATCAAAAACAGAGAGGAATAGAGGATATAGGTGAGAGTGTTGTAATTAGGGTTGCCACCTGTCCAGGATTCACCCGGACAGTTCGGGTTTGGCATCATGCGTCCAGGTTTCAGCCTGCCTGAAACCCGAACACATTATTGAGACTGGACGATGGCTTCCCAGAAGGGTTGCTATCTGCATTTGTTTAAGCTGAGAGTGTCCTTTACACTCCGTTTCACGCTGCCCAAAGCCATTATTAACAATCCTCCCCCCCCCCAAATACACGTACAGATGGGAGAGGAGCGAGGGCTCGATCTGCACCTCTTCCTCCCGCCCCTACCCCTCTGTCCACACTCCAATCCCCAGGGATGTGCCTCGGAAATGGAAAGTGGGTGCTGGAAATTTGAAGTCCAGCAGCCTCAGAGACATCTGGATGAAAGGTGCTGACTGCCAATGGGTAAGTGAGCTCACCATCCATCCCTGTTTGTGACTGAAGTCTCCCACCTTCTCTCTCCTGCCTCTGAGTGAGTACACTAAGGTAAAACAGGGTTCTCAGAGCACCCTTTACAGCAGAGTTCTCCTTTACACCAAAGCCACAGTGTTCCCCCTTACATCAGAGTTCTCAGTGTTTCCCCTTAGATCAGGGTTCCCAGAGCATCCCTTATGTCAGAGTCCCCAGAGTTCTCCCTTACATCAGAGTCTGCAGAATCCCCCCTTACAGTGGATGGGAACTCTGCGAGTTCAAATGTAAAAGGAGAACTCTGTGGACTCTGATGTAAATCGGGACTCTTGTTATTAACTTCATATGATTAGAAATGCTATTTAATAGCAAAATATATATATATAGTTTATATTAAAAAAAAAATAATAATAATTATGTGCGCCGCTAAAGTGTTCGGGTTTGACTTGAAGAAAAAGTGGCAACCCTAGTTGTAATAGGGGACAGGACATACAATATAATGTATGAGGTATAAATATACATATACACACACACAGCATGTTCCCTTTATTACAAAGACATTTTTCAGTCTTCAGTGTGGTGGTGACAGTTGGAATCAGAACACCCGGACATTTTGTAACGCCAACCTCCAACATCAATATCCAAAAATCCCAATGTATTACAATGGCGGCTATTCACATAAGCGCTCAGACCTCTGTAGCTCTAAGCCTGAAGCTTCAGTAGCCAAGTGAATTACTTTTGAGGCAGATTTGAGTCCATTTGGCCGCATAGAATTTTAATGGGAATGCCTAAATCATTTTTTCAATTTTTGGAAAAACAACTCGTCTCCTCCCCCCAGAGCTTTCCCATGGCTAAAACAGAAACCTGAATTCTTGAATATACAATGTACATACATGTAAAATGCTTGAAACCCGTTTATAAATCACTGGTATATGAAGGCAAAAATGCCTGAAAATGGCTTTGCTCAGGTGGGAATGCAGTCTGAACCCAAAATATGCCATTTTTGGAAACATATAGGAGGCATTTACTAAAACGGGTGGACCCAGAATCGGGTGTAGCTGTATATAGTAACCAATCAGCTTCTAGGTTTTAGCCTAGGTTCACACTGACTGCGGGAATCAAACTGTACAAGTTCAGCTGAACTGGCATAATTTCATTCCCGCATGTCAGTCTCGACTTCGGGGTGATTTCAGAGACATCTGTGCGGGTTTCTGCAGAGATGTCAATGGAAATTGTCCCCTAAAATCACCAAAAGTAGTACAGAAACAACTTTTGGGAATCGGTGCAGCTCCACGAATGCAATGCCATATTGCATGCCAACTCGCATCAATGTAAACCAGGGCTAATTGTCACCATTTAATTGAACAAACTGAAGTTAGAAACTGATTGGCTACTATACACAGGTACACCTGTTTTAGTAAATCTCCCCCATAGCACTTTCTTTTGGTGGTATTTAATAAGCTTCTCTTATTATTAAATTTACTAAAGGGGGGGGGGGGGGGGGGTAGAGACTAAAGAAGAAAAGAAAAAAAAAACCTTTCCCTTACATTCTATTATAAAACATCTCAAAGAGGGCATTCTGAAAACATTCAAAAATCTTCCCCTTTTTGTAAAGTGGCCACCCCAAGGTGATCTTGTTTTTTGACACTTTTTTTGGAAATAAAAAAAAATGCTGGTATTGAAGTGCCTAAAGTGTAATTAGCCTAAAAGAAAGTCACCGACTGAAGCCAAATGTAAGTCTTCCATTTTTATGGAGGATGAAATTGCATGGCACTGACACTGCGTTGTGTGCAATGACTAGATGTTATAGATACATCCATAGATACATAGAACACTTAAATACTTTATAGAGGAAGTAAACCTTGATGGGTTTTACTTCCTCTCGTTTCCCCTGTAAAGTAAAGATATACTAGCCTATTATGTGGCTGCAAACAAAGACCCCACCTGTTCCTGCTGGTGGCCACATCCATCTTGGCCCCTCTTCCTTCCGGGACCGCAGACTCTGGCTCTATGATTGTCCAGAGTTGCATGACGTCACTCCTGCGCGTGCACATGGGAGACGTCAGTTGCGGCACTTGCTGGTGAAGAAACGGCATGCAGGACCTTCACAGTTTCTTCACAGCGCATCGCTGAGCATCATTGGCGCACTACAAGGTAAATATCTCCTAAATGGCGCATGTTTAGGAGATATTTACAGTACCTATGAGCAGTGATTACAACTGCCAGGCCGGATGTGACGTCATAACGTCGCACCTGGGCCTCCGAGAGTGGTAGAGACTGCCAGGGACCATCTGGCCCTCAGCCTTCTCTATGGCTAACTTCCGGCACTGGAGGATTCCTTCTCGGGCTCCGGAAGTGGTTTAAGTGTTCGTAAAGGTATTTTTCCTAAAATAACAAACATATCATACCTGCTTTGTGCAATGGTTTTGCACAGAGCAGCCCTGATTCTCTTCTGGGGTCCCCGGAATGCACTCTACTCCCACCGCTGAGTGCCGCCATAGAAAGCCACTTGCTATGGGGGCACTCATGCGTCCTCCCTCCAGAGCACCGCTCTCTGCATCCATAAGACCGAGAGCATGGCTCAGCTTTTCCCCCTGATCACTGGCTATGACTGACAGCAGCAGAAGTCATTGCTTTCTTTTAGCAGATCAGTGCTTTTTGACCCCAAGATTCCAGTGCCCCTGAGATATCAGATAAGACTGCTATTTTTCAGGTGCATGCTGCTGCTGCTGCATGCATCTCAGCCAATGAGGAGTGAGGGATCTGTGAGAGCTGCTGCTCTCATGCACATCGCTGGATTGAGATCCGGCTAAGGTAAGAATTGGATGGGGAAGCTGCACACTGAAGGTTTTTTACCTTCATGTGTAAAAAAAAACCTTCAGCCTTTAAAACCACTTTAAACAATCCCACAACATTAATGATCAGTACCACTTTAGACCCCCATAATCAGAAACACAGAGCTGTGCTGGGAGCAACAGTGAGATCGCTCTCAGCCTAAAAACCTTAGATGCCATTTTTGCATATGTTAAACGTGTGGGTATTGCTATTAGGGCTCATCCTCAAAGTCATACACATGTATAATGTGATCGGCGTGAAGATCCCACCAGGAATAGCACTTCCTATCAGTAGCGTTGTCAATCTCATGGGCAGCCTTCAGCTGGACATTGTGTCTCATGGACCTCATAGAACCCAACTGTAGAAACACTACTAAGCAGGAAGCACAACCTGCATATGCAATGAACCGATATGTCTTCTCTTTTTTTAGCAGATCAGTGGTTTTGTACCCCAAAAGTACTGTTGGTGTATGTTGGAGACAGTAACACACAAAGGGCTAATATTTTTACATAACACAAATCACACTCACATGTGTAAATAAAAATCAGTTTTAATGTCAGCAGACTCAATGTAACATAAATTAAGAATGTGTAAATAAAATATTTTTTCTCTCTTTCTAGTGGCAAATGCTGATTCCTCCAACGTCAAATTGCTGGCTCTGCCGATTCCAATTAATGATGAGAGCAAGCCAGCTCCATTGTCTACATTCACGAATGTGGCTAAGCCAACCCCATTGGCATCAGCCAGCAGTGAAAGTCAAGGTCAACTACAGGATCAAGTCACCAGTGCATGCCAAGCACCATCGGCAGCAGCTATCATTGCTGGGGAGAGTAAACCATCCCCAGCAGGTCCCTTTACCAACGACTGCAGAGGTAAACATGTCACGGATACATCGTCAACACCACTGGCCCAATTCATCAGGACCATAAAGGAAAAGTCACATGGGCTGTCCATTGATGACTTCACATTCCATAAGCTACTTGGAGAAGGGGGCTATGGGAAGGTAAGCAAAAACAATTTATCCAAAGGCTTGTTCACAGCGCATGTTAATCTGAGCATGCATTTAAGTGCTTATTATTCACCTTATTAAACTTCTTTGTAAGGGTGAACAAGTTCTAAGGAATAAACTCTCCAGATATGCACATTTCTAGAGCAAGAGCAACCATGAGATCTAATAACAATGTCCTGTTTATCTACTTTAGGTTCTTCTGGCATCTCATCAAGCCACTGGCCAACAAGTGGCAGTAAAGATGGTCAGTAAGAGAAGACTGATTATGGAGGGCTCTGAAGAAATTCACACAGAGCTTCAGGTGCTAAAGAAAGTCCGAAAGAGTCCCTTTATAACCCGTCTCTACGGCTGCTTCCAAACAAAAGTAAGTCTTATTTTCTTTCACTTTTTTCATCACCTACCATTATTGTTCTCCATTACTGATGCAGAACTCCTAAAATAGTTGTTTATGCAAATGTTGACTTTTTTTTTTTGTTTACAAGTCTAAGGCTGGCCATAGATTGTTCAAATCTTGGCTGGTTCAGCAGGAACCGTCCAAGATTCAAACCTTGTATGGGCAGGCTGAATGTACCAAGCTGATCGATGGATCATCTCGTGTAAAACCAGCCTACCGGATTTTACTTGCATTTATTGCTAGCAGCTGCTATAGCGCCTAGCAATAACCACCGTCTACTCCCAGAGGGGATGGCGTCAATGTCTCGGCAGGAGGGTTTCCCCTGTCAGCACTGTCTGTGTTGATGGGGGAATCATACAAATTGCTTTCCTGCAACCACAGCTGTATATGGCTGGCTTTAAATTCACAAGTGTAAAAAATTGCTTCCCCCTCCCCCCCACCTCCTGAATATTACTCATTCAGGTACAGATTGTTGAATTGTGGGAGGGAGGGACTCAGGACTGGTGATTTGCATTCCTCTTTAAGGACAATTAACCAGAAAAGTAATGAAATTGCTGGATCAGCCTAACAGCCAGAAAGCTAGCATTTCCTTAAGGACAGTCTAGCGATGGCAACTTATATATTTTCTTGGTCTGGTTTTCCTTTTGAGATGGTGCAGTAGAGCTGCCACGACTAAGAAAATACGTCGACGTGCGTTCTGGGTGTCGATGTGTCACAGTGGTGGCAGTGCTTAATATCTAGCGCTGCCCTCTGTGCCGCCATCCCCCTCTCTTCTCCCCCTCTGTGCCGCCGTCCCTAGGGGTGCAACGGATCATCACCGATCCGTGATCCGAGCGCACATGCAACGATCCGCGGAGCGCTCCGCGGTCTTGGCCTTAGGAGAGGCCGCGGCTTCGGCCTAGCTTCGAAGCAGCGGGCATCTTTCTACACCCAGACGTTTACAATGTGATCGCTCCGACGGACGCCGGTTTCTCTCTCTCCCCTCTCTGTACTGATCTGTGCAGTGGAGGGGAGAGGTCGGATGGAAGCAGCCATCCCTCCATATCCAGCCGATACTCTGCCAGCCCGATACGCTGCAAAACAATACTCTGCTGCAAAACAATACTCTGCTGCAAAACAATACTCTGCTGCAAAACAATACTCTGCTGCAAAACAATGCAATACTCTGCCCGCCAATACAGTACAATACTCTGCCCGCCAATACAGTACAATACTCTGCCCGCCAATACTCTGCCAGCCAATACATTACTCTGCCCGCCAATACTCTGCCAGCCAATACAATACTCTGCCCGCCAATACTCTGCCAGCCAATACAATACAATACTCTGCCCGCCAATACAATACTCTGCCCGTCAATACAATACAATACTCTGCCCGTCAATACAATACAATACTCTGCCCGTCAATACAATACAATACTCTGCCCGCCAATACAATACTCTGTAATACAATACTCTCAAGGTTATCCAAAGAATTAATTAGCTAATCAAAAAAAAAAAACACTAGATTCATTAAAAAATAAAAATAAAAAAAATAATCGGATAGTCGTTGACTAATCGAAAAAATAATCGATAGATTAGTCGACAGACAAATTAATCGTTAGTTGCAGCTCTATGGGGCAGAGCTAATTCTGAGAACACTGGAAGCCAATTGTAAATTGTCCCAACTTTATAGATATGAACCCACACTGCACAGTCTCCTGGGGTGTGTCTCTATAAATCCCCCCACCAAACGATATATATAGTCTAACCTGTATCCCTTCTTTTCACACAGGATCACCTTTTTTATGTGATGGAGTTCCTGAGCGGAGGAGACTTACATACTCTGATGGAAAGGGAAGGACGAATCGAAGGGGAAAAATTAAGGTAAGTGTCATACAGAGGGGCGTGACCAGAAGTGTATGAGGATGTTGGTGTGAGTGTGAGAGCGATGTGAGAGTGAGAGTGTCCCCCCCCCCCCCCCCCCATCTTCGTCTCCCTTCCCCTCTGCTCTCACCTGGAGCAATTCCCCTCCAGGGAACCTCGGATCACAGACTTCATTGGTGATGGCATGCTGATGAGAATCGAGATCTCCCCTCAAACATTCAGGATACCAGGTACAGAGAACTGTTCCCAGCTACCCGACAGAGGCAGAGGCACGCTGCTGCAACAGGAGGAATACCCCCTTTCCTCTCTCATGACGGAGGGGTATCTCAACTGGAGGCTGCCAGTATTGGTATGAGAAATCCTCTTTGAACTTCTATGGCAGCTCCACAGGCTGGAGGAGAAGGATGAAGGACAGCTCATCCCCCCTGCTTTGAAACTCTTCGGATATCAGTGCTGTGGCTGGGTGAGAAACTTCCAGTTATTTATCTGTTGGAGAGGGAGAATGGAGGCTGTGTAGAGATAGTACAAAGATTTTTCTTTTTTTTCTTTTCTTTCCTCCTGCCTCCCCCCACACCTTTCTATATATATAAATCTAGACAGAAAGAGGAGAGGGGGGAATGGGATTGATTTTTTGAAGGGATAGAAATGCCAAAACTGTCAGAACAAGCGAAAGAAGAACTAGAGGGCCCCATAACCCTGGAGGAAGTACAGTGCGCTGTGGCCGGGATGGCCAATCAGAAGTCTCCAGGACCAAATGGTCTTCCAGTAGAAATTTATAGACGATATGGGGAGGTGCTTCTCCCAGAACTATTGAAGGTACTGGAGGATGTGGCATCAGGAGGGGGGCTGCCTATTTCAATGTCAGAAGCCACCATAATAGTGCTGCCAAAAGAAGGGAAAGACCCTAAGGACACTGCATCGTATAGGCCAATATCATTGTTGTGCTCTGATACGAAAATACTTGAAAAAGTATTCGCAGCAAGGGTGAATAGACATATACAAAAACGTATACACCCAGATCAATCTGGGTTTATAGCGAATAGGGCCACCAATGTTAACATCAGGAGGGTGTATTTAAACTTACAGATTCCGACACTAAACATGGGGTCACGGGCCATAGTATCTCTAGATGCCGCTAAAGCTTTTGATAGCTTGGAGTGGGGGTATCTATGGCGGGCTCTGGAGATGTTTGGGTTCGAAACCACCTTTATAGGTTGGGTAAAAGCACTTTATAGGACCCCTAAAGCAAAAATAAAAATTAACAACGTGTACTCTGACCCGATAGAACTTGAGAGGGGTACACGACAGGGATGTCCCCTGGTCCCATGTCACCCCTGTTGTTCGCTTTGGCAATTGAACCATTGGCAATTGCCATTAGAGCAGCAGGGGTGATACGGGGATTTAAAAGAGAAGCGGGTGAAGACAGGATTGCATTATACGCAGATGATATCCTGTTCTTTCTTGGGGATATAGATGTATCCTTAGTGACGGCCATGAATATAGTGGAAAACTTTGGACGGATATCAGGGTTGGTCTGCATTGCTGCCGGTAGACCCAATAAGCTCTCTGCCGCCTGCAGTTGCTCAACTGCGGGTGGTAGATATAATGAAATACTTGGGCATATGGCTAACAAGGGACCCAAACCAATATATAAAAGATAATCTTGCTCCCCTCCTGTTTAGCTTTAGTCAGAAGCGGGACATTTGGAAACATCTACCTTTGTCAGTAGCTGGCAGAATTAATTTAATTAAAATGGTCTGGATGCCCCAGTTGTTGTATTATTTACACAACTCCCCAGTTTGGATAAGAATGGAATGGTTCAAAAAGATTGGAACTTTATTTAGGGAACTAATATGGAAGAAGAGACAACCTCGTATAGGCCTACAGACACTGCAGTTACCAATAAAAGAGGGGGGAGCAGCAGTCCCACACCCCCGCTGCTATTTTCTGGCCGCTCAGCTACAGCATTTGAAGGGCTGGGACAGGGTGGAGGATAGAAATAAAAAGAAGCCGATGCTGTTGCAGGGAGCTAAGCATGTTAAACTGGTGGAAGCTCTGGAAGCCGACTCATTCCTTTCTGAATGCCATACACTAAGATTAATTACAAAGGTCTGGCAGGCAGTAAAAAAAGGAATGGGATACGTAGGACCAACAGAATATACCCCACTGTGGGATAATAAGCACTTTCCAGACCTGACACCTATAGGTAAAGTAGGTGTATGGGAAAAGTGCGTGTGGTAAGATTGGCCCAACTATATGAGGGGAGTAGGTTGAAGTCTTTTGAGGAGTTGAGGAGGGAGTATGGTGTTCCTAACCACTTGTTTTTCCGATATCTTCAGATAAGACATGCCCTACAAACACATTTTAGAAATCAAATCGTAGTATGCTGTAAAACCCCTCATCTAAGGGATTGATATCTGAGATATATGCACAGCTCTGCAGTAAATTTATTACTAGGGACGGATTGGTTAGAAATAAAAAAAGGTGGGAAGAGGATCTTGGAGTAAAGATAACAGAAGCACAATGGAGAAAGATATTAGAAGGTAGTGCCCTGGTTTCAGCGTCCCCTGCACAAAAATGTCCCAGCTATTTTTTTTTACATAGGGCTTATTATACCCCGAAAAAACTTTTTGGATTTGGTTATAGAGTGGACGCTAAATGTCCAAGGTTTCAAGAAACTGGGGATTTGATACATAAGATGTGGAAGTGCCCAAAATTATTTAGGTACTGGACAGGAATAGTGGAAGTTATTAACAATACTTTTGGGACCATGCTTAAACCGGGGGAGGAGATATGCTTATTGGGTAAAATAGAAGACAGGAAGATATCGGAAAAAGTTAAAATAGCAGTGATAAGGGGCCTATTTCAGGCACGAAAGTTAATAGCCCAGAACTGGCAATAGGTAAGATCCCCCACGTGTGAAGAATAGATAAAGGTGATGGATGATACTATATGGAGGGAAAAAGTGGTATACACTAGAAGAAGGAACTTTGGTGTTTTTTTTAAGTTGTGGACACCATGGTTGGATAAAATGGGTTGTCCACCATAAAGGGTATCAATGGGCACATGGTAAGAGAGAATTAAACACTGAGGGGGTGATATAAGGAAGGGAGAATAGATTAGAAGAGTGCAAAGTAATCTATATGAGGGAAAGTAGGATAATGGTAATATATTTATTGTTTACTAATTTCACAAAAAATAAGGCACAGTAAAAAGGTGGTTGAAAGATAAGGCACTAGGAGGGAATGGGGGGGGGGGGGGGTTAAAGGGTTATAGAAAGAATAATGTATGTAGGGAGCTACTAATCGTGACACTGATGGAATTGTGTAAGATTATCTCTTGGTAGTTTCTTTATTCTTAACGGTATGTACATTTTATATGTTTATAAAATAAAAAGATTTAATTTAAAAAATGTAAGTGTCATACAAATACCTACTATACCTATAGAAAATAGTTTTCCATTTTATCTTTAGCTTCCGTTAGTTCTTAAAGATGCCAGATGCTAATCTATATGTTTCTTTCCCTACAGATTACTCGCGGCGGAAATGCTTTGTGGCATACAGTATCTGCATTCCAAGAAGATCATACACAGGTAAAGACTTTGGGTCACTTCATCGAAATTGTTATTTGTAGGTATGGGTAAATAATGGGTGGAATCAGCGCCGGCTTTGGTTATTTCTTTGTGAATCCAGAACAGAATCCATATGGTCTTGTTGACACATCAGGACCTGTGTAAAGAGGCCGCTGCTTCCAAAAATAAATAAAAATCTGTGTCTTTCACTGAGGCAAAGTAGGCTTTTCTACTCTTCTAAAGAAAATAAACCGGAACACTAATTCCAGCAGGGAAGTGAGAGCTTTTATAAAGATTATATCAGAGCTAGGAACTCGGGTAAACAAATCTCACTACAGGAAAAGATAGAAGACGTGGAACCAAATCCATAACTTGATATATACTGTATTTGAACATCTCTTTTCTTTAAAGGGATTGTAAAGAGAACTTTAAAAAAAAATAATAATAACAAACATGTTATACTTACCTCCACTGTGCAGCTCGTTTTGCACAGAGTGGCCCCGAACCTGCTCTTCTGGGGTCCCTCGGCGGATGTCTCGGCTTCCTCCCTCAGATGCTTCTCACGTTCATGTGAGCTCCCTTGCATGGTGAGAAGCATCTGCAGGCGCGCTCCCGTGATACAGCCGGCGGCTATAGCCGCTCGCTGTATCACATGTCCCCGCCCCCCGGCGCTCCGCGTCAGTGGATGTGATTGACAGCAGTGCGAGCCAATGGCTGCGCTGCTTTCCATCCATCCACTCCAGCCAATCAGCGGCCAGGCTGAATGGTGGAAAGGACATCGGGGGACGAGCGCGGGACTTTCGAGGGGTGAGGTAAGTAAAACGGGGGGGTTGGGGGCGCCGGGACTGTCAGATGTTTTTTCACCTTAATGCATAGAATGCATTAAGGTGAAAAAACATTTACCTTTACAACCCCTTTAATTATATGACAAATGGTGCTTACTCTCCATTCCTTTTTTTTCTACAGAGATCTGAAGCCAGAAAATATTCTTCTGGACCATGCTGGCCATGCAAGGATCGCGGATTTCGGCGTAGCAGTAATGGGTTTCTCAGCCCTCTTTAAGATTACAGGACCTGCAGGCACGCTAGAATATATGGCTCCAGAAGTAAGTAACGTGTTTACTGTTGTATTATACAAATCTTCATTATAGAAAAGAGTTACAGTGGAACTGCCTAACCCTGAATGTTCTAATCTTTATTCTCTCCCCAAAAACAGGTCCTTTCCTACGAGAGATACGACACAACGGCGGATTATTTCTCCCTGGGAGAAATCATTTATAAACTGGCGCTCGGCAAACATCCATTCCTTATTGGCTCAGAGCAAAACATATTTGTCATTAAAATGAAGGTGATGAACAAAAAACCTGTTTATCCTAGCCAAATGGATCCCAACCTGTGTGATCTCTTGAAAAGGGTAAGTATATTATTATTATTATTATTATTATTATTATACAGGTCTTATATAGCGCCAACAGTTTGTGCAGTGCTTTACAACATGAGGACAGACATTACAGTTACATTACAATTTGGTACAATTATTTAGATCTTTAGATTTTCTTGAGGAACAAAATTCTATCCAAGGAAGCAATTATGCATTGTTAGCAAATATTGTGCAGGTTCCTACCTACATACATCAATGCAGTAAAGCAACTAACTCCTAAGCAGGATGAACTGCATTTATTAAAGCCACCTGATCAGCCTTATTGTTGTCATAAAGAAACCAACAGTCCCCAGTAGACGTATCATAAAAAGTATCTCAACAAAAACGAGACTCTTATTTTAGAGGATGCATATAAATAATTGTGATTAACTGTTAATAACTAGGGTTAATTATTAGCGTTTTGCTGTTAGATCAAACCTGGGTATATATACTCCATTTTTTATCCTGCAAATAATTAACCCCGGTGACTGTGCCATTTCTGAATCTTCCTAATTACATATAATTTGATTCCACTGAAGAAAGGGGGGGTCCCTAAGCCCTGAAACGCATTGGTTGCTTTCAGTTTCCTTGCTATGAAATTACACCAATATTTAAAGAATCTGGACTCTTATGCCACGTACACGTGATCGGACTATCCGGCGGACAACCCGCCGGACTTTGCAGCGCAGGTCCACCGGACTTTCCAAACGAGTGGACCTGCCCACACACGACCGGACTTTTCCGGTGGACTATGGCGGGAGTTTCGCGAGACTTTTGAAATGAACGGACTTGCCCACACGCGGAGTAAAGTCCGTTCATTTTGAATGTGGCTCCAGGTAGACCGAACTAGCGAAGGAAGTCAATGTCGCCGCCCCCTTCGAAAAAACAGCGTGGGGGTCCCCCCAAAGTCCATACCAGACCCTTATCTGAGCACACAGCCCAGGTGGTCAGGAAAGGGGGTGGGGACAAGCCAGCGACCCTCCTCCTGAGCCGTACCAGGCCGCGTGCCCTCAACATGGGGAGGTGCTTTGGGGAAGGGGGGGCCCTGCGGCACACAAAAAAAAAAAAAAATAGGTAGGCAGACACATGCAGCTATCATATTGTCCACCTATTGTTATTGTGTGATCACTGTATCATTTTATGTTTCTTTTGTTATTACAGCTCCTCCAGATTCATCAAAAGGACCGACGCAAGATGGTCAAGAATATAAGACAACATCCCTATTTCAACACGGTCTGCTGGAAGAAGTTAGAGGCACAGATATCACAGCAGGAATTTGTTTCGTCATCAGTAAGTATTAAAATAATAATCTAAGCACATTAGAGGGGAAGGGAAATAAAAGCAGTTAGACTTTTTGGCCCCATTACCACACTGCATATTGATTGGCAAGGATATAGACTCATTTAGAGCAGCATGTTATTGCCATCATCCCAAAATATACATAATATTGGAATATCACTGCATATTAATTTTAACTGGGATCTGACTGACAGCAAGATTCTACATAAAACCTTTTCTGTACACCGTATGCATGTAACGGCAGTGCTAAAGTTTACATGCATACAGCGCAAAAGTACCCTATTTTTTTGGGCTGCTAGGACGCAAGCAGCTACTGCCGCCTTGCGTCCTAAATTACTAGGATGCAGGTGGTTGATAAACAGTACATTTACACATGTGAATGTTGGCACAAACATTTACATGAGTACAGTGTAAAATGCACTGCATGCCTTTTTTTTAATACGCTTGGTTTTGCCAAGCTCAACAGCCATTTTCTGTACTTGCAAAAAAAAAAAAAAAGATGTACCATAGTTATCGGCGTATAACACGCACCCCATGTTTAGGAGGGAATTTAAAAGAAAAAAAACTTTTAGGAGGGAAGTTTAAGGAAAAAAATTACAATTACATTTAAATGCCCATCAATGCAGCCTCATCAGTGTCATCTGCAGCCTTCCATTGCAGCCATGTCAGTGTGTTTGTCGTTTTAAAATGGCGCCGCCGAGATACAGAGCAGATGTCCTGTCTATCTCGGCAGCGCTCGGTAGTTCTCGGTGGCTTTTGGGTATTTTCGGCCTTACTCGGCCATTCTCTGCGGCTTTTGGCTTCCTGAAAGCCGCTGAGAACGGCCGAGTATGGTCCAAAATAGCCGAGAATGGCCAAAGATACCCGGAAGCTCCATAGAATAGCAGTAACAGGTAGCAACAGCAGGGGATCGGCCTATAACACGCACCCCCCCAATTTCCCCCTGATTTTAGGTGCAATATATTTAATTTTTATTCATCAGTTTAGATTTAAGGGTATGTCAATCCAGTAAAATGCTTCTTCTGAACAGTGAAAATTCTGGGGATTCCTCTTGGGTGATATCCTCTACATATTAAGGGGTTGCAATTCACTGAAGCATTGTACAAATTTTCTCTGATATAGGAAACATTTATAAATGTCTATTTTTCTTTCCAGGTTTCCAGCTTACCACCATTGGAAAGAATGGATATGGATGAATTGATTAATGCTGAAGCTTCCATGCCATCGCTACATCCAAAGCATCAGCAGCTCTTTCGTAAGTTTACTTACATCTGTAAGTAAATGAAGCCGATGGCGTCAGCGCCAACACTGGAGTGACATCACCACAGAGACTACTTGAGATCACAGGTAGCAGACAGCGAACACCAGGGAATAGGTGCAGAAACACATGCCTACCCACGTGCTGGGTCAAACCACACGTGTCCGGGGGGGGCAGGTGTGAGTTCCTGCACCAATTCAAAGACATGATCTAGGGAGTCATCTGATCGCCTTATGGGGTCAGGAAGGAATTTTTTCCCTTTTATAGCAAATTAAACCATGCTTTAGAAGGGTTTTTCGCCTTCCTCTGGATCATTTAGGTGGGCAGCTTCTATCATAATGCTGGTTAGAAGTTTGCAATCATCTAATATTACACACACACACACAAAAAAACCCACACACAATCTCCATCAGATTAGAAGCTCACCATCGTCTAACATAAAAAAAAAAATACTAAATTAAAAACGCTCACCCTCAGATTAGAATTTTCTGTTACGAAATAGATGCAAGAAATTCACACTCGCCCATGTGCTGGATCAAACCGCACATGTCCGGGGGGGCAGTTGTGAGTTCCTACACCAATTCAAGAACATGATCTAGGGAGTTATCTGATCGCCTTATGGGGTCAGGAAGGAATTTTTTCCCTTTTATAGCAACTTAAACCATGCTTTAGAAGGGTTTTTCGCCTTCCTCTGGATCATTTAGGTGGGCAGCTTCTATCATAACACTCACCATCAAATATTACACACAAAATAAAATGTAAAAACACTATCACATTAGAATTTACCACCATCTTTATTTGTCGGAGAATAGATGCAGAAACACACGCCTGCCAACGTGCTGGGTCAAACCACACGTGTCCGGGGGGGGCAGGTGTGAGTTCCTGCACCAATTCAAAGACATGATCTAGGGAGTTATCTGATCGCCTTATGGGGTCAGGAAGGAATTTTTTCCCTTTTACAGCAAATTAACCTGTGCTTTAGAAGGGTTTTTCGCCTTCCTCTGGATCATTTAGGTGGGCAGCTTCTATCGTAACGCTTACCATCAGGTTAGAAGTTTGCAATCATCTAATATTACACACACACACACACACACACACACACACACACAACTGGCCAGAGAGGGATCACTTTGACGCAGTTGGCCGGCTGGAACATGTATTGCGATACATGCGAACTAAGAATCCCCATTTTTTAGATACAGCTATAGATTATGTCACTGTGCTGTAACCCTTCTGTATTACATATATTGTGCGTTATAAATATATATATTTATTTTTCTTCAAAAAGTTTCTGCACTTTTTTTTTAACTCTATTAAATATAAATAAGTGAGAAAAAGAGCCGTGTGTGTGTGTGTGTGTGTGTATACCCTGAGTCACTTCCCCTACCCCCCTACCCACCTCTGAGCACCGTTGCTTCTTTTCATCCCCTACCTACCTCTGAGCACCGTTGCTTCATTTCATCCCCTACCCACCTCTCAGTACTGCCCCTTTTAGAGAGTACAGAGCCAAGTATAACTTTGTGGTGCTAAGTAATTTGTATGAAATTTAATGATAGCAAGAAAAGTAGTAAAATAGACTCCCCCTACAGCCAACAGCAATATACCCCCCCAGCAACAATAGATTCACTCAGAAACAATAGACCCCCCTATCCAAAAATGGACCCCCAACAACAAAATACCACCCAGCAACAACAGATCTCCGAGCAGCCAGCAACAATAGACCCCCCCTCCATCAATAGTAGATCTCTTCAAGCAATAATTGACCCACCAGCAACAATAGACCCTCCAGCCCACCACAGCACCCCTTGCCATTACATACTTTCAGTGCTGGAGGTTCCAGAACTGCATTCCCCCTGAAAAAATGCCTAATATATATATATATATATATATATATATATATATATATATATATATATATATATATATATATATATATATATATATATATATATATATATATATATATATATATATATGGAAAGGCCAGTATGGTGGCCTGGAATTATGGGTGGAGCCCGGTGGAGTATATAACCAGCCCGTTCGCCTGGCTCCCTCGTCGGTTCCGGTGCGCGATACCTGATACGTCAGATATCAAGGGCCGACTATCCAGAGCAGACGCAGCGAGCCTGTTCGGCAGTTCCCGCATTTTTTCGTCTTCTATCTGACAATCCCGTCTCGTCCATCAGCGTCCGTAGGTTCGTCGTCGTCGTCGTACCTATCGAATTTGTCGCTCGGGCCGGCTGTCGCAGGTAGGGCTTCGGCACCCTCTTTTCATTATGTTTTCGATGTACCGTCATTACGCTTGTATGCACGAGCCGCTCGGTTCTTTCATATCGAATGTTTCGGTGGCCTCGTACGCCTGTCACTGTATGCTACTTTCGATGTAGGCGTTGTCATCATTCGACACGTTCGATCACGCCACGTCAGGCGATTCATTCGCAGCTACGGCATTCGAAACCGTTCGACTGCCCGTGCATTTCTATTGTAGCAGTCGAATCGTTCGACCCACAGCCGACTGCTTGTTACGACAAGGCAATCAGTCCGCATGTTTCGCATGTTTCGCTTGCTCTGCTCCAGTTCGAATATGTCTCTTCATTTCATGCAATTATGTTATGTGTTTCATTTCACCGTCTTCAAACATTTCAGTCCCAGTCATTTCTGCTGCTCCAATATCATTTCTGTCACTTATTACGCTCCAATTCGAATCCTGTCGCATTTCTCTATGCACCGATTCGTCCTGGTGCGCCCAGCTGCTACGCCTCATTTCAGTACATGCTCCAAAGACGGGATTCATTTGTTAGGTGCATGGGCTCGTCTTCTGATTCCAGTCTTTGTCATGGGTTTCATTTCATTCACCTATCACGTCCCGGTACGAATAGTCATGTTCATGGACCAATTCGTCCCGGCGTGCCCCAGGAATGGCCTCATTTCAGTACATGCTCCAGGTTCCGTTTCGTGCTCGGTCGCAAGTTAGTGGCATGGCGATTCGGATCTCTGTCATGGCAGATTCACTCAGTTCACGGTCACGTATCACTTCCCGCTTCTAGTCCAGTTGGTTCAACGTTGGATCCCCCCTGCCTGAGCTCCACGTGGCGGGCTCCTCCTCCGCCTGAGCTCCACGCGGCAGGCCCCCCCCCCCCCCTGCCTGAGCTCCACGTGGCGGGGTTCAGCCCCCGCCTGAGCTCCACGTGGCGGGGTCCCCTCCCCCCCCCCTGCCTGAGCTCCACGTGGCGGGCTCCACCCCCGCCCGAGCTCCACGCGGCAGGCCCATCCCCCCCCCCCCCCCGCCTGAGCTCCACGTGGCGGGGTTCACCCCCCGCCTGAGCTCCACGTGGCGGGGTCCCCCCCCCCCCCCTGCCTGAGCTCCACGTGGCGGGCTCCACCTCCGCCTGAGCTCCACGCGGCAGATCCCCCCCCCCCCTCTCCCCTGCCTGAGCTCCACGTGGCGGGGTTCCCCCCCGCCCGAGCTCCACGCGGCAGCCCCCCCCCCCCCCTCCCCTGCCTGAGCTCCACGTGGCGGGCTCCACCTCCGCCTGAGCTCCACGTGGCGGGTCCACCTCCGCTTAAGCCCCACGTTCTATGCGCATTTGCGTTGAAAAAAAAAAAAAACGGGGAAGGGAAGGGAAAAGGAAATTTTGCATCTACGACGCAACCAAGTCACGTCTCTGTCGCCATATGCACATTATTCTAAATTCGGTTGTCTGCTCGTTTCATTTATGCAGCTCGTTTCAGTTATGTCTTTCTTCACATTTTCCAGTCTTACCTCCACGATTTAGCTAGACATCTCTCTGCAGGCATAGGAGTCTCATACAAACTTACCTTCATCTCCTCAGGTCAGTCGAGTTTTCAGTGGGTCCAACCTGCACCGGGTCGGACGGTGCCTCCTTAGGTAAGAGAATCTTCGGGAAGGGAAACGCCCACAAGCGGTAGTACCCTTCTCAAAAAAAAAAAAAAAGGGTTTGCTTAGGAGTCTCCTACGAGTCTTGTAATCCATGTCACCCTCTTAGGTTTCGTATAGGAGAAAAACCCGGTCCCAGGGATTAATAAGCTCACCAAGCCTGGATTTTGCCACCATGTCCCAGGCTGGCAGCGAGGACTACACGGCTCCGTTGTCTCCGTCTCTTGTCTCAGAGAGCGGCAGCCAAAGGTCCTTCAGAACATGGACCATCCCCAGGCTGACGGCCGAGTTGAGGCGTAGGGGTGTACCCTTCCCAGCTACAGCCAGAAAGGCCGAGCTTTTCGGGCTCCTCTTTCCTCCCCCAGCCGCGGTTGAGGATAGTGCCCAGCAGGCCTCCCTGGGCTCTATCGCTGCCTCCATCACGCAGCTTCACACGCTGGTGTCATCCCTGACGACCTCAATGTCAGAAGTTCAGAGTCGGGTGGCCCTCCTCGAGACCCGCCCAGTCGTTTCTCCTCCTATACCAGCTTCACAAGCAGTGGAGAACACCAGCGCAGGTACCCCCGGGTGTACACCAGTAGTGTACCCTTCCCATTTAATATCAGCCAACATCAGGAAGGACATCCTAGAGGGAAAGGACGTCAATCTGGCTTCGCTACTGATATCCATTCATGAGCTGGCAGAAAATAAAGCTTACACTTGGGGGGACGTGTCGGTGGTCCTCAAAGCCAAAGACCCCAGGCTGGACAGGAAGCTGTCAGTCACCGAGTTCACCTTGGCCTTCGGCATGCTGAGGGATGTCATCTGCTCGGCCTCCCCCGGCAGGAGGGAGGAACTGGATCGTTACCTCCACGTAGTAGTTGACCTGGGGTACAAATACGGCGGTTTTGCATTTTATGACTATCACCGCTCCTTCTCCGCTAAGGCGGCCGCCAGGCTCTCTCAATTTCAGATACCTACGGATTGGAGTGTCTTGGACACCGAGTTGTTCTGCCGACACTTCGCAGGGCTGCGGTCTCCTCTTTGTGCCATCTGCCAGTCGGCTACTCACACCGCGACTTGGTGTGCCAGCTCAGTGGCAACCCCGCCCGTAGACGGTCCATCGACCTCAGGTACTGCCCAGGCCCTACCAGCGCCGGCACGCCTGCCGCAGACAGATAAACTGGGGCGCCCGGTCAAGACCTTGGGAGGCGCAGCCATCTGTAACAACTATAACAGCGGGTCGTGCAATTTCAGCCAGTGCAGGCTGCTCCATGTATGCTCACGATGTAATAGAGCTCATCCCAGGCTCATGTGCGAGGTCAAGCAGGCCAGAAAATCGTGACTAAGCCGGGTCAACGTGTCGTGGCTCAGTGTCTACCTCGCCAATCACCCCACCCCCT
The DNA here is from genome assembly GCF_037356315.1 of Lithobates pipiens. Taxonomy (NCBI): domain Eukaryota; kingdom Metazoa; phylum Chordata; class Amphibia; order Anura; family Ranidae; genus Lithobates; species Lithobates pipiens. Next base: position 92,877,993 of record NW_027507788.1, on the reverse strand, counting down.
CACTTGCCACCTACCTAGTTCAGGGCTTTACTCAGGGCTTTCATACAGGACTTATTTCCCTCCCTCACCTCACACACGAGTGCCAGAACCTGCGGTCAGCAGCCACCGACGTACAAGCCATCGACCAGCTATTACAGGCAGAGCTAGACCGGGATTTCATCATAGGCCCTTTCACGAAGCCCCCATTTAACACCTGGCGAGTCAGCCCTATTGGGCTTGTCAAGGGCAAGTTCTCAAATAAACTTAGGTTGGTCTACGATTTGTCAGCGCCTTATTCTTCCTCTGTCCCCAGTCTTAATTCTCTTATCCCCTCTGAGGAGTTCTCCCTTAAATACGCGTCCGTAGACATGGCCATCCAGGCCATTCTCAAGTCAGGCACAGGAACATGGCTCTCCAAGGCCGACATCTCGGACGCCTTCAAGCTCCTTCCTATCCATCCAACTCTCTGGTGCTGGCATGGCATCAAATGGAGGGAGCTCTACTATTTTGCCACTAAGCTGACCTTCGGGTCCAAGAGTAGCCCCTGGCTCTTCGACTCGTTTGCGCAGGCTCTCGAATGGATCTTGCTGCACGTAGCCCAGTGCCAGGGAGTCATACACTATTTGGATGACTTCCTGCTGGTCGAGTCACCTGGCTCCCTTCCAGGGGATTTGGATAAACTAAGGGTGGTCTTCGATAACCTTGACGTCCCGATTGCTGAGCACAAGGTGGAGGGCCCTGCGCAGGCAATCACCTTCCTCGGGGTCAGCTTAAATACCAGCACTATGCAGGCCAGCCTTCCCCCGGATAAACTAAGCCGCATCAGGTCGGTCATGAGGGACTTCACCCGCACCAGAACTTGTACCAAGAGGCAGTTACAGTCCCTTCTCGGTATGCTTAATTTTGCCATGCGCATCATCCCTCAAGGTCGCGCTTTCATATCACGCCTGTTAGTCCTACTGTCTCATTCACAAGACCCGGAGCATATCCTCAGCCTGGACCCCGCAGCTATAGCAGATCTTGCCATGTGGGAGGAATTCCTGACGTCCTGGAATGGGGTGTCCCTGTTCATTCCCTCCGTGTCCTCCTCGTCACCGCAGGTCGTGACCGACGCAGCGGCCTCCACGGGTTTTGCGGCAATTTTTGGCCACCTCTGGCTCGCAGCCCCTTGGCCTCCTCAGATACTGGCTATTCCGGGCTTCACCGAGACGTCCTCCCTATTCGAGTTGTACCCCATCGTAGCCGCTGCCCATACGTGGGGCCGCAGTTGGTCCGGTCAAACAGTGACCTTTTCAACGGACAATCTCGCCACTGCGGAAATCATTAACAAAGGCAGGTCCAAGTCTCTGGAGATTATGTCCTTCCTGCGGCAACTGGTCCAGCTCTCGTTATTGTTTCAATTTAATGTTCATTGTGCCTTTATCCCCGGTAAATGTAACCGGGCAGCGGACGCCCTCTCCCGCTTTAACTTAGTTTCCTTTTTTGATCAGGTGCCCGGAGCCGGACCAACGTCAGCAGTTATCCCGGACTGGTCTCAACTGACCCTGGATTAACCCCTCACCTAGTAGCCGCGACTCAACTCATCAATCACTCCCTCGCAGACAATACCCGCAAGGCCTACCAAACAGCCTGGAGGGCCTTTAACCGTTTCTTAACATCTCACTCCACAGAGACCTCCCGGGTCAAGCAAGTTCTGGCCTTCATTGCTCATTGCCACTCGGACTTGGCGTTATCCTTCAACACGATCCGACTATACCTGGCCGGGGTACAACATTTTACGTCCCTCCAGGACCCCGCTGAACCCTCCTTGTTCACTTTTCACGCCATTCGGGCCGTCATGCGTGGCATCCAGAAACGCCAGCCTGCGGCCTCCCTCAAACGCTTGCCTATCACAGGAGACGTTTTCAGAAACATGTCCGATATTCTGGCCACTGCACCTTTCGGACTCCACACTAGTACCATTATACAAGCAGCCATACACCTGGCCTTCTACGGCTTCTTGCGGCCAGGCGAGTTTACCTCCAGTAGCCCCTCAGCTCGCACGCTATGCAAGCACCACCTGGTCAGGCACGGAGACCATTTCATCCTGCATATAGCAGTATCCAAGACGCAGCAGCTTGGCCCGGGGACGGACATACATTTTTATAAAACTAACAACCGCTGGTGCCCGGTCGCCATGCTCACCCGCTTGTTGACCCTTCTGGCCGATCAACCAGGAACTGGCCTGCTTCTGCCATTCCACGGTAAGCCACTGAACGCAGCCCAGTTCATGGAGCATGTCAGGATACTCCTGGGCATCCTTCACCTCAATCCGGCTCACTACTCCGGACATTCGTTTCGGATCGGAGCGGCTTCAACTGCCTCCCGCCAAGGGGTCCCGGTCCACGTTATCAAAAAGTTGGGTAGGTGGAAGTCCGCCTGTTTCGCCCGTTACATACCCAATCCGCAAGTAGAGATGGCCCAGGCCTTCATCAAGCTCACCCAGTAACAAACTCGAATCAATAAAGGCATTCCCTACCTGTATGTTTTTGCCCCCTTATTTTGGTATACCCTACGTTAGGCCAGGGCACACTCTCAGGTCCGGTTCAAGTAAGCGAGTTTTGTGTTATCCTTATTTGTCATCCTTATCCGTATCGGTCAGAGGGCTCTGGGCCATAAATGGAAAGGCCAGTATGGTGGCCTGGAATTATGGGTGGAGCCCGGTGGAGTATATAACCAGCCCGTTCGCCTGGCTCCCTCGTCGGTTCCGGTGCGCGATACCCACCCACCCATCCCCTGTCAGGGCATTTCTCAAGCATTATACTCCCGGGCGAGTACTCATTTCACTCCATTTCATTTTCATTTCATTTATTACTCATTTCTCTATCAAGGGTATGCCCCCTTATTTTGGTATACCCTACGTTAGGCCAGGGCACACTCTCAGGTCCGGTTCAAATAAGCGAGTTTTGTGTTATCCTTGTTTGTCATCCTTATCCGTATCGGTCAGAGGGCTCTGGGCCATAAATATATATATATATATATATATATATAACAAAAACTTAAAAGTACAGAAAAAATACACATACTGTACAGAAGCCATTTTACCTGCTAAAGGATTTGTCTCTCTGTCCATCTAGTCCTTATATTTACACAGCACAACTGTCCCTGGCAGGGCAAGAAATCTGGACATGGGAAGGAGGGGGATTTACTTTTGGTTACTTTCAAGAATTTTTACTTCGATTTTCCAAAGTATTATCTCCCAATGTCATTGGTGCTCTATGATGCTACCATAGCCTACAATTTATAAATATGTATTCATCTTCATGAGACAGCCCTTTAGATTGGTAAAATGCAGTTTCATATTACTTAGAATCAGTCTAGTATGGTATCCCATTAAAGCTCTAGTAACAGTATTATCTTATGATTAAAGACAGTGGTCTTAAATATGCCCTTTGTTAGCTTTTTAACAGGCCTTTGGGGCACCATTTCTCCCAGTGACACCATCAGCGGGGAAAATTCCTGCCACTGACACCGAAGATGGGACACTAATCATCCAACTAATACCAGCAATGGGACAATATTATTACCACTGACAACAACAAGGGGGAACTATTCTTCCCACTGACAACACCAATGGGACACTATTCCTCCCAATAATACCAGGAATGGGGAAATATTAATTCCACTTATTATTCCCACTAACACCAGTGATGGAGCACTGTTCCTCAGACTGATGCCAATAATAGGGCACCATTCCTCCTCCTACTGATCGCAGGTGCTGTGTCATTTTTTTTTTTTACTTCCACTGACCACCAAGCCTGAGGCATGGTTTACTCTCACTGATAACGGGTCATTTTCCACCCTCACTGGCCAACATCTGCCCACCCCCTTCAAGATCTGAAGGACAGTAACCTGGCCCAGTGTTTAGAATGTTGAAGGACTCCTGACCTAAGACATGGACACATGCTGACAAACACTTACAGTAATTGTGGTAAAAAGTATTTGTATCCAAAATAATACGATAATGATAGTGGCTTACGTTCACGAAATATTGTTATTATTGAAAACATATTCCATTGAAACAACATGAAGATTAAGGTTTAGTGTTTTTGTATGTGCTACAAGCCAGGGTATGCCCAAGTGGCTCTGTTTTGTACTTAAACCTTTGAAAATTAATAAAAAAATAATAATTTAGTTTAGTGCTTTTTGGCCAAATTATTGAAAAAAAAAAAAAAAAAAGAGGGTAAAACAAATCTTAGCGCCTGAACAGAGTTTTGCAACTTTGACATGCGTTTGTCAAACTGTACATATCATCACAACTACTTAGTGTATTCAGTGTGGATCATACCTCATTCTTTTTACGACAAATTAGGCATTTTCTTGTGGTAAATGGTAATTGATATGGCCTATTTTTTTTTTTTTTTTACTAAAGGAAAACTGGCATAGAATAGTAAAAAATTATAGTGATACCACACACTGTATATTGTGTGAGAGTTTTACTTTTAGTAGGGTCCAGAAACAATAGTAAACCTTTTGTTTTTTATTCTACCTAAGAAAAACACTGACACTGATATTAAATTAGAAAAAGTTTTACTTTTTAATCCTACTTAAAATTGACCCTTGCATTTGACACCAACCCTGACCTACATCAGAGGTGGGCTGGCAGGGGGTGGAGACAACCCAATAAATAGACACGGGTCATGCCAGCAGGGGCATTCGGGTGGAAGATTGAGATGCAGTGTTGAGGAGTCTGTCGGTGGACCTGAGGGATACCCTCTTGTCTGGGGGGTGTCCTGCCTTGAGGCTGAGCTTCGGTGCTGGAAGGATCCTGGCAAAAACAAAAAGGGAGGAGGCTTTCCTGGAGGAAAATCAGAAGGCGAGACATTTAAGTGAATGGGGCCACCCCAAAATGTGCGCGATGCGTATGGTTGAGGCACAGTGGTGCAGGCTTTTAGAAATTAAAACAGGAGGTAAGGAGGTTACATAATGCATCCTTATTACCTGCAATCTCCCTCTGAAAAGCGATCAGGTTTTTACCTTCTTATAGCCTAGGCTATCTTTATGTAGAGCAGCAATTCTTTTTTTCAGTTCCTCAGAGAGTTCTTTGCCATGAGGTGTCAAGTTGAACTTCAGGTGATCAGTATGAGAGAGTGAGAGTGATAACACCAAATTTAACCTACCTGCTCCCCATGTACACCTGAGACCTTGTAACACTAACGAGTCACATGACACCGGAGGAGGAAAATGGCTAATTGGGCCCAATTCTGACATTTTCACTTAGGCCCCTTTCACACTGGGGGTGTGGGTGCATTGGCAGTAAAGTGCCGCTATTTTTAGCGGCGCTTTACCGTCAATCTTTCACTGCGCTATTAGGCCACTAGCAGCCGAGAAAGGGTTAAAAGCACCCGCAAAGCAGGCGGTATAGCTGCACTGCCCATTGATTTCAATGGGCAGGAGCGGTGGAGAAGCGGTACACACACCGCTCTAAAGATGCTGCTAGCAGAACTTTTTTTAGCTTGCTGACAGCACACCGCTCCGGTGTGAAAACCATTTCATATTGAAGTGACAGGAGCGGCTTTTTCAGGGTGCTTTGCAGGTGCTATTTTTAGCGCTGTAGCACCTGCAAAGTTCCCCATGTGAAAGGGGTCTTAGGGGTGTACTCACTTTTAACCAGCGGTTTATACATTACTGGCTGTGTGTTAAGTTATTTTGAGTTACTTTACATTGTAGGAAAATGTCATTTCTTCAGTGTTGTCACATGAAAAGATGGAATAAAATATTTACAAAAATATGAGGGGTGTACTCACTTTTGTGAGATTATATATATATATATATATATATATATATATATATATATATATATATATATATTTTTTTTTTTTTTTTATCTGGAGAACTATCCAAACATTCATGCAGCAAACCAAAGGTAGACTGTAGGGCACATAAAAGGGATCCATAACCTCAAATTCCATATCGAATTACAAGACGTGAAAACTTGTATACTGCAGTAGGATATGCCAAGTAAATGACTAAAGCCAAATTTGAAATTCGGGCCCATGAGGTAACACCTACATAAGGAGCATAGGTTCTTTGATTGAATATCTCAAGGACTGACATGTCACCTAAATGAATCAATGGCCCAAAATATTGATTACATGGGCTCATGCCCATTTGGGGTGGAGGAACTTGAGTGGCCTGCACAGAGTCCTGAACTCAACCCAACAGAACACCTTTGGAATGAATTAGAGTAGAGAATTTGAGCCAGGCTTTCTTGTCCAACATCAGTGCCTGACCTCACAAATGCGCTTCTTGAAGAAGGACAAACATTCCCACAGACACACTCCTAAACCTTGTGGACAGTCTTCCCAGAAAAGTTGAAGCTGTTTTAGCTGCAAAGAGTGGGCAAACTAAATACTGAACCCTATGGCCTAAGACTGGGATGCCATTAAAATTCATGTGCGTGGAAAGGCTGGTGTCTCAATACTTTTGGCAGTATAGTGTCAGATTATGGTGCTGTGCCCAGCTTTGTGCATGGGCCTGTGACATGACATACAGCTGCATTCAGATCTGAATGCATTATGGATCTGATCACAGAATGTTTTGGTCCTGTAAGCATAATACCTTCTACTTATTATTATACTAGAAATACAATTTTGACATGGATTCTAATTTTTCTATACTGGAGAGTTGCCTTTACTTCCTGATTTAACATTATTAGCAGGACAGGAAGTGAGGGTAATTCTCTAACGGTGCACTGGATAGCATGTAGACCCCTTTCACATTGAGGCACTTTATAGGAGCTACAGCGATAAAAATAGCGTCTGCATTGTACCTGTAATGCGCCTCTCCAGCGTCGCGCTGGCAGGGTGCTAAAAAATGTACGGCAAGCAGCATCTTTGAAGCAGTGAAGAAGCGGTGTATACACCGCTCCTGCCCATTGAACTGAATGGGCACCGCTGCAGAACCTCCGACAAAGTGCCACTGCGGGTCATTTTAACCCTTTTTCGTTTGCTAGTGGGGGTTAAACCGCCCCGCTAGCGGCAGAAAACCCCCGCAAAAACGACGGTAAAGCGCCACTGAAAATAGCAGCGCTTTACTGCCAATGGCCCCCACACCCCAATGTGAAAGGGGTCAAACCTGACAGAGGTTCTAACCCTTTCCTATTCTCGGGTCCCATGATTTTCATTGCTATTCCAGATGCTCCCAACAAGAATCAGATTTTTTCTAATGACACTACAGAAATAAAAACATAGCAGCCATTGACCTTGATTTGTTCTGTTGAAAGCAGCAATCCTTCAGATTATGACATCACACGGTTCAGAGATAATCCGCAGCAAAACTATAAAAAAGGAAGTGCCAACCAAATGCAAGTCATTCATTCGGGAAAATATTTCTGTAAGGCAAAACACAAAATTGGCGAACCACAACCAAACTGTATCTGTGCTGTGGAGGTTACTCATACTGGAATGCAGTCTTCATACAAAAATTCATGGAAGAACTAAAAACCGGTCAGCTGACTGTTCTTTGTGGGTTGGGCGTGGAGCTAATAAATCAAATGAGGAAATAAAGCTCAGTGTTCATATTGAAAGATAAAAAAATAAATACAAAAATATGTTAAATAAACCTGACCCACCCCCCCCCCCCCCCAAAAAAAAGAAAATATTGTTACTTTTATCATTATTGATTCACATTAGCGCGTTTCCAAAGTCGCACAATTTCCATAGCGATTTTGGAGCGCAAATTTGATGCAATTTCTGTTGTATTTTTGATTTGACTTTATAGTCTATGGATCAAAGTTGCATACAAAATTGCACCAAAGTAGCGCAGGCACCTTTTCTAAGTCAAACTGATTTCAACAGGTGCCACTGAAAAGAATGGTGTGCAACTTGTCACTCGACTTTGATGTCCAAAGTTGCATGACATATCGCACAAGTGTGAATGGACTCTTATATAGGACCATAATCTTTGTACGAAGTCAGAAACATGAACAAGGTGATGAATACAGATCATTTAAAGTGACGCTTTCCTTTGCCATGCAAAATAAAAAGGATCACTCAATTCCCCCACTTTCCAGAAGTACATACCCACCTTCCTTCACTCCCCCTCTACTCCATCCAGTTGTCAGGACCACGAAATCCAGTGTAAGCTTCAAACCAACGTGTTGGAGTGTTCCAAGTGAGTTTCTGCATGCATGTTTTTGCTGCAATCTGCTTTTTGTTTTGTTTTGTTTTTTTTCTTTGCAGTAATGCGTTCTGTTGCATTTTTGATATGTTTAGATGCGTTTGTGTGTTTTTCTGCATTCCAGTGCAGTTCTTTGCAGACAAAATTGCAGCATGTTCTACTTTTGTTGACTGTACTGGAACGCACTGCATTGATGTGAACTTTGCCATTGAAATCCATGTGACCTACTGCCCATGCATTTTTGATGCAGAAAAAACCCCAGCACTGGACAGCATGTGGTGTGAATCGACCCTAAATGAATAATGTTCAATAAAGGTAGATTGCATTGGAGTGTGATTGTTCACATGTTCTGTTTTCATATACATGCGTACGGTGTTTAGAAGGGTACGAGTGTAAACTCATTCTATTGGCTAGAATACGCATTAGGGCTAGGTTCAAACTTGTGCGATGCTGTATGGCTGAAATCGCATGGCATTCGCACCAAAATGGTGAAGAACACTTTTTTTTGGTCCGCACTGGAATCAAATTGCATGGGTGTGATCCGATTCCTTCATCATTTCACAGTTTGCACTGTGATCTGCGAATCGATCTGGGGTTGTCATTAACTCTCTATTGACACCCGCAGTGGTTTGCAGTGTGACCTGCCTTTCATATATGATATGTGAAGGGGGACTAAGGGCCGGGTCACACCAAATGCAATGCAGTCCAGTCCAGTCCATGGACAGCAGGTTATATGGATTCCAATGGCATACATCACACCAGTGCAGTGCGTTCCAGTGAATTAGAACGTGCTGCATTTTTCTGTAAGGAAATACAATGGAACGCGCAAGAAAAATCCATTACAGCAATAAAAAAAATAATTTAAAAAAGAAAAAAAAAAAAAAGACAAGAGGGGAAAAAAACTGGATCACATTACAAAAAAACAAAATAAAAAAAAACAAAAAAACTGGAAATTGTTTATATTTTACGACCCTGAACGCTGTTCTAAAATACGCCTGTACACGACACAATGTGTGTATGTAAATGATAACATGGAGAGGCAAAAGGTACAAAATGCAAAAAAGTGCAAAATACACGTGTATTTTAGGGCCAGTTCACGCAGTTCCTTTGTGCATGCATTTTTAGTGCAAAAAAAAGCCCGCACAGTGTTTTCCATGTATTCCAATGGCTCTAGTTCACACCATGCAGTCAGTTTCTGGTCAGTTTCCGGTCAGTTTCCGGTCAGTTTCCAGTCGGTCAGTTTCCAGTCGGTCAGTTTCTGGTCAGCTTCTGGTGCAGAAACTGACTGGAACTGGCTGTACTGGTGCAGAAAAAACGGAACTGCACGTAACTGCATCTGGTGTGAACTGGTCCTTAGTTAGAGCGACATTCAGGGGGGTAAAAAAAATGCCACAAATCTGCTTTCAGAGGAGTTTTCAGTCTAATTTACACGCCGCCTATGCATGTACATTTATTCTAATGGCTAGAATACACTATTTCTAGCCAATAGACTGAGTTTACACTCTTATGCATCTAAATATAATATGCATGCAAATGCATATACATATGTGCGTAAACATGCATAAAAACACAGCGTTTTTTGATCACTTCTGGCAGCTCATTTGGAGTGTTTTTTCATACACTCCTAAGCATGAGCTTTAAGGCTGATTGTGTGAAAAAAGTGCGTCACGGGTTCAGGGCCCTCAAATGCATGCAGTAAAAAAAAAAAAAAAACGCACTAAGCGCGATGCCTTAAAAGGGGCAGGGGCTTCTTTGGCGTGTTTATCGCACGTACGACAGCCCATACGAGTGAATACATTTACCTATATGCCTGTGGCGCAAAAACCATGCAAGCTAAAAATGCGCATTCTGGAGATGCTAGGGGTGAATAGCGCCTGAAATGCCATTTTGTCTGCCCGTGTATATGAGGCCTATCACTTGGATTTGTGGAAATTAGAAAGAAAATGAATGGAGGAGAGGAACAGAGCTTTGTAGGTTATAATTAGTATTTGAATCAAATCTGCTAAATATCAGCCTAGAATAATTCACCAAAAAGAACACGCTTACTGCCAAGGGAGCGGCCCGGCAAACACCACATTCTGGTCACCATAATAATGTCCACATATCAGCAGGGTTCCTCCTCTCCTCCCTCACAGACTGCTCCAGAAATAATGGCTCCCAGTAAGAGTGTCCCCTCTCTCTGACATGGTGCTCCATCTCCTCACTATATGTCACCTTCCTTACAGCCAGGCTTTGCCTTCCTTTCCTCAGCAATTAGGCCTCAGACCTCCCTCCCATTACCCGGCAACCACAACCAGCAGGGTCAGAATCACTTCCTGGATCCGAACTCAACCAACTTTATTTAAAATATCCAAACTTACATGTAAATTTGGACAATGGCGAAAAAAATTTTTGTACAGCAAAAATTTTAGTTCTAAGGCCCCTTTCACACTGAGGCGTTTTTCAGGCACTACAGCGGTAAAAATAGTGCCTGTATAGCGCCTGAAAATGTGGCTCCTTTTACTCCAGTGTGAAAGCCGGAGGGCTTTCACACTGGAGCGGTGCGCTGGCAGGACGGTAAAAAAAGTGCTGCAGCAGCGCTTTGTGAGCGGTTTTAACCCCTTTCAGCCGCTAGCGGGGGGGTAAAACAGCCCCAACAGCGGCTGAATACCGCTGCTAAAATGACGGTAAAGCGTCGCTAAAAATAGCAGCGCTTTACCGGCGACGCCACTCCCGCCCCAGTGTGAAAGGGGCCTAATGAAGCATATCTCATATCTGCAACATTTGGGTCATCTGGTTCAGCTGGGATGAAGGCAGACTGGAGAAGGTTGGTTGGCTTAGTCACCGCAGCTTTGTAGGTAACTGCAGGGCTGTAATAAAAGGATGGGGCTGGGTAAAAGGAAGGGCTGGAATGCGGTAGAGACAAGGGAACAGTGGCTGGAGGAGGTTTTTGTGGGTTTGTTACAGGTGGAAGAGAAGAGGCAGGTGGATTAAAGGCAGGATAGGTGCAGCGGGTAGAAATGGGGTATTGATATTTGGTTGGAAGTAAAGTATATTGGGCTGTGACTGAGGTTGCTGTGGGTGATGTGGGGAAAAGACGTTTGGGCAGGCAGATGTCTAATAGCAGGTTTGATTTGTTGTGATTTGTCTGAGGTTGAGTGTAATGCCTTGTACACGCGGTCGGTAATTCAGATGGAAAAGGTCCGATCAGATTATATTATCAGAAAATCCTATCGCGTGTGGGCTCTATCGGACTTTTTCCGTCGCAATTTGAGAGCAGGATCTCAAATTTTCCAACAAAAAAATCCGATATAACCTTTTCTGATTGTTTGCAAAGAATTCCGATTGGACAAAGTGCCACGCATGCTCAGATCAAATTACAAAACCAAAGATATTGGCTAGTAGCCTCAACGTAGTCCCGTCGTAACAAACGAACGTCATCACGTTCCGAACGGATTTTCGACAACCTTGTCCGACCGTGTGTATGCAACACCAGTTTAGGACAAAATCCGTCCGAAAAAATCCGACGGATTTTGTTGTCGGAATGTCTGACCGTGTGTACAAGGCATAACAGATCTGACCATGCCTGTAGTACAGGTTGAACAAAAGTGGGCTCACTAGACATGTGCAATCCATTTCGTAAATAATCGCAATTCAGACAAATTTTGCGTCTTTCAGACATTCGGATGCATCCGAATGTCCGAATAAAAAAATAACGAATTTCAACTAACACCAAAGAAATTATAGCTTATATAACAAATGAATTTGACATAATTCAATAATTTGTTAATGATGTAATGAAACAAAAGGTCAGCTCAAAGTAAATCTTACAGTCCAATCAGCTGATTAATTATGTGCTGGAGGTTGGATTACTGGCAAAGTGCATTCCTGAGAACTGAGTGAGAAGGGTGTTGTATTGTATATGAGCCGAGGAGAAGAGATATTGTCATTGTGTGTGTTAATAGATTCAATAAACAAATGTCTTTCCAAACTACGAATCATTACCACGAATCAATAATACAAACATAAATATTGAATTTCAACTTATTCAAAAGAAATGATAGCGGATATAACTCATGAATTCAACATGATTTGAGATTCAGTATAACGAATATCGACACTACGAATAATAACGAATTATCCGAAAACAAATTCATTTAACATAACGAATATAATAGAACGAAATTATGTATTTTACGAACGAAAACAAAACTAAACAAAATTTTCCATTGTGCATAAGTCTAGGGCCTGTCCCTAGATACTGCCTGTCTAAACAGGGACTGCACTGCATCTATACAATCTATTAGCGCCTGTTTGGAACAAGCTGAGTAGTGTTCGCAAAAAATCAGCAAAGTCATCCTCCAGAAGCCACACAAGAGACTCCACCTGATCACTACTGGAGGGGGGAGAAAAATCACAGCCCATAGGACTGCTAGACAAGGATAGCTCTGCACAAACCTGTGCCAGGGGCTGAACGTTTTTAAATAGAAATCTATCCTGATCAACTATAGAATGGGCCAGACGGATACAGTGGTGTGAAAAAGTGTTTGCCCCCTTCCTCATTTCCTGTTCCTTTGCATGTTTGTCACACTTAAGTGTTTCGGAACATCAAACCAATTTAAACAATAGTCAAGGACAACACAAGTAAACACAAAATGCAATTTGTAAATGAAGGTGTTTATTATTAAAGGTGAAAAAAAATCCAAACCATCATGGCCCTGTGTGAAAAAGTGATTGCCCCCTAAACCTAATAACTGGTTGGGCCACCCTTAGCAGCAACAACTGCAACCAAGCGTTTGCGATAACGTGCAATGAGGCTTTTACAGCGTCCTGGAGGAATTTTGGCCCACTCATCTTTGCAGAATTGTCCTAATTCAGTTACATTAGAGGGTTTTCGAGCATGAACGGCCTTTTTAAGGTCATACCACAACATCTCAATAGGATTCAGGTCAGGACTTTGGCTAGGCCACTCCAAAGTCTTCATTTTGTTTTTCTTCAGCCATTCGGTGGTGGACTTGCTGGTGTGTTTAGGATCATTGTCCTGCTGCAGAACCCAAGTTCGTTTCAGCTTGAGTACACGAACAGATGGTCGGACATTCTCCTTCAGGATCTCTTGGTAGACAGCAGAATTCATAGTTCCTTTTATCACGGCAAGTCTTCCAGGTCCTGAAGCAGCAAAACAGCCCCAGACCATCACACTACCACCACCATATTTTACTGTTGGTATAATGTTCTTTTTATGAAATGCAGTGTTCCTTCTACGCCAGATATACTTGGACACACACCTTCCAAAGAGTTCCACTTTTGTCTCATCGGTCCACAGAATGTTGTCCCAAAAGTCTTGGGGATCATCAAGATGTGTTGTGGAGAAATTGAGACGAGCTTTGATGTTCTTTTTGCTCAGCAGTGGTTTTCTCCTTGGAACTCTGCCATGCAGGCCATTTTTGCCCAGTCTTTTCCTGATGGTGGAGGCATGAACGCTGACCTTAACTGAGGCAAGTGAGGCCTGCAGTTCCTTGGACGTTGTTGTGGGGTCTTTTGTGACCTCTTCTATGAGTCGTCGCTGCGCTCTTGGGGTAATTTTGGGCGGCCGGCCACTCCTGGGAAGGTTCACCACTGTTCCATGTCTTCGCCATTTGTGGATAATGGCTCTCACTGTGGTTCGCTGGATTCCCAAAGCTTTGGAAATGGCTTTATAACCCTTTCCAGACTGATAGATCTCAATTACTTTCTTTCTCAATTGTTCCTGAATTTCTTTGGGTCTCGGCATGATGTGTAGCTTTTAAGGATCTTCTGGTGGACCTTACTGTGTCAAGCAGCTCCTATTTAAGTGATGCCTTGATTGTGAACAGGTGTGGCAATAATCAGGCCTGGGTGTGGCTAGAGAAATTGAACTCAGGTGTGGACAACCACAGTTATAGTATGTTTTAACAAGGGGGGCAATCACTTTTTCACACAGGGCCATGATGGTTTGGATTTTTTTTCACCTTTAATAATAAACACCTTCATTTACAAATTGCATTTTGTGTTTACTTGTGTTGTCCTTGACTATTGTTTAAATTGGTTTGATGTTTCGAAACACTTAAGTGTGACAAACATGCAAAGGAACAGGAAATGAGGAAGGGGGCAAACACTTTTTCACACCACTGTATACTCTAAAGCTGGCCAAACATTATAAAATCTTCTTCTATAGATTTCCTTTAGATTTACCAAAACCATATACCGTATATACTCGAGTATAAGCCGAGATTTTCAGCCTCTTTTTTGAGGCTGAAAGTGCCCCCCTCGGCTTATACTCGAGTCATCGCTGTCTGCCCGCTCGATCAGCGTGTCGAGCAGACAGACAGCGGCCATTCTATAATTCAAAAGCCGCGCCTCCGGCTCCGCCTTCGCCTGTGATAGGCGGAACACTGAATTTCCCAGCAGCCTGTGTTCCGCCTATCACGGACATCGTATCATCCTCGTACTACGGACGAGGATGATACGATGTACGTGATAGGCGGAACACAGGCTGCTGGGAAATTCAGTGTTCCGCCTATCACAGGCGAAGGCGGCGGCGCAGCTTTTGAATTTTACAATGGCCGCCGAGGCGCCGACGAAGAGGGCACGGGACGGAGGCAAGGCAAGGCACAGCACGGGACGGGACGGGACGGGACGGGACGGAGGCAAGGCACGGCGGCGAGGCACGGAGGCAAGGAGGCAAGGCACGGGACGGAGGCTCGGGACAAAGGCTCGGGACACAGGTAGGCTGGACACACACACACACACACACACACACACACACACACACACACACACACACACAGGGATGGATGGATGGATGGAGACACACACACACACAGGGATGGATGGATGGATGGATGGAGACACACACACACAGGGATGGATGGATGGATGGACACACACACACACAGGGATGGATGGACGGACACACAGGGATGGACGGACACACAGGGATGGACGGACACACAGGGATGGACGGACACACACACAGGGATGGACAGGCATGTCTTACCCTCGGCTTATACACGAGTCAATAAGTTTGCCAGTTTTTTTGGGGGTAAATTGGGGGCCTCGGCTTATATTCGGGTCGGCCTATACTCGAGTATATACGGTAATATGAGGTCAAATCTAAACACTTTCAATTTGTGTGCAATCAGGCAGGCATACTACACAGACGAAAGTAAATCTAAAGGAAATTTAATAAGAAAATTGTATGGTGTATGGCCAGCTTTAGAGCTGATCGCTGGCCCAACTCTCAATACCAAACAACAATAATTGTTATCCTCCAATACCATGGGCAAAAATGTCACTTTCTAGATGTGCTAAGCTGGTAGAGACATCCCCAAAAAGACTTTCAGCTGTAATTGCAGTGAAAGGAGTTTCTACAGAGTATTGGCCCAGGGGGGGGCTGAATACAAATGCACCCCACACTTTTCAGATATTTAGTTATGTTCCACTTGGTGTTGGTCTATCACATACAATCCCAATAAAATACATTTACGTTTTTCATTGTAACCTGACAAAATGTGGAAAATATCAAGGGGTATGAGTACTTTTTCAAGGCACTGTATCATTGTGTGTCCCGTGAGAGGGCTGTGTTGACCTGCACAAGGATGCGCAGGAGTTCCGTGCATTCCAGTGCAGGCAGTCCCATTGATGTAAACTGGGACACTACTGCTGCATGAACAGACACTGCTCCCAATCGGACAGTCGTGTGGGTGCGGATACATGGGCCCAAATGCACTCAGGGTGTAGCCACTGCATCCCAATTAACATGAACATAATTAACCACCTTCAGACCGGACCATTTTGCTGGTAAATGACCAGAGGTCTTTTTACAATTTGGCACTGCGCTGCTTTAACTGGTAATTGCGCGGTCATGCAATGTTGTACCCAAACAAAATTTGCGTCCTTTTCTTCCCACAAATAGAGCTTTCTTTTGATGGTATTTGATTGCCTCTGCGATTTTTATTTTTTGCGATATAAACGTAAAAAGACCGCAAATTTTGAAAAAAAATGATATTTTCTACTTTTTGTTATTAGAAAAATCCAATAAACTCAATTTTAGTCATACATTTAGGCCAAAATGTATTCAGCCACATGTCTTTGGTAAAAAAAAAGTCAATAATTGTATATTTATTGGTTTGCGCAAAAGTTGTCACATCTACAAACTAAGGTACGTTTTCTGGAATTTACGCAGCTTTTAGTTTACGACTGCCTATCTCATTTCTTGAGGTGCTAAAATGGCAGGGAAGTACAAAACCCCCCCAAATGACCCCATTTTGGAAAGTAGACACCCTAAGGAAATTGATAAGTGGCATGTTGAGCCCATTGAATATTTTATTTTTTTGCCTCAAGCGATTGAATAATGACAAAAAAAAAATTTTTTTTTTTTTTTTACACAAAGTTGTCACTAAATGATATATTGCTCACACATGCTATGGGCATATGTGAAATGACACCCCAAAATAAATTCTGCTGCTTCTCCTGAGTACGGGGATATCACATATGTGGGACTTTTTGGGAGCCTAGCCGCGTACGGGGCCCCGAAAACCAAGCACCGCCTTCAGGCTTTCTAAGGGCGTAAATTTTTGATTTCACTTCTCACTACCTATTACAGTTTTGAAGGCCATAAAATGCCAAGATGGCACAAAACCCCCACAAATGACCCCATTTTAGAAAGTAGACACCCCAAGCTATTTGCTGAGAGGCATTTTGAGTCCATGGAATATTTTATATTTTGCCACAAGTTGCGGGAAAATTACAAACTTTAATTTTTTTTTATTTTTTTTTCACAAAGTTGTCACTAAATGATATATTGCTCACACATGCTATGGGCATATGTGAAATGACACCCCAAAATAAATTCTGCTGCTTCTCCTGAGTACGGGGATACCACATATGTGGGACTTTTTGGGAGCCTAGCCGCGTACGGGGCCCCGAAAACCAAGAACCGCCTTCAGGTTTTCTAAGGGCGTAAATATTTGACTTCACTCCTCACTACCTATTACAGTTTTGAAGGCCATAAAATGCCAAGATGGCACAAAACCCCCACAAATGACCCCATTTTAGAAAGTAGACACCCCAAGCTATTTGCTGAGAGGCATGTTGAGTCCATGGAATATTTTATATTTTGCCACAAGTTGCGGGAAAATTACAAACTTTTTTTTTTTTTTTCTTTCACAAAGTTGTCACTAAATGATATATTGCTCACGCATGCCATGGGCATATGTGAAATGACACCCCAAAATAAATTCTGCTGCTTCTCCTGAGTACGGGGATACCACATATGTGGGACTTTTTGGGAGCCTAGCCGCGTACGGGGCCCCGAAAACCAAGCACCGCCTTCAGGCTTTCTAAGGGCGTTACAGTTTTGAAGCCCATAAAATGCCAAGATGGCACAAACCCCCCCCCCAAATGACCCCATTTTGGAAAGTAGACACCCCTAAATTTAGGGGTACACTAGTGAGACTAGGTAATAAATGGCGGGTGCCCTGAAACTATAAAAAAAATAACTAACCAACCAGCGTCACCTGTAACAGTTATATGGTGATCACTGGTGAAAGGGTTAACTAGGGGGCAATCAGGGGGCTTTATGCGGTAGTATATGGGGGTCCCTGGCGCTATAAAAAGCTGCGGCGAACCTAAATACCTACCTGCCTAACTAGCGTCACCTGTGACACTAATACAGTGATCAGAAAAACGATCGCTTATTAGGCTGGGTTCACACTGGAGCGATGCGGGAACGCCACGAATCCGCGGCGGGTTCCCGCATCACATGCCTCCCGGCGGCAGTTCACACTGCCCTATGCGAACTGCTGGGAGTGTCAGTGAAATGTTAATGACACCCCCAGATCAGTTCGCATATCGCAGTGCGATCTGCAAACTCGGATCGCATGGTGTGAACACCCATGCGATCCGATTCTGCTGCGGACCAAAAAAGGGGTCCCGTGCGAGTTTGCGGCGGGTGCGGCGGGTGCGACATGAATTCAGCCATACTATCTGTATGGCTGAACTCGAATCGCACAGAGATCGGATGTGATTTGCACTGCAGTGCGGTGCGAATCACATCCGTTCTCATAAACCGCTGCAATGTGAACCCAGCCTTAGTGACACTGGCGACGGGGGGTGCACACGGGGTTAAACCTTTATTGGGGGGGTTAGGGGGGTACCTTAGAACTAAAGGGGGCTAACCCTAACTGCCCTAACAGTTATTACAGTCACAAATGACACCCGCCGGGTGATCAGGGGGTTAAACCTTTATTAGGTAATAAATGGCGGGTGCCCTGAAACTATAAAAAAATAACTAACCAACCAGCGTCACCTGTAACAGTTATATGGTGATCACTGGTGAAAGGGTTAACTAGGGGGCAATCAGGGGGCTTTATGCGGTAGTATATGGGGGTCCCTGGCGCTATAAAAAGCTGCGGCGAACCTAAATACCTACCTGCCTAACTAGCGTCACCTGTGACACTAATACAGCGATCAGAAAAACTATCGCTTATTAGGCTGGGTTCACATTGGAGCGATGCGGGAACGCCATGAATCCGCGGCGGGTTCCCGCATCGCATGCCTCCCGGCGGCAGTTCACACTGCCCTATGCGAACTGCTGGGAGTGTCAGTGAAATGTTAATGACACCCCCAGATCAGTTCGCATATCGCAGTGCGATCTGCAAACTCGGATCGCATGGTGTGAACACCCATGCGATCCGATTCTGCTGCGGGCCAAAAAAAGGGTCCCGTGCGAATTTGCGGCGGTGCGGCGGGTGCGGTGGGTGCGACACGAATTCAGCCATACTATCTGTATGGCTGAACTCGAATCACACAGAGATCGGATGTGATTTGCACTGCAGTGCGGTGCGAATCACATTCGTTCTCATAAACCGCTGCAATGTGAACCCAGCCTTAGTGACACTGGCGACGGGGGGTGATCACGGGGTTAAACCTTTATTGGGGGGGTTAGGGGGGCACATTAGAACTAAAGGGGGCTAACCCTAACTGCCCTAACAGTTACTACAGTCACAAATGACACCAATGCAAAAAAAAAAAAAAAAAAAAAAAAAAAAAGCAATTGGTGTCACTGTGACTGGGGGGGGCAGGGGTAATTGGGGGGTGATCGGGGGGTAAAGGGGGGGTGTGAGTGTGCCTGGCATGTTCTACTGTATGTGGGGTGTGTTGGTGCAACTCACCGAACCTCTCTCCTCGGTGCCGGAACGAAAACTACCGACACGGAGGAGAGAATACATCACTTCCTCTCCTGTGTTTACATTACAGGAGAGGAAGTGATGTCACCGGACATTTTCATTCGCCGGGAGCGATCGCGAGGGGGTGGCCATGAATGAATGGCCGTCCCCTCGTCCGGGATCGCTCCCGAACGAATACCGACCGCCGCAGGCACCGGGCGGGGGCCCGATCGGGCCCCCGACCGGCGAGCAGGCAAGGACGTACATGTAAGCCCTTATGCCTGCCCGTGCCATTCTGCCGACGTACATCGGCGTGCGGCGGTCGGCAAGTGGTTAACTTGGAACACTTGTGCATCCCTGTGTGGGCAAACACAGCCCTCACATGGGGCACACATTGATATGCCCTGTGCAAGCAAGGCCTTAGGTCTACATGCATGTATCCAATGCATATAGAGTAGAAGGGGTTGTGCCTTGCATAAGAGTATTTTCTAAGGGTACAAAAATAAAATGTATGTTCATCCTGCCAAAATCCATTGTCCTTGTAACCTCCTGAACTAATGCTTGAGACTATTTTATCAACTTTTCAAGCTGTCTTCTTAGAACTAAAGAACACCTCAGCCCTGTATAATGTAAAAAAGGGAGGCCGAGGCATTCTGTAGTTCTAACATGCTTCCTGTTTTAGTGCGACAACGCTGACCCTCTACAAGTATAGTGCATATAGTATATCATTAGGTGGAAATAAGGGCATGTTTATACGATCGATAGAGCAGCAGCCCTCATTACTGCCACCTCTTGAATGCCTGTCGTTTTATTTTTAGTCAAAAAAGCGATTTTGCATTTAAATACTGCACCCCAATCCCAAGGCAAGTGTTTGGCTCGCCGTGGTGCAGCCCCACTTACTTACTTACTAACATCGTAATGCAGCAGTGCTTACTGACAGGGCCACTGGCCGAGTTAACTAGTGGCTGGGCAGTCGGGGAGACTGCAAAACTGTGGCTCAGCTGCCCATTTTTACCATCCCCTGGCTGCCCATGTAAACGAGGCCTATGAAAAGAAATATATATGTACCACCCTCTACAGGGGGTCCCCGACTTATGAACCACTCCTACTTACGAACAGGGCGCAGCGGGGACCCTCTGCCATTCTGCGCACACAATCTGCCGTTCTGCGCATGCGCGGCCACACGGAGCCTCTGAAAATGTCGGAAATGTCCATAATTTGCCGTGTATGCGCATAATGGCATTCGTCGGAACATCGGAAATGTCAGTGATTGTCGTACTAGGCATGTGCAGCTGGCTTACAAATATTTCTGGATTACAAACAGGAGGAAAGTCCCGAACGGGTTCGTAACCCGGGACCCGCTATAGTTATTGTGCTAGACCGCATTTTTTGGCATTTTTTTGTAGGGAAATTGTCAGGTTTGCAGTGGGTTTTCTTTTGGGTCAGGGTTGAGTGAATCAGGCAGAGCTGGGTGACTCACAGGTATCACCCAAGACCTCATGGAGAGTGGGTTTAAAGTGGTTGTAAACCCTTACAAACCACTTTGACCTACAGGTAAGCCTAGATTAAGGCTTACCTGTAGGTCCAAGAAATATCTCCTAAACCTATATGGTTTAGGAGATATTTGCCCGAAAACAGGCACCGCTGTCTACGGCGCATGCGCCGTAGACAGCGGCGCGCAGGCGCACTGAGCGCGGCATTCTCAACGACGGAAGCTGCCGCGTGTGTCGGCTCCCGTGCGCATGCGTGGGAGTGTCGTCATCGCGGCTTCGCCGAATTACAGCGGCGGAGCTGCGAGACCCCACCAAGAAGATGGATGCGGCGGACTACAGGGGACAGCGGCGACTTCGCTGGCTCCTGTGTCAGGTAAGTGACACCTAATGGACTACTATGCGATGCATAGTAGTCCATTATGTTTTGCCTTTGCAGGGAATGAAAGAGGAAGTAAACTCATCAGGGTTTACTTCCTCTTTAAGAGCGAAGTCAAGTGCTGGAGAGTGAGATCAAGAGCTGAATTTGTACTGGAGGAAGTTGTGTATATACAAGAGGTGTATATAGTTCCTTAGTCCCTAACAATTTCTGCAATCAACTGGGCATCTCATAACTACCCTATCCCCATCCAAGTTTAATCTCCTCAATAAAAATATAAAAAAAGTTCATGAACTGTTTTCTGTCTGAGAGTGACTAAAAATTGTGTGCCTGGCTGGGCAGGGTGACAGACGGACTACAATTACAAGCAGCCCCTATGGGGATACCGCTACATATAAAAGATTTTTTATAGGGTTCTAATACACTTTAAGACCCCTTGCACATGGAGCTTTTCAAGAGCAGTGCATCTAACTTGACTTTCTAGTGTGCCCAGGAAGGACAGTGTCCAGCCATGCAGGTAGCCTTTCCAAGTCTAAGGCAGGCTGCGGCTGGATAGGGCTGAATGAGGTACTGAGTGGTACCTGTGTTTGGGCTCTGTGTATTCAGGGATGAAGGTCTCTGAATGCAGGTCTTCTGCTATCTGTGTAAGGGTGACACGTGATTGGACAGATGCTGGCACCAGCTGTATCAATCCCACCCTGCTTTTCTTGAGTACCCACCTACCTGCCTTTGTAGCCACCATCTTGGACATAGGCCGGCTAATGACATCCCTGGCCAGAGACCTAAATAATCAGAATTAATGTCACCAATCTTGTGCTCCATTGAGAATTAAAAGTCCTTCTGCCATGGTGGAGGATGGGACCTGTAGTTTTAACAGATTTCTGTATAAATGCGGGGGTAAGTGGAAGTGATACAGGAAGTTAAATAAACACATAGAGTTTTCCAGGGGCCTTGCTATTGCCCTAAAATACCCTTGGCACCTCAACTAGTGTCAATTAAAGGAAGCAAATAAAAAATCATTATAACCTAATACCTCCAACCCCTGAGGCTTTTAAGGGACTTCCAGTGGCAGGATGGACCAGCATTTACCCTAGGGCTGTGTCCTTGGGGCACCATACAACAATGACTCTATACAGACTCAAACTCTCTGCTATGCAGTATATGTGTCTTCAAGCCGTAACCAGCATTATGTAATACCTTAAGCAGGGATTGGATAGCTCAATTATTTATCCTAGATGAGTTTCCATCTTAGCTTCCTTCCACACTGGTAAGGCCAGCTTCGGGCAAAAAAACACATTGTGTGACACTTAACTGAAAATGAAGCCTTCCAGCAGCCCGCTGTCGCCACTGAAGGTGCTCCCATCTAAACCCGGACATTTGCGGACTCCGGCTTTATGAGTGGCTGGAGCCATGATGATGCCACTCCCACATGTGCAGGAGCCGCCGTTTACGGTACTGGCCTGGATGGCCGTTCCTTCATAGCGCATGCACCGGTGACATCAGCGGCGCATCTACAGTAAATACATCCAGTACAGTGCATGTTTAGAAGATATTTACAGTACCTATGGGTAAGCCTTATTATAGGCTTACCTGTTGGAAAAATTATGCATGGGAGTTTGCTCCCACTTTAAGGCAGGGTGGCTACAATAGTTTGAAATTAAACCAGGATTAAACTTGAAAAATACAATTAACTGGGGACAGACATACAGTCCCTGCTGAATTGCCTAATTTTGATCCAACTATGGCCAGCTTAACACTTCTTGGGATTGATTTGTTATATTTTACACCTTAGGTATACACTGCATATACACCTCTACTTTTGAGTAAGCATAAGTCTAAGCATATTATATCAGTATTATCTCCTCTTATTCACAAGAACTATTGATTAACTTTACATAATTGGTATAGTTTTCTCCATTAGCTGTCCAGTGTCTGATATATCAATGCTTTCCTAGTAACAGTTTGCAAGTAACCATATAGCCTTTACTGTGCACGTGATCCTGTACCAACCAACACACTTTCCATCCAGGACAGCTAACTGTTGTTTTCCCCTATAACTCTATAAAAATCATCACAGCTTATCAATGTATTGACAGTGTTTCAATAATATTTGAAAGCCACGTTACAGAATCAGTTATGTGTTTATGGTTTTATTGCCCATTAGTCAAGACTGACTTGTTACGTGAGCTTGTTGGAAGAATAATTAGCGGAGATTATCAATCTTCATGGACCATTTCCCATGCATGTAAGAGAAAAAAAAAGAAGGGTTGGCTGATTCAGATGCCTAATACTTGGCTTAGAGTTGCCTGTTCAACTCATCACAGATGCTGTTCAACATACAGTTCTAAGAACGCTCAGCTCTACCTTGGAAGAACCAACAGAATTATCCTGTTCATAGGCTGAAGAGGTTTTGTTGAAGGCTGACCTCTTCTTGGGATTATTATTTTTTTATATTTTACGTTGTAGGTTTACAAGCTAATCAGAGGAAAGATGTCTTCATCCAAGGATTTCTTGGCCTACCGTTGACACCTATAAGATGATCCTGCAGACCCTATCGCTGACAGTTTACATTATGACCATGTTTTTGGGACTGCCTTCAAATCTTCTAGTCTTTTACATTTTCTGCAAGAAGGCTCATAGCAGACTGACCCCAAATCTCATCTACATGATTAATCTTTGCATCACCGACCTTGTGTTTATAATGTTTTTACCCATAAAAATTATGGAAACTTTCTTCTCTGGATGGACCCTTCCAGAGATCTTATGTCCAATGTACAACTTTGTCCACTTTAGCACGATCTACACAAGTGTTTTGTTCCTCATTGCTGTAAGCGTTGGTCGGTACCTGAGTGTGGCTTTCCCAATTAAGTACAAGATCTACAAGAGACCCATATATTCTTTCTTCATTTGCGTTATCCTGTGGGCCCTTGTGTTTCTCCATGTGTCTTTTGTGTTCATTTTGGAGACCACCCAGAATGGCTATCTTGAATTGTTTCTTTCCAAAGTAAACAATAAAGTGGTTTGTTATGAAAATTTTACACCTAGTCAGCTGGATTTGATCATACCAGTAAGACTGGAGTATTCAATTGTCCTTTTCTTCCTTCCTCTGGGCATTACTATATTTTGCTACACTCGTTGCATTCAGATACTGATGAGATGCTGCATGCACACCAAGCACAAGAAGAAAGCCATTTGTGTTGCAGTCACAACTGTGACTGTTTTCATAGTATGCTTTGCCCCTTATAATATTTCACATATAGCGGGCTTCGTTAACCATGAAAGTGTATCGTGGCGCAAAGTGGCACTCCTGCCCAGCACCTGCAATGCCTTTCTGGACCCCCTCATTTTCTACTTCTTGTCATCGACAGTTGATAAAGGATTTTACCAAGCCTGGAAGTCTTTGTGGCAAAAATACAGCATGTCAAAGAGAAAGCTCTCGTTTGTTTTTGGAAAGGAACCTCCAGACCACACAGAGACACCAGCTATAATAACTATATCTTCAGCTCTATAGATAGGATAGGTAGAAATCAGAACATACAAGGTAGAATGTATACTTAACATATTTTTCATTAAGTGTTTGTGGCTATTCATAAGAGCTGTATTGCTTAAAATTTAATTATGCCCGATAGTGTACCTAAAGCGATACCACCATTATTGGACACTAAGCTTGCCCATCATAGACGCGAGCCAATCTCTCTTTAAGATGGGCAATCTCAGTGGTCAGTGGAACATTCTATAGTATGCAGAAGGGGGCAGGATCAGCTTCTTTGCCAGGGTGGATTTTTCAGTAATCTTCATGGTAGAGTGTCTCCAGGATTTGGGGCACCTGAGTTCTCAAAAACAAATCTGAGCTGGCAGACAGATACCAGGAGCTACCTATTATGTGCTAACAGTGGTATTCTATAAACATCAATGTCACTTTAGGTTCACTTTTATTTTAAAATAAACTATTACTGAAAGAACCAACAGTAGACGCCATTTGTTGACCTGCTTCTTAAAATTCGAATTTCCTGGCTGCTCAAAATTCTAGAGTCATTGTCGAGAAACAAGCATGCAATTTAAGCAAATGATTCCCTATAATTATATTTTTACTGGGTCAATGACTTGCATTAAAACATCATCTCCATTAGATTGGCATGAAAGCCAGGAAATGAACATTTTCATTAAGAGAGGTTAGTTTATGCATTTCTTTCAGTACAAGCATTCTTTAAAGTGATTCTGTAGGCAAAACTTTTTTTTCGATCTTGAATAGAGTGAGGAAGGGTTAAACCACCTGTCAAGTTTTTATTGCAGTCTGTGTCTCCATTGGAGAGATTATTCACTCCATTTGAATTGGTGACCATTTCCTAAAAAGAAAGTGAGGGGAAATCCAAAATGTTTTAGTTCTCCCCAGAATAGTTAAGGGGAGATTTTGCACTTAGAGGATAACTGTATAAGAGGGGAAATTTCCTCTGACTCCCTTTTACACCTTTACACAAACACAAAATTTCCCAATAGATACAAAGACCACAAAAAAATAAACTGAAAAACACTGTTGGGGGATGGGATCAAAGAGTTGCCACTGTGTAACAGGAAATGCTGGAAACATTGATCTTCATGGCAGGATCACAAGTGATTTTAACTAACCTCTTCAGATTTTAAGATATAAAAAAATTACCTTTGAATGGACATAACATGTTAAAAGCTTGTATCATATTTTAGTGATTGGGTATACATAAGTATCCTCTAATACTTGTGATATCTTAGACATGCATAACTGCAGAAGTTATGGGAAAATATATGTAATAAAGCCACTTAATGAAAGTGAAGTAATAGCTAATATTAGTGATAATCAATAGGCAACAGATTTATTTGCCAATCAATATCACTTTGATGGCGTTGCAGGCATCAGGCCAAAGAGAAATCTTACAGGCAGTCATTGAGTGGTTTGAATTGTGTTAATAACAGATTAAGCAGGAAATGTCTTGATTTGTGTGTTGATTTTAAACATTATTAGCTTATTTTTAAGGTGCGACTGTAAATTGTAAATAGGAATTATATAGAGATCATATTTTATTGTACAAAGTACACAGCTATGTAAAATTGATCCAATATAAAGAAAATGTTCTATATAAAAAAGTTTCACTTACTGTATATACAGTATCTCACAAAAGTGAGTACACCCCTCACATTTTTGAAAATATTTTATTATATCTTTTCATGTGACAACACTGAAGAAATTACACTTTGCTACAATATAGTGCGTGAACAGCTTGTATAACAGTGTAAATTTGCTGTCCCCTCAAAATAATTCAACACAGAGCCATTAATGTCTAAACTGGCAACAAAAGTGAGTACGCCCCTAAGTGAAAATGTCAAAATTGGACTCAATTAGCCATTTTCCCTACCCAGTGTCACGTGACTCATTAGTGTTACAAGGTATGAACGGGGAGCAGGTGTGTTAGTTAAATTTGGTGTTTTCTCTCTCACACTCTCATACTGGTCACTGTAAATTCAACATGGCACCTCATGGCAAAGAACTCTCAGGATCTGAAAAAAAAAGAAGTGTTGCTCTACATAAAGATGGCCGAGGCTAAAAGAAGATTGCCAAGACCCTGAAACTGAGCTGCAGCGCGGTAGCCAAGACCATACAGTGGTTTGACAGGACAGGTTCTACTCCAAACAGGCCTCGCCATGGTCGACCAAAGAATTTAAGTGCATGTGCTCAGTGTCCTTATTAGAGGTTGTCTTTGGGAAATAGATGTATGCGTGCTGCCAGTATTACTGCAGAGGTTGAAGGGGTGGGGGTCAGCCTTTCAGTGCTCAGACCATACGCTGCACACTGCATCAAATTGGTCTGCATGGCCGTCATCCTGGAAGGAAGCCTCTTCTAAAGATGATGCACAAGAAAGCCTGCTAACAGTTTGCCGAAGACAAGCAGACTAAGGACATGGATTACTGGAACCATGTCCTGTGGTCTGATGAGACCAAGATAAACGTATTTGGTTCAGATGGTGTCAAGCGTGTGTGGGGGCGGAAACCAGGTGAGGAGTACAAAGACAAGTGTTTCTTGCCTACAGTCAAGCATGGTTGTGGGAGTGTCACGGTCTGGGGCTGCATGAGTGCTGCCGGCACTAGGATGCTACAGTTCATTGAGGAAACCATGAATGCCAACATGTACTTTGACATACTAAAGCAGAGCGTGATCCCCTCCCTTTGGAGACTGGGCAGCAGGGCAGTATTCAAACATGATAATGACCCCATCCACACCTCCATGAAGGCCATTGCTTTGCTAAAGAAGCTGAGGGTAAAGGTGATGGACTGGCCAAGCATGTCTCCGGATCTAAACCCTATTGAGCATCTGTGGGGCATTCTCAAATGGAAGGTGGAGGAGCGCAAGGTCCACCAGCTCTGTGATATTGTCATGGAGGAGTGGAAGCTCTGGTGAACTCCATGCCCAAGAAGGTTAAGGCAGTGCGGGAAAATAATGGTGGCCACAAAAAATATTGCACATTTTCACTTAGGGATGTATGCACTTTTGTTGCCAGCGGTTTAAACATTAATGACTGTGTGTTGAATTATTTTGAAGGGACAGCAAATTTACAATGTTCTACATGCTGTACACTACATTACAAGTAGCAAAGTGTCATTTCTTCAGTGTTATCACATGAAAAGATATAATAAAATATTTCCAAAAATGTGAGAGTGTACTCACTTTTGTGAGATACTGTATATACCAGTAAAGACAGGTAAGAATTGACAGAGCACCATTATAAAAGGGGGAAAAGCAGCCTATGCATAAAGAGCAGTGTCAGTTTTTCTAAAAATTAAATCTATTGATATTTTGGGAATTTTAATCTTAAATATTCCACTCCTCTTTAATCCCTCTCTTCCCTTATTCCTTCATTCCTTCTCCCTTTATTCGTCCTGCCTTTTCTACCCCTTTTTTTTCTCTCTCCCTTTTATCTTTTCATCTTTCCTTCCATCCTTGCTTCCTTTCTTCCATCTGTCCTTCCTCCCACCCTTCCTTTACTTTCTTTGAGTATGCCTTTCTTTCCCTTCCTTCCTTATTACTTGCTTACTACCTTCCTTCCTTCATTCCTTCCATCAGTGCTTCCTTCTCTCCTCCTTCCTCCTCTCTATCCTTACTTCTCTACTTATGCTTCCTTCCTCTATACTTCCTTGCTTCTTTGTCGCTCTTCTTTTTTCTCTCCTTCCTTCCTTCCATCGTTTGATGATCTTTCGATCATACCTTCAATCTTTTAGTTCTCCATACCGTCCTTTCCCCTTTCTGTCCTTCCCCTTTCATCCTCCCCTCCTTCCATCCATCAGTAACCTCCTTTGCTTTTTCCTTCTCTCCTACCTTCCTTCCATTCCTATATCTTGCATTTCATCCATCCTCCCTTGCTTCCCTCCTCATTCCTTCCTTCTCTGTGTCCTTCATTCTCTACCCCATTACCTTTTATTCTCAACCTTCCTTTCTTGCTTCCTTCTTTCCTCTTTTTCCCTCCCATCTTCCTTCTTTCCGCTCTTCTCATTTTACTGCCTTCCTTCTTTTCTGCCAACCTTTCTTATCCCCTTGCCTCCATCTGTTCTTCCTCCCCCCCCCACCTCCTGTCTTTCTTCTGTACTTCCTTCTCTTTTCCTTCTTCCTTTTCTCACTCACTCCCTTTTTACCTTTCCTATGTATCCTTCCCTAAGTTATGTGATCACAGCGTTCTACCTGCTCTTTTCCTTTGGTGTCACTGCCCGCCCATCTTCCCATAAATCCCTGTAGATCATGTACAGAGAACTTGTTTAATGGTCTGTTGCTAATTTGTTAAGTCAAGTCAGTGAAAACCTATCAATGAAATTGCGATTCGCAGAACGGACGATGAGCAATATATAGAGGACAAAGTCCTTTCGTTACCCCTTCAAGGAATATATTTTACTACCATTTCTATCCCCTTCTTTTCAGATGATGAGGAAACAATTGTGATCACATTGCATTCTATGAGTTCTGTAAAATATTTCTGTAAAGTAAAGTTTTGTGACAAATCTTTGCTATAGCAGTGTGTGTCTGATTCTATTCCAAGCTAAAAAAAACACACACAGAAGCTAATCCTTGTTAACATGATTTGTTTTCATTCCTTTGCTGAATATTCAGAGGTACAAGACACTGTGCAAATAAACAGCATGCCTGTACTGGATAGTTTGTTCAGCCACCATGCCCCCCAACCAACCACAGCCCGCCTCCAGCACACACCCCTCCCAATTATGCTGTGCAATAGTCAGCCCGCCACAAGGGTCACTGTGACTTGAAGAGCTCTTGCTGTAGACTCATCACAGCAACTTTGCTAGAGACTTGCTATGCAAATTTGATACAAATGGGGAAAGTGTCAACTAGAACGTGTGCTTCAAGTGCTCTGCAAGTGTAAAACTTGCCAGTGAAAATATGCAGCAAGTTAACAAGACTTACAATTCAACACTGCCACAAATGTATGGCAAGTTATCCTTGCTATCTGGGTGGGCAGAGATTGGTGTCAGTGGATGGTGCCAGCCAGTAGAGCAGTACATGTGTCAGTAGGGTGAAGTTTGGTGTCAGTAGAGCAGAGGACAATGTCAGGAAGGCAGACATTTTTTTCAGTAGGGCAGTCAGGGCTCAAGTCCTGCGGGAAAGCATGGGAACGGAGTTCCTGTACTCTTTCCACAACTGGAACTCAGTTTTGCGTTAGCAGCCGTGTGCTGCAAGACTTTTAAGTATGCGAGCTGTGTGGCAGGTGCTACACCAGCAGCCGCCGACACAGCTCGCAATAGTAAGTGGACTGACCATTCAGACATTGCCAGTAGGGGGCCCCATGACAGCTTCCCCTTCGATCTACCTGACAATCACAGCTAGCTGACGGGTAGATAAGGTCCCTGTTGCTAAGAGATTGTATTTAGTCAGACTTCTCGTGATGCGCTCCTCCCTGCCAGCCCCTCCTGATCTTCTGCCCCCCCCCCCAGTCTCCTGCATACTTGCTCTGTGTGACCGGTTGAATCCCCCTTCCTCTATCTTCAGTGCCATATGATGAGAGAACCCAGAGGAGGAGCACAGCTATTCTGCTCACAGGACATGCAGGGAGAGAGGTGAGCTGAGGGAGGAACATCACTTTGGGGTGGTAAGCTGAGCACAATACCTGGCAAAGTTTAATGCCAGGAGGGAAGTTTATGTGGAAATATGTGAAGGGTTGGAATAGCAGCAAGTGTGTGTTGGAGCCCTGCAGAGTTTTCTGTCCCCCAAGCTAACATACATCTCCTAAGCAGGAACACATCACTATCTCCCCAAGCATTCTGTCCAGATAATGTGCAGTTAATTTATGACATGTTTAACCCTGTGTTATCCAAACTCTGTTCAATGAAAAGTGTAAACTCACCACATAAACACTCTATATACAAAATAACATTCCCCAATAAAGATCAGAACATGATGTTCACATTTGCATGGAAGCACAATTGAATGAATGCTGATTATTCAGAGAATTACCGTATTTATGTTTATTGAGGATTTTTTTTTAATGTACTAACAGTTAAGCTTTATACACACAATACAAAAATGGGATGAAAAATACCACTTTTGAAGTGTTCGTGCATATGAGCTTATCATTTTATTTTTTTCGGTGGGGGAGTGGATCTTGTGTGGGAGTTCCCATACTTTTTTCCCCAGGACTTGACCCCTGAGGGCAGTGGATGGCATCAGAAGAGCAGTAGAAGTGTCAGTAGAGTAGGTTGGTGTCAATAGGACAGAGGGTGTTTTTTATTGTTTATTCTTTTACAATTTTTGTTAGAAGCCCCATTGGGGGGACTTTGATGAATGTAATGGGTCTACACAGATCCCTGGTGTCTCACTTTCTCTGCAGCCTCAGCTGCACTAAACAGTGAATGAATGGGAAGTGCTCCGTGCTGAGCAGCTTCCTGTTTATTCACAAACTGAATCATAGTAAGCACAGTTTACCATGGTCCAATTATGAATGAACACAGGCATGATCGATACCGATCACTCACTGTTTTCATTCTGAAAAGGAAGGGGTCCCTTCCCCAGCTCCTCATTCTGAAAGATCCCCACAGCAGGCACAGGGAGAAGAGAGGGGGGAGCCAGCAGCTTTGAGGGGTGGGGGGTGCAACACAGGAGAGCAGCAGGGGAAATTGGTACTGCACAGTGTGATTAGGGTGTGCCCAGACACATCGAGCACACCTCACGTGCATTGCTATGCTCTTCAAGCTGAACTTCAGGATGCTCTGAAGTTCAGTCCTCTTCTGTCCCACTAACATGTATTGTTTATGCGTTGTATCGAATTGTATCAGGTTATAATTGTTCAGTAGTATGCTAACATCTAGAGGAGGTTATAGGCAATTTTTATTTTTTTTAGGGCAAGTTTTGTGAAAAGTGTTATAGAAATTAGGTTCTTATTTTACAATCATTTAATGCATGCTTTCAAAAAGATTGCTCAGAAGTAGAATAGATTCAAGTTACATAGAGTTGTTTTGAATCTTTGAAATGCATATAAATCACAGAGCTAAGATAGTTAATTTTTAGTTTCTAATGAGAAAATAAACTTTTGACAGCTACAGCCTGATAAGAACATCTTATACTGGTGGTTTAGAAATAATTTTGTGGAATATGGGAAAGTTATGTACAGTACATTAAGTTTGACAGGGTCAAACAAAGGTCTATTTGTGCCCTCATTAAAACTGAATATGTTTGATGTTATCTGGTCCAGATGGCTTAAATCTTAGGTATCATGTCAACCAATGTGTACTGTGTACTTTGTAATGTTGGATATTGTTATTCCTTTTTTTGTGTGTGTCATATATACTCCGAGGGGGGGGGGGGGTTGTGGTATATATATATATATATATATATATATATATATATATATATATATATATATATATATATACACATATATATATATATATTTATATATATATGATACAGTACCTTTTTTGTAGAACCAATATATGAATACATACATATATGATTATATAGAGAGACATATAACACATAAGGTGGGATTATTGAAAGTCCATTCTCCCAAAGTCGTAAATCTGTTATCCTTGAGGTTGGTTGAGTCTTATCAGGATGAGGAGGGCTTGATTTAACACAGCTGGGTGCCAAACTGATCCGCACAGGTGTTTTTAATGGACAAAAGTTATAAATCACTTTAATGATAACTGGTATATTTATAGGGCGGCATAGTGGTGTAGTGGTTAGCACGCTCACCTTGCGGTAAAAAGGGTTGCTGGTTCGAATCCCAACCACGACACTACCTGCCTGGAGTTTGCATGTTCTCCCCGTGCCTGCGTGGGTTTCTTCCGGGTACTCCAGTTTCCTCTCACACGCCAAAGACATGCAGGTAGTTTAATTGGCTTCTGTCCAAAATTGGCCCTAGTATATGAATGGGGACCTTAGATTGTGGGCTCCTTGAGTGTAGGGACCAATGTGAGCGTGCAATGTACAGAGATAGGGGTAGACACTCACTCAGGTTGAACTGGATGGACTGGTGTCTTTATTCAACCTTACTATCTATGAAACTATGAAATGAACATATAGGAATTCTGTGAATGAATAAATTTGTCTGGCTGTAGAACCGGTGTCAGATTTATGGTTAGTTACATTGACATAGATTTTAGCAACCAATCATATCTAGGAGAGATGGCTAAGATAAGGATTGTAAAAGGTATATAAATGCAAGTTTTACAACTGTTAGGCAGACACGTCAGATAGGAGCCCATAAGGCTGAGCTCTCTGTATGCTGCCCTATTGCACGGGTCATAGAGATCAGAACCAATGGGCAAATATCTGTCCTTTTATTGTAACTTGTCCCTTCGTAAGAGTTGAAATGGATATTTTGATGATAGGCAACTCCTATCCTCATATTGATTAGTGCTTCCAATTAATAACTACTGCAGTAGGGAACAGACACAAAAGATATGCATCTTTCCAAATAAATGTTCCCCTTTATTATGAGGCATTTGAAGGTTTTTATACACATGATTACGTAGGTATCACATTAATATTACAATTGTACGTTTATGGTAACAAGGGGCATTACATAGGCAGGCTAATTCTAATCAGGACTTGAAAGAACGCAAAACATGTACTGAAAACACGGTTAGTGCCGTGTGCACAGTGAGGGCATCGTGCAATACATATAAAATAGAATACAATTATATACAGAACATACAAATTTCCATTACAGAGTCAAATAAAGAAAACTTCTTAACTTGATCCAGAGTGTGGTCTAAGGTGAATTTCCCTCACAAAAAGGTTTGTGTGAAAGGTTTACTGTAGTGTACCACTTAAGTATTGCATTTAATATAAAGCAGTGGATGTCAACCTTTTTAAGGCCAATGGCTGTTAAATTATTTCAAAACCTTCCATGCTTCAACAAAAAAATAAAATAAACTTTATACTCACACAATCAAAGTATAGGAGTACAAAACATATATTGAAATGCTAGAAGGCTCTGCATGGGGTAGGGTGTCACTGTGGGGCAAACAGGGTTGTGGAGCGGCTTAGGGGCCTCTGGAGCAGATATGGTGGTCCTGTATGGGATGAGGTGGAACATTGTTGGAAGTTGGGGGCACTATGGAGGGCTGGAGACTTTGCAGAAGGCTGGGGTAATTGTAGGAAGCTTGGAGGCACTGTGGGAGGTTCAGGGGCTCTGCGGAAGCTGGGAGCTCAAAGGGATCCTGGGGGCACTGTGAACCATTATGGGAGGTTGACAGGCACTATGGGAGGTTAAAGGGCACGATGGAAAGTCAAGGGATCAACAGCTGTCTGGAGGGCAGGGAGAAGTGGGGTCATGGCCTGGTGGTTGAGAACCATTGATATAGAGGTCTACACACCTGTCCACAAAGAGGAACACATGAGGAGAAAAGAAAGACAGTAGGATTTTGCTCTAAAAGAAGGAGAGCCCCCCTCAAATGATGGACAGTTGGGAGGTATGCTTTTGTTTCATCCACCCACATTGCATTCTTCTCTGATTGAATTGATGATGTGATTACTATTGCTAAGGATCTCTTACAGGCAAGTAATATAAAATGATTTACAGCGCCAGGCCTGGCATGAGCCCCTTCTAATTAACCAACCCCAATAATGGGTTAGGCCAGCAACTAACCAACTATTGCTTGTCCACCTCCTCCATGAGTAATGACCATACCAACACCTAAGTACCCAAAACTTTGAACTCAATTTTAATTTGTCACAAGTTCTTTACCCTGTAATGATAGCAAAATAAAATGTATGCTTATCGTTATACATATTCTCGTACCTCAATAAAATGAGTGAAACTCAAACATGGTAATCTATAATTAAGAGCAAATAAGGACTTTCTGGGGATGTGGTGAGTCTATGGGGCACAATTAACTGT
Source organism: Lithobates pipiens (assembly GCF_037356315.1). Lineage (NCBI taxonomy): Eukaryota > Metazoa > Chordata > Amphibia > Anura > Ranidae > Lithobates > Lithobates pipiens. Next base: position 92,843,447 of record NW_027507788.1, on the reverse strand, counting down.
AAAACTGTTTTGAGGAAGTAGAAACATAGTTAACAAATCCCTTTGTAGAATTGCACACTGATGTCTGGTTACTTGCCTCTCCACAATTCTTTTAGAGAAGTTTTCAAAGTAAACTGATAAAAAAGTGGTATTCTGCTAATGAATATTCCGAGAAAACGTTACTATTTCACATATAACTTATTTGATAGCTGAGAATGCACTTTTTTTTGTACCAAACAATGCACTTTGCTTCCTTGATAATGATCTGATTTGACCCAAAAATGTATTTCAAGTTCAAGAGCAATCCCAGGTAACTAGCAAAATCAGACAAAAAAAGAGTAGAAAAAAAGAGGGCGCACCAGCCTTGTGCATTATCCTTTGATATATTTATTAGAAGAAAAAAATATTAAAAACTACTCACAAAGATGGGAAGAAAACCACACTATAACGATACTTGGCTTGTGACAATCTGACTACTGATAGCAGTCTCCAGATCCTGAAGAGGACGTGCGAACCACTGCTGGCTGACACGATTCAAAGTTTTACCTTCTTCCTAAGAGCTGCTTCTTAGTACAGACTGCCGATCAGCATTCAGGTTAGGTTTTGAGCTCCCCAGTCCTCAGCGTGTACTAAACATGTAAATCACAAAAAAGGGGGCTTCATCGTGTAAACTGCTTGGTTTATTTAAAGATGAAAGCTAAAATAATACGCACAAGATAAAAAATATCACATATGTAGTAACACTCACAGTATACTCTCATAAAGGCAGATCAGACATTGGGTAGGGCACTGGGCGCCATCTTGACAATGTGCTGACCGCACTCCTCACAACCACCTGATGCATGATGCCCCTCCTGATGGTCGTAAAGGATCCTTCCAGGATGAGCAGGTATAGCTAGCCATGCTTGCACTATAAATGATGGAACTCGGCTGTAACATAATAGACTGGTAGAACCCTGGTGCATGGCGGAATGCACGCCTTAATGTAAGTGCGTATGCTGCATTGTATTTTTGGTTATTTTAATCAATAAAAGGTTTTACACTATCGAAGCGCTCTTCTCTATTGGACTTGTTATGAAGCTATTTGAGAGTCTGAAGAAGAAATTGGTGCAGTTCCAGGATAATTAAAGCGTTAATAAACCCACAACAGTATAATCAGGCTGTGTATGCAGAATAGCATGCCTGTTATACTCACTGTGAAATTTAAGGGGTTAATCCTCTGCATTGTGTATTAAGGCTGTTTTATCCTGTATGCGTAGATCCTTCCCTCCTGCAGTGTCTTTCTGGGGAAGGCCAACACGGGCAGGGTATCCAACCTGCACATGCTCAGTTGTATCTTTGTTGCTGGAGAGAACATGTCCTTGTTCTCAGAGCTAGCCAGCACTAATGGAAAATGTATTGTGTTATACATGGCCTGATGAAGGAGCGCATATGCTCTGAACGCGTGCCATTCCTGTTGCTTGAGCACCCGGAAGTGACGTCCTCTTCTCCCTCTGTGTGTCCCTCTGTGTCTACCAGAAGGTGTTGGAAGCTACCAGCATGGCCACCGGTGTAACATCCTGATGTAGCAAAGTTCCGGGGCCCCTGAAGCCCAATGGTGACCAACAGAGTTAAGGATAGCTGACATACTTCATTGTAGAGTGCATTACAAGGCATGGTGGGCGTAATGCAAGATGAACAGGTGGGCGCAAGACACTTTTTGAATGCAAAGAGATTTATTGTCTCTTAAACAGAACTGTGGGAGAGAGGATTAGGGCCAGGTAGATGCAATGTTAATTGGCAGACTTTGAGACTAATATAGGTAGACAGCTATACAGGGGAAGGCCGCTAGCCGGACACCACTTCTGTATAGGTAGGACCACTGAATCCTTTGACAATCTTATAGCTGTTACTAACGGTAAAGGTATTTAACTTTCTGCAACACAAACAGTTCTTTACCCCACACTTACTCACTGTGGGTCTTCACTCAACGAGCTCCCGGTCTCTCTCACTAGACTGCAGATCCACTAGCCACTGGATCCCATGAGCTCTTTTACTGTAGGACTCAGTATCTTCCTCAAGCGTCACCCCCTCTTCACTGTTGGGTCCCTGGCTTGGTACTCACAGATACTCCTCAAACTTCACCCCTGCTGACACGTTAGGTCTCTGGCTTGGCACTCCATAAGCGTCACCTCTGCTGTCCCACTGAGTCCCTGACTTAGCACTTGCTGATGCTTTCCCACTTCTTCACCATCCCCTGTTGGTGAGAAGTCTGCTCTGGTACTGGACTCAGCTTACTCACAATGGCCTCCGGTAGCAAGGTGGATGGTCCCTTAGTGGCGACAGCTTCCCCTCTACCTCTGACCATGACAGGTTCCACAGCCGGCGGAACCGTTACTTCTGGTTGGACTACAAGCCCACAGTTTCAACCCTGCACTCCTTCTGGATAGGATCTCAGATAGCCTAGCAGCCAGATGTCCCCAGAATAGGCCTTAGGTTTCTGGCCTAGCAGCCCGGGGCAATACAAAACACGTCCATCCAGACAGCCGTCCAGTTGCCACAGAACCCTGATCACCTGACTCCACCCATATAAATAGGTTCTCCCAGCAGGGACCCAAGAACATCACTGCCCATCAGCTGAGACACCCCATTGATTCCTAATCTGTCCTTGCAATGCCCTCGTCTTATCTAATGCCACCAGATACCCAGTCACCTAGTAACAAAAGAGAGAAGTCCAGCAATTCCAGTATTAGGGTGAAATCAATTGACCTATCAATTGGTCAAGACAACTATCACTTGGCAAATAAATTTACTAGCAACCCTGCCTAGACATCAGGGTGCTACACAGAGAAGAGAAGGATCCAGGCAAAACCACTGCAACACAAGACTTTATTAGGATCACTAAGTCTTCTACAGAGTCCCTCCTAGTTCTCCTGGAACTAGCTGCCTCTAAGCACAACACCTTAGTACATTTTAAAGACTTTTACATCATTATTTAGTCTTTTTCATTATTTTTCAGTTATTGGTATTTGTTTGCACCAGTTGCCTTTAGTCCCACATACCCAGACATACTCTTGGGCATTGGGTGCCAAATATCCCTCTTCTATTGTGTTATACGCAGCAACTTTAAGGTTTTTTTTTTCTTTTAAAGAGGAGGTAAACCCTGATGAGTTTACTTCCTCTTTCATTCCCTGCAAAGGCAAAGCATAATGGACTACTATGCATCGCATAGTAGTCCATTATGTGTCACTTACCTGACACAGGAGCCAGTAATGTCACAGCTGTCCCCTGTAGTCCGGCGCATCCATCTTCTCGGTGGGGTCTCGCTGCTCCGCCGCTGTCATTCGCATGGGTTGACGATGCTGCGCTCAGTGCGCCGTAGACAGCGGTACCTGTCTTTCGGCAAATATCTCCTAAACTGTGTAGGTTTAGGAGATATTTCTTTGACCTACAGGTAAGCCTTAATCTAGGCTTATCTGTAGGTCAAAGTGTGTTGTAAGGGTTTACAACCACTTTAAATGTGAGTGACAGTACAAATGGTCTACACAAATAAATGAGATTAGTGTCAGGCTTGCTGCAAGTCCCTCGATTTACATCTGCAGGCACTCATGTTCCCCCTGTCCCTCAGCGCCCTCAGTTTCACTTCCAGTGGGGCCTGGATATACAAGAGAGGCCGACCTTGTCATTTGAGTCTCCTATCGGGTATGTGACAATTAGCTTCCTAGCTCACTCTGACAGCACCACTGCTCAAGCCTCAAGCTTAGGCCTTTTGGTTGGTTCCTCAGACTTTTGTGTTCATGAGCAACCCTCTGCACCTCTCTCAGCTATCTCTGTCTCTCTCGTAACTCCCTGCTGCTCTGACCCATGCCCTGGCCTCCGGGCAGGGAAACTCCAGTCTCCCAGGTGTATCCATGAAACTACACACAGCCCCTTGATTATAAAGGTTTGGCGCACCTATGCACGTAGCCTACTGGTCGTCAGTAAAACTTGAACATGGAATTAAGAGCTTTGTCCCTCCTAAATCTTTCTGAACCCCCTGAACTCGAGAACCCAATCTGAAATTGAAAATCCAATTTTCTGTGTTCATAATAGCTATTCCATAGCCTCTCAATATGCATTCTTGAGAATCCTGTGTGCCAGTTACCTCCTTTTACACAGTGGCAGGGCCCAGAAATGTCACAGTTTGGACGTTTTTTATTTGTTAATGTGCTTCAATCTCAGATTCTTTCCCTCGGGTAGAAGACAGGGCCACCTTCATGGAGGCCGTACAGCACAACACTGAACTGAGACTTCTGCTCTGACAGAAAAAGAATACAACTAAATAAGGTAAGGTTTATTGTCATTGTAGAAAACAAATTCACAATGAAATTACATTTAAACTCCACACATTATTCATACACTACAATCATCAACTACACATTTGCAAAAAAAAAACTTTAATTTACCGCCATTAAAATTTAGATTAAAAAACATGACAACAAATGTTAACGTAAACCTGAATGACAACTTTCATTTCATTCCTGCATTAATAGCTTTAATAGATTTAAGCAGAGTTTTTTTTCCTAGGGCTATTTGTCCTGGCTTTTATCACCCTAAAACGTCTCCTGCACGGCAATAGCTCCAAAAAATAACAGCCAGGGTGGGTCTGATCTTTCATTTTTTCTGCCCTGCAAAGACAGTGAATCTTAGAGATTTCATCAAGAGAAATAAGTTCACATCCAACATTTTTCTGTTCTGTTTGACACTCTCTTTTTAACCACTTCACCCCTGGAAGATTTTACCCCCTTCCTGACCACAGCAGTTTTACAATTTGGCACTGTGTCACTTTAACTGACAATTGTGTGGTCATGCAATGCTTTACCCAAAGAAAAACGCTCGATGCGCGTGGCCGGCAGGAATGAGAGCCAGAACAGGGATCTGTCAATGTAAACTGACAGATGCACGTTCTGACAGGGGAATTAGAGAGATCTGATGTTCCTAGTGATTAGGAACAGCTATCTCTCTGCTCCTACAGTCAGCCCAGAAACTATACAGTTAGAAACACCTCCCAGGGAACACATTTAACTCCTTGATCACCCCCTTAATGTTAACCCCTTCCCTGCCAGTGACATTTATACAGTAATCAGTGGCTATTTATAGCACTGATTGTTGTATGAATGTCAATTTTCCCACAAAAGTGTCAAAAGTGTCTGATCTGTCTTCTGCAATGTCACAGTCCCGCTAAAAATGAGATCACTGCCATTACTAGTAAAAAAAAAAAAAAAAACACCAAAAATATGTAAAAGAATACATATTGGTCTAAACTGATAAAGAAATTTGTTTTTGAAATCTGTTTTTTTTTTTGGGGTATTATAGCAAAAAGTAAAAAATGTTTTGTTTTGTTTTTCAAAATTGACGGTCTTTTTTGTTTATAGCACAAAAAATAAAAACTGCAGAGGTAATCAAATACTGCCAAAAGAAAGCTCTATTTGTGGGGAAAAAAGGACATCAATTGTGTTTGGGTATAGAATTGTACGACCGCACAATTCTCAGTTAAAGTGTTGCAGTGCCGTAAAATGGACTGGTCATTAAGGGGGGAAATCTTCTGGTCTTTAACCACTTCCCACCTGGCCATTGCATATGTACGGCCAGGTGGGCACTCTCTCCTGAGTGGACGTTCAGGAACGTCCCTCAGAAGGAGCAGGATCGTGTGCGTTCCCGCGCAGCAGTGCGATCCCGATGAGCTCGTGTCACCCGGTCACGGCACATCTTAGATCGGTGGGAGGGCTCTGTGATTGGCCCTCCTGATCACATGATGGCCATGTTCAATCACGGCCGTCATGTGATGTAAACAAACAGCCAGATGCTAGGCGATCGGCTCTGCTCTCCTCACACGAAAGTTGTTGCTGAGGAGAGGAGAGCGTATCTCTGCAGCCGGCTGGTGATCAGTGAGTATGTGCTGTTTTTTACAATGACAGATATCCTCACTGGAAACAGTTTGGACAGTACCTACATTCATACGCCCTGCATGACGGAACACCTGTCCACCTGAGATCAGGCCCACGGGCTCTATCCTTAGCCCCCCGGCGGGTCCACTCTGAGGAGGGATGAGAAAACTCTGGTTTCAGTGAGGATATCTGTTACTGTAACTATGGTCCGTCACAAAGAGAACAGAGATAAATGTACTTACATGCAGTAATCCTTCCACCTCTATAGGTACCATTAGGTAAGGTGGATCTGGAGGAAGTGGTCCTTTGGCATCTCCTATTAAGGACAGCGTCGACATGTAGTAGATTATCTGCGTAATCAAATTTCAGTTTGGGACATACCCACACACACGAGCGACATGCACTTTATGTTGCTTTTCAAGCATATCCATTATTGATGAAATATTTCAGAAACACCAGTATGCCATCAAATTCTTGCTCTTCACCCCTGATGAAAGTTCTGTAATACCAGCAACTAGAAACGCGTTGGTGTGGGTTATAAGAGAAGAGTATTTTAATCATTTATTGGTTGGCTTATCATATTTATCCATGTATTTGTATATTTGTAGATATGCCATAGAGACATTGGCAGCATATGGGTCTATGTGGTTTTATTTTGTACTTGCTCTGTAATTGTTAATAAAGTATTCATACATTTGAATTGTTGTTTGGTGTTGGTGGTCATTGAAAATCCCACTCTAATAGGGGGACCTCTCTTTTCTTTGTGATGTATAGGTATATAGTGTATATAGTGCATTACTACCCTGTAGTGTTCTGGTACTTCTAGCTTGGAAGAGACAAATTTACCCAGTTTAACCACCTGTATGCGATTTACAAAAAAATCCCTTATCCAGGAGCAAATGAAAGGAGGCCAGGTAAATTTTAGCATTGTTTTGACTAACGGGTCTGGAATGATGGTATTAAAGGCAGGGCTATAATCTATCAATAGCATCTTTATATAGTTTCCTGGGTGCTCCAGGTGACTCAGTGCCCCATGCAGCGCTGAAGCTATAGCCTTTTCTGTACTTCTGCTTACAAACTGATAAGGATCTAAGCTGTCTGGTAATCTACTTCTGATACACTGTATTTCAAAACCAACCTCTGAAAGCACTTCATTAGTACTGTGACAGAGTGAGGCTCTGTCCCTATGAAATTAGAGGTAAAGGAGACACAGAGTTTGCATATCTGCGGACTGCAGGACTACAGAGTGTAGAGTTTAAGTGGAGAAAACTGCTCTGTCAGTTTTCTCCAGGTTTTGCTAGCTCCAGATGGGATTCTGGAGTTTGGAGATCCCTGAGAGTTATGGGTGGGACGGGATCTCCAACCCTGTGTCCGGGTCTTGAGGCTAGCGAGCAGGGTGTGTGCCCAGCTGCACACAGCCCATATAACGAGGGAATTTGTGTAGGATGGTGGTGTGTGAGCAGCTTGCTGCTTGAAGCTGTGCATGTCCAAAGCTGTGTGAAGGACTCAAAGCCGTGTGCGTCCAAGGAGCCGTGTGCTGTGTGTCGAAGGGTTGGAAGCTGTGTGCGTCCAAGCAGTTTGTTGGACGGGGCAAGTAGCCAGGTGGGCTAGCATTTTCGTTCTGATTTTGCTGTATTTAATTTAAGCTTGGACCCCTGCGTGGGATTACTGGATGGACTAATATTTTGTTTTCTTCTAATAAACGTGGGCTACCAGGCCCTTAACCATACACGCCTGACTGATGTGGACTAAAAAATGCATCTACCAATTGAGCTAATCACCCCAATGTCACAAGTGGTGCTCGAATGCGGGCATGTAGACAGTGGAATCCGGGTCTTTGCTCCATGGTGAGTCGCATCAGGAACTACTGCTAGCTGTGTGTGGCAGCCAGGCGAACAGCATTGCGTATACGTTTATTTGATGGACTGTGTTGCATGCGGGTTGTGTACCTGTGAAGGAAGAATCAAACATCAGATTTTTTTTTTCTTCTTTCTCTGCTGAGAACTGTTACAAGCTGCTGTGTGCATGTGATTGCAAGGATGGGACGGTCAAAGCAAAAAAAGGAAGCAATCCTTGCTAAAGCCAGGGAGCGGCTATTGTGGCTAGAGGGTATTTCACCACATGCCCCAGCCACACCAGAGAATTTGTCTGAGCCTGACATCGCTGTGATCTGGGGTAAATTGATCATGTCCCCCCGAGTTAAAGGAGAAGTGAAAGAGGATGTTGTTCCTGGCAGACTGAGCCCAAAGGTGCCACAGCATGACGCAAGGAGGCCTCTGCGCTGCATTAGTTGTAGTGAGTGGGGACATGCTGTTGCCCATTGCCCCTTGTCACAGGAATGTTTGTGGAATAACCAAGCTGGATGGGAGGTTGATGAATTCTGGAGCTCATCTACTAATGATTGTGATCAGCTGTGTCCTCAGAAGTGGTATCCAATGGCAACGAGTGAGAGCCAGTCATGGAGGAGATGCCAAGAAGTGAGCTCAGCATGGCCTGAGAAGATGTCTCCACCTTGTAGGACCAGTAAAAAGGGGCCAGTGACATGTGAGACAGCGAATGAATGGTTTAAGCGGAATTGCAAAGAGTCGGGTGCACTGCAAGGGGCTGAGATCTTGGCCTCTGACTATGTGCAACCCATGCTGCCTACAGAGGAGGTGGGAGACTTCCTTGTAAGATTTGAAAAAGTTGCTGTAAAGAGAAAATGGCCTAGGGACCGGTGGCCAAAACTGCTGCAAACCTTATTGCGGATAGAGTTCCGGTCGGTTTACCATTTGATGGATGGGGACCAGGATGACTACAGCAAGTTTAAAGAGGAAATCCTTCTTAGAGGAGAGTTGCATCGTATCACGGGCCGCCAGCAATGCTCCAGGACGGGACAAGTGTCGCCGGAAGACCTAGGTTTTGGAAATCCAGAGAAACGTAAAGTTTTCTGTCATGGCCGCTTAGGCAAAGGGGTCAGTCCCGAAAGGAGAGTACATCAGCCTGAATCCTGCATGAGTTATAGCCAACCAGCTTTGGAGCGCAAGTCTGCAGTTACCCCTATCAACAAGGATCTTGTGTTACCTACAGGGGGCGTCAGTGGGTTCAGAAAGGCTGCAGTTTTGCTCCATGGCCACATGGGGGAGTCAGCCTATAGAGACACCACACCAGTGAGACAACGCACTCAAGTGAAGGCTATGACATCAGCTGCAGGAACTGGTAAGACTGTTTCAGTTTATGATGCTGAACCCAGTGAAGTGGGAGTATGTCCAGTGGGGAGATCCGCAGTACAAATGGACATAGACTTTCTGCATTGTGCTACCCAGAGCAGTGGGGAGGCGCAGCGTAAAGCCCAACTAGACGCAGGGCTAAAGACTGAAAAGGACATGGGGACTCTGCATATGCCTGCTATGATCCAGCAGATGGCTGGGAAAATTGAGCTAGGGGTGACCAAAACAGTGCTGGTACCATGTTCCCTAGTGACAGCTGCTGCAGGCTTGCCCAGGGAAACTTCCAAAGAGCTTGCAGTGTTAGAGCAGAGAGTTTCCCAGGTCAGCTATGGAGCTGCCCAAATAGGCAAAAGTGCCCCTTTACAGAGAGCGGGTGCTGTGAAGAGTTGCTCAGAGGTTATGGTGGCTCATAGACAACCCACAAAAGCAGTAGCTATGTCAACACATAATGAGAATATTGATGGTCATGCTGACAATAGTGTTGGCCAATGTGATGTGATTGGTGATTATAATGCTGAAAAATGTGTTTCCTGTAATGTTACGACTGGGCCACGCAGTGAGAGAGTGTGGGCGCAGCCCCACAACCCTACGTGTAGCCCAGTAGGCAAGGGGTTAATTCAGCCTGCAAAAGTTGAGGGTACAAAGCTGAATGTGTCTGTAGTGCCACCAGAAAAAGGTGTTCAAAATGGTGTGCTGCACCAAGCTTTAGGTGAAGCATCACCCCAATGCAACGTTGATAAAAGTGTGGTGTTACAAAATGATGTATATAGAAGTGAGGAATGTGCAGTTAAAGCTAATGAATCCCAGGTTTCTGTGCGGCTTTCTACAGCAGGTGATGCAACGCTGTGGAACACCCATGGTGGAACCACAATGGACTGGGACAGCTGGGCCAAACAATTGCTAGCCATGCTGGGTAAGGCTAACTTAAGTAACAAGGGTGTGGACACAACTGCTATGCCAGACAGGGGGATCGCAGAGCCGCTGGTGGTTGAGGGCGTCCTGGTCCCTGCAAAGGTTGCTGCCCTCCCCTCTGAAGAAACAGTTCAGGGCACTGGCATCGCAGATGTGTTGTCCACAGCTCCACAGCTAAATGATATTGAGTATCAAAGTGATAGTGTGACTTGTAATGACCTGCAGAGGCTCACCAACACTGGTGCAGAATGGATAAGTGTGAGACATGTGTCTGACAGCTCTCCAGGGGAACAACAGGCCGTGATGAGTACCTCCAAGGAGGATGAGGTCTCTTCAAATGTCTCACCCTCTCAACCTGCAGTCGCTGAGCCCCTCCATGTCTTGGACAGGGTAGAAGACCCTAGAAAGTTCTGGTGTTTAGACATGGGATGTTTAGAGATGACCGAAACCTTACTGGAAATGCTAGAGTTGGTAAAAATGAACTCGCTGTATACTTGGGTATCTCCACCGCAGTTGGACCAGGTGGTGCTGCGTAGCACCAATGGGTGGAGCCAGGTGGTACAGGCAGTGCTGGGAAACCATGACCAACAGTGGAATTGGTGGGACCAATGGTTAACCATTTGGCACAGGATCTACAGATTCTCTGTGAGCGTACTTCTAGTTATTGATTGGTATGGAAGGCACGCGAGAGAACTGCTTGAGATATCAGAGGTCTCTCCGTCTGGGGCGGTGACTAGAAAAATCTCTGCTGGTGTGGTCCGAGGTGCGGCGGAGCAGTGGTCAGTAGAGGGCGCAGATACTGCCTTACCCGCTAGGCCTCATGAGAAGGAAGGGCCCAGAATGGACTCAGCAGTAGCAGAGATGCTTTCTGTCACTGGCCCAGGGGTACAAGTTAAGGTGCCCGGAGACACTATGGGAGAAAGTGTTAATGTTGGTTGCTGTAACAAAGTAATTTGTACACCTGGAAAAAATGGTTTATGCTTGGGTCAGGGTAGTTTGTTAGAACAGGTACCCATGGAGTGTTTGACAATGGGTGAGGTGGAGCTGTGCTATGGTCCCGTCGGACGTAGTCCCTCCTCAGGTCTTCTTCTAACAAACACTGAATTGGAAAGCACTGATGATATGGAAAGCTGTGATCTGTTAAGAGTTCGTTCTGTAAACAATGATTTGGTTGCAGTGGGTACCAAGAAAAATAGTTTTGAACCTGAAATACCGATGGTGAAGGGTAAAATGGGTATTTGTAAGTTGAAAGGAGGGCTCAAGGAAGGCAGAGTTCCCCCAAGAAAAGTGAATAAGCCCAGGGACCCCAAAAGAAGAGGAAGGCTGAGTATAGGACAATATAGGAACCTGTTAAGATCCAGGGGGGAATGTTCCTGGAAGCGCACCCGGAAAAAGGGTTGGGCCTACGTGGCTGACAGCCAGCACAGAGGTGTCCCAACCATCATGATGGGTGCTGGTGTTCCTCCCTCCGGATCGAAACAAAGGGGGGGGATATGTGACAGAGCGAGGCTCTGTCCCTATGAAATTAGAGGTAAAGGAGACACAGAGTTTGCATATCTGCGGACTGCAGGACTACAGAGTGTAGAGTTTAAGTGGAGAAAACTGCTCTGTCAGTTTTCTCCAGGTTTTGCTAGCTCCAGATGGGATTCTGTAGTTTGGAGATCCCTGAGAGTTATGGGTGGGACGGGATCTCCAACCCTGTGTCCGGGTCTGGAGGCTAGCGAGCAGGGTGTGTGCCCAGCTGCACACAGCCCATATATAACGAGGGGATTTGTGTAGGATGGTGGTGTGTGAGCAGCTTGCTGCTTGAAGCTGTGCATGTCCAAAGCTGTGTAAAGGACTCAAAGCTGTGTGCGTCCAAGGAGCCGTGTGCTGTGTGTCGAAGGGTTGGAAGCTGTGTGCGTCCAAGCAGTTTGTTGGACGGGGCAAGTAGCCAGGTGGGCTAGCATTTTCGTTCTGATTTTGCTGTATTTAATTTAAGCTTGGACCCCTGCGTGGGATTACTGGATGGACTAATATTTTGTTTTCTTCTAATAAACGTGGGCTACCAGGCCCTTAACCATACACGCCTGACTGATGTGGACTAAAAAATGCATCTACCAATTGAGCTAATCACCCCAATGTCACAGTACTTAAGTCAAAAATATTGGCCTATATTTGTCTAAGCTTCCACAGTTGACTTTTTTGGCATAGGAATAATGACTATTGATTTTAAACAGGATGGGACAACAGCCGTTTAAAGATTTTAGAAAAGACTCCCGCTAATTAATCAGCACAGGCCCTAACAACCCTCCCTGGGATTCCATCTGGACCTGATGATTTCCTTATATTAATAGCCTTAAAGGGGTTGTAAACCCTCAGGGTTTATGCATCAATGCATTAAGGTGAAAGACCTCCTGTGATGCAGCTGCCCCCCCCACAGAGCCCCCCCCTTTACCCTTTACTTACCTGAACCCGGTCTTTCCAGCGACAGGGACGAGCACACCAGCCCCAGCCAGTCTCTCGGGTCCTGATTGGATAGAATGATAGCAGCGCAGCCATTGGCTCCCATTGCTGTCAATCAAATCCAATGACGTGGGAGTCTTGGGGTGGCGCAGACTCCTGCTGTCTGTGTCAATGGACGCAGCAGCAGGACAAAGGAGCATACCTGCATGAATGCCCCGAGGAAGAGGGGACACTCGGGTAGAGGAGCCAGGTGAAGAGGAGGAAGAGGAGGATCAGGCCACTCTGTGCAAAACCAACTGCACAGAGGAGGCAAGTATGACATGTTTGTTATTTTTTATTTTTTTTTATAAAACAAACCTTTAGATAACCTTTAAATGCTAACCTACCTTATATTCCTGTACAGTGAATGTACAATTTTCATCATGTGTGAATGGAGCCTGATGTAACAGAGATTTAGTCAGGGAACTCCTTACAAATTTACTTGCCAAGAGTGGTTATCTTGGTGGACTGATAGAGATCTATTGATTTCTCCCTAAGTTTGGCCTTGTTGCACTTTTTCTCGTATACCACTAGGTGGCAGGGTGCTTGGTGATACTAGATAGGAGAACGGCAACCCAAGGTCAGGTTATTGGTATGTGGGGTATCTCAGCCAATGGGCAGGTGTTTTCTTGAATCCCTTGGCCTACTGGGAGAACCTACTGTACATATGCGGGTGAGATCAGGTGATCTATGTTCTGTGCCACCTGAATGGCTGTCTGGGTGGACGTGTGTCGTACGCCCCGGACTGCTAGGCCGAAGATTGGGCCTATACTGGGGGGGTGGGGGATGGGCGGGGATCTGGCTGCCAGGCTGTGTCAGGGCCTATCCAGAAATAAAGGACCATAGCTGGGCGGGAACGTAGTCAGAAGAGGGGGGACATGACAGGTTGTTAAGGCCAGCCTAGCAACTAAGGGGTTAAGGGAGTTATTTGTATGTAAGGTTGAGGGGGGGCTTTCTGCTGGTAATGAGATATTACCAGCAGAAAGGGGGTGGGGCTTTAACATTGTCTCAAGGAGCTGGGGAATTACATCCGATGTCCCTGGGGCTTAGAGTTCTCCCTCTTCAAACTGTCATTGGCTTCCCTGCAAGAGGTCCAGCAGAGTCCCCCCAGGCCAGGACCTGCGCCACCAAGTGCTCGGAGGTCTAGGTGTCTGGAGCCCTTCCACTCTGATAGGACCCCTCATGCTCAGCGCCGCAACGGGGGCCTGCCATCGGACCCTTCAGGCCCCCCTACTAAGCGCACTCTGGCTTCAGCAAGGAGTGCGCCTGGTAGTAATCCCCTGCTCAGGCAGAGCCCTTGGGGGATGGGTTCTCCCCTGGGTATGGCTCTGGCCCCATCCACCATCATCAAGATTCTGTAGGCTGGCATGCCCGGCGATGCTCCGGTTGGCACATCAGCCCAGCGTGGGAGTGAAAGTGCTGTGGGCTCCGTCCTGTCTCGTGGTACGGCCGGAGGCTCTTCACAGAAGATGGTGGAGCAGCGTGTGAGCATGGGCACGTCTGCCCACGGAAGATCCAAGATGGAGGCGCACACCTCCAGGTCATGGGCGGTGGCTGGGAGTCCGAGCCAGGCTGGGGTACAATTTTATGACAAAAAAAAATAAAGGAAAAAACCGCGCTCGACAACGGTGGGAAGTAAGAGAGGATAGTAATAACAGTAGCTACGGCTAAATACTAGTTATATCATTAGGTTGCTGCCACCCACAAAAGAAAGAAACTCCAAAAGGAGTTTCCTCCAAGAAATAAAAACAATATGATAACCAGGGTAATTGGCGCTACCTACAAGTAAAACTCCTTATATGTATGTATATCAATATATAATTCCGAATATATCATGTATTCATCTAGAAGAATATATATATAATAGAAGGAGGCATAACCCCAAAAGACTACCAGTCTGCGATTTAAAATTTACAAGCTACTCAGAAGTCCCAAAAAACAACAAAGTTCCTACTAGAGATTAGTTCCTGGGATTAACAAATAATTCCAATAAGCAAAAGAAAAGGAAAAAACGAAAACCAAACAACAAACTAGAAACCAAAAGAATTTTTTGTATCTGTATCGCTAAGAGACAGTATTCCCTAAAGTCGCATTAATGCCAAAGTGTGGTTTGAGTAGGCAAATTCCCAGTAAGAGGCGTATGTAAATGTGCTAGTGAACTTATAATCCCAAATATGCAAACTGTAAGTGTAAAACGCTAATGTAGATACATATGAAAGAATTTTTTCCTAAAGTCGCATTATCGCCAAGATGTGCAAAGAACCAAGTAGAAGGTGTATATAAATGTGCTTAATGAGATTAAAATACACACTACAAAATTCAAATTATACAACCTATACATGCAATGTGCTAATATAAGCATATATATATATGAAAAAACAAAAATATTAATAATATATAGAAATTATATCAAAAATATATATCAAAAAAGTGCAGGTGAAAAAACAAAGGACAAAAAAATGTGTACAAAAAAGAAGAAAGAATATATATATATAAAAAAATATATAAAAATATATATATATATATATAAAAAAGCAAAGGGTCTCTTAAATAAACAATAAATCACAAAAAATACAAAAATAGTGTCCAAATTTCCAAAAAATCTCTTCAACAGTGCAATTACAGAAAGTTCAAAAGATGTGACTAAAGTGCTTCTCGTGCAATCTCCAACGTGACTTCTGTGTTCCCCCACAAGGTCCCCCACTCACCAGAAGAATACACCCCTGCAGGGGTAATTCGCCTTGGAATCAAAGTCTACCGATAACCAGCTCTTCATTCGCATCCAGAGAGAGTTTTTTCAGTCAGAGTTTTTTCAGTCCCTGCTGATGTCCAGCTCCTCAACCGCAACCAAGGGGGAGATTTCCTCATAGGAAAAAAATTGTAGTCTCCATAGTGTGATTTGTATAAAAAATCAATTTATTGCCACAAAAATATAAACAAATAAAAACATAAAAAATGATAAAACGGAAAAAACAATTCTCATATGTTGAGACAAGATGTGGAACCACAGTCCATTAAAAAAAACTTTCAGCCTCCATATATAAATGATAACGTTCCAGGAAAAAAGATAAAAAATCCTAGAACAGGGCTGAGAGAAAGGTAATAACCATACGCTAATGGCACTTTATCCCAGATAACACAAAGGACTAGACACCAAAAAATAATAGTAATGTCCCAGGATATAACCTGTTGTTTAGAGTCACTCCAGTGTTTGTAAGTCCCCCAGGGATAGAGCCCTTCTAGCGCGAAAAAATAATCCGAACGTGGAAGCCGCCCGGTGGACACGCAGCTACGGCTTGCACTCCAACTGCGCTCCAACGAACGGAACTGACGTAATAGGCGTAACTCCGTCGAACCTAATTGGTAAAGGAATCTATAATTTGAGCAATATAAAGTTTGAGGATGATGAATTGAGGATTTTGGACTTAGGTTTAAAATTTGCGCCTGATAAAACACTAGATAAGTTTGAGACTTTTATTGATCTGAAGAAATTCATGAGGAAGTTGAATATTAAAAAACATTTTGCTATGAATGCAGGAGGAGAGAGTAAAAGAGAATCTTTATATGTACAAACCGATCTGAAAAATAAATCTACGTTCAACCCTAACACACCAGGAAATCAATGTTTAGGGGCATTTAGCAAGATGGTGGAAGGAGATTTAAGAAAAATGGAGAGAACGAATTATAAGAAAACTACGAACATTTGGAAAACTATCAAGGCACTAGGAGAGAAGAAAAATGTAATTATTAGACCTGCTGACAAAGGGGGGGGCCTGGTAATTCTGAACAAGTCTGACTATATAGAGGAGATGGAAAGACTGTTAAGCGTTGAAGACACCTATAAAAAGTTGAAGGGAAACCCTAAACGTGAATATGGGAAGAAACTAGCAACTTTTGTGAAAAAAGGGAAAGAAATGGGAATTTTAAATGAAAATGAAGCAGAATATCTAATCTCAAACTCGAAAAAAACCCCAGTGATGTATTATTTGCCGAAAATTCACAAGAGGCTTGATAAGCCCCCAGGTAGGCCTATAATTAGTGGAATAAATTCCATTTTCTCGCGTCTAGGGGAATATCTTGATAAATTCTTGAAACCCCTGGTACAAAAAGGGAGATCCTATTTAAGGGATAGTACACAACTTTTAAAAGAACTTCAAGATATAGTAGACGTTGAGGGACTTCTGATGGTAACCATCGACGTAAATTCACTGTACACAAGTATAGTGCAACGTGACGGCCTAATTGGAGTTGAAAAGGCACTATATGAGAACACAGATATGCGACAAGAACAAATAGAATATATCATTGAGGGATTAGAGCTGGCAATGTGTTGTAATTATTTTTGGTATGATCAGAAATACTATGTTCAGACCAAGGGAGTAGCCATGGGGGCTCGTTATGCCCCTAGTGTGGCCAATCTCATGATGAACATGTGGGAGGAGGAATATGTCTATGGTAGCAATATACCCCAGGTGAGGTTCTACCGTAGATATATAGATGACCTCATTTTATTATGGGACGGTACCCCAACAGACCTTGAAATATTTTTGAACAATCTTAACAACAACATCTATGGTCTAACCTTCACTGGTAAATACAGCGAACATAGTATTGACTACCTGGATCTCCAAATCTCAAAAATAGATGGAGTTTTTAGTACCAAGACATTCTTCAAAACAACTGACAGAAACAGCTATATCCCGACCACGAGCTGTCACCACCCTAAGTGGAAAAGTAACATTCCGAAGGGTCAGCTGTTAAGACTGAGGAGAAACTGCCACTCAGCAGAAGATTATCATCTTCAAGCAGATATGATTCTAGAGACATTCCAAGAAAAAGGATACAGGCCGGAACCACTACTCCAATTAAAAAAGAATATTGGGAATTTGGAGAGGAAGTCGTTATTGGAGAAACAGGATAAAAAAGATAGAAAGATGGAATTGGCTTTTATTACTGGTTTCAACTCTCAATATAGGGACTTTGAAAAAATTATCAAAAAGTATTGGCCTATACTTCAAGAAGATAAAGTGCTATCTAAGGTCCTCCCTAAAAAACCCTGTTTTGTGTACAGAAAGGCCCCCACCTTACGCTCCCTTCTAGTACACAATGCCATTGATCCACCAAAACAAATCAAAATCTTTAATGACCTGAAGGGATTTTATAGGTGCCAGAAATGCCTCCCATGTAAAGTTAGCAAGAAACAGCCAAGAAAGAAAGAAACGTTTAGGGCAAAAACAGACCATAAAGAATATAAAATAAAGGAACTAATTACTTGCCGGAGTACGCATGTAACATACGTTATAGAGTGCCCGTGCAATTTACAGTATGTGGGCAGGACCACACGTCCTTTATTTGTTAGGATTAGGGAACATATTAACAATATAAAAAAAGGGTTCCCAAACCATAACCTTTCCCGCCATTTTGACGAATTCCACAGAAGAGATCCTTCTGGATTAATCTTCTATGGGATTGATTGCATTAAAGATAACTGGAGGGGAGGGAATAAGACCACCCTCATCTCGCAGAATGAAACTGCATGGATATACAGGTTGGGATCTCTTGCGCCACGGGGCCTCAACCTGGATATAGACCTAAACTGTTTCATAGCTGATCCATAAACCTCTCTTCTTTGATGGTCTCTTGATCGTTGTCTTTTAGGAGATGTATGTTACTTACCAATCTGTTGTAGATTGGAATCTATATATTCATTGATATTAAGTTAGTAGAATGGTGTTTGGCACTATTGCATTTTTTTCTCTATTTTTTCTCTTCTTTATTATGTAATATTATAAGACAACGTTCCTTCTTGTATATATCGACTTATTCTGAGGGCTTTATATCCACTTGGGATTATCCTAAATGTTGCTGATTGTTGATCACATATGCCAACTCTGAGACATATGGACACGATTTGGCTCTCCCCCCTTTTGATACATTTAAATGCGGATCCATTAGAAAGGGGTTAATTTATAATTCATATTTATATTTATTTTTATTATTATATATTTTTTGGATATGATATACCATTTCTAGTCCTGGTCGCTTTCCTTACAGCCCACTATATAACACTGTGGAGAGATGAAAACTTTTACTAGATTGATAGATAGACTAGATTGATATGAGCATTTTTACCAGGTAATAGCTGGATTGCAATGAAGTAAAGAGGATGACCTTTTTTCTTTTTTCTTTTTTCTTCTTTTTTCTTCTGTTAATGAAATCTACTGCATTCAGCCATCTCAGTCAGTAGTGACCTATTTCTGGTTTTCCCCAATTTTTATTTGTATAAATACTCATTTTCATACTTTGGTTTATGATAACTTGTTATAAGGGTCATCGATGTTATTAATGTTTTTAACATATAAGTATTGTCATCATGTATACAGTCTTTTTGAGTTCCCTTTGGGATAGATCACCCTTATGTGCCGTGTACCCAATAGGCGGACAATAGATGGGTTTTAAATTTATCGATTTTTTACTATAAATTGAGTTTTGAAATTTTCCTTTTTTTCGGATATCCTCCCCACGCCTTCTGGCTGGGAACTGGGTGATAACAACATGCGGATTGGATCCGGTGGTTGTCACTCCTTCAGACACAGGGTATAGCCCATTGGTGGCTGTTTGGGTGTCAATTACGAACGTTGGCCAATCAGATTCTGCTCGATCGGGTCTTTTTTCTATTTGAGTTGCAAGATGTTTTAGCGTGACACCGCCGCTGAAGACATCAATGACGAAACGCGTTAAACGACGGAGTTACGCCTATTACGTCAGTTCCGTTCGTTGGAGCGCAGTTGGAGTGCAAGCCGTAGCTGCGTGTCCACCGGGCGGCTTCCACGTTCGGATTATTTTTTCGCGCTAGAAGGGCTCTATCCCTGGGGGACTTACAAACACTGGAGTGACTCTAAACAACAGGTTATATCCTGGGACATTACTATTATTTTTTGGTGTCTAGTCCTTTGTGTTATCTGGGATAAAGTGCCATTAGCGTATGGTTATTACCTTTCTCTCAGCCCTGTTCTAGGATTTTTTATCTTTTTTCCTGGAACGTTATCATTTATATATGGAGGCTGAAAGTTTTTTTTAATGGACTGTGGTTCCACATCTTGTCTCAACATATGAGAATTGTTTTTTCCGTTTTATCATTTTTTATGTTTTTATTTGTTTATATTTTTGTGGCAATAAATTGATTTTTTATACAAATCACACTATGGAGACTACAATTTTTTTCCTATGAGGAAATCTCCCCCTTGGTTGCGGTTGAGGAGCTGGACATCAGCAGGGACTGAAAAAACTCTGACTGAAAAAACTCTCTCTGGATGCGAATGAAGAGCTGGTTATCGGTAGACTTTGATTCCAAGGCGAATTACCCCTGCAGGGGTGTATTCTTCTGGTGAGTGGGGGACCTTGTGGGGGAACACAGAAGTCACGTTGGAGATTGCACGAGAAGCACTTTAGTCACATCTTTTGAACTTTCTGTAATTGCACTGTTGAAGAGATTTTTTGGAAATTTGGACACTATTTTTGTATTTTTTGTGATTTATTGTTTATTTAAGAGACCCTTTGCTTTTTTATATATATATATATATTTTTATATATTTTTTTATATATATATATTCTTTCTTCTTTTTTGTACACATTTTTTTGTCCTTTGTTTTTTCACCTGCACTTTTTTGATATATATTTTTGATATAATTTCTATATATTATTAATATTTTTGTTTTTTCATATATATATATGCTTATATTAGCACATTGCATGTATAGGTTGTATAATTTGAATTTTGTAGTGTGTATTTTAATCTCATTAAGCACATTTATATACACCTTCTACTTGGTTCTTTGCACATCTTGGCGATAATGCGACTTTAGGAAAAAATTCTTTCATATGTATCTACATTAGCGTTTTACACTTACAGTTTGCATATTTGGGATTATAAGTTCACTAGCACATTTACATACGCCTCTTACTGGGAATTTGCCTACTCAAACCACACTTTGGCATTAATGCGACTTTAGGGAATACTGTCTCTTAGCGATACAGATACAAAAAATTCTTTTGGTTTCTAGTTTGTTGTTTGGTTTTCGTTTTTTCCTTTTCTTTTGCTTATTGGAATTATTTGTTAATCCCAGGAACTAATCTCTAGTAGGAACTTTGTTGTTTTTTGGGACTTCTGAGTAGCTTGTAAATTTTAAATCGCAGACTGGTAGTCTTTTGGGGTTATGCCTCCTTCTATTATATATATATTCTTCTAGATGAATACATGATATATTCGGAATTATATATTGATATACATACATATAAGGAGTTTTACTTGTAGGTAGCGCCAATTACCCTGGTTATCATATTGTTTTTACAATTTTATGACGTCAGCAGTGGCGGAAGATGAGACCGCGCGGGAGAGGGCGTCCAGCGTGTGGGTTGAGTGAAGCTCGCTTGCGGCAGACGGGAGGAGGGGATGGCCTGCAGAGCAGAGGTCGTGGAACCCGTGGTGCCAGTGGACCAGTCTGCAGTGGAGTACAGCAGCGTAGAGGATGGGGCGTTGGCAGGGGATGTCTGAGAGGCAGCGAGGGATGTCAGGGAGGCAGCGAGGGACGTCGGTCCGGTGGCTGGGGGGGCTCCTGCGTGCCTGGTGAGTGTGACTCAGCTCTTTTACCTTTCCTTTCTCCCGCTATGCTGTCTGGGGCAGGATTCCAGGGTCGGGAGGCTCAGGAAGGGTCTAGGGCCCAGGGATCGGATACACTCACCCGTGAGGTACTGGTGAGTTTGAGGGAGCTTTTGCCAAACTTGAGAGGGACATCACAGGGATACGGGAAGAGTCGGCACCTGGAACCTCTGCTTCTTCCACGGTTCTTAAGGGATCGGAGTTAACGCATGGGTCGGGCGGTGCGGCCACGGCGGAGAAGCCCAAGGAGGACAAAGAGACAGATAAGGTGAGATTGGCTGACTGCGAAATGTGATGTATATGTCTGCTTTGAGGGGAGCCTTGGTGCTCACCTCAAGCCAGATGTAAAGGACAAGATTTGAAAGGGGACGTATGTGGAAATTTTTTCGCTACTCTTGAAAAGTTTTATCTTGATTACGTAAAACCAAAACCGGAGGAGAGCAAGAAGGAAGAAGAGGAGCGTAAGTATCGCCTTATTCCTTGCACGTTTGCCAACTGGTTGCAAGCCTTTGCGATATTGCCAAGTGTTATCGGCGAGAAGGAACCGGAGAGTTGTTCGTCCCTGTTTTGCTATTTGGATGCTATTGGGGAGGCTAATAGGGTTTATGGGGGCATAGCGTGGCTTCACTACGACAAACAGTTTAGGCAGCATAAGGCTGTGCGTCTGGCTATTCGCTGGGGCCACAAGGACATCAGGCTTTGGATGAAGCTGATGACCCTGGCCATAAGTGGGAGCCAGTCCTTTCCATGGGGGGGGGCTGGTGGTTTTAGGTTGTTGGTGGCAAGGTTTGTATTTTGTCAGTCGTTGTCTACCGATGGGGTGTTCCATTTCTTGTGCACTGTTCGAGGCATTTAGCTTTTTTGTTGAATGGGTAGTGCGTGATGTATTCGGCTTGAATCCATCATCCACTACCTGGATGATTTCCTGATACTCTGGGTTACACCTACATTCATGTTCCCTGTGTTCCTGCTGGACCCCATTACCACAGTTTCCGGACCAGGCATTCATTTCGGCCCTAGCACCCTGGCAGTGTGTTTGTTTTACACTAAACAGATATGCGAGTCTTACACGGACGACTATTTTATCCTCCCTGTATGTATATTCTTTCTTTTCCAATTTTTGTCTGTGACTAGTTGATTTTGATATACTTAACTTTTCTTTATAGATTTATCATGCATCTGCCCCTGATGATTGGATAGACCCCATGAAACGCATCAGACTTAACCTAGATGCAACGCACACATACTTACATGGTCATTGGATCCAGGCAATACTGTTGATTAGAACTTTTGTATTATAGTGAATTTTTATTGAGGACAGTATTATTGTATATTCTATTCATGCTTTTAACATGTAAATGATTTGGATACATGACTTGTTATGTGCCACTATTTCATGTATTTTCTGCTATGGCAAACAAATAAATACTTGTTCATGTTTTCACTTTGGCTCCTTTGATTAGCTACAATATACACACCTCATTTAAAGTCCCGACCCTCTTTCTTTATGTACTTGATTAGGGATGGAGATGGATGTTAGTATGCGTCTCATTCAGAGACCCAAAAACTCCCTCTATTTCCTGTGTATTGGGCCACCAGATTCTACCGCTTGTGCGGTCTTGTTGGGGACGCTACAACACATAGCAGACTGTTTTGCCATTCCTTTGACCCCCTGAAATTACAGAAGGCCCACAGATGGAGCTGGTTTTTCAGGGCATCACGATTGATTTGATGGCCATGGAATGCCGTTTGCCCGTGGATAAACTGGTGGCTATTGGATATTTTTCCGCCAGCTTTCCTTGGCCATGGAGGTCGTCAGAGCCCCACGAAATTACATTCTTTTGACCCAGGATCACAGGGCTGACCTTAGGGGCCAGTGAGCAATGCGGACCTGGCTCCGTTTACGGATGCAGCTAGGTCGGTGGGCTATGGATCGTTCTTTCAGGGTAAGTAGCGCACTGGGCAGTGGCTTGAGTCATGGGGTGCGGCAGGTTGGTCGAAGAACCTTGCACTCTTTGAATTGTTTCCGATTATGTTGGCGGCTTTTTCTTCAACACAAAAACTCTCTTGCTATGGACTTTTATTTATTTAATGAGTCAGGAACTCTATAGTGCTGGTTGTTGTTTGGCTTTTTGTTGTCGCAGCTCTTTTTCTTTTTGTTTCCATTTTTATTCTGTGTGTATCCCACAGTGAAGCAGCAGCCTTATAATTCTTTATACATTCACTGTTAATTTTTTCAATAACTATCATTCAATTTGTCATTGATATTGAATTTTCATTTATTAATTTTTTCATCATGAAGTATTATTTTTAGGTCTCAGCACAATTTTACCCTTTTTATGTTGGAAGGTTAGCTCTTAGCTACCCTAGTCATGAAGAGGGCAGCGCAGGGTTGGGACTGCGGCTTACAGTCCAACCAAAAGTGACGGTTCCGTTGGCCAGAAAACCTGTCAGTGGTCGGAGGTAGAAGGGAAGCTGTCGTCACAAAGGAACCAGCCATAGGGTTGAAGCTTGATAAGTATTTGGAGTGCCAAGCTAGGGACCCAGCAGAGAAGCAGGGGTAACTCTTGAGGGAGACTCCACTGCCAATCTTGGAGAAGCTCAAGGGATTCAGAGTCAGTGAATCAGTGGGACTAGTGAGAGACCGGGAGCTCAGTGTTGAGGAACTACAAGAAGCAGTTGTAGTGGAACTGAAAGGACTGTTAAGTTTGAGTTAGGAACTGTTAAAGACTGTTACCATAGGAGGAGACAGAATTCCTGCATGTGCAGAAGTGGTGCCTTTCCCAGCACAGCTGTCCATCTATTGAAGTCTCGGAGTCTGCCAATTGAATCTATAATTACTTAAGGGTGTCCTGGCCCTAACCCTCTTTCCCCCAAAAATACAAAAAGGACTAGCAAAAGAAACAAAACCTCTTTTACATCCAAGAAGTGTCTGACGCCCAATAACTTTCACCATCTTTGCACCCACTATGCCTCACAATAGACTACATATTGAAGGATGTCAGCCATCTCTGGCCTTGGAGGTCCTCATTGGACTGGACAAGGCCGAAGACCTTGCTACACTAAGAATGTGTAGCGTCTGAAATATGTGCTTTTACTATGCGGTCTCGCTCTGCAAGGGATAAAAAACAGCAAGAACGCCTGTCAGTGTAGCTCTCGGGTCCTGGCGATCAATCATTGATCTGATCACATACCAAATAAGTGGTCCAGCGCACAGAAGCTTCCCTGCTGCAGTAAATATACATGGGGCATTGCTAATCGGACAACTTGAAATTTGTGTTTATTGAAGAGAAAGTAGTTTCCCTTTAAGCATCTTATGAAATAAATGGGTTTTTATAACTTAGTATTGTAGATTGGAAGCATGCTATACTGCATGTTTTCGGCCTTGGGGCACAAGGGATCATTTTCATTTAATCCCCATATTACCAGGCTAGAATATGTATGAGGTTTTCATTCAATTAGTATTTTATGAAAAAAACAATGATAGCCATACAAAAAAAACCTGTTGTCATCTATACTGGCACTGGATGTGATCAAAGATTTCGAGTGCTTCATTTAATCAGGATAAACATCAATCAGGTCTGCAGAACAACATCTTATTTCACATCAGACCCAAATACAGGCTCTGATCTTTTAATTCCCTAATTCAATTAGGCAGTGAATCAATCAAAGCTAATTAAAACATAGAACAATGTGCTAGACTTAATCGCTGTTGAAGTGATTAATTTATGCTGAGTTTCAATAAATGCCAGGCGATCGGCCATTTTGCCATTTTGTACTCAGCATATTTATCAGACCATTAGCTCGTTAGGCCTTGCCCTGACTTGCTGTTCTGTACAATACATACTATCAAGTAAGCCAAACATATATTAAAACTTGCAAAAATTACAGTATATTATAGAGTATGTCCACTCGAAACTTATTTTTTGTTTTGGATAGAGTAAGGAAGGGTTAAAACCCTTGTAGGGTTTCCTCCTATCCAGAAGGATATTAGAGACATTCTTCTCACTTCCTGTTCTGCTGACAATGGTTTCCCAGATGTGTAGTAAGAGTAAATCTCCCAAAGCAACATGTACAGAAATAAAAATATATATTATTTTCAGTAGAGTAGGGAAGCTTGGAACCCGTCAGATTTTTATTGCTCCGTTGCAGATATTCCCTTAGTGGTCTGGTGAAACAAATGTTAGCGGAATATGAAATTATGTAAAATCTCTTTAAACACTTTCCGACCGGACCATTTTGCTGGCTTAAGACCAGACCACTTTTTGCGATTCGGCACCGCGTCGCTTTAACTGACAATTGCGCAGTTGAGCAATGTGGCTCCCAAACAAAATTGATCTCCTTTTTTTTCTCTTTCTTTTGGTGGTATTTGATCACCCCTGCAGTTTTTATTTTTTGCACTATAAACAAAAAAAGAGCGACAATTTTGAAAACAACGCATTCTTTTTTACTTTTTGCTACAATAAGTATTACCCAAAAATATAAAGAAAAAAAAAAATTTCCTTAGTTTAGGTCAATACGTATTCTTCTACATATTTTTGGTTAAAATTGCAATAAGAGATTATTCATAAAAAATATATAGTATATAGTTCTCGTAAATCTATTGTCCGATATATACCATATTGACAGCGCTAAAACAACAAAACAATCAATCTTAAGAGGGTGATAGTCCCATGGTTAAAAAGCACCACAGTAATGTCCTTAAAAAGTCCCACGCATCTAAGGATGGGATTTCAGTTGAAACAATCAAATGATGAGAAACAGAAAGAAAAGTCCATCTCCAAGATAAGATAACCAGTGCAAAAAGAGCTTGACAGCCGGTGACACCCCTTATGGTAACACACTCACCAGAACCCAAAGGGTTAACAGGCACTTCGTTATGAGTAATCTTTCTCTGGTGTTCCTCTGTCATCAATGATCAAAGAAGGTTCTCAACCTCAGATTCTTTAATATCGCATCAATCACAGATATTTCAGGACTTTTTATACTTCACTCCCAGCAGAAGGTTCGCATATAGGAAACGACAAAAAGAGAGGTTCCATAGTGCAAACTGCTTTATTCATTAAAAAATTTGTGCGCATATACACCATACGTACATAATCATTTAAAATTCATTCACAGAGATGTCACTACTAGAACGACCGGATTTGTCTCACCGCGGCTCCGGGCGTCTTAGATCAAATAAAGGCTCGGCTTCCACGGCGGGTCCCGGGAGAACGTACAAATCGACCGCTCTGTAGTTACGAATAGCTGCTTGGTCACGCCCATACGCGTTTCGTCATTACGTCTTCGTCTGTGGGCGTGGCCAAGCAGTGCAGCTAATCCGTTTAAATATGCATAGGGGCGGGGAGTCAGTTCATGGCCATTCCCCCGTCCAGCCCCCTTGACTCCTTCATTCGTGCTTAATACGAGAATGATAAGGCCACGTCGTGCAAGCCGTCGCCTTGTCAACATGCCTAAAAATAAAGTGCTCACAAAAAACCTTCGTTTCTCACGAAAACAGTATTAACTTATTAGATCCCTGAATAACATATATTAAACGGGAAGGTCATCTCATTATTTCAGGAAATTCCCATTATCATACCTAAAATCATAAATACTGTCAATATTGCAGATATTTATGATTTTAGGTATGATAATGGGAACAGTATTTGACAGTATTTATGATTTTAGGTATGATAATGGGAATTTCCTGAAATAATGAGATGACCTTCCCGTTTAATATATGTTATTCAGGGATCTAATAAGTTAATACTGTTTTCGTGAGAAACGAAGGTTTTTTGTGAACACTTTATTTTTAGGCATGTTGACAAGGCGACGGCTTGCACGACGTGGCCTTATCATTCTCGTATTAAGCACGAATGAAGGAGTCAAGGGGGCTGGACGGGGGAATGGCCATGAGCTGACTCCCCGCCCCTATGCATATTTAAACGGATTAGCTGCACTGCTTGGCCACGCCCACAGTCGAAGACGTAATGACGAAACGCGTATGGTCAAAGCAGCTATTCGTAACTACAGAGCGGTCGATTTGTACGTTCTCCCGGGACCCGCCGTGGAAGCCGAGCCTTTATTTGATCTAAGACGCCCGGAGCCGCGGTGAGACAAATCCGGTCGTTCTAGTAGTGACATCTCTGTGAATGAATTTTAAATGATTATGTACGTATGGTGTATATGCGCACACATTTTTTAATGAATAAAACAGTTTGCACTATGGAACCTCTCTTTTTGTCGTTTCCTATATGCGAACCTTCTGCTGGGAGTGAAGTATAAAAAGTCCTGAAATATCTGTGATTGATGCGATATTAAAGAATCTGAGGTTGAGAACCTTCTTTGATCATTGATGACAGAGGAACACCAGAGAAAGATTACTCATAACGAAGTGCCTGTTAACCCTTTGGGTTCTGGTGAGTGTGTTACCATAAGGGGTGTCACCGGCTGTCAAGCTCTTTTTGCACTGGTTATCTTATCTTGGAGATGGACTTTTCTTTCTGTTTCTCATCATTTGATTGTTTCAACTGAAATCCCATCCTTAGATGCGTGGGACTTTTTAAGGACATTACTGTGGTGCTTTTTAACCATGGGACTATCACCCTCTTAAGATTGATTGTTTTGTTGTTTTAGCGCTGTCAATATGGTATATATCGGACAATAGATTTACGAGAACTATATACTATATAATTTTTATGATTTATTTATCTTTTGTATGATAGCAGCTTGCAAATTATATCATCCTTGACTCTGTGGGCGCTGGGATCAGTGGGGAATATTCTTAACATTTTATGTTCAGGTTGTTTGCCAGTGATATTAGTACTTGTTAATAAGAGATTATTGGTTGCGCAAAATTTATAGCGTTTACAAAATAGGGGATAATTTTATGGCATTTTTATTAATATTTTTTTTTTACTAGTAATGGCGGCGATGATCGTTTTTTTATTGTGACTGCGACATTATGGCGGACACATCGGACATTTTTGATACATTTTTGGGACCATTGTCATTTATACAGCAATCAAATGCACGGATTACTGTGTAAATGACACTGGCAGTGAAGGGGTTAACCGGGGGGGGGGGGGTGTAGGGGTGAAGTGTGTCCTAGGGGTGTGTTACTAACTGTGGGGGGCTGGGCTGGGTGTTCGTGAACACTGATCTCTGCTCCAATTACAGGGAGCAGAGATCAGTGTCACTTGTTGCTAGGCAGAATGGGGAGATGCTGTTTACATCGACATTTCCCCATTCAGCCTCCCCGTGAGACGATTGCTGGTATCCCTACGGCAATCGTGTCCGACCGGACTCACAGGGGTCCCGACCTGCACGCACGTGATGGCAGGGTGGCAATTTCAAATGGACATACCTGTATTGCGATTTGCCTGCCCGTGCCATTCTGCTGACGTACATCGCTGTGCGCCGGTCCGGAAGTAGTTAATGAAGAGATTGCTCCCAGGGAGCAATACTGTTGGATTAATCAGTTTAATAATCCATTGTAAAGCCAATAAAATACATGGGCTGCGTAACATGCAGTTATATTAGCCACGGCATCCCTTTATTTAAAAGTATTCATATACCCAGTGAAGGTGCTATACTCACGTGATACACAGGGATGAAACAAATCCTCCTACATAAGTTATATCTGTCCATCTGTAGCCTTCTCTTCTCTACATCAGTTCAAAGTCCTGAATTTATAAGCTGGTCTGAGAGTTCAGAAAAAAGGGAGTGGAGAGCTGAAGTTACGTTCTGCAGAGCTCAGAGAGCTGATTGGAGGGAACTGACACACCCCCTTTACACAGCACACAGGAACAGAGCTGAGGCTGTCAATACGCTGGATATCCCTCCCCTCTCACCTTTTTTGTTTCTTGGTGTCAGGTGTCAGAGGGGGCGGGGTCACCCACACGTCACTGGGGAACCCCTGGCTTCCCTCTCCAGCGTCAGAGGGGCGGGGTCAGGTGACGGATGGCCCCGCCCTCCTAATATAAGAAACGTCAGCGCTGGGCTCTCTGCAGTGTCTCCGGAGTGGAGACAGAAGACGGATGTATGGACAGCGCTGGACTGAGAGATCCCCCGTCGCTGGATATGATCATCCATCGCTGGACCCCGGAGATACGTTACTGGATAGCAAGAGTGGATTAGCACCGCTGGAATCTTTTTTTTATTTTTTTTATTTTTAATAAAGGAATTTTTCAAAAGTGTGTTTGTCTTATTTAACCATTTTGACACTTTGTTTGTGAAATGGTAGGGGTACTTTTGTACCCCCTTACCATTTCAAACAGGGGGGGGCCGGAATCTGGGGGTCCCCTTGTTAAAGGGGGCTTCCAGATTCTGATAAGCCCCCCGCCTGCAGACCCTCACAACCACCGGCCAGGGTTATGAGGAAAAGGCCCTTGTCCTCATCAACATGGGGACAAGTGCTTTGAGGGGTCACAGACCCCCAAAGCATCCTCCCAATGTTGAGGGTATGTGGCCTGGTACGGTTCAGGAGGGAGGGGGGCCGCTCTCTCGTCCCCCCTCTTTTCCTGCGGCCTGCCAGGTTGCGTGCTCGGATAAAGGGTCTGGTATGGATTTTTAGGGGGACCCCACGTCAATTTAAAAAAAAAAATTTGACACGGGGTTCCCCTTAATATCCATGTCAGACCTGAAGGGCCTGGTAATTGAATTTAGGGGAACCCCCACGCTTTTTTTTAAATTTTTTTTATCAATGAATGAATGAATTGTCGGCTAATACAGAGAACACTCATTGAATGTTCTCTGTATTACGGGGAGCCGACAATTTAGCCGCAAGTGATTTTAAAAGACTTTTTTTCCTGCACAAATGACAATTTGTGCAGGGACAGTTCTAAGCACGGGAAACATGTGCCCCTTCACAGGCATACTATAGATACCCCCCCCAGGTACGAAATTTAAAGGAATATTACACTTTTATTGTTTCACTAATCATTATTAAAATCACTGCTCCTGAAAAAACGGCCGTTTTTAAAACTTTTTTTTGCATTGATCCATGTCCCCTAGGGCAGGACCCGGGTCCCCAAACACTTTTTAGGACAGTAACTTGCATATTACCCTTTAAAATGAGCACTTTAGATTGTGAACGTTCGAGTCCCATAGACTTTAATAGGGTTCTAAAGTTCACACGAAGTTTAGGTCTGTTCGCAGGTTCTGGTGCAAACCGAACAGGGGGGTGTTCTGCTCATCCCTAATGGGGAGTACTCGGAATGGTCAGGGGTGGGTAGAGGGGTCTCCCAGGGTTCTGTGCTGGGACCAATCCAATTTCATTTGCTCGTAGACGACCTGGAGGATGGGGTAAACAGTTCAATCTCTGTATTTGGAGACAATACTAAGCTAAGCAGGGCAATAGCTTCTCCACAAGATGTTGAAAGAATGTGGAAACCTTGCAAAAAGATTTGAATTAATGGGGTGGGCAACTACATGGCAAATGAGATTTAACCACCTCAATACAGTGCACTTACACCCCCTTCCTGACCAGACTTATTTTCAGCTTTCAGCGCTCTCACAGTTTGAATAACAATTACTCAGTCATGCAACACTGTACCTATATGAAACTTGGGTCCTTTTTTCCACACAAATAGAGCTTTCTTTTAGTGGTATTTAATCACTAGTGGGTTTTTCATGTTTTGTGCTATAAATAAAAAAAAAACGTAAACATTTTGTGAAAAAATGCCTTTTTCTTTGTTTCTGTCATAAAATTTTGCTAATTAGTAATTTTTCTTCATAAATTTTGGCCAACATTTATACTGCTACATATCTTTGGTAAAAAATAACCCACATTAGTGTATATTATTTGGTCTTTGTGAAACTTATAGAGTCTACAAACTATGGTGCCAATCACTGAAAATTGATCACATCTGATCAGGCCTTCAGTACATCAGGTGTATCTCATTTTTTGAGACACTAACAAGTCAGGAAAGTACAAATACCCCCCAAATGAACCCTTTTTAGAAAGTAGACATTCCAAGGTATTACCGTATATACTCGAGTATAGGCCGACCCGAATATAAGCCGAGGCCCCCAATTTACCCCCAAAAAACTGGAAAACTTATTGACTCGTGTATAAGCCGAGGGTGAGACATGGCTGTCCATCCCTGTGTGTCCGTCCATCCCTGTGTGTGTGTCCGTCCATCCATCCCTGTGTGTGTGTCCATCCATCCATCCATCCATCCCTGTGTGTGTGTCCGTCCATCCATCCCTGTGTGTGTATCCATCCATCCATCCATCCATGTGTGTGTGTGTGTGTATCCATCCATCCCTGTGTGTGTGTGTGTGTGTGTGTGTGTATCCATCCATCCATCCATCCATCCCTGTGTGTGTGTGTGTGTGTGTGTGTATCCATCCACCCATCCCTGTGTGTGTGTGTGTGTGTGTGTGTGTGTCCATCCATCCATCCCTGTGTGTGTGTCCGTGCAGCCTTGTGTGTGTGTCCAGCCTACCTGTGTCCCGAGCCTCCGTCCCGAGCCGCCGTCGTCCCGAGCCTCCTCCGTCCCGAGCCTCCTCCGTCCCGTGCCTCCTCCGTCCCGTGCCTCCTCCGTCCCGTGCCTCC
The DNA here is from genome assembly GCF_037356315.1 of Lithobates pipiens. Classification (NCBI taxonomy): domain Eukaryota; kingdom Metazoa; phylum Chordata; class Amphibia; order Anura; family Ranidae; genus Lithobates; species Lithobates pipiens. The sequence continues at coordinate 92,811,752 of NW_027507788.1, read as the reverse complement.
TCCGTCCCGTGCCTCCTCCATCCCGTGCCTCCTCCGTCCCGTGTCGTGCCGATGGATCGCCGCTTCAGGATCGCCGCTCTTCTCGGCGGCCATTCTACAATTCAAAAGCCGCGCCTCCGCCTCCGCCTGTGATAGGCGGAACACTCAATTTCCCAGCAGCCTGTGTTCCGCCTATCACGGACATCCTCTCATCCTCGTCCGTAGTATGAGAATGAGCGGATGTCCGTGATAGGCGGAACACTGACTGCTGGGAAATTCAGTGTTCCGCCTATCACAGGCGGAGGCGGAGAAGGAGGCGCGGCTTTTGAATTTTAATGTCCGCCGTCTGTCTGCTCGATACGCTGATCGAGCAGTCAGACAGCGGTGACTCGAGTATAAGCCGAGGGGGCACTTTCAGCCTCAAAAAAGAGGCTGAAAATCTCGGCTTATACTCGAGTATATACGGTAAGTAAGTAGCATGGCAAGTTTTTTTAAATTGTAATTTTTTCCCACAATTCTTTGCAATATTAAGATTTATTTTTTATTTTTACAAAATTGGCATATTATCAGGTTATTTCTCACACACAGCATATGCATACAACAAATTACACCCCAAAATACATTCTGCTACTCTTCCCGAGTACGGCAATACCACATGTGTGAGACTTTTACACAGCATGGCCACATACAGAGCACCAACATTGAAGTAGTACCTTCAGGCGTTCTACGAGCAAAAATGACACAGATGAACTGTGACAGGTACTCAGATGAACTGTGACAGGTACTCGGGTACTCAGATGGGCTGTGACAGGTACTCGGGTACTCAGATGGGCTGTGACAGGTACTCGGGTACTCAGATGGGCTGTGACAGGTACTCGGGTACTCTGATGGGCTGTGACAGGTACTCGGGTACTCTGATGGACTGTGACAGGTACTCGGGTACTCAGATGGACTGTGACAGGTACTCGGGTACTCTGATGGACTGTGACAGGTACTCGGGTACTCTGATGGACTGTGACAGGTACTCGGGTACTCTGATGGACTGTGACAGGTACTCGGGTACTCTGATGGACTGTGACAGGTACTTGGGTACTCTGATGGACTGTGAGTGAGAGGTACTATGATGGGTGGTGACAGGCCCTCTTTATTGGGGGGGGGCAATCAGTGTGTGTTGGTGTGCACTGTAGGTGGTAACGAGATCGTGTGTGAGGAGGAGAACCCGGTAACATCTCCTTACCGCGGTTTGTTTACATTTAGTGATCGGCTGTGAAACGATCACAGCCGATCACGTGGGTAAACAGCCGGCCAATGGCTGTTTACCAGCGTCTGTGACAAGCAGAGTTCCTGGGAACACACCGCCACAGATGCGCACACACTGTGCACAGTGGGGGTGTAACCATCTGTGATCGGCCATGATCAAGTCCCAATACCTGTTCACCCCCCTCGGTGGCGAGTGGTGTCTCCATGACACGCGGACACCGAAGGAACAGGGATGCGTGGGCATGATCACACGCATTCCCTGTTTAAATGGGAGGACGTCATATGACGCCCTCCTGCCACAAGAGCTGCACCACCTGGCCGTCATTTGATGCCCGGCGGTCGGCAAGTAGTTTATGTAGAAAAATGTAAATTAATGCATTAGGGTGGTAAAAATATGAATGCAATCTATACACCACAAGAGCTGCACCACCTGGCCGTCATTTGATGCCCGGCGGTCGGCAAGTAGTTTATGTAGAAAAATGTAAATGAATGCATTAGGGTGGTAAAAATATGAATGCAATCTATACACTGGGGGAATCTAGGATGGAAAAGGACCTGGGGGTCCTAGTAGATGATAGGCTCAGCAATGGCATGCAATGCCAAACTGCTGCTAACAAAGCAAACAGAATATAAGATAAAACGATAATTCTCCTGCTCTACAAGACTCTCCGGCAGCACCTGAAGTATTCTGTCCAATTCTGAGCACCAGTCCTCAGGAAGGATGTACTGGAAATGGAACGAATACAAAGAAGGACAACAAAGCTAATAAAGGGTCTGGAGGATATTAGTTGTGAGGAAAGGTTAAGAGTACTGAACTTATTCTCTCTGAAGAAGAGACACTTGAGAGGGGATATGATTTCAATATACAAATACTGTACTGGTGACCCCACAATAGGGATAAAACTTTTTAGAGAAAGGGAGTTTAACAAGACATGTGGCCACTCATTAAAATTAGAAGAAAAAAGGTTTAACCTTAAAGTACATAGAGGATTCTTTACTGTAAGAGTGATAAGGATGTGGAATTTGCTTCCACAGGTGATGGTCTGAGTGGGGAGCATTGATAGTTTCAAGAAACTATTAGATAGGCACCTGAACGACCACAACGTACAGGGATTTACAATGTAATATTGACATATAATCACACACATAGGTTGGACTTGATGGATTTGTGTATTTTTTTCGACCTCACCTATTATATAACATGCTAATGTTAAAAGTGAATGTATCCCAAGTGGCTGTTTATAAACGTTTGTCTTTCTTATGTATACCTTAAAAACATTGAATAGGAAAATTCCATAAATATATACCGTAGTTTGACGACGATATAACATTTGGGTAAACTAATCAATATACACCATTTAATATTTGTTTTTTACCAAAATCCATGCAGCAGACTACATATTGGCCTAAATTTATAAAGAAATTAGATTTTTACTTTTTTATTGGATATATTTTATAGCAGAAAGTAAAAAATATAGTTTTTTTTTCAAAATTGTTGGTCTTTTTTTGTTTCTAGGTCAATTTAATTATATATATATATATATATATATATATATATATATATATATATATATATATATATATATATATATATATATATATGAATGAATGTATTTTAATCAAAAAAATGCAGTGGTGATCAAATACCACCAAAATAAAGCTCTGTTTGTGGGAAACAAAATTACATAAATGTTATTTGGTTACAGCGTTACATGAGCGGGCAATTATCAGTTACAATAACAGTGCCGTATTGCAAAAAATTGCCTGGTCATGGTAAATCTTCCAGAGGTCAAGTGGTTAAACAACACCCATATGGTCAAGCCCAACTTTCATTGTCCACACCCTCTTTCCCACAATTGTACGCAACATGCGCCACATTCTGTCCTTTTGAGAAAAAAGGAACTTTTTTAAAGTTGAGAGGCATGCTTACAGCTTCTCCCTACCACTTGACCATTGGCCTCCAAACAGGCAAGGTCTCTCGCACCATATTTTTTGGTAAATTTGTAAAATGGGTTAGAAGCACTGCCTTTTTTTTTCAATGCCCATCTGTTTGCCCTCTTCATCTGCCTTGGGAACCACTGTCCAAAGCCAATACTCACTATCAGATTTTCTGCTGATTTTTTTCCTTCAGATGTACCAAAACCATATAATATGAGGTCAAACCTTAGGAGTTTCTATTTGTATGCAATCAGGCAGGCCCTTCCACTACATGGTTTTGGTAAATCTGAAGACAAAAATTAGCAAAAAAGCTGATAGTGTGTATGGGGCTTTAAAGAGAATTTCCCCAACTTTTGATCGATTTCCTTTCACTTACTAGATAAGGGAAATCTCCCCAATGGAACAAAGAAAAAATACTTACATAACTCTGACTCCTTACAAAACGAAAAGAAAAAGTTTTGCCTATAAATACACTTTAATTCCTCTTTTTAAAACGGTACTGACGGAAGCTAGATCAGGGTTATCATTGCTGACTTACCCACATAGTGGTTTACAGCTAATTATTTATCTATTTGTAGGGTGTTTCGTAAGTTTCCGGTGTCGTTATTAAAGAGGCGCCTGCGGCCAACAAAACCAAGCAATGCTATGTCTGTTAATGCAAGGGAAGAGATAAGAGAACAGGAAGCCAGCCTATCACAAAAGGTATCTGCCTCTGTCACGGCTGTGTGCCCAATGTCCTATGACTGCCACCTTGTGGATATACAAAATACATGCATTTTTAAATGATGTAAATGAATAAATTGTTTAAATAAATAACTCTTATTAATAGACATGCACAGCCTTTTGCATTTGGGTGTGCATCCCAAAGCTCAAACACACATACATGCATGCTTTATATATATAGGGGGAAGAGATCGGTGTCAGCAGCGCTGTGGGCTGCATCTGCAGTCACCGAAATGTAACCCCTCAATTGCCTGCCATTACCCTGCAATACTCTGCAGTACCAGCAAATACCCTGCAATTACTCTGCAATTACTCTGCAATTACTCTGCAATTACTCTGCAATTACTCTGCAATTACTCTGCAATTACTCTGCCAACCCCTCAATTCCCTGCCATTACTCTGCAATACCCTGCAATACTCTGCAATACCCTGCAATACTCTGCAGTACCAGCAATTACTCTGCAATAACTCTGCAACACCCGCCAATACTCTGCACTACCCGCCAATACTCTGCACTACCCGCCAATACTCTGCACTACCCGCCAATACTCTGCACTACCTGCCAATACTCAGCACTACCCGCCAATACTCAGCACTACCCGCCAATACTCAGCACTACCCGCCAATACTCTGCAGTAAAATTCCAGCTAATACTCTGCAATACCCTGCCATAAATTGCCATACTCGGAGATAGCCAGCCATAGACACACACCCCCCCCCCCCCCCCCCCGCCGCTCCCTCCGGTGCTTCTACCAACTCGCCAATACGATCAAAGCCAGAATTTTTTTTATTTTTTTATTTCAGGCTTTCCAGCCTAGAGGTGAGATGTAGGGTCTTATTGACCCCATATCTCACTGTAAAGAGGACCTGTCATGCCATATTCCTATTACAGGGGATGTTTACATTCCTTGTAATAGGAATAAAAGTGATCAAAAAATTTATTTTTGGTGAAAAAAAATGTCAAACTAAAATAAAGTAAAGTAAAATGAACAATAATTTTTTTTTTTTTTAAAGCGCCCCTGTCCCCATGTGCTCGCATGCAGAAGCAAACACATACTTAAGTCCCACCCACATATGAAAACGGTGTTCAAACCACACATGTGAGGTATTGCTGCGAACGTTAGAGCGAGAGCAATAATTCTAGCCCTAGACCTCCTCTGTAACTCAAAACATATAACCAGGAAAAAAAAATTTCAAGCGTCGCCTATGGGGATTTTTAAGTAGCGACGTTTGGCGCCATTCCACGAGCGTGTGCAATTTTGGAGAGTGACATGTTAGGTATCTATTTACTCAGCGTAACTTCATCTTTCACATTATGCAAAAATTGGGCTAACTTTACTGTGTTTTTTTTTTTTTTTAAGCACAAAACTGTTTTTTTTCCCAAAAAAAGCATTTGAAAAATTGCTGCGCAAATACCGTGCGAGATAAAAAGTTGCAACGACCACCATTGTATTCTCCAGGGTGTTTGCTAGAAAATTATATAGAATCCCAAAACATTATATATGTTTTTTTAGCAAATAAATGATGATTTTTACATGTAGGAGAGAAATGTCATAATTGTCCTGGGTGCTCCAGAACGCCTAATGGCGCTCCCTACATGTTGGGCCTCTGTATGTGGCCACGCTGTGTAAAAGTCTCACACATGTGGTATCGCCGTACTCGGAAGTAATAGCAGAATGTGTTTTGGGGTGTAATTTGTGGTATGCATATGCTGTGTGTGAGAAATAAACTGATAATATGACAATTTTGTGAAAAAAAAAAAAAGTAAAAAAAATCTTGATTTTGCAAAGAATTTTGGGAAAAAATGACAACTTCAAAAAACTCATCATGCCTCTTACTAAATACATTGGAATGTCTTCTTTCCAAAAAGGGGTCATTTGGGGGGTATTTATACTTTTCTGGCATTTTAGAGTCTCAAGAATTGAAATAGGCCGTCAGTACTTCAAGTGTGATCAATTTTCAGATATTGGCACCATAGCTTGTGGACTCTATAACTTTCACAAAGACCAAATAATATCCATCAATTTGTACTTATTTTTTACCAAAGATATGTATTGGTATAAATTTTGCCGAAAATTTATGAACAAAAAATTACTAATCTGCTAAATTTTATAACAGAAACAAAGAAAAATATTTTTTTTTACCGAATTTTCGGTATTTTTTCTTTTATAGCACAAAAAATAAAAAAAACCAAGCAGTGATTAAATACCACCAAAAGAAAGCTCTATTTGTGTGAAAAAAAGGACAAAAATTTCATATAAGTCCAGTGTTGCATGACTGAGTAATTGTCATTCAAAATGTGAGAACACCGAAAGCTGAAAATTGGTCTGGTTATCAAGGGTGTTTAAGTGCCCAGTGGTCAAGTGGTTAAAGAGATATCAATTTTTATTGATATTTATACATTTTGGTTTAATAAATTAAGGCTGCTGTGGCCTACTTTACTCCAGAAGTTGTATGGCTTTTATTAATAAATAAGGGGGAAGGTGGAGTATAGGGTAGTAGCATAAAGCACATGTTATACATTAGTCATGAGATTTCCATACATTAGAGGATTCCACTAGGAATTGAGGATTTTTGTGTAGTGTGGGAACACAAGTGTTTAGTGGCAGGCCTTTTACTGACACATTTTTATTTTACCTCCAGTAGTTTATTGGAAATAGTAGTGTGGTATTACCTATTATACTAAAGATTGGCATGTGGCATTAATAAACATCAACAGATTTCAGTTGTGCCCCACCAGGCTGGCCCCCCATGGACAATGTGGATGGCTGCTGAGTTCATCTTCCCATCCCTGCACTCAATGCACTGATGGGCAGCATTTATGGTCACTGATAGGAAGCACTGATCGGCACTGCATGGCTGCACTGATAGGTGCCACTGATTGGCACTAATTGAAAGCACGTATACGCAGCACTGATGGGTGGCACTGATGGGCAGCATTTAGTGGCACTGATTGGCAGCACTGATGGGCACTGGCAGGTGGCACTGATCAGTGGCATTGGTTAGCACTGATTAGCACTGACAGGTGGCATTGGTTGGCACTGATAGAGGAGAGGGGGAGTTTCACATTGAGCAGATCGCCAGGCTTGTAAGAGCCACTAAGTGCCTTAAACTGTCATGTAATGTCACTGCTTGCAGAGACCATCTGTCAAAACCCGGTGGTGATGTCGGGGGTGGGCAGGGCCGAACAGCTATCATACATCAGCCAACAGGATAAGGGCTGGGCGGGCCGCTTCTTGTATGTGGCTCCTTTTCTATCAGCTATCAAACACCAGCCAATGATTGAACTGCTTAAAAGGGGGTGAAGTTAAATCCACGGAGCCGCCCGCCCAGCCCCTATTCTGTTTTATGATAGCTGGTCGGCCCCGCTCACCCCGGACATCACCACCGAATTTTGACAGATGGTGTCTGCAAGCAGTGACGTTACATGACAGTTGAAGGCACTTAGTGGCTCTTACAAGTCTGGCGATCTGGTCAATGTGAGACTCCCCCTCTTCTCTATCAGTGCCAATCAATGCCCCTTGTCAGTGCCAACAAATTGCCACCCAAGGGCATCAGCAATCTATCCATTTCTTCATTCTTCCAGAAGCGCATTTGTGAGGTCAGGCAACCCAATAGAACACCTTTGGTATGAATTACAGCGGAGACTGTAAGCTAGGCCTTCTTGTCCAACATCAGTACCTGACCTCACAAATGCGCTTCTGGAATAATGGTCAAAAATTCCCATAGACACACTTCTAAACCTTGTGGACAGCCTTCCCAGAAGAGTTTAAACTGTTATAGCTGCAAAGGGTGGGCCAACTCAATATTGAACCCTATGGAATAAGACGCCATTAAAGTTTATGTGCGTGTAAATGCAGGAATCCCAATACTTTTGATAATATAGTGTATATGGGAACCCTTACTTTGCATATATAAATAAAAAAAATATATAAATCACTTATCACAAAAGTCTTCTGCATAAGGTGCTTATAGAGGTGGGGTGGAGAAACAGCAGCATACTAATCTTTCCAGTGAATGCGTGTGTGGGTGTGTGTGTGTGTGGGGGGGGGGGGCAGGCATGTCAACACAAGTCTGACCATAGGAGGACATGCAGGCTGTTCACCCAGCACAGCCAGAAAATGGACCATGCTGAGATGGATGTGCTCTCATGCTTAGTGTGGTCAGTTTTTATTAGGACAGCAAGGGGACTAGCAGGAACACCAGGTATTTCAAAGAAAGGAAGCAATGTAAAGAGAACAGGATACTTTTTAACTCAAGTGCATGGTACAGACATGTGTTGGAAATATTAAATGTTGGGGTAACATTTTTTAAGCTCCTCTGCAGAAGTACAAACCCGCAAGGTTTTCAGAAGTTGGAAATGAAAACTAAGTGCAACAGAGAAGAACTACATCAAGCTCAGAACTTGTTAGTGCAATACTAAGTATAGCTAGTGAACTTGGAGTAGAAGGGAAGGTTACCCGGCCAATCGGGTCTCAGGACCCGCTTTCTGATTCTCCCCTTCTTCCACTGTCCACAACCCATCTCCTGATAGTACAGAGCCTTCGGAGCTGGCTACACATTCTCGGTTTGGGGTGTACTGCTAAAGAGGTTTTTTTTCCAGGAATGTGCATGTAATCAGCACAGGGCCAATCAGCACTGTCCAGATGGAGAGTTTGGGCCCTGCAGCATCATAGAGCAATCAGGGGAGAATGAAAACTCCTCCTACAAGCTTTAACAAGACACCAATAGAATTCACAAGACTGATATATATACTGCTGATGAGAAAAGGTATTTAGCAGTTAATATTTACTAAAACTATTGCATTTCCATGTTCTGCGTACCGTGGGAGACCAGATATAGTGAATGCAGGGTCCTGGGTTTATTAACACTTTAATTATGAAGACTAAAGCAAAACTCATTGATGTGCCTATAGCAATTACAGTATGATGTGTTATTGTTGTGTTTATGAAGCACAGAAAGATCATCAACAATGCTTGATAAATGCCCATGGAAGCATTACTTTTCTAGTGGGAAGTGTTTAACCACTTCAGCCCCTGGAAGAATTTACCCCCTTTCTGACCACAGCACTTTTTGCAATATGGCACTGTGCTGCTTTAACTGACAATTGCGCGATCGTGCGTTGTTGCACCCAAACAAAACTCATGTCCTTTTTTTCCCCACAGATAGAGCTTTCTTTTGGTAGTATTTGATCACCTCTACAGTATTTATTTTTTGCTCCAAAAACAAAAAAAAGAGCGACAATTTTGGAAAAAAAAGCAATATTTCTTACTTTTTGCTATAGTAAATATGCCCCAAAAATATATATACATTAAAAAAAAGTCTCTCAGTTTAGGCCGATATGTATTCTTCTAAATATTTTTGGTAAAAAAAAAAATAAATTGCAATAAGTGTATATTGATTGGTTTGCGCAAAAGTTATACCATCTACAAAATAGGGGATGGTTTTATGGCATTTTTATTATTGTTTTTTTTTTACTAGTAATGGCAAGGATCTGTGATTTTTATCATGACTGACATCATGGTAGACATATTGGACACTTTTGACACTATTTTGGGACCATTGTCATTTATACAGCGATCAGAGCTATAAAAATGCACTGATTACGATGTAAATGACATTGGCAGGGAAGGGGTGAAAATACTAGGGGGCAATCAAGGGGTTAAGTTTGTCTTAGGGAGTGATTCTAACTGTGGGGGGATGGCCTACAAATCACATGACAGCAGTCACTGCTTCCAATGACAGGGAGCAGTAGATCTGTCATGTCAATAGGCAGAATGTGGAAATGCCTCGTTTACAATTCCCTGTTCTGCGGCTCTGTGACACGATCGCCAGGAGACCAGCGGACATCGAGTCTGCGGGTCCCGCGGGCATGGTCACGCTGTATATGGCGGGTCGGGCACGTGCAGCCGATAGCCTCGCCAATGAAAGGGGACGTACAGGTATGCCCATTTGCCCACTGCTGCCATTGTGCCGACGTGTATCGGCGTGCAGCGGTCAGCAAGTGGTTAATTTTTTAACACTAAAGCAATACTCGATGATGTGCCCATAGCAATTACACTATGATGTGTTGTTGTGTTTATGAAGTATAGAAAGAACATCAACAATGCTTGATAAATGCCCATGGAAGCATTACTTTACTAGTGGGAAGTGTTTAAAGGAGACGTGATAGTAAGGAAATGATCTGCTTTGAGGCGTGTTTAGGTTGCGGTGGTAGCAATGTGTTTATAATCTCTATGCACACATTTCATTTTACTCTTCATCCATGCAGTGAATCCGGTTTCTTTCCTCTTGTGGGTCCTGAGGAAGCAGACCAGCAAAACGCGTTGACGCACAGTGGCTCATTTCACTTAAAGCGGTTGTATACCCCTTTAGCATATTTTTACCTACAGGTAAGCCTATAATAAGGTTTACCTGTAGGTAAAATGAATATCTCCTAAACTTGTATGGTTTATGAGATATTCACCTTGCATGCACCTGCTGACGTCAACAGCGCATGTACTCTGAAGGTCCGCAAAGAGGACTCCCGCGCGCATGTGCAGGAGTAACGTCATCACGCCTCCAGCCACTCACAGCGGCAGAGCGCAAACCTGGAAGAATCACCGGGTTAAAGAGACGGTGCGGGGGCTTCATTCTAAGGTAAGCATTTCATAATGAGCTAGTATGCGTTGCATTCTAGCTCATTATGCCTTTGCCTAGGTTTTTTTTTTTTTGCCTTGGGCATACAACCGCTTTAATATTGTTAAACATCGGTGTAAAATTGATGGATTACTCTGGTCATTATTGTATATAAACGCATATGTTTTTATTGACGCGTGCTTATACATGCTTTTTTATATTTTGTCTATAAATAAAATGATAGATTTTATGTAAATATTGCATCCTACTGTAGCAGTGACCCCCGAAAGAGCTGCTGGCTTTATTGGGCTTACCGTTACCTTCTTAACCTCGCCTCCGTCTAGGGGCTTTCCACGGTAGATGGCCCAAAGAACCAAAGAAACCTACACCGGATCCCCCCCTTGGGATACCCATCGAAAAGACAACACAGTTTCTCAATGAAGGGTAGAGGGCTAGGAAGAAAGTTCAGGCACCTCTTGGAACTGCACAAATAGGAAGCCCCTCGCAATAGAAATCCAGAGAATTACCGTTTCACAACTGGATTCTCCTCACAGCTACCGGATAGGCCTCCTCTCACTAGGCCTAGCAGCCAATACAGTGTTTAAGTAGAGCAAAGTCCACAGACTTGGATGTAGAACACTTGTGAAAAGTCTCTGCCACAGACTTGGATGTAACTGAGGGTCATAGATAAATTTATCCACTTGCTTACTGGACACTTAAACCCCCCTCAGTCCCAGACCAATTTTCAGCTTTCAGCACTGATGCACTTTGAATGACAATTGCGCGGGCATACAACACTGTACCCAAATGAAATTTTTATCATTTTTTTCCCACAAATAGAGCTTTCTTTTGGTGGTATTTAGTTACAGCTCGGAGTTTTATTTTTTGCTAAACAAACAAAAAAAGATGCAAAAAAAAAAATCATGTTTTAATAGTTTGTTATAAAATTTTGCAAACGGGTAATTTTTCTCCTTCATTGAAGTGTGCTGATTAGGCGGCACTGATGGGCTGCACTGGTGGGCACTGATGGGCTGCATTGGTGGGCACTGATGGGCTGCACTGGTGGGCACTGATGGGCTGCACTGGTGGGCACTGATAGGCATAGTTAAGGTGGCACTAATAGGCACAGATAAGGCGGCACCGATGGGCACAGATAAGGCGGCACCGATGGGCAAAGATGGGCACGGATAAGATGGCACGGATGGGTGGCACAGATGGGTGGCACAGATGGGTGGCACGGATGGGCACCACTGATAGATAGGACTGATGGGCACTGATAGGTGGCACTGATAGGTGGCTCTGATAGGTGGCACTGCTGGGCACTGGGCGGCACTGCTGGGCACTGATGGGCAGCACTGCTGGGCACTGATGGGCGGCACTGGGGTGCAGCACCTTTGAGGCAGATTATGGGCACTGCTGGGTGGCACTGTGGGTGGCACTGTGGGTGGCACTGCTGGGTGGCACTGACGGGGGGCACTTACTTTTATTAAGTGGGGCACTGCAGGGGGCAGGTGGGCACTGTCAGGGGGCAGATGGTCGCTAGCAGGGCTGGCCGTGATCGGGACTGATGTCCCGATCACAGCCGCCGGTGATCTGCTTTTTTCTTTTCTCCTCGCACTGTCAGCGCGAGGAGGAATAATAGCCGATTACCGGCTTCGTTATATCACATGATCAGCTGTCATTGGCTGACAGCTGATCACGTGATAAGGGGTCGGGATCGACCCCTTGCACGGATCGGTGATCAGGCGAGTCTCATGAAATCGCCGATCACAGGGCGCGCAGGGCGCTCGTACACGGGACGACGTCAATAGACGTAGTCCCGGAAAAGGAGATCCGCGCTGTAGCCGTCAATTGACTATAGTGCGGATCTCAAGTGGTTTAAGAGCTATCATACGGTACCAGTATCTCGCAGCTGCCGGTCCGGCGATACCGTATGAGTGTAGATCCATTTAGTGTCCTTCAACTGAGCCTCCAGGCTGCTTCGGAGGAGCCAGCCTTGTGCATAGCCTCCTCCAGAAGAGTCCTCCCCTGGGTGCTTCTCCAGTTGCTTGGCCTCTCCTCAGGTGAGACAGCAGCGGACCACTTTTGAATCCTCCTCTCAGTTACTTTGCCTCGGGCTATCCAGCCCGGAGACTCGGAAATTGAATGGATCTGCACCCCAGGCCATGAGGGCCATGGGGGCTGGTCAGGAGGACCAGGACCAAACAGACAGAACGATCTTCTGGCCCGGAAACCCAGAATCACGTGATCCCCGTACCTTAAATACCACCTCCCAGAATGCACAGCAGGATGACACTCCCACTGGGCTGCTTCTGAGAAAGGATGGCACTCAATACGCCTAGCTAAACTGCGTTCTCACACTTGCCAGCAGTGAAAGCGACACCTGCGGCCAAGGAGAACCCAGTGCAATCCAGCTAGACTGGCACTGAAACCACAATTTGGCATAATTAGCCCCAAAACCCAACTGTGATTTTAGGAATATTAAATTGAAAAAAAACATATAGCGCGTGCGCGTAAGGAGCCAGCGCTACATTACCTTGGCTCTAAAAAGTCTGGCCACATTTTTTTCCTTTTTCCTCTTTGTATTGTATTTATGGATGTGTCATTGGAGTGATTTTGATGTTATTTTCATTATTGTCATTTTTGTGTATTCTCTGCAGGATGGATTCATATAATTTGATCTCTAAGACACTTGGCTTCAACCAACCTCATCTTTGCTAACACAAACATCTTTGCCACTGGTAATAATGCTCAATGCCTCTGCTCCTGCCTGGCATGGTCAGTTTTGCTGGCTTGATTCTTTTTTCCAGCACACAAAAGGTGTTACCACACTCTGTACAAACAGGGAGTGGCTGGAGCTGCTTTGACCTGGTTCTCTATTATTTCCCAGTGCATTCTGGGATACAGGAACCTCTACTACCTCTCCCCTAGCACTCAGCTAACACTTTAGTAAATGCTTCACTAACACGCCATAAATGTTACAGGTGCGGAGGTGCATTTATGGCACATTACCATTACCATTGCCATTTGCATTAATGGAGGTGCCTGGCGAGAGTCGATGCCTCATGCTGCTATATTTTTGACACAACACTACCTTTTGTGCATGTAATGCACTGTGTATTGCTCATTGTAACATTTATGGCAGGAGTTAAAGGGTGCGTAAATAGCTTTAAAAACGCTTCACAAACGCGACTTAAAGTGATTGTAAAGGCTCGCTTTTTATGTTGTCTTTTTTTTAAATAACAAACATATTGTACTTGGCTCCTCTGTGCATTTGGTTTTGTACAGAGAAGCCCAGATCCTCCTCTTTTCGGGTCCCTCTTTGCTGCTTCTAGTCAATCCCTCCTTTGAGTGACCCTTAGCCAGCAGCTTGCTACAGATTGTCACCCAACCCGAGTCAGAGCTCTATGTATTTATACATGGAGCCCTGGCCCCGCCCCCTTCTCCCCTGGTGGACTAACTTTGACTGACAGCCACAAGAGCCAATAGCGCCACTGCTCGGTCTCAGCCAATCAGGAGAAGTGTACTGGATAGCTGAGGCGATCAGGGAAATTGCTAGAGAGAGAAGGAGCGCAGGTGGGTAGTTAGGGGCTGCTACACACAGAGGGCTTTTTATCTTAATGCATAGAATGCATTAAGATAGAAAACCTTCTGCCTTTACAAATCCTTTAACCGCTTGCCGACCAGCCACCATCATTATACTGCGGCAGGTCGGCATGATCCCGCGAGCCGTCGTAGCGATACATCGCCTCCTTTAACTGTGGTGGTGCCGATGCTTGTGACCGACGGTCGCGATTATGGCCGGTCATGAGCGTTCGGGTGCACGAGAGGCAGAAAGGGACATGTGTGTGTAAACACACAAATCTCTGTTCTGTGAGGAGAGACAGATCAGGTGTTCCTAATAGCTAGGAATCACGATCTGTCATTTCCTCTAGTCAGTCCCCTCCCCCTACAGTTAGAAACACACACAGGGAACACAGTTAACCCCTCGATCGCCCCCTAGAGTTAACGCCTTCCCTGCCAGTGAAATTTTTACAGTAATCAGTGCATTTTTATAGCACTGATCGCTGTATAAATGACAATGGTCCCAAAAATGTGTCAAAAGTGTCCGATAAAAATTGCAGATCGTCCGCCATTACTAGTAAATAAAAAAACAAATTAAAAAAATGCTATAAATCTATCCCCTATTTTGTAGACGCTATAACTTTTGCACAGACCAATCAATATACGCTTATTGCGATTTTTATAAACAAAAAGAGGTAGAAGAATACATAATCGGCCTAAACTGAGAAAAAAAAAACTTTTTTTTTTTTAATGGGGATATTTATTATAGCAAAAAGCACAAAATTGAGTTTTTTTTTTAAATTGACGCTATTTTTTAGTTTATAGCGCAAAAAATAAAAATGACAGATGATCAAATACCACCAAAAGAAAGCTCTATTTATGGGGATAAAACAAGGATGTCAATTTTGTTTACAGTTACAGTGACGCAGTGGTGAATTGAAAAAAATGGACTCAAGATATACTCTAAATGGCCTCCCCTCTAGTATATCATCACAGCGCTCAAAAACCCCCTTCCCTTACTAGCTGCCACTTAAAAATTTAAATATATCTCTCAGGAGGTGACGAAATGAACAAAATACTACAAAAATCACCTTGTGGCGCTATAGACGCAACACTGCTAGATACCAGTGTACAAAAAAGTCCAATTGGACTCCGTAAATGATATAAACTCAAGTGCATAAATAAAAAATACACATTAAAGTAAATAACAATACAATCACAATCAAAAATCACATGTGAATGATAACAATCAAAAAAAAAATCGCATGAACTTCAAATGAGTGAAAATATATATGAAATGGAAAAAAATATGTGAAAAATTAATATAGCAAATAAATACAGCAAATTATTAACTGCTATAAAGGTGCTCTAATAACAAAGTGCAGTCCCAAAAAATGTGGTTTCACAAATCCAATAATTACTCAGACACACTCAATGTCTGATTGTGAAATGATGATCACAGTGATTCAAAAAGTTCTTCTCCAGTGACAGTTCTAAAACGGAGTGTCCATAAACGAAAAACCTCCACCGCACCCTCAGTGCTCGTGCCCCCCTCGTCTAGAACACTCACCAACAGTATTGCCCAGCACTCTCGTGTAACTCTCGGGCAAGAAACGCTTATAATGAATACAGATGGTAGCAGTTCCTCCAGCCAAAATCTTGTGCCAGACTCCGCAGCAGAGGTTAGTGGGTTAATATCTCAGAGTTACCTCAAGGAGACAAAAGAGACTTCCCATAGTGCAAAATTGCAAAACTGATTTTAATCTCACTCGAAAAATCGCTAAAAATCACACTCACATGAATCAAATTAAAAGCAGGCACTTCAAATAGACATTCCACTGATCAATCAGGAGATCCTATACTCTTAGGCATTGGTGAGCACATCAGAAGCAAGTCCAGTTGATATCAAAAAGCACCGACTCTATAACAAGGCAGCTGTGTGGTACCTGACAGCAGACAACCCAGTTTGAAAGCAGCGCCAAAACGTGATAACCAGTCCTTCAATATGTGTGTACTCCTTCCTCCGCCTTCTCTCTACCTTCTACTGTGTATGCTGGTCGCCGTATAGCCACGCCCCCGACATGTTTCGTCCAATGGACTTCCTCATGGGTTTGGCTATCCAGCTATCTCAACCTCCCTTTTATTTAAAATCCCAGGCGACCAGTCCACCCCCAGCACAGATTATTCCTCCCCCCTGTGTTCCCCAATTGGTGGTTGAGCTCATCCGGTGGGTAGTTACTGGTCAGTTACTCCCAGCTCCTCCCCCTCTCCGTGTACAGGGTCACTCATTGGCCCCCTACATATTGCTCTCAGCCAGATCACAAAAATTAAATAAATAAACAAACAATCGGCCGATCGATACTCAAGGCCCAAGAAGCTGCTCCCCGTCCACATCAAGAGAGGCTTACCAAACCGGTTTTCCACTTGTTTATCTCTTCAATTCTCTCATCCCCGCCGTAATGAAAAACTTTTATTTCCTTTCCGCGCATGCGCGGACTTCCGGGGAAGCCCGTTCAATTAGCAAGCTGATTGGCTGTGTCTGGGCACCAACGTCCTCACGCTTGCGCTAACGTGCTCCCCCCAGACAGCCCACTCCACCCACGACATCTTACTACACCCGGAATAGTCCCTGGGCTGCGCAGGCACGTTAGCGCAAGCGTGAGGACGTTGGTGCCCAGACACAGCCAATCAGCTTGCTAATTGAACGGGCTTCCCCGGAAGTCCGCGCATGCGCGGAAAGGAAATAAAAGTTTTTCATTACGGAAGGGGTTAACCAGTGGGTGGCAGTGTAGGGGTTAAGTGTTCCTAGGGGTGTGTTACTAACTGTGGGGGGGTTGGGCTTTCATTAAGTGAACACTGATCTCTGCTCCAATCACATGGAGCAGAGATCAGCGTCACTAGTTGCTAGGCAGAATGGAGAAATGCTGTTTACTCGGCATTTCCTCCATTCGGCCGCTCCGTGAGACGATCGCGGGGATGCCCGCGGCGATCGAGTCCACGGGTCCTGCGACCGGACTCACGGGGGTCCCGACCAGCGCGAGAGCGCGCCGCCGGCGGCGCGCTCCCGGTGGCAGGGTGGCATTGAATATTGGACGTACCTGTACGCCAATATGCCTGCCCGTGCCATTCTGTCGACGTACATCGTCGTGCGCTGGTCGGGAATCGGTTAAATATCCCAAAAATCAAAACAAAAAAAATTTCTTCATCAATTTAGGCCAATATGTATTCTTCTACATATTTTGGGTAAAAAATAAATAAAATCCCAATAAGTGTATATTGATTGGTTTGAACAAATGTTATAGCGTCTACAAAATAAGGGATATATTTATGCTTTTTTTGGGGATTTTTTTTTTTTACCAGTAATGCCAGTGATTCAGGGATTTTTTGTGGAACAGTGACATTGCGGCAGACAGATGGGACACTTTTGACACTTTTTTGGGACCAATCGCATTTTGTACAGCAATCAGGGCTAAAAATAGCCACTGATTACTGTATATATGTCAGTGGCAGGGAAGGGGTTAACACTAGGGGATGATCAAGGGTTAAAGTGGTTGTAAACCCACATAGGAAAAAAAAAGACCTGCAAGACAAAGGCATAATGAGCTAGTATGCATACCCCATTTCCCCTAAAATGAGGCCTAGCGTGATTGTCAGTGATGGCTGCAATATAAGCCCTACCCCCCAAATAAGCCCTACCCTGAAAATAAGACATACAAGGACTTTAACTAGGGCTTATTTTTGGGGGGGGGTAGGGCTTATATTGCAGCCATCACTGACAATCACGATAGGTCTTATTTTCGGGGAAACAGGGTAGCATACTAGCTCATTATGTAATACTCACCTGAGATCGAAGCCCCCGCTGTGGTGCCCATACACAGCACCAGCATGCATGCGGGAGCGATCTGTAACAGCATACTCACTGAAGTATGTGCCTTGACTTCAGTGCTCATGTGCCGATGAAGTCGGCAAATGCAGATACAGGGTGGATTGTAAGCGTTTAGAACCACTTTAAGTGTTCCCTAGGGAGGTGTTTCTAACTGTGGGGGAGAGTGTACTAACTGGGAGTAGAGAGATTGCTGTTCCTGATCACTAGGAACAGCAGATTTCTCTCTACTTCCCTGACAGAATGGGGATCTGTCTGTTTACATTGATAGATCCCTGTTCTGGCTCTCTGAGGAGCGATCGCGGGTCACGCACACCCTATGGCCCTAAAAGCACCCACGGTATACCTATGGCGATTCACTCAGCGGAGCCAACCTGCCACTGTATAACGACTGTGGTTGGCCGGCAAGTAGTTAACCTCACGTCAGAGAAAACATTTGTTTTGCATTATTATTATAAAACTATATTATAATGGGTCAACCCCACAATTTGCAAGGGCACGGTTGGTATTTGGTAGATATCTGTGGTAAATCTTACTACTCTGGGGACCTCTAGCAGCTGCCTAGGTCCTTATGCTACCTACACTTCACTACAGTGTTCACTGCCCTAACTATGGTGACATCTAGTGGCCAAGTTGGGGAACTACATTTGGCACCTCCATGCCCCTACCCTACATTTGTACTTTAATTGCATACATCATTTTATATCTTTGTTTTTTATCAAAACAATGAAATATATTTACTATAGAGAATGAACAATAGCAAGGATAAATGATTACGGTACTTGTGCACTGCAGGATTGCTGGAGCACTTGGAAGTACACATGCATAGCAAAAGCAATCCCTGAACCTATTTAGGAAACTGGTAACCAATGCACATGGCACGGGATTATGGGGATACAAAATAATACTGCTTTTGTACACTTTATGGTACACTATGAATGTACATGTCAAAATTCTATTCACAATTAAAAAAAAAACACAAAAATATCTGTGATGTAACAAATGCCACGACACTCACTATAGAATAAAGTGCACCAGGTAAAAGTAACGCTTTTGAAGATATAAATATTCATATGTCATGCCTATTTTAACTGGAATGCTGGGATTTGTGTCTGTGGCGCCTTCATAATTAACGTTTTTGCTTTGATTCGAATGCAGTGGGGCATGTAGACACATATGGGTTGGTTGCTTTGGACAAAAGCGCATGTGTGTGCTGCTGGCAGTGCCCGTGTGGACCCCATTTGTTTTACCACATTTGTTTCATGCTACCTTGGGGTTGTTGAGTGACACAGACTTATTGATTTATTCCACCTTTGCTGATTGTCCCCTCCCCTTGCCCCCCCCTTTTTTTGTCTCCCCATGTCCCTGACTACTTAAATGGCCACTGAACAGTAGATTGGATTAGCTCTGAGGAATAGGGTTCTGCCCTCCGAAACGCATCAGCCATCCAATTGGGTTTGGGCCTATGATGGGCAGTTGCTGAAGCATTTGTGTTTCATGCTTATTGATTTTATCTGCCTGTATTTGTATTCTGTGTTGGAATAAATTTGTCATTGGTAATGCACGAGACGCTTGCGCCCTCTTGTGTGTTTTTTGCAGTATAACTGGAAAGCTGTTGGCAGCCATGTGAGAAATGTTTATTGCTGCAGTGTACTCTCCATAGCAAAACGCCATAGCTCCCAACTGTCCCTGATTTCGGGGGACTGTCCCTGATTTGGAGCAATGTCCCCCTGTCCCCCCTCATTTGACTCTCATTTTGGTCTGATCTATATAGTTATATTTAAAATGCACTTTTTATCTTTCAAAAAGTGTTTCCAAGCGCTAAACCTTTTACCCAATTTCTAAATTGCTGCATTTTTACATTTTAAAAGCAAATATAAAGAAATAAGAGTGATAAAAAAAGTCCTTATGGATTTAATTAACTTTTTATTAGTTAATTCTCATTTAAGGGGGTGTGTCAGGGGGTGTGTCATATGCCTACATACGTTCCATCTCAAAATGTTGGGAGGTATGAAACACTCTTCACAATAAATTCACTGTATCTACCCTGCTGCATGTGCACGTGTATACATGGTTTGTCTGATCATTCAGCCAATCACACATCCTGTTATATTTCATTAGAATAAGTGTTGAAGATCAGCGCTACAGCTATTGGCTGCAGTCTTTAATTGAATGGCTTTTTTCCAACAGGTCTGTTCAGCATTAGTCAAACAAAACAAAAGATTGAATTCTGGTAAGCAGCAGTGGCAACACACAGATCAAAACTCAGTCCATCCCTGCTGGTCTGGGTTTCAATCTATCTATGGCTACCTTAAAGTGGATGTAAACACGATTCATGAAATTTTAGCTGGGCACATATATCTGTAGTGTTTTCTTATCTCTCTTCAAAGCACTATGTCTCGTATGTTTCTCATGCGCCGTTGTTCAGTTATCAGCCTGATAACTGAGAACTTCTGACAAGTTCTTCATCAACTGAGATAAAAGCAGCCTGAATTTTATGTTGGGAAGGGTGCTATCAATAGAGTGTGGAACAATTCAAGGAACAGCTCTGAAAGTCTCTACCTATGAGGAGAGGGGGTGTGTGCCTTTCCTCCAATCAGCTGTCTTGGCTGTATGCCCAGGCTTCACTGCAGCGTTGAACAGGAAGAGAAAATCTAACACCATCTGAACTTTCTAAAGAATGTATAAAACACAGCAGTTATACATGTAAAAGTTATATAGGGAGATTTGTTTCATCTGTGTATCATCTGAGGCTGTTCACTTCATTGGGTATACAGTATTTTACAAAAGTGAGTACACCCCTCAAAATTTTTGTAAATATTTTATTATATCTTTTCATGTGACAACACTGAAGAAATTACACTTTGCAACAATGTAAAGTAGTGAGTGTACAGCTTGTATAACAGTGTAAATTTGCTGTCCCCTCAAAATAACTCAACACACAGCCATTAATGTCTAAACTGTTGGCAACAAAAGCGAGTACACCCATAAGGGAAAATGTCCAAATCGGGCCCAATTAGCCATTTTCCCTCCCCGGTATTATGTGACTCGTTGGTGTTACAAGGTCTCAGGTATGAATGGGGAGCAGCTGTATTAAATTTAGCATTATCGCTCTCACTCTCTGTAATGGTTACTGGAAGTTCAACATGGCACCTCATGGCAAAGAACTCTCTGAGATTCTGAAAAAAATAATTGTTGCTCAACATAAAGATGGCCTAGGCTATAAGAGGATTATAAGACCATCAAACTGAGCTGCAGCATGGTGGCCAACACCATACAGAGGTTTAACAGGACAGGTTCCACCCAGAACAGGTCTGCCACGGTCCACCAAAGAAGTTGAGTGTACTAACGTCATATACAGAGGTCATCTTTGGGAAATAGACGTTGGAGTGCTGCCAGCATTGCTGCAGAGGTTTCAGAGGTGGGGAGGTCAGTGCTCAGACCAAATGCTGTATATGAGGGTTTACATCAACTTTAACTATATTCTGCATTAAAGTCACTAAATTTAAACATTAATCCCTAGTAAAGTTTTTATTTTTCACCCAGCGATTCACTTCTAGATCTTTTCTGAGCATTTTTTGTCTTCAGATTGACCAAAACGATATAATATGGAGGTCAAACCTTAAGAGTTTCAATTTGTATGCAATCAGGCAAGCCCTTGCACTACATGGTTTTGGTAAATCTGAAGACAAACATCTGCAGAAAATCTAATAGTGTGTATGGGGCCTTAGTGGGCCCTGAGGGCAGGGATGATGACCGCTGGTTTAGAGCGTCTCAGTGGAACAATTTTTCCTGGATCATGGATGATCAATCACCCCCCACCACCTTCTTATGGGATTGATTTGATAGTATAAAGTGGATGAGAACTAGAAAGCTTGACAGTGGAATTACATGCACATGCATGTAAAAGTGGAAGCTGTTCCAGTCATGGAATCCCCCATAAGGGTGTTGTCCAAAAATATAATTACGGCATTATCCCAAGTGAAAATTGACATCATTCTCTCTGAGATAATATACAAGCTTTTCAAGTTAAGTCTCTTCACATAAACATGAGATCATCTATATATCACACAAGCCTTTGCACCTGGGGACCTCCACCATATATAGGTTATCAAGGGTGACAATTTGGCCCCCATTGAAGCTCCTTAAAAATTACTGTAGGTCATGTACCTGGGTGGAGACTGAAATGACAAGGTCGGCCTCTCTTGTATCTCTAGCCCTGGTCCCGCTGGAAGTGGAACAGAGGGAACCAAAGTCCAGGAGGAACACGAGTGCCTGTAGATGTGGACCCGAAGACTTGCAGCAGAGGGTGCGATCTTGGAAGGACAGGAGAACAGTCAGATCAGGATAGGTAGTCATGCCCCAAGGATCAGCTGGAGAGTGGCACTGGAACGTTAGGTGATGTAAGGTTCCTGTTAGACTTGCAGCAAGAAGTCACAGCGGGTCACAGGACCGTGGATGCAGACACTCTGAGAATGATGAGGAGTAACACATAAGTTAAGAGCAGGGTCTCAAGGATAGCCGGGTCCGGTAACAGGTGGGCAGCGGGGTACAAGGCAGCAGGCAGAAGCAAGGTCACAAGGATAACCAGATCTGGTAACAGGCGGACAGCACGGTACAAGGCAGCAGGCATAAGCAGAGTCAGAGGGGAAGCCAGGATCAGAGACTGGTAATCAGAGAAAGAACAGGATCCAGAAGAAGGGTCTAGGCAAGCCAGTTTCATCAACAGGTATCGAGCAGGATAATAGCAGGATTCGGGTATCAGGGAACAGCTGAAAACCAGTCAGCAACAGTTTGTGGCCAATTGGCATTATGGCCACGCTCCTGCGCGTGCATGCGGGTCGCCGCCTATGCGCATTGATGCGCCCAGGCATCTGCAGACGTGCACAAGTGCGCACTGGATGGGAACTAAAGTTCTCTTACACTGTAGGCCAGGAGAATAGCTACAATATCAACTAGGATGAAACTTTAAAGTCTCCAACGCAAGGTCATAGGGAATTGAAGAATAGAACTGAAAGTCTAATGTTACCTGAATAATTTCACTGCCAAATGAGTTTATACATTTCAGACAACGCTTTATTCATCTTTTATCCCTAATCTAACTGGTTAGTTTAAATATCAGTGGTTGAAGGCCCAGATCCACTAATTGGAAAAGGTGCACTTCAGCTACTACCTCCTTCTGTAATGCCTGTTCAGCCCCAAGAACAAAGCATTCAGCCTGGGAAGTCTCTGCAAACCTCTATGTGCAATTTGTGCAAAAAAAAAGGTGTCAGGTCGCCTGAGTCTAGGTGATAGATGCACACTGCTGGGGTCAGGAGCGCACTGCTAAGCTTGTGGACCCTTCAGCTGAGTGCTGTGGATGGATTGTTGGGTGGTTCAGGGAAACAGCTCCACCTGAGCACCGACACAGATAGAAGCGGGAGCTAGAGCATAAGATTCCCCAGGGCGTGGAATCTAAGAGCCAGCAGTTTTTCACCAGGGCCTCTGATGGTGAGGATGGCCTTCGCTGCAGCTGACTCCAGGTCATGGCCACATGGTCTCCCAGTTCACGGCTGGCTCTGGTGGATGGAGAGGAAGCAGCAGTGCAGAGCAACAAGGAATATTCAGAAGGACAAGCCAGGGGTCGGGGTAACAAGCAGACAGGAATGGACAGAAGAACACGCCAAAGGTCGGGGCTACAAGCAGACCGGGATAGTCAGGAAACAAACCAAAGTCAGTACATGGAAAAAAAAACTAAAGCACACTGCAAGAAACACACAGGGGAGCCTAAACATACTATTGCTCGGGCAAGTGCATGGTGTTAAATAGTGTTTCCTGTTAGAGGCTAGGGTGGAGCCACACTGAGAGAAGATTACTTTAGCATGCAGGTGTGAGAGTGCAGTCCCTAAAGCTGATACACAGACCAGAGGTAAGCAGACACGGCATGAAACAGTACTGTGGATTCATGACAAACAGTAGAAAGGCTGGTGCCATGGAAGGCGGCTAAAACATTGTTTTATTAATGCAGGTGAACAACAGTTAAAAAAGTGAACGCATTTTGGCCATCAGGCCTTAAAGTGATTGTAAAGGCTCTGTTATTTTAATAGAAAAAAAGACTAACATGTTATACTTACCTTCCCTGTGCAGTAGTTTTGCACAGAGCAGCCCAGATCCTCCTCTTCGTGGGTCCCTGCCTGGAGATCCTGGCCCCTCACTCCAGTTTAATGCCTCCACCGCAAGCAGCTTGCTATGGGGGCCGCCCGAGCCGAACTGCAGCTCTGTGTTTCCATTCAGACACAGAGCTGCGGTAAGGTCCCAGCCCCTCTCCCTGATTGGCTGAGTTTGATTGACAGCAGCAGGAGCCAATCATGCCACTGCTGTGTCTCAGCCAATCAGGAGGGTGAGTCCCGATAGCTGAGGCACTCCTGGACATAGCTGGATAGAGACGGGGCTCAGGTAAGTATTGGGGGGCTGCACACACAAAGAAGGCTTTTTATCTTAATGCATAGAATGCATTAAGATAAAAAAAAACCTTCTGATTTTACAACCCCTTTAGGTAGTAAAAATCATACAAAATTACCAATGCTGTATAAGGTGTTACATTAATGTGGAACTTCAGTCGTTTTTTAATCATTCCTTCTATTAAACCTTCTGCCCTTGTTGTTTTAACTTTGGATAGTAATTTTTTTTTTTTCTGCCAGTAAATACCTTATTCATCCCACTTCCTGTTTCAAGTCTGGTAAAAAACCTAGGCTTATGATATTATGCACAGCTCTCTCACACTCTCACAGTTTGCCTGGAAGGGAAGGGGGTGAATCATAAAAGGGCCAATGAGAGCTGCAGAGCTGGGGGGGGGGGGGGTCTGTGTAAATCCAAGAAGTGAACAGGCAGCAGCTTCAGCTGCCCACAGTTAAAATGATTGCAGCCAGACTCCATGGAGGGAGATTTCTGCAGCATATTTGACAAGTACAGAATCACAGTATATATAAAATAATATGCAAAGTGGTTGGAGGGAAGCTTCAGAATGGCAAAGATGTTGTTATTACAAATTATGTGAGAAGACTGCAGTTCCGCTTTAGGTTTTCTAAATGGGTTAACATTTTTTCAGTTGCAGAGCCTCCACAATAGCATCAATACTATCTTTTATTTATTTTAAAGCAAAATAACTTTTAAAAACATGGCTGTCAGTAGTGGGGTCTTATCAATGTGGAACCAAAACACTGGAGAGTGCACACTAAGGGATCTACAGTATGTATAAAGCACTTATTGTCCTGATGCAAAATCAGGGCAAAAATTGCTGTGCTTCCTCTATTATGCAGGATTCCTATAACATCAGTATCATCTTGTGGCCAAAATATGTTTATTTTCCAGATATACCTCAATCTGGAAAACAAAAACATTATAGCCACTAGGTGGCGCTGACGATATAGGATTCATTATACAATATATTATACACATAATAGAGGAAGTACGGCAGTTTTCACTCAGATTGTGAAAAAGTTTGTCACATCCGCACAATAAAGGTTTTATACATTTGATCCAAGAGTAAAAATATCGCATGGAGGTTTGCAGTTGAAAATCCTCTTATAAGAATCTAGTAATTGTAACACCTATAATGTGATTTATATTATTACTCACTCTTTGCGCTCTCTGCAGTAATTAGCAAACAATATTGCAATGGCCAGAATGTGAAAGCGCCGAGACCTTCCAATGTATCTACACTTTTTTTGGACATAATATACCTTCCAACTGTCCTTGATTTGGAGCAATGTCCCTCTGTCCTTCATTCCTCCTCATTTGTCCCCCATTTTGGTCTGATCTTTATAGATGGATATAACATTTAGAAATTTTGTATGGTTTTCCACATTGTGACAGTACAAGGCTCCATCATGGAGATGGCCAGGGAAAAAACAGAGAGTTATCATGTCTGCTGACTGCAGGGCTATAGAGCATACATTTTGGATGGAGAAAACTGCTTTTGCAGCTTTCTCCGGATCTTGGCATTTCCTTATGGGGCTCTGTAGTTGCTAGGTGGCAAAAAGACCAAGGGCTTGAGCCTGAAGTCCAAGGGTGGAAAGGGGGGGGGGGGGGGGTGTATGTGACGCAGGCTTTTTTTTTGGCTGGGCCGTGACCTACCTGACCTACATACAGTGAAGGTAGTGACCTACATACACTGACCTACATGACCTACCTACACTGAGGGTAGTGACCTACATACACTGTCTGACCTACCTCAGCTCAGCCATGGTGTGCGGTGTCGCAGCCAGGGCCGCTGATAGGGCAGTACAGCCAGCCTTCCTGTAGGGGGCCCGAGCTCTGTCACTTCACAAGAGGGGCCCGGGAACCTGCAAGGCAGGAGAGCTATCTGTACTGCCTTCTGACCCCTGTGGATCACTTTGCAGCGCTGCCAGCTTTCTCCCTCCAGCAGCTCTGCAGGGGGATCAGTTCTAAATACTGGCAAAGTGTCCCAATTTGAAGCAGAGGGAGACAGCTGCAGAGTCTCTGCCTGTGCTTTTCTTGGGTCCTGAAACTCCCCCAACAGTCGGCTGTGTTATCTCTGGTCAGCGTGATAAATGAGCAGGAAGTTTGCCCCACCTCCTCACTGAGTCCTGACCTCTGATCCACCTGCCTCCAGATCGTGCTCTCTCTCACTGTGCTGTGTTCATGGTGAGCTCCAGTGTTTGGATGGAACAGTGCTTCTGCTGAAAGGGGTGAGTGGGGGGTTGCTGCTGGAGTGAAGGGACATTCATTTCATTTTGGAGAAAAGTAAATATGAAGCCAGCCTAGAAGTGCAGATAGCTGCCACTGCAGTGCTGAGCTAGGAACCAGTGGACACATCTCTCTCTCATGCTGACAGACATCTCTGCCCAGACATTTCTATATACCACCCCTAAGGCCCCCTTTATACTTCACATAGAGGGAACACCCATTCCTGTGCATGTTCATTTTTTTGCTTGTTTTTCACATATAGGGGAGCCCATTCATTTGAATGGGCTGCCATATGTGTAACAGACACATCACAGAGGTTCTAGAACCTAAGCATGCAGATTTGCCACATGACACAACACAGGTGTGCTAATTACAGGGGTGCAATCAACAATTAATGGCACCACAAGCGCTATTAGCATTTGCAGTGCATTTCCAAAATGCCCGCTACCTTGCACTTTGTCCCACATTCAGGAAACGTCAAATGTGAATATGGCCTAATGCCTCGTATACACTGCTAGTTTTTTTTTCATTCAACCCTGCAGGCTGAATAAAAAAAGCTGACGCCTCAGGTCAGAGCCACTGTACTACCAATGCGATATTAGTAATCACCTTTGCTGTTCTATTGTGTTCTGACAAGGGGATGACCCCCACCCCACCAGAACACTCTGCTCAGTGCTCTCAGCCATTGGCTGAGAGCACTGATTGGGTTGACAGATCTTTTTTGGTTATACCCCTTCAACAGAAGCCAGCTGTCATACAGTCAGACAGGGCTGTATACATGCCATTGCTGCAGCATTTTTAGAGCAGATTGCAGAGTTTGACAGGCAGCACCTCCTGTCAAACGTCTCATCGAGTTTAATGGGGCTGCTCTGCACCTTGAAGCCAAATAATTGTTTTAAAGTTGCAATGTGGTCGCACAATGTAAAATTGCCATTCGGCAATTTAAAAAAGTAAAAAAAACAGGTGGCATGAGGTGGCAGTAGCATGGCTCTAATTTCTAGTATGGCTGCAAAGCATACCACTGCGACCATGTCATTTTAGCAACTTGATATTTCCGGCGTGGGGGCCCTGTCAGGTAGGTTGTACGGGGCCCTGTGATTTCTAACAGCGGCCCTGGTCGCAGCAGTCAGTCAAAGGAGAGCTGCCTGCCTGAGCGCCGAGTGGGCATGTGGCATGGTGGTCGCATTTTAATTCCCCCCTTCTGGAGCCTGCAGCACCTATGATTGAGGTCACACAATCCGGTCCCAGCATTGGACTAGTGGTACGTCCATTATAGACATTGCAGGCTCCAGAAGGCGGGACCTGGGCTTTTTGGGGTCACATTCGGGGCTTCAGCCCCCCCAGCCCTCTGGCCCTGCTTGGGCGGGATGGAATCTCCAACCCTGTTTTCGGGTGTTGTGGACAACCAGTAGGGTATGTGCCCAGGTGAACGTATTCCTTGTAATGATGGGCTGGTGAGAGCAATAGGTGGTAAGAGTTGGAGATGGTTGAAGAGCGAGCCTTGTCAGGAGAGCTGAGAGAACCTGGTGGAGACTGCAGCCCATGTGAGGAGAATTCTGGGCCTAGGGACTGGGAAAGTCTGGCCAACATCGAAGCTGCAGAGGCTAGTAAGTCCAGGGGGGCACAAGCTGGAAGTACTGGGAAAACCCTGTCAAGAGGCTATGTGGGCCTGAGCAGCAAGGTGTTGTCATCTATGTCAGAGAGATCCTGAATAGCAAGCGGTCTGGGAGACAAAAACAAGAAGAGGTACTGCTGACCAGAGAGCCAGGTGGCTCAGTATTGCTGAATGAAGTTGAAATCTTTGTGTGGGAATCCAGGATGAACTTTTTTTCCCTCTTTTAATAAAAGTGGGCTACCAGGACTAGAACCATTTGAAAAAAAATTTCTGCTGCTTTTAGAAATTTAAAATCCTTCACCACATCAACAAAAATCATCTACACAAGTCTTACAGGCCCCTATTACTATTAGTAACTGGTATTGGTTCGTTAGTGAGGCATGTGCTGTATTGCCTGTATACCCACAGCTTGAAAAACATACAGTATGTGGTCTGTTAAAACTCTAAAAACCCATGTATGATTCTTGCATTTAATTCACAAACACCCTCAAAATCTTAAAATCCTGCTTCCCAAGAACCACTGAAGTCTGTGGGGTGGGAGGGGGAGGGGTGGGGGTCTTGATATGTATTTTGTTTCTAATAAGAAAATTAGTTTAAAGAAAAAAAAAAAAAGTACTTTGCTTATCGGCTTATATTTTATACTATGCAGGTATAATTAGTTTCAAGTTCACAAGACAGACACTAGAGGGAGCTACAATGCAACTAAAAAACGCAAAATAAAAGCATTCCTCTTCAAAAGATTACCAAACCCAATATTATGATATATTAAAAAGCCATATTATATAATTCACTGTTATGTATGTAAATATAGAGAACACAAAAATAAGAAATACTGCGCTCCCTAATACACTCTAAAATAAATTAAACTAAATAAATAGCTTCAGCTCAACAATGTAAAACAACAGTATGGAAATAAGGCTGCACTATGAAAACAAAATAGTGAATGTACTCAGAACATTACATGAAATAATAAATGAGTAACAAATTATGACTGTGATAATAACAGTATTGTGCATGAACCATGAGCATAAATCTAATGAGTGACCAAAGGAAACACAAATGAAAATAATCAAACTATAACTGTGATATTAGTGATTAGGGATGAGCCGAACACCCCCTGGTTCGGTTCGCACCAGAACTTTCGAACGGACCCCACGTTCGTTACGAACGTTAGAACCCCATTGAAGTCTATGGGACTCGAACATTCGAAATGGAAAGTGCTAATTTTAACGGCTAATATGCAAGATACTGTCCTAAAAAGGGTTTAGAGACCTGGCTCCTGCCCCAGGGGACATGGGTCAATGCAAAAAAAGTTTTAAAAACGGCCGTTTTTGCGGGAGCACTGATTTTAATGACGATTAAAGTGAAAAAAAAAAAGTGAAATATTCCTTTAAATATGGTGCCTGTGGGGTGTCTGTAGTATGCCTGTGAAGTGCCACGTGTTTCCCGTGTTTAGAACAGTCCCTGCACAAAATGACATTTAACGGAAATAACACCATTTAAAACTGCTTACGGTTTTAATGTTATATCTGGTTCCTGCAATATGGTTGAAAATCATTCAGAAAAATGGCATGGGTAGCCCTCCCTGCCCATTACCAGCCTATTTGGGTCTTGTACGCATATTAAGGGGAACCCTGTACCCATATTAAAAAAAGGAAATGCGTGTGGCCCCCAGGCCCTATATACTCAGAACAGCAGTATACAGGCGGTGCAAACAAGACAAAGACTGTGTAGGTTTGTTGTGTTAAGTTGAATCTGTTTGTAATTTTCAACTGGTACATTTTTAAAGTGTAGCTCCAGTCAAAAAAACTATTTTTAAGCTTTTTGGAAAACATAGGGAAGGGTTATCACCCCTGTATAATTTGTTTTGTCGTCCATCTTTTTTCATCTCACTTGCTGCTGTCTCCTTGCGTTTGCAAGTAGGAGATGTTTGTAAGTTGGATGTTTGAAAGTAGGGGCCTGCCCTATATGCTCTGCAGAAATGGCGGAACAAGGTGTTGGTTTTGCCACAACATTGTAAGCCCTCAAAGTGACTCTTGGTGGGCGCTGGAGCGCCCTGCTGTGAACGATTATATCAAGAATTGTAATTACATACCATTGTTGAACAGTGGTAGAAAAATTGACCTTTGGTGGTTGTGGTGCTGGTGCCACAACACTATAAGTCCTCACCGTTACTCTGGGTGGGCAAAGGAAGGGGCCCTCCTGTGAAATATTATATCAAGAATTGTAATTACATGTCCCTGTTAAACAGGGGCAGAAAAATTTGGCCTTAGGCACTGCTGCTGGTGCCACCACACTGCAACCTCTTCCATATACTCTATTTTTTTTTGCTGGAATTAGCCCTGCTGCAAAGCATTGCATCAAAAATTGTACTTAAAAGCCCCTGTTAAACAGGGGCAGAAAAACTGGGCCTTAGGCACTGGTGCCACCACACTGCAACCTCTGCCATATACTCTAGTTTTATTGCAGGAATTAGCCCTGCTGCAAAGCATTGCATCAAAAATTGTACTTAAACGCCCCTGTTAAACAGGGGCAGCAAAAATTGGGCCTTAGGCACTGGTGCTGGTGCCACCACACTGCAACCTCTGCCATATACTCTAGTTTTATTGCAGGAATTAGCCCTGCTGCAAAGCATTGCATCAAAAATTGTAATTAAACGCCCCTGCTAAACAGGGGCAGAAAAATTGGGCTGCTGGCATCACCCAGAACCAAAAATGTTCTTCCAACATATCAGCGGAGGAGGAAGAGGATAGACAATCAACATAACAGGACAGTCACTCAGCATCAGCATAGGCAGTCTTGAAGGGATGTGGTATTTCAAAAAAAATTATTCGGTTACATCAGCTTCAGGTGCTTGGTAGCTGTGGGTGATCCAAGACTGATTCATCTTGATGAAGGTCAGTCGATCAACTGATTCGGTGGACAGGCGCACCCTGTGATCGGTAACAAAGCCACCAGCAGCACTGAAGGTGCGTTCCGAAAGAACGCTGGATGCAGGACAGGCCAGTAGCTCAATTGCATACTGTGCAAGCTCTGGCCAGTGATCCATCCTCAAGACCCAGTAAGCCAGAGGATTTTCGGTGGGAAAGGTGTCCAAGTCTGACCTTGCCCCTAGGTATTCCTGCACCATGTAAATCAGACGCTGGCGATGGGTGCTGGAACCAATCATACCTTGGGGCTGCGGACTAAAAAATTGTCTGAAAGCATCAGACGGCCACCTTCTCCACCGCTCCTTCTGACCGATGCCTCAGCAACACGTTGTCCAGGACCAGGAGTTTGTAACCTCCCAGTCTCTG
This sequence comes from Lithobates pipiens, assembly GCF_037356315.1. Classification (NCBI taxonomy): domain Eukaryota; kingdom Metazoa; phylum Chordata; class Amphibia; order Anura; family Ranidae; genus Lithobates; species Lithobates pipiens. The sequence goes on along the minus strand of NW_027507788.1, from coordinate 92,780,188 downwards.
GGAACGCGTTGCACAGAGCTTTCTGCAAGGCCTCCCAGAGATGTCTCATCCTCTGCTCCCTCTGCGATGGCAAGATAAGGTCGGCAACCTTACCCTTGTACCGTGGATCAAGGAGAGTGGCCAGCCAGTAATGGTCCCTCTCCTTGATCCGAAGAATACGAGGATCCTTCCGCAGGCTTTGCAGGATCAGGGAGGCCATGCAGCGTAGGTTAGCTGAGGCATTCGGTCCGGAGTCCTCTGGGTCACTAAGGACAACATGATCCGCAGCTACCTCCTCCCAACCACGTACAAGTCCACGTGTTTCTTGGGACTGTAAATCATCCCTATAAGACTGCTGCTGCTGATGCTGAGTGCCAGCCTCCACCTCCATGCTGACACAATCATCCTCCTCCTCCTCTTCCTCCTCCTCATCCTCTTCCTGTGTGATGGGTGGCACAGCAGGAACACTGTCTGGATAAAGGGGGCCTTGAGAGGCAAGGAAGTCCTCCTCTTCCTGCCTCTGTTCTGCCTCAAGTGCCCTGTCCATTATTCCACACAGCGTATGCTCCAAGAGGTGGACAAGAGGTACAGTGTCACTGATGCATGCACTGTCACTGCTCACCATCCTTGTGGCCTCCTCAAACGGTGACAGGACAGTGCATGCATCCCTGATCATGCCCCACTGGCGTGGTGAGAAAAAACCAAGCTCCCCTGACCCTGTCCTGGTGCCGTAGTCGCACAGGTACTCATTGATGGCCCTCTGCTGCGTGTGCAGCCGCTGCAGCATGGCCAATGTTGAGTTCCATCTGGTGGGCATGTCACATATAAGGCGGTTCTTGGGCAGGTTCAACTCCTTTTGGAGCTCAGCCAGCCGAGCACAGGCATTAAATGATCGGCGGAAATGCACACAGACTTTCCTGGCCTGCTTCAGGACATCCTGTAAGCCGGGGTACCTGCCCAAGAACCGCTGCACCACCAGGTTAAGGACGTGAGCTACACAGGGCACATGGGTCAGTTGTCCCTGTCGGAGGGCGGAGAGGAGGTTGGTGCCATTGTCGCAAACCACCATTCCTGGCTTAAGCTGGCGTGGCGTCAACCACCTCTCGGCCTGCCCCTGCAGAGCTGACAAAACATCCGCCCCAGTGTGGCTCCTGTCCCCCAAACAAACCAGCGCAAGCACGGCATGGCATCGTTTTGCCTGCGTACTTGCGTAGCCCCTGCAACGCCTACGGAGCACCGCTGGTTCTGAGGACAGAGGACTGGAAGAGGCCATGGAGGAAGAAGAAGAGGAGGGGGTGGAGGAGAGAGGTGTGTCACAACCAATAGTAGCATTTTGGAGGCGTGGTGGCGGAACAACCACCAACACTACTGCACCTTGTCCTGCATCCTTCCCAGCAGCCAGAAGAGTGACCCAATGGACCGTGAAAGACAGGTAACGTCCCTGTCCATGCCTGCTGGACCATGAGTCAGCGGTAATATGCACCTTACCGCTGACCGCCCTGTCCAGCGAGGCAAGGACATTGCCTTCCACATGCCGGTAGAGAGCCGGAATCGCCTTCCGTGAGAAAAAGTGGTGTTTGGGGACCTGCCACTGAGGAACCGCACATTGTACAAACTCACGGAAGGGGGCCGAGTCTACCAACTGAAAAGGCAGCAGTTGAAGTGCTAGCAATTTAGCCAAGCTAGCATTCAACCGCTGGGCATGTGGATGGCTGGGAGTAAACTTCTTCCGCCGGTCCAGCAGCTGGGGCAGGGACATTTGCCTGCTATAATCGGACGTGGGTGTACCGCTAGCAGAGTTCCCGGAAGCACTTGGCTGTGACACACCTAATTCTACACCTTCATTCCTCTCAGAGCAGGTTTCAGAGAGGACTGAAGGTCTAGTGGGGTTGGAGATGCCAGCTGATGAGGAGCAAGGAGAGGTCCGCTTTGTTCTTTGGTGTGGGTCTTTGAGGTACGCTTGCCAACGAGCTGCATGGCAGGTCAACATATGTCTGGTCAAGCATGTGGTGCCCAAGCGGCTGATGTTTTGGCCACGTGAGATACGCTTGAGACATATGTTGCAAATAGCAGCGGTGCGATCTGATGCACTCGTCTCAAAAAAGGCCCACACCAAAGAACTTTTAGAATAACGCGCAGAGGCAGCGCTCTGCACAGGCGGAGCTCTGCGGTGTGATTCAGTCGGTGTGCTGCCCCTAAGCTGGCCCCCGGAGGGCATCCTGCCTCGTTGGACATGTGCCTCCTCCTCCTCCTCCTCCTCCTCCCTCCTTCCAGGCACCCACGTGGAGTCAGTGCCTTCATCATCCCCTCCCTCTTCATTGCTGTAGCAAACCTGGCAGTATGCTGCAGCTTGTGGAACATGACTGCCAGATTGCTGTCCTTCTTGAGCATCCCCTCTCTCTGCGCTCACGCTACTGCCTTCCTCTAGCTGAGTGTCATCATCAGAGCCCACCAAACACTGGGCATCCTCCTGGAGCATGTACCCAACACTGTGCTCAAAGAGTTCAGGAGACTCCTCAGGAGGACGTGGTGGGTCTAGGGAAGGAGTCACTGATGATGACATTGAGAGGAGGGAAGACGATGCATTGGCAGCTGCTTTGCGACTACCCTGAGACTGGGTGAGAGAGGATGAGGAGGATGAAGCGGGCTTGGTCATCCACTCTACCAAGTCATTGGCATGTTGCGGTTCAACATGTCCAGCTGCCGAAAAGAAGGACAAGCATGTCCCATGGCCACGTGCTGATGACAATGCACCGCGTCCACGACCAGCACTGTTGTCTCTAGACACAGAGCCTGTTTGCCCTCTTTTATCGGCTCGCACCTGTCTGCCTCTCCTTGCTGGCCTTCCAGACATGGTAATGGCCTGAAGGGAGTTGGGTAAAACAGCAGTTGGGTAGTTTATATTGTGCTGGAGGCACACACAACTTCCAATAACTCCTGCAGATGGCAATTGGGCTCAAATAGAGAACAGCTATGTAGGTGGATTATAGCGGTATGTACTGGGTACAGAGCACGCAGACAGCACGCACTATCTCCTAACACTACTGACTGCAAGCTCTATTATTAAAGATATATAAATATAGTGAAGTGAATAGTGAATATAGTGGTGTATACTGCGGTCAGGGCACAGACAATAACCACTACACAACAGCAATATAGGAAATAAGCCAAAAACGATCGGTGTGTACTGTGTTGAAGGTACACAGAACACCCACTGCTTCAGATGCTAACACACTACACGAGGCCGCCTCAATGGCGGCCTTATATAGTGTGGGGCGTGCACTACACAGCCTCAGCTATGATTGGCCACAGGCATCCTGCCTGTGGCCAATCATGGCTCTCCTCGCTGCTGGCGCTGCGATTGGCCAAGCATGCGGGGTCACAGTGCATGCTTGGCCAATCATGAGCCAGCAATGCACTGCGCCATCGCATTGCATTGTGGGCCGTGAGCGCCATGCGAATTTTGACGCGAACGGACCAAGTGTTCGGATTTCGCCGAACGGACGAACAGCCAATGTTCGAGTCGAACGTACGTTCGACTCGAACACGAAGCTCATCCCTATTAGTGATAAAACAAGTCCATAAGCATAAATCCAGTAAGTGAACAGTGATGAAGATGCATGAAATCTTATTCATCCAAATAACACCATATAGTGCAATCCACCACCGTGAAAAAATGTGCGCTTACCAAAATGTCAAGCTTTATGCAAGCCTGTAGAATAGATCAGTATCCAATCAGCAATGCAATAACGCCACCCCTCCACATTAAGAACTAGAGCCAATCAGGATGATTTAATCGAGAAGGCAAACAACACGATGCTCAGGCAGGACCCAGAGGGATAAGAAATAACTCTCCATAGTGTAAATCAGTATTTAAACGTTTAATGTAAAAACGAAGATACACTTACATCGAGATAACAGACAAAATGACAGGATTAAAAAACAATAACCGGCCGGCTTGCAGACACCCGTTCGGCAAACGAGGTATGATGCGATGACGTCAGCGCATGAACCACCCGACGTACGTTTCGTCTCAAACAGATGCTGTCAAGGGAACGGGTGATGCACCGACTCATCACTGATTAAATACACTGAACCACGCCTCGTTATGAAACCTGAGTGGCGGGACCAGAGTCTCTATTTGTAAGCAAGATGCAGCCAAACTGCATTTATATACTCCAATTCTAGCTTTGCTTCTAAATATAAAAAAATTGCTAAGATCTAAATGGACCCAAGCGCACATTTAAAAAAAATAAAATTTAACACTCGGAATATTAAATTGTGTATCTACCACCTATGTATCAGAAAAACTGCAAATATGGGATTGATATTGACCCCACCAAGCCATCTAGTGGAGAAACAAGAAAATAAACCATAATATAAAAAACTACCAATATTCAGCCAGAATAGAATTGTTGAATATATAAAACTAAACAGGATAAAATGAAAATTTAACATAAAGAGATTATTAACCACCCACTCATACAACTGGGTGAACTGGCAGAAGAAAAAATATATATATTAGGCCTATAATAAAAATGTATCAAGGCAGGTTTCCCTTTAAAATTTGTACTGATATGGCCACTGAGGGTTCTCATCGAGTATACAGAAAAGTAACTATTACTAAGAGTTATTAATAAATGCATTAAGGTCTACCTCAATATTGAGACCAAAGGGAGTGTAACATTTTAATATATGCACCCAGACCATTTCTAGCCTGGAAATACCACGTACTAAGGATCCACCCCTCCAGGGAGCAATGTATCTATTGATCCCTAAAAAGATGGTCTTAGCAGGATTCTTATTATGGGCCTCTAAGTAGTAGCGTCCTTCATCTTATCTAATATCTTGATGTAAATGCATCTTTGTTTTTACATTAAACGTTTAAATACTGATTTACATTATAGAGAGTTATTTCTTATCCCTATGGGTCCTGGCTGAGGATCGTGTCATTTGCCTTCTCGATTAAATCATCCTGACTGTGGAGGGGTGGCGTTATTGCATTGCCGATTGTATACTGATCTATTCTACAGGCTTGCATAAAGCTTGCCATTTTGGTAAGCGTGCATTTTTTCACGCGCATTATTTCACAGGGGTGGATTGCACCATATGGTGTTATCTTCATCACCGTTCACTTACTGGATTTATGCTTATGGGCTTTGTTTTATCACTAATATCACAGTTATAATTTGATTATTTACATTTGTGTTTCTTTTGGTCACTCATTAGATTTATGCTCATGGACTTATGCACAATACTGTTATTATCACAGTCATAATTTGTCACTCATTTATTGTTTATTTTGCGTAATGTTCTGAGACCATTCACTATTTTGTTTTCATAGCACAGCCTTATTTCCATAATGTATGTAAATATACCCACACCTGAACAAGACACGATGGTCAACTCCATTGGAGATTAATATTTACGTTTAACTCCATTGGAAATTCATATTTACGTTTTGCCTTATTGCCAGAAAATGTCTGAGAATCCAAAGGCTGAATATTCTAATTAGTATTCCCAGTGCTTCCTGTCCAGAAGGAGAATTTATGCCTCTTCCCTTTATCATACTTCTGTAGCACCCCCTGACCCATGGAGCATGGTGCATACCTCCCAACTTTTTGAGATGGGAATGAGGGACACCTATCAGCAAAAGTATGCAGGCATAGGACACACCCCTTGCCACGCCCCCTTAAAGGAGCATTGTACAAAAAACAAGATTGGTTAAACCCACAAGTGCTTTTTTTTTACCACTAATATTCTTTTATATTGTCTTTTGGAATTTACAAATGCAGCAATTTAGGAATCAGGTGAAAGGTTTAGCACTGGAAAACACTTTTTGATAGACAAAAAGTGAATTTTATATACATCTATATAGATGAAACCAAAATGAGGGACAAATGAAAAGGGATGAGGGACATTGCTCCAAATCAGGGACAGCCTCCCAAATCAGTGACAGTTGGGAGCTATGATGGTGGAATCCCCAGAGACAAGGTGGGCTGGCATAGTGGGAAATGTAGACAGATGGGCACTGATCACTTTTAGGCGTAACAAAAAAAAAACCGTATTTTATTACCCTGTTAATAGGAGAAAGGGTTAGGGTTGAAGATGCTCAGGTTGAAGCAGAACTCTGACTCTCCTGTACAGTGATGAGTGAAGTATCAATCAGCCTCCATTGGACTCCATCCTGCACTCCAAGGATAGCTCCAAATCAGTTTGCTTTCAGGCTCAAACTCCATATCTAGTCACCTTCAGGCCCCTTTAGGTAGATGGGCCTAAAGAAGAAGCTCCAGCACATGCACCCTCTCCAGGCCAAAGCCTGGGGGGGGGGGGGGGAGAGCATGCATCAGCTAGCCACAAATATTTATACCCTTTCCCATAATGTACCAATGGCCAAGAAAAATTCTAGTGGTGGGGTGGGAAAAGACATGCATATTCATAATCCATACCTATGGTGTGATCTCACGCTAATAACAGAGGAGATAGTGCCACCTACTGACAGGAGGGAGAATAGCCAGCTTAGAGGAAAGCTGAACAAGACACAGACTATAAATTAGCATTAGCTGAATGCTGAATGCCAATTTATAGTCTGTGTCTTTTTCAGACCTAATTTTAGACACTCATTCTTAAGGCAGAGTGGCTACACCTTCGATGGTTAATATCCATCCTTGTGGATTATAAACTCTCACCTTGCAATGAAGACCACCTGCCCTTTGTGTATAGATCAATGTCTGGCATTTGCATGCATGGTTGTTTAAACAGCCCATTGGAGCTTTCTTTAGACAGACACTTGTGTAGCACCCCTATGACCACTGGAGGTTATGGTGGTATCCCCAGACACAGGGGTGGGCTAACATTTCAGCTCAGGGTTGAATCACTTGGGCAATAGTGGGACTTGAACAGATGGGTGCCAGTCACTTTTAGATGAACCAAAAGGGGGAATTTTTACTCAGAGTCCATGGGAGAGAGGGGTAGAGTGCAGATGCTCAGGATTCAATCAAAACTTCTTCATGTCACTTGTTACAGCACTGGAAATATGCTAAATCCAACAGTCCTGTGTTTTAACCTCCTTCTGTGAACAATGTGCTTGGTAAACTGTAGGAGAATCATTCAGGATTATCTGGAAATCCATTTGTCTGCACGAGAGTCAACCAGCCTCCATAGAACTCTATCCTGCCTCCAGACAGGGCCAGCAGCAATACCCCTAAGCATCAAGCCTAAACACAGCCATGCAGGTCTAAAGAAGCAGCTCCATCACATGCACCTTCCCCAGGCCAGAGCCTGGGGGAAGAGAATTTACATCAGCCAGTCGTAAGTATTAATACCCTTTCCCACAATACACCACTGGCAAAGGAAACTCCTAGTGGGTGGCCAGGATAAGATTATTATTTATAATCCAGGCCTACTGTGTGAACTCACACAGATACCAAAGGTGACAGCGTCACCTACTGACAGAAGGGAGAACAGACAGCCAGGCTGGAACTCAACAGCAGACTTTAATTTGACCATGGCTGGATGCAGCCATGTAGACTAGATTTTATGACACTCCTGCTTATGGCAGGGTGGTTATACCTGGCAAGTGTTCCCAAAGGAAAGCACCTGCTAGATAGCGTTTAGGGTTCATGCATGTTTTCAGATCTGTAATCTATATGGATCTGATGCAGCAGTATTGTATTCTCTGGGCTAATGTACATGGGTCATTTTGGGTGTTAGTGTTTAGCTACATAATCCAAAACTATAAAAAAAAATAAAAAATCTATATTCATGGTCATGCATTTGGCCATATAGTTTTACTGTACAAACGTAAGCAATCAAAGATCCTATTGGCCACTGGTGCTGCAAGGGCTGACATATAAATGACACGTAGTCAGTAGCACCACCGCTGATAATATACTATTGGTTTAAGTCTCCCCTGTGAATGAGTATTCCTGCATCGGCAGCGCATGCACAAATTCACCTTAACCTGCAATCATTCACGACTAAAGTCTGAGGTGATTTTCTGCACATGCTCTGCTGGCACAGGAATAGTCGTTAACAAAGGAGATGTAAACCATCAATAGTGTGTGATCAGTGGCACCAGACACTGCTTGCCTGAATATTTTTGGTATTTACGCGTCTGCCGAGAACAATGGGAGCCAAAAGGGTCTACTGACACTATGCATGTAAATGTTAGCACAGCATACTGATACATTTTTATGCAAGATCCTACGTAAGAACCAAAAAATTTTTCATGAGCCCTCACATTGTAGTATGGCTTACATTTTATATAAATAAAAATAATAATAATTATAAATAAATCAACAATAAACCTATACACTTATAAATAATTAAATACAACAATAAACCTATACACTGACCAGCCATTACATTATTACCACTGACAAGATGAAGATGAATACAATTGATTATCTCTTTGGGACCTTTTCTGTTAAATGTATTTATAAACGATATAAAGGGTGATATAAATAGATCAATCTCAGTGTTTGCCAATGATAAAACAATCGTCAGTAATAACACCACAGCAGGATATAGAAACAAGAGGACTTCTGTAGCATCCTCTAGTGTGCTAGAGGGGTCGTGCTATTTACCTTTGATGGCTTATGTAAAGTTTCAGGCTTGGCTGGCTGCCAGGACTGGGTGCATTTAGATCTGAGTTGGGAGTAACCAGTGGCATTGCTATGGGGGTGCGGGCCGCACCAGGGGACACCAGTCAGGGAGGTGACAGTGGGGCCGCTACACTCCGCTTCCGACTGCTTTTGCTTGCACTTGCAGAGCTGCAGTGGAGCGGTGCAAGCAGGGCACCAAGACATGCAGGGAGGCTGCCTCTAAGACTCCCCCATCTTAAGCTGTCCCTTGGGGATCTCCAATATCCGGAGGCAGCTGGAGTTGGTGGGCGGAGCTGGGGGTGTAGCTGCCTCCAACACTCCTCCCACGGACTCCTTCACTCTGCCTGATCCTGCAGCTGAAGGAGCAAAAGGTGTGAACACAGCAGCCATGGATGTTACCCAGTTACATAGTAGGCGAAGTTGAAAAAAAAGACACAAGTCCATCAAGTCCAACCTGTGTGTGTGATTATATGTCAGTATACACTGTATATCCCTGTATGTTGCAGTCGTTCAGGTGCTTATCTTATCGTTTTTTTTAAACTATTGATGCTCCCTGCTGATATCACTGCCTGTGGAAGAGAATTCCACATCCTTGCCACTCTTACAGTAAAGAACCCTCTATGCCGTCTTTTCTTCTAATTTTAATGAGTGGCCACATGTCTGGTTAAACTCCCTTCCGCAAAAAAAGTTTTATCGCTATTGTGGGGTCACCAGTACGGTATTTGTAAATTGAAATAATTTCCCCTCTCAAGTGTCTCTACTCAAGAGAGAATAAGTTCAGCGCTCACAACCTTTCCATAACTAATATCCTCCAGACCCTTTATTAGCTTTGTTGTCCTTCTTTGTACTCGCTCCATTTCCACTACATCCTTCCTGAGGACTGGTGCCCAGAACTGGACAGCATACTTCAGGTGCGGCTTGACCAGAGTCTTGTAGAGCGGGAGAATTATTGTTTTATCTCTGGAGTTGATCCCCTTTTTAATGCATGCCAATATTCTGTTTGCTTTGTTAGTAGCAGCTTGGCATTGCATCTACTAGGGCCCCCAGAGGATCTCTCTTCCCCCCCCCCCCCCCCCCGTGTATAGATTCCATTGATATTTTTGCCACCCAAATCCATTATTTTACATTTTTCTACATTAAACCTTATTTAAATAAATTATTATTTAAACGCTTATGGGGAACGGTGTCAAATGCTTTTGCAAAATCCAGATACACCACACGTCTACAGGCCTTCCTTTAGATGGTAACTCACCTCCTCATAGAAGGTTAATAGATTGGTTTGGCAAGAACGATTCTTCCTAAATCCATGCGGATTACTTCCGATACCGTTCTCATTACTAAAATCATGTATTTAGTCCCTTTATCATCCCCTCCAAGAGTTTGCATACTTTCGATTTTAGGCTAACTGGTCTGTAATTCCCAGGAATGTATTTTGGGGCCTTTTTAAATATTGGTGCTACATTGGCTCTACTCCAATCAGCTGGTACCATTCCAGTCAGTAAAAATTAGGAACCATGGTCTGGCAATTACTTGACTGAGTTCCCCAAGTATCCTTGGGTGCAAGCCATCTGGTTATTAATGTTTAGTTTCCCAAGTCTAATTTTAATTCTGTCCTCTGTTAACAATGGTGGTGCTTCCTGTGATGTGTCATGAGGATAAACACTGCAGTTTTGGTTACTGAAGCCCCCCCTTGATTCCCTCGTAAAGACTGAGAAGAAGTATAAATTCAATACCTTAGCCATCTCCCCATCCTTTGTTACCAGATGTCCTTCCTCATTCTTTATGGGGCCATGGAGCCAATATGATCTGTCCTCCCTTTTTTACTGTTTACATACTTAAAGAATTTCTTGGGATTTTTTTTGCTTTCCTCTACTGTGTGTGTTTTGTGTTTTATGTTAGCCGCCCTAATTGCACCCTTACATTTCTTGTTGCATTCCTTATAAAGTCTGAATGCTGATGATCCCTCAACCTCGTATTTTTTGAAGGCCTTCTCTTTTGCTTTTATATGCATTTTTACATTGGAGTTAAGACATCCAGGACTTCTCTTAGCTCTTTTAAATGTATTACCCAATGGGATGCATTGGCTAATGCCCTTATTTAATATGCTCTTAAAGAAAACTCATCTCTCCTCTGTGTTCTTTGCTCCTAAGATTTTTCCCAATTCATGCCTTCTAGCAAGGTTCCTAGTTTAGGGAAACTGGCTCTTTTGAAATTGAGAGTCTTTATATTCCCCTTATGTTTCCTATTTGTGTGATTTATACTGCAGCCAATTGACCTGTGATCACTGGTTACCTAAATTGCCCCGTATTTCCACATCCGTGATCAGGTCTGTATTGTTCATTATCAGTAGATCCAGTAACACTATTTCTAGATGGTGCGTCTACCATCTGAACCATGAAATTGTCCTGCAAGACATTTCGGAACTGGCGAGCCTTAGACGAATGTGTGGTTCCCTTCAACCGGTCTATGTCTGGATAATTAAAATCCCCCATTATGATAACACTTCCCATCCTTGCTGCTAATCCAAATTGTGATAGGAAATCTGTGTCCCCCTCCTCCCTCAGGTTAGGGGACCTATAGTATACTCCCAGTATTATTTTCCCCTTAGCTTCATCACTTTGGAGCTCTACTGACAAGAAATTCCCCTTCCTCCCTAGCTCCCGTAGTGATATCATCTCTCACATTCACTTGTACATTCTTCTACTTATATAGGCACACCCCTCCCTCTTTTTACCCTCCCTATCCCTGCAATAAAGGGTATATCCTTGAATGGTTGCCAGCCAATCATGAGAGCTGTTGAACCAGGTCTCTGAAATTCCCACAAAATCCAAATCCTCCTCGTACAACAGTATCTTTAGTTCACCCATCTCATCTGCCAGGCTCTTGGCATTGGTGGACATGCCCCGTAGTTTAGACCAATCGCATACTATCCTCTTATTGGGTGTTCGGAGATTGCAACTAGAACTTGTTACTATACTTACCTTGGGTTTATGTGTTTTAGTCAACCCAATGCTAATGCCCCCTCAATAATACCCTCTGGAATATGTTCTTTGCTGACTAGCTCTACCTCTGTGCCCCCCGACGCCTAGTTTAAAAACCCCTCTAACTTTTTGGCCATCTTTACTCCCAGCTGATCTGCACCCTCCTCATTTAGATGCAGTCCGTTCCTTCTATAGTACTGGTGATCAACTGAGAAGTCGGCCCAATCCTCCAGGAACCCAAACTACACCAGCTCCTCAGCCACTTGTTTTCTTCCCTAATCTCCCTCTGCCTTTCTGGTGAGGCATGATGTACTGATGGTATTCCTGAGAAGACTACCTTGGAGGTTCTTTTGCTCAACTTAGCTCTCAAGTCACTAAAATCGTTCAGGTGACACTTTATCTGCCTCTCAATTTGTCTTCCCCAATCCCTCCCAGTAACCTGTCCACCAGATCCAAATCTGCAGGCCTCCCAGCTTGAGAGGAGTTGTTCGGGGGGAAGCTAGATATGGAGTGCTAGGCTGTTGTGGCCTTTGAGGGAGCTCCCCAGTCGGGGGGGGGGGGCCTTGGGCCTGGGCATAGGGTGCAGACGGGGCCCTCTAAGAAAACGTGGAGGTGCCCTGGACAGGAGTAATAAGAGGACAGCAGGAGAGAGCACTGCTGGGCAACTCTCAAAGGAGGAACAACAGGTCGCAGCCAAAAGAGCTGGTGAGTGCATAGTTGCCAACTGTCCCAAATTTCCCAGGACATTTAGATTTGGACCTTTGTCACGCTTTTAGTGTTTCCCTGGAAATGTCCCAAGGAATAAATGTTATCCCTTTTTTTTGCCCGCCACCACTAGAGGTTCCACGTCTGGCACCGAATTGCCTCTGCCGTCCACCATTTTACAGTAGACCAGTTCTCATGAAGCCTGATCACTCGCCGGGGGGAACAAACAAGAGGTGGAGTCGGCCGGGTGGCTGCCAATATAAATCAAGCTCTAGCCAACCCCCCAGCCTGCTGGCCATCTGTGACCTGTTGTGGGAAAGGCCGCAGGGCAGGGGGTTGGCGGCAGCCCAATTTCTATTGGCAGCTCAACTTCTACTGGCAGCCACCCGGTCGGCTCCGCCTCTTGTTTCTTCTCCTAAGCCAGTGACCTGTTACACGAGAGCTGGTCTACTGTAATGGCGGCGGAGACTCCGCTGCTGGGACACCTTATGTAAGGAGGGGCTCCACTGGGGGACACCTGATTTAAGGGGGTCTTCACTGAAGGACACCTTTTCAGAAGATCCTGCAAGCACCCCGCCCCAGTGTGAAAAGAATGGGAGGTGTGGAACCAGCCTTAGGGGACTGGAGGACCTCAAATATGAGGAACCACTACAAGCACTAAATGTATATTCAATGGAGAAGAGACGCTTGAGACAAGATATGATAGTGTTATACAAATATCTCAATGGTCATCCCAGTGTATGTAGGAAACTATTCAGTCACAGGGGGTATAAGAGGACACAGGGCCACACAATGAGATTGGAAGAGAAGTCCTTATCTTAAGTTGCATAGAGGTTTTTCACTGTCAGGGCGGCAAGGATGTGGAACTCTCTTCCACAATCAGTGATGTTGAAAGGAAGTATTGATAGTTTTAAAAGACTCTTGGATGTGTATCTTAACAAACACAGTATACAGGGGTATAGGAAATGATTATCTACACCAACACACACCCACAAAGGTTGAACTGGTTGGACTATTGCCTTTATGCAACCTTACCAAATATGTAACAATAGCATCTGAAAATAGGGGGATATATTACACAGCAAGTGAATATGTTGTCCCTGAAGTTTGATGTGTTAATAGCAGAAAAATGGGCAATTGTAAGGATTTGAGTTTTGATTTCACAAGAGCCAAGTAGTAATGGCTAGACAACTGGATCAGAGCATCTCCAAAACTGCAGCTCTTGTGGGATTGTTCCCAGTCTGCAGTGGTCAGGACCTACCAATAGTGGTCCAAGGAAGAAAAAACTGAACGGATGACAGGGCCATGGGCAGCGAAGGCTCATTGATGCACGTGGGCAGCAAAGTCTGGTCTGCGTAGTCCGATCCAGGACTGTAAGTTTAAGTTGCTGAAAAAGTTAATGCTGCTTTTGAAAGAATGGCGTCAGAACACACAGTGCATTGCAGTTTGTTGTGTATGGGGCTGTGTAGCTGCTGATCAATCAGGGTGCCCATTCTGACCTGTGTCCCCAGCTAAAAGAACCTCCAATGGTGACCTCCAATATGCGAGCATCAGAACTGCACCATGGGGCATTGGAATTAGGTGCCCTGGTCTGATGAATTCAAGAATGTTTTGAGGAACACAACAATGAGTTTTAGCGGTTGACTTGGCTTTTAATTTCATCTAATCAAGCATCTGTCTGTGGGATGTGCTGGAAAAACAAGTCTGATCAATGGAGGCCCCACCTCGCCCCTTACAGGAACTTAAAGGATCTGCTACTGATGGCTTGGTGCCAGATACTACAGCATACCTTCAGAGGTCTAGTGGAGTCCATGCCTTCATGGGTTATGGTGGGTGGCCATAATGTTATGACTAATCAGTGTATGTGTGATGAAAAAAAAAACACACAATCCAATCACATTCTGTGGTCGCTTTACCACAGCTTCTCCCTTCATACATCCTACTTGGAGAACTTAATCTATGCCTTGATTAGGAGCACTGTATGGAGGAGCATTGTATGGAGAGTCTATACTATGGAGTAACATGCTTATATGATGGATCCGAGATTTGGTCTTGATGATGAACAGCGGGGTCCAGATTCATCCTCCTCTAGACACGGATGCATTTTACTACAGTAGATGAAGAATGGCAAACATGGTGGTGTTTGCAAAGGAGTCATATGTTAATTATTGCGGCAGCAGGCATAATGTAATGTCTATCAATTCTACTGTATGACAAACTGCAAATGGAGCTCTTGGTCCCTTTAAATTGCATCCTTTTTCACAGATTTTTTTTAATGTATGGAGTATTGTTGGACCCAAAGCAATTATAATGTCAATCAGCAGCCTTTATACAGCACTGAATGTATCTGGGGACCCTTACTTCAGAGTCCCCAGACAACCAACCCCTTTCCAGAGGTTCCCCATGTACCTGGCTGGTCTTGGCTGTGCACCTCTGACCCCCAGCACATCTCTGTACCCCCCCACCTGGGGGGAGGTGGGAGGGGGTGATCGGCAGCTCTATGGTGCCCACGGGTGGCCGGATCTCCCTGGGGCTCCGGAAGAAGTTCTATTGTAATGAAACCAGTTGCATTTGGATTGAACCAACATCCTTGTCTTTGTCCTTGCCCTGAGGAAGATTGTACCCAAGTAATGGCATGCTATGCATTACTTTAATAAATCAGATTTTTAAGAACTTTACACTATTGGCATTTATCTTTATATTGACACATCCAACTGGACATCTTGCTTCAGGATCGGAGGAGTAACGCTCAGAGGTAACTGCAGGATGATTTTTCTTGTTCTTTGATGTGTAACAGCAAGCATGGTTGGAACATATAAGATACACAAGCCTTATTTGACCCTCCGTAATAGGTAGTCAATACGCTCTGGTAAGAGTACACCATTTATTATGGAGGTGGTTATCACAAGGCGGAGGAATTGAATGAACAAACATTCATGCACTTTTTATCAAATTGAATTCATTAGACTGATGTCAGTTGGAAGACACATGGACAACATTTTTTAACTAATTTTAAATAACGCTAGTTTGTTTTTTCTTCTTCTTTTATTACTATTGTCACTGTGGGGGAGATTCACCTCACTTCCTGTTCTGTCTGTCACTCATTACCTGGACAGGAAGTTAGGGGAATTCTTCCCAACAGAAAAATTGTAAAATCTTGACAAAACTTCCACCCTTTCCTCATGCTAGCAAAAACATAAAAAAATTAATAATAAAGACATGTACGTAGCTGTAGTGCAACGTAAGCGTAGGACATACATGACAGGGTGCAAGGCTTACGCAGGGGAATGGTACGAGGGGTTAAGAAAGTTACAAGGCTTACCTGATTGGAGGATGGAGTAAGAGGGGGTGGAGTAGAGTTGATGTGAAGGCACGTGAGTGTAGGAAGGTCAGCAGTCTGGAGCAGCAGGTCAGGAGGAACGTTCCCGCCCGCCCACCCATAATAGGGAGGGTTTGGGATAATTATTAGTTGTACATGAGTGCAGGTTGCGGTAGGGTCCTTGACGGCTGTTATACAAATTATACTGTTCAAGATGAGGTTTTGGAAAAGTTAGGACCCATCATAGGTATGGAGTACTCCCGGGTGGTCTGGCGACTGGCCAGACTGATGGGCTAAAAAGGTGGGGGTCTGTGGTCAATTGGTAAGTCCCCGAGGCAAGTTGGCGGCTGGAGACGAATGCCATAAAAAAGTTGGGATTACAGGCTCAAGAAGAAATGGGGTCGTCAGGGATCAACAACTGTTTATCTGATGAGCTGGTTTTGGTTATAAGAAAAGAGATGATAAAATAAAATGGTTTACAGAAGTTTTAAATAAAAGTTTAGTTTGGTTTATTGTTAAAATAAAGGCCTAAAAGGCCATTTACATCCAGCAGGTGTCTGTGTCATTATTTATAGAATAAGGTATAAAAGGGGTGTACATGTATGGATTGGCGTAGTAAGGTATCTGGCTACCTTGTCATGCTCTAACCACAGCTGGCATTGCAAAGCTTCCCTCTAAGAATGTTAGTTCCCTGGCTGCCATACTGATGCTTTGACGTCAATGCTTTTTGAGTCTCTAATGTGCAACAAATGTAAAGGGAAGGAATTCTGACACTTTTCTGACAGTCCCCCAGCAGGAGATAAAATAAGAAAGCAGCTCTAGCTTCCTCCCCAGCACTGTGCTCAGCAGTAATTCCATGTCACCACTAGGTGTCCTCATTCTTTCAGATTGAAGGACGACTGGTGTTTCGTCAGATTAGGCGATCCGTCAGATTTTCTAACGGAAGTGACGTTCCGTCGCGGCCATCTTGGTACATACTGCACTCGTCCACAGTAAGGTCAAAAGGCGGCAAGTGGACAACTTTTTACACCCACCAGAGTCTTGCATTTCACACTTATTTTTACCTGTATACTGAGTTTATGCAGTGGTACCCCCGTAAGGGCTGCTGAGAGTTGTGGCCCACCTGTCACCCCGCCCAGCCAGGTATTCACTTCCCAATCACCTTAGAGACAAATGAACAGTCCAGATGTTTGTTTTGTTATTTTATTGAGGGATGTGAACTTGGATGGGGATAGGAGTATATGGGATGGCCAAAAAAAGGAATTGGTGGATTAAATCTTCAATCAGTTGAGACACTATATACACTTGTACTGGCAGAGACTGGAGCTGTAAACACTTGCTTGCAGACTGTTTCTCTCTCTCTCTCTCTCTCCTGCAAAACACTTCACTTTCAGGTACAGCTAGCACATGGTTAGGCCCAACACTGACTCTAGGCCCTAGAAATTGTCATTCGCAGGCAGGGACCACAGGTCCCTTCAATGTAGCAAAAATAGAAATAGGAAGTCCTTAGTGCTAGCTGACCTATGGCTAGCTGCCTGACTTCCCTGCCCGTGACATTGCAATCCTCACTGGCTCCACACCCAGCCCTCCTGGCTGCACTCACCTGTGGTTCCCTCCTGAAGACTTGCCCAGCAGTACTAGCTCCTGCTGTCCTCTGACTCCTCCTGTGCCTCCTGTTCAGGTCCTTCATGCGTTCTTGAAGGGATCCGTGTCCCGAGTCCTAGGCCCAAATTCACACCCAGAATGGGGAGCGCCTCCAAAGGTCCTGACAGCCCAGCACTCCATCCCTTGTTCCTCCACCCAACAACCCCTCCCCAGCTGGGCTGACTGCGGGCATCCAAGGAGGCCTGTGCCCTGCCAATCCCAGATGGGGACTGGACAGGGCTCCCTGAAACACCCCAGACTGCTCCTCCCCACTTCCCCTCCTCTTCTTCTAGAATCCTCTAGAAGCAAGAGGGAGTCACCAGCCTATTCTGAGCCACTCCCAGCCCACACAGACCAAAACAAACAGGCCTAGCTCTTAGTCCAAATCCACCTGCACTCACCAAAAATCTTACCTCTAGCACCTACCTAAATACAGGGTGCTACACTTATATAGTGAAATACAGTATTTTGAAATCTGTCTGATGGCTTTGGTGTTGAATTTTAAAAGCAGCGGTAAGCCTGCTGATCTCACAGGTTGGCTAATTTGACAGAACACCACTGCTTTGAAAATTCAACATCAATACAGTCAGACGAATTTCAAAATACTGTATTACTATAGAAGGTCAGTTTACTGGTAAAAATTTGTGTGAAATGCAAGTTATCGGTGGGTGTTAAAAGATGTCTGCTTGCCGCCTTATCACTGTATCCTTACTGCAGCCAAATGCGGGGCGTACCAAGATGGGCATGACAGAATGTCACTTCCGTTACAAAATCTGACAGGTCACCTAATCTGACTAAACACTGGCATCATTCAACCTGGAATGCAGAGGATATACTGTCAGTGCAGATAGTCATAGACCTGTTCTGTGGGATATAATTATCTTGACACCCTGTGCTCTCAGTGCATTAATATGGAGAGCCACTTTCTCTGCATTATTAGCGGTCGCCTATCACAAGGAGAAGGACTTTGCATGGTTACCCTGAAGACCTCCGGTACGGTAAGTGTATAAGAAAGCCATACATACAGAGGGAGATATCTCCAGGGTGGAGGAGGGCAACTGGTGTTCAGTAAAGAAAGCCTTGGAGTTCTATCAAATTCACATAAATTTTTGCTCTAAAACATATTGGAAAAAAATAACACTAAAAAGTTTCTTTTGCTTTCGTTTTTTTGGCTTGATGATTCATTATGTGGAAAGACTGCACTTTATAGATGTTTCATTATGAGCAATACTATTCTGAAAAGTCATATTCCCTTCTGTAGTTTTGACTTTAATAATTTGGCCACATTATTTACATATACCCTAGAAGTGTCAGGTCATTTCAGTTTTCCTGACTTACATTTGCAAAACTTTACTTTGCAGGTGTTAATAATGAAGCACATAAAATGGAAACATTTTAATGCCGTTAACATTAACTCAAAGCCATTTTTTGTGATACGGCACTGTGTTACTTTAACTGACGATTGTGCGGTCATGTGTTACTATACCCAAAATATATATATATATATATTTTATTTCCTTACAAATAGAGCTTTCTTTTGGTGGTATTTGATCACCTCTGCAGGGTTTTAATTTTTTTTAAAAACAATCAAATTTCTTCATCAATTTAGGCCAATATGTATTCTGCTACATGTTTTTGGTAAACAAAATCTCAATAAATGTATATTGATTCTAGCTTTTACAAACTATGGAATATATTTATGGAGTTGTTTTTTTCTAGAAATGGCAGCGATCAGCGACCTATAGCGGGACTGCAATATTGCGACAGACAAATCGGACACCAGTGAAACCAATACAGTGATCAGTGCTAAAAATATGCACTGTTACTTTACTGACACTGGCTGGGAAGGGGTTAATATCAGGGGGCGATTAAAGGGTTAACTCTGTGCCTAGCTGGTGTTTGTGTAATGAGGGAGGTGCTTTTACTAGGGGAAGGTATGAATTAGTGTCCCTGAAGGAACACAGGATTCATGCCTTCTGTACTGCCAGAACGGCAACCTGCCTTGTGCATAGCTCCCAACTGTCCCTGATTTTGAGCAATGAAACTCATTCCTCCTCATTTGTCCCTCATTTTGGTCTGTATGTATGTTTTTGTATATGTATGTATATAAAATGTACTTTTCATCTATCAAAACGTGTTTTTTTGTGCTAAACCTTTCATCTGATTTCTAAATTGCTGCATTTGTAAATTCCAAAAAGCAATATAAAGGAATAGTAGTTGTAAAAAAAAATCCCTAACCAATCTTTTTTTTTGTACAATTCTCCTTTAAGGGGGCATGGTGAGGGGTGTCTCCTATGCCTGCATGTTTTTGCCGATAGGTGTCCCTCAGTCCCATCTCAAAAAGTTGGGAGGTGTGCTCGTGTACAGAATGATCAGTGGGTGCCGGCAGACATCGAGTCTGTGGAACCCGGTGATCGGGTCCTGCTGTGCGGTGGAGCACACTTGGGCCCAAAACCTGGAAGTGCAGTATCACATATATACATATATACACACACACACACACACGTGTTCGTGCGCAGCGCGTCTGCCCTGTAGCAGTAAATGTGACCAGCAAGTGGTTAAACAATGTTTTTTCTTTTTCTTTTGTAAAGGTTGTTTTTGGACTGTACAAGGGAGTTATGCGGCTTGTGGAGATGCAAATAGTGTAGAAGATCTTGAGATACACCAACAGACTTTGGGTGTACAGTATTCTCCCAAATCCTACACAACTTGTCATACTCTTCTCCCTGGATATATCAGTGGCAGTGGCGGCTGGTGCTCAAACTGTTTTAAAAAAATATAACAAACAAGCTCTCCTGATGATTTTGCAGTTACAGGGATGAGAAAAACCATTAACCACTGGCAGGGGTGCTTACAATGATCACATTTTATTTATGTAAAACCTTTATCCCAAAAGGAGACTAAAACAATTTGCTGTATTAGCTGAAGTTTGGCTTGAATGTGTTAGTGTATCTGAAACTAGTACATCTAATATTAATACTCCCCCTCCCCCACACTGACAATACTGCTGTACAAACGTACCCCTCTGCTCCTTCATCCAGAGTGTGTGTGTGTGTGTGTGTGTGTGTGTGTGGGGGGGGGGGGTCACCCTGATACAGGAGACATGTTACTGGTCAGATCACCAGGTTAAAATAGAGGGAAAATGCATAAAAAAAGAAAACGAATGCAGCCACCACATCTAATTATTAGTAAGCTGCAATATATTATTTTTTTTAGTTTTAGATTAGTGTTTGCAGGTGTTCTTCATTAAAAACAATGTATCAGGTTTTTTACAAAGTGTTTCATGTAATGCTTATATAAGAATCTTAAAGGCTGCTGGGCTAAATGATTGTGTTCGTCTGGTCAGGGTTTCCTAGGTGGGTATTTTTTTTCCACCTTTTTTTTGGGAGAAGCTTCCAGAATATAGGGAGTCAAACGTCAAGCATGATTATTTTTAACGTATAACTAAAGGCAAACTTATTTTTTGGAGTAGAGTGGAGGTGGATTACAACCCGTCAGTTTTTTTTTTTTTATGCTGTCTGTGCCCCTGTTAGGCTTGGTTCAAACCTATGCAGTTTTCTTTTGAACTGTTTCTGCAGTGCTTTTTGTGGTGCTTTTTGCACACGTGTTTTTTTACATGTTTTCACACTTTTTGCATTTTTTTTCACTCTTTTTTTTATGCCCAATTTGTTGTTGGGCTGATTAAAAAATGCAAATCCTGACAAAAAACATCTGCATGCTTTTCTGTAGCTTCTCCATTGAAGTATAATGAACCAAAAAAGCACAGTTTTGCATTTGAAGAAAGTCCCTGAACCCGATGGCTGAAAAAAGCGTAGATGTGAGTGTGTCCCATAGGAAACCATGCTAAATGAACTGCAGTGCGTTTGTGCAAAAATCATCAAAAAATGCATAGATGTGAACCAGGCTGCAGGGCCAGTCACATCTGAAACTGCATGTTTTTGACTGCCTGTTTACCTGTATTTGAAGCATGTTTGAAACGCGATTTAATGTGTTTTTCAGTTTTTTTCTATACATTTTGGGCTTGGCTTTCTTGACTTAAAGGGGCGCAGTGTGTTGTGGATGCAGTGTGTTTTTGGCGCATTTTTTTTTTTTTAACTGCGCTGAACTATGCCCATAGGATTACCTTGATTTTGGACTGTCTATGCAGTTGGAGTGCGGTTCAAAATGCATCCAACAGCATTCAACGGTGTTGGGTGTGAAAAGGCCCTTAGGCATAACTCCCAACATTATGATATGGGAATGAGGGACACCTGCTAACAAATGTATGTAGGCATAGGACACGCCCCTGCCACACCACAAAAACCACAAGAACGTTTTTTTACCACTACTATTCCTTTATGTTGGCTTTTAAAATGTACAAATGCAGCAATTTAGAAATCAGATGAAAGGCTTAGCACTGGGAAACACTTATTGAAAGATATAAAGTGCATTTTATATACAACTATATAGCTCAGACCAAAATGAGGGACAAATAAGGGGGGTGAGGGACAGAGGGACATTGCTCCAAATCAAGGATAGTCTCTCGAAATCAGAGACAGTTGGGAGCTATGCCTTAGGGAGATTCAAACACCCTATTTGTCCTGTTTACCAATATAATTGAAAGTAAAACAAATCCCACATTTTGGGCTATCCCAAATCAAGAAATTGTGGGGAATTCTTCTAATGGTGACCTGAGGGGGCCCAAGGGATTTCCTGTTTTGGCTATGGGACATGGGAGTGAAGGTAAATCTCCCCAATGGGACAAATGGCACACAAACTGACAGAGGTTTATAACCCTCCATTATGCTCATGTACACAGGACGTTTGAAAACCTCTTCTGAATTCTGGAAACTTGACAGCTAGTAACCGACGTTTAAAAATGTTCGTTTGACGATCTCAGCCATTCTGTTGGACAAGAGAGCAGCAGCAGAGAAAGCAGTGTGCTTTAACTATGGATCCCATCTCTTTCTCCACCCTCTCTCTCCCCTTCTCTCTCCCCCTCTCTCTCTCTCCCTGCATCACGCCCCCCCCCGTCCCTCCCTCTCACTCCTCTGTCCCCCCCTCTCTTTCCCTCCATCCCTCTACCAGCATTCCCCTCTCCCCCTCCATCCCTCTGTCCCACCATTATGTTCTTCCTCCATCTGCCCCTCACTCCCTCTGCACCCTCACTCTCTTTCTCCCTGCATCTCCCTTTCCCTTCCCCACCCTCCACGTCTCCCCCCTCGCTCTCCCTCCCACCACCTTTCCCCCTCTACTCTCTCCACCTTCCACCTCTCTCCCCTCCCTCCCACACTCCACCTCTCCCCCCCTTCTCTCCACCTCTCTCCCCTCCCTCCACCTCCCCCCCCCCCTCTCTCTCTCTCCCACCACTCTGCCTCTCTCGCTCTCCACCTCTCCCTCCCCCTCTTTCCCTCCCACCACCTCTGCCTCTCTCGCTCTCCACCTCGTCCCCCTCTACCTCCCCCCACCTCTCCACCTCTACCCCCTCCCTCCACCTTGTCCCTCTCTCACTCCACCTCCCCTATCTCTCTCCCTCCTCCCCCTCGCTCCACCTTGTCCCTTTCTCTCCCTCCCCCTCTCCCCCCTCTCTGTCTCTCCACCTCTTCCTCCCTCCACCATTCCCCCCTCTCTCTACCTCCACCACTCCTCCCACCTCGACCCCTCCCGCCCCCCACCTCTACCCCCACCTCTCCCCACTCCCGCCCCCACCTCTCCCCCCCACCTCTGCCGCTCCCTCCACCTTGTCCCCCTCTCCCTCCCCACCTCTCCCCCCTCTCTCTCCCTTCTCTCCCTTCACCTTTCCCCTGCTCCCTCCCTCCACCACTCCCCCCTCTCTCTCTCGCTCTACCTCTGCCTCTTCACCTCTACCCCCTCTCCCTCCACCACTCCCCACTCTATTTCCCTCCACCTCTCCCCCCCCCCCCCCCTCTCTCCTCCTTCTCTATTCCTGCATCTCCCTCTCCGTTCCTCTCACTTGTCCCCCCCCCCCATGCTCTCCTTGCTTGCAGGCAACAGCATGTGGTGAAAATTGTGTTTTTTCTACATTTTACCGGTTCCTCTTTAGGCGCGTTTTCATTTATAATCGTTTTTAACGTGTGTTACCATGTTTACACTCATTTCGAGTTTGAAGTGCTGGTAAACTACAGTCCTGAATGTGATTTTTCTGCTTTCAAAAAAACTTCATTAACTCTACTGCCTCTAAACTACTATAAATGACTGAGTGTACAGATAATATGAAGGAGAGTTAAGGGGCTGCTGAAAAAAAAACTTGACTGCTCCTAAAAGGGAGTTTAGCAGCCGAAGTGTAGATGAGGCCTTAAATCGGAGTTCCAACCCAAAAATGAAACTTCTGCTTTAAGGGAGGTGAACCCCTGACATGCCACATTTAGCATGCTGTTTTATGGGGGGCAAGCTGGGACCCTCCTGCACGGGAAAGGAGATCACCTCTTCCCGCTCCCTCTCAGCAATCATCTGGGACATGTCCCAGATGATTGTCCGGCCAGTCACGGTGCAGCTTCGTTCCCCTGCATCGCTGTACCCTGGGACAGGTAAGTGTCTGATTATTAAAAGTCAGCAGCTGCAGTATTTGTATTTTTATTTTATTTTTTTAAGTGGAACTCCGTTTTAAGCTGGCCAAACACTATACAATTTTCTTATTAAGATTCCTTTAGATTTACCTTCAATTGTGTAGTACAAGGGCCTGCCTGATAGCATACAAATTGAAAGGGTTTAGATTTGACCTCATATTATATGGTTTTGGTAAATCTAAAGGAAACCTATAGAAGAAAATTGTATGGCCAGCCTTACTCTATTCAAAATGAAACAAGAAGAAGCAACTTTGCCTATTTTTCTATTTGAAAGTTAACTCAGGAAAAATGTGTTTTAGATACTGTACGCAAGATAAAAAAAATTGTCTTAATATTGTTTTCAGTTTTTTTGTTTTTTTCTATTCTTCTGTATGTAAAAAAAAAAATTCTGTTTCATTTCTTTATTTTATTTACTTTTATAGGGCCAAGTTAAAAAAAAAAACTGTATATTGTTACTCAAGTTTCGACTTCCTTTTTATTTCAGAACACACAGAAAATTAAAGATTGTAAGATAACGCCAAAGACGTGTTTGTCCACCCCCAAAAGTATATATTTTTTGTATATTAGGTAGTGACAAAGCTCAAATGTAAACATTAAACTGATCCTTTAGAAATATATGGGTGCAAAAACTTTAGTAGTCATAGAAACTCCTGGTTTTCTTTTTTTGGATGGAGAATGGGGGGGGTGGGGGTGGTTTGTATGTTAAAATTAAACAAAACTCAGCATGTGTCAGTTCCTCCATTGATCAAATGCGTAACAGCAAAGTTTATTTTTGTCATTGTAGACAAAAGAAGAACTAGTCAATTCACACTGGCTTAAAAAAAAAAAATAGTATTTTGCAATGTTTTTTTTTTTAGCTTTTTCTTTGATCATGCAAATAATCATGAACGTATTTTAATATTTTGAACTTGATGTTTATCTCTCACTTTCTCTCTGTGTTCTGGGTAGAAGATCAGAAAAAAAACAAGGATTTATTTCATACATTAGTGGTCCAGGGTGTTTTGAGAGTATAACTACCCACCCAGATCTCAGCAATCCGGTATACAGAAATATATATATGGATTGCTGAACCTAAATAGAAAAAAAGCTTCTGTGGCTCCTCTCAGTGTGAACAAATAAGGTCACTTCTAAATCTGAAAGGAATGCCAGAAAGCTTACATATTTCAGTGATTGAGTCACAAGATGTGAGGTTGGATAATCAGAGTAACGTAATACATAACGAAACTTTGGTTAAAAAAAGAAAAAGCCCAGTAAAAGTATAAAAAAATACAACCAAAAAGGAATTGCTGAAATACTCATTTTCAATCAAGAACTGTCTTGCAGGTAGAGGGCACCATATTAGGTGGTTGGCTTTGCATAGCTCCCAACTGTCCCAGATTTCAAGGGACTGTCCCTGATTTGGAGCAATGTCCCTCTGTCCCTCTTTCCCCCTCATTTTGGTCTGATCTATATAGTTGTATAAAAAATGCACTTTTTATCTTCCAAAAAGTGTTTCCCAGTGCTAAACCTTTCATCCAATTTCTAAATTGCTGCATTTGTAAATTTTAAAAGACAATGTAAAGGAATAGTAGTGGAAAAAAGCCCCTGTGGATTTTTTTTGGTTAATTCTCCTTTAAGGGGTGCGACAGGGGACGTGTTCTATGCCTACACATGTTTGCTAGTAGGTGTCCCTCATTCCCATCTCAAAATGTTGGGAGGTATGTGCTTTGGCATATTTGGACAGATGTCTCCCAAGATCAGCTTAAGTGGACAGAACCACCTCTCATCTGTGACACCAGGATCCATCCACCAATGTCTTGTGTGACCCATCTGAGAGAAGTAGTGCAACTTCTCATGAAGAATATGGAACAAAAATAGAACAAGCAGTGCTACTGCATTGATGTCTGTTAAAAAGCTAAAAAAAGTCACCGTCACACCAATTCAGACAATGTTATTGCTGGGAATAGCTGCCGATTTGGCATGCGATTTCACATGTCAAATCGCATGCCAAATCGTACCAATGTGAACCTAGGCTAAAGGTATTTTTCAGTTTTTATTTTTCACTTTTTATGGTCATAAGATTTAGTACTGTTCAATTTTTTGGGATTTACTTCGTTTAGTGTGCTCTTAGGGGAGAACACACAGAGTAGCTGCTGGGGTATTATCTAGCACTGATCTATGTTGCTGGCAACATCACAGTTGGTATAATCTAGAGCAGTGATGGCGAACCTTGGCACCCAGATGTTTTGGAACTACATTTCCCATGATGCTCATGCACACTGCAGTGTAGTTGAGCATCATGGGAAATGTAGTTCCAAAACATCTGGGGTGCCAAGGTTCGCCATCACTGCTCTAGGAGGCACCCTGGTCTAAAATGTAAAAATATATGTTGCTTAACAATGGAAAACCTAAGACTGGGACGATGTATACAAATAACTTGATTCAATTAATTATACATTAGAATACACTCTTAACACCAGAGGTCCCCCTATACATGAGAACCCCCCATTCACAGCAGAGCACCCCATGAAAGTGGTGCCCTATAACATCTTGGGATCCCCATCACATCAGAGTCTCTCCTGGATCACAGAGTCCTCTGATCAAGGGCAAACCCAGTCTCATGCTTGGTGCACCACTGAGGAACCCATTTGGCACCCCAAGGTGCAGCGGCACACTGGTTGAGAAACACTGTCCTAAACTACAGTGCCTGCATAGTTTTTTTCACCAATGTCACCAGAATCAGTGGCAGTGCAGAACACGTTTCTTGGTTAAGTACATGCTGAACACCAGTGCTTGATCATATATTTTTTCTCACATCAAATGTCTTTCCTTGCATTGACAGAAACAATGGGTAATTTTTCCTCCCACTAACACCAATAATGGACCATATTCTTCCTCCTTCTGACACCAGGGCATTTTCCATCCCACATATACCAACATAGGACAGTCTTTTCTTGACCACTGTCACAGTCTTTCCACTGATCTCTGATACCGGGGCATATTGTTTACTTTGACTGACCACCGAAGCTGAGGCATTCTTTCCTTTTAATGACCATTCATGCTGGGGCATTCTTACTCCCACTTACCATTGTCCATAGGTCTTTTTTTTTTTTTTTGACCATTGGCATGGGACACTTTTTCTTTCCACTGACCACCATCCCTGGAGCATTCTTCCTCCCAATGACCACCAACATCAGGGTATTCTTTTACCCAAAGTATTTTAACTCCCACCTACTGCGGACACAGGGCCATTCTTCCTTTGGACACTGGGGCATTCTTGCTCCTAATAACCACTGGCACCTTTCTGACCCCCACAGACCACCTGTTAGTATATATTTTCCTCAAACCAAACTTCTACACTGGGTCATTCTTTTTTCCTCATTGGCCACCTGCAATGGGGCATTTTTCCTCCTAGCAATGTACTACCACTTAACTCCTTTAAGCAGCGCTTTATTTTACAGAGTCCTGACAATTGTACCCCATACTTGTTGTACCCCATCCATGTTGTATAATTCATGCAAAAAAGGACACTGATAGGAGAAAAGAAAAAAGCTGCACACCCCGAAAAAAATTTCAAAAAGGGAATGTCCCCCATAAGGGGTTTTCCAGGCAGAAAATACGTGGAATACTACATAGAGTGAAAGTTTGGTTTAAATTTTATTAAATCAAAATATCTAAAATCGTTTTGACAATGGCTGTTAAAATAAGAGCTGTGGTACAGGAGATATGGATATGACAACAACAGCGTCTGTGGCACTATTTACAATATATAATCGTGCACAATAGTCAAGTGCTAAAATGTTGGTAATTGACGTGTTTTGACCCCGCCAGGTCTTCTTCAGAGGATTTTTATGCTGTGGAAATGATGGCATGTCTTAAAATTCATAATTAAAAACCTCAAATAAAGCAACAGTGAGCATCTCTGTATAGTTACCACTTGCACCTCGTTGCACAATGTCTCCGGAACCTAAATCGCCTAGGTGAAACCCCCTTAACGCGTCCCACCGAAAATCCCCGGTCAGCGGGCGTAAAAGCAAGAGGAGCAAAGGACCGCCTTGGTGTGGCTTACGAGGAGTCACAATAGTGGGTTCCCAAAACCCGGACGGGGTGTGCAGGCCAAAAAAAACAGCACCTACAGTTGAGGCATCAAATATCAGTGCCAGCATTCCTTGAATCAGCATAAGTGCTAATGTATTATGTATAATTTGCAGTACTTAGTAAATGAATAGCTACACCTATTGTTTTTTATGTCCTGCAAAGTGTGAGAAGAGAGGGAAAGAAAAAAAAAGGTAAGGGGAATGACGTGAGGAGCATGGGGGAAGGGAAGGTGGGGATGGGAAAAAAGGAAACAGGGAAGCGCAAGGAAGGAAAGGGAAGGAAAAAAGTGAAAGGGGAGAAGGGAAAAGGAAAAAAAGGAAAGAAAAAAAAAATGGGTGACAAATATTAGGACAGTATGTAAAAAATACTGAACGTGTGCTAACGTGGAGCAGTGAAGCATCCAGAGGGTGTATGTGAGTGTTAAGATATAGGGAAAAAAACGATCAAAAAGTAAGTGCGTAGTGTGTGACAAGAGTAAAACAGGAAAACAAACAACGCTGAAGTGTACAAAAACCAAAACTCAACAAAGAAATGAAAAAAGTGTTAAAACTAGATGAAGTGACAATAAGCAGAGATGTGTGTGAAGGTGCCAGAAACATAAAAGCAGGCAGTAAATGCAATTGCTACCTTAAGTGTTCATAGGGGGTGTACCAACAGAGAGAAATAAGGGGTGATCACAGTGTTAGAAATCCAAGATGGTGCAGTAATCAGGGAATACAACAGAAGTCCAATCTGAGATATCAAAAATATTACAGAATGGCAATTTGAACAAAGAGTAACGAATGGTAAAATAACATGGGGGGGGGGGGGGGCATGGCATCAACACTGGTGCCTTGATGTCCGACCTAAACAGAATTATATGTAGGGTTATTTTACTTGTCTGCAGCCTACTCTCATGGTGGTGTCCGTTCAGGTAAAATGTTGGGGATCAACTAGTATCCCTCAAAAGATTCAGCATTATATATTGAGGGACTTACCCTTAATTGGTCATATAGCCTCCTGTGAGTGCATGGGATGCGCCCCCACCACCCCCCACCCGGCAGGGATAGTGCCACAATGGCGGGGCTCCCCTGGTGTTCTTGAAGAAAGTATTCCTGGCATTTCCGTCACCTCCACGAAAGACACGCACACACGAATGAGCAAGAGACCCACACACGCAAGCGCAGTCACGGTGCCGAGGGGTGATCCGGAATGCCGCTGGCAAGAAGTACTACTCCCTGGGTGGACCCACCACCTAGTTTGTGTATTGGAAAGCACAGGACCTTATGCCTCCCCACCCTGCTAGAAAGACATGCCAAAGCGGAAGACCCATCGCCAGATAGACCCACGAGCCGGGAGTCGGAGGACCAAACCAGGGGAAAAAGATGAAAAGGAATACATTGTATAGAGCAAATAACACATGAAAAACGCCTATATAGTCTTGTATATCAAACTCAATTGTTACAATAACCACCTTGGTATCTTGAACATTAAGAACTATAACAATTGATAAACTAATAGTGGTGTTAGTCAAATAATCTACCAGAGCTGAGTCGAGTACCGGCGGAACCCCGCATCTCCCAATCACCTCAGATGAGTCTATTGGGATGTTGATACTGTATTAAAATATTCTAGAAAAAGCATACGTGTCATTGATCCACCCTGTCCAAAGTATAAGGCTACTTGGACACGTGACATGGCATACAAGAAGCATAATGTGAGAACAACAGTATTTAGGCAAGAAAAAATGAAGTGAGGACAAAAACATTTACAAATCATGAGAGACCAAAAATACAGGAAATCTGGAGCATATAATGGCCGACACAGAGTAAGGGAGGGGGGACAACCTCCTAAGAGCAGAAACTTGATAAAGTATATATGCCCGTTATTAATGCGTTTTACCTGAAGAAAAGCCTCGCATGAAAGGGGAAAACTAGATACTTTCGTTGAGGCCAGGAGATGAAGTGGCCTGTAACTGGAATATCCATTTCTGCTCATTCTGAAGCAGGACCTTGTTCCAATCCCCTCCTCTATCTGGTATCTGTATTTTATAAAGTGCAGTAAAGGTTACTTTTGGCACTGTATAATCGTGTGACAAGACGGCATGTCTCCCAACCGGGATATAGCCATTGCCGTCTTGCATGCTGTACATGCTTTAAAACTCTTGTTTGGTCTTCCCTATGTAATAGGCACCATATTCACACTCCATGAAGTATACCACCCCACGGGTCTTTCAATTCACAAACTGTGAAGGCTTGAAAATTTCTCCATTGGGAAGATGGAAGGGTTGTTCCTTCCTTATCAGGTGGCAGTGTGAACAGTGCCCACAGGGGAAGGAATCCACAATGGAGCAACGTTTAGAGAGTTGGGATTCACTTCTGAACTTGCTTTGGACAAGCTTGTCCTTTAGAGAGGTGGCATGCCTGTAGGAGATTGAAGGATGATTGGGGACGAGAGGTTTGAGTTTAGGATCATCAGTTAAGATGTTCCAATGTCGTTGAATGATGTTTTTGATAGCCACATATTGGTGTGAGAAGCGCATGGTGATGCGAGTGGGGTTAGAATCTGAGTCATTGTGGGATTTAGATTTGAATAACAGATTTGACTGAGATTGTATGATAGTCTTGTTATATGCTTTCCTTAAGCATGATCGACTATACCCCCGTGCTAGAAGGTGGTGTTGGAGATTCCTGGCCTCCTCATTAAAGAGGATGTCACTCGAGCAATTATGACGAAGTTGCAAATATTGTCCGCATGGGATAGAATTCTTAAGAGGTACTGGATGGAAACTGTCCGCATGGAGAACAGTATTCCCTGCAGTATTCTTACGAAACAGGGTACTGGATAGCTTCTCCTCAGATGTGGTTTTGACCAAAATATGAAGGAAGGTGACACTGTTGTGGTTATAAACCATGGTACATTTCAAATTGCGATTGTTCATATTGATCAAATTGAAAAATTCTATAAGTTTGGCCTCCGGTCCCTCCCAGATGACGAAGACATCGTCGATATACTTAAGCCATTTAACAATATGGTTATTGTACTCAACAAGGCCCTTATCATCCAGGAGGGACTGTTCCCACCCCCCCAGGTACAGGTTGGCATAGGATGGGGCACAACATGTCCCCATTGCCACGCCCTGTACCTGGAGGTAGTGGGAATTATCAAACCTGAAGTAATTGTGATGTAGTATGTAATGCAGACCATTTTGGATAAATTAATTTAGTGCAGGATCATATCGGGAGCCTTGTTGGAGTACTTTCTGCACTACCGTCAGGCTCAGGGTATGAGGAATGCTGCTGTAAGGGGCCTCTACATCAATGGTGACAAGAATAGATTGGTCAGATAGAGTAAGATCATTAATCATCTGTAGGAATTGTATTGTATCTTTGACAAAGGATGGCAAGGAAAAAACATAAGGCTGATGATGTGCATCAATAACTCGACTAAGATTTTCAGATATAGCCCCATTGCCGGAAACAATGGGGTGGCCAGGGGGATTGTCGGAGTTCATATGTATTTGGGGTAAAATATAAAACGTGGGCACTTTGGGATGTTTGGTTCTAACAAAATCATAAAGATTTCTAGGAATGACGCCATCATTGAAAGCCTGACCCACCATTTTGCAGAACGTGGAGTTATATTGACTAATGCTTAGGACCGATATCTGTTTGTACCAGTCTTTATTTTTTAAGATGTTTAAGTACATGGATATGTATTTGTGATTGTCCATGATAACCACATTAAATGTATATATGAAAGGCTCCTGCGCTCTATGGCCAAAAGATGGTAAGAAGGCAAAGGTCTATTCTAATGGGAGCAGCAAACACTCTATGAGTTGACTCTCAATAATAAACAGAAAAAAAGGGGGGGTGTTGTGTTGCGCTTCCCAAATACCAACAAAACTACCGTATATACTCGAGTATAAGCCGAGATTTTCAGCCTCTTTTTTGAGGCTGAAAGTGCCCCCCTCGGCTTATACTCGAGTCATCGCTGTCTGCCCGCTCGATCAGCGTGTCGAGCAGACAGACAGCGGCCATTCTATTCAAAAGCCGCGCCTCCGGCGCCGCCTTCGCCTGTGATAGGCGGAACACTGAATTTCCCAGCAGCCTGTGTTCCGCCTATCACGGACATCGTATCATCCTCGTACTACGGACGAGGATGATACGACGTCTGTGATAGGCGGAACACAGGCTGCTGGGAAATTCAGTGTTCCGCCTATCACAGGCGAAGGCGGCGGCGCAGCTTTTGAACTTTACAATGGCCGCCGACGAAGAGGGCACGGGACGGCACGGCACGGGACGGGACGGGACGGGGGCAAGGCAAGGCAAGGCAAGGCAAGGCACGACACGGGACGGATGCAAGGCGGCAAGGCACGGGACGGAGGCAAGGAGGCAAGGCACGGGACGGAGGCTCGGGACAAAGGTAGGCTGGACACACACACACACACACACACACACACACACACACACACACACACACACACACACACACACACGGATGGAGACACACACAGGGATGGATGGATGGATGGATGGAGACACACACACACAGGGATGGATGGATGGATGGAGACACACACACACAGGGATGGATGGATGGATGGATGGAGACACACACACACAGGGATGGATGGATGGATGGACACACACACACACAGGGATGGATGGACGGACACACAGGGATGGACGGACACACAGGGATGGACGGACACACACACAGGGATGGACAGGCATGTCTCACCCTCGGCTTATACACGAGTCAATAAGTTTGCCAGTTTTTTTGGGGGTAAATTGGGGGCCTCGGCTTATATTCGGGTCGGCCTATACTCGAGTATATACGGTAATACAATTTAATAATAAATTAATGAGTGTCAAAAAAAGTGCAGTAGTGCTTAAAAACGACAACACTTAAAAATCAAAAAAGTGCATCTGTGCATTACATAAACGACTGATATAAAGTGCTCCTGTGCATCATTCAAGTGTCTAAAAGTACACAATAATGTGCATTAAGACCAAAAAGTACATATAATGAAAAATTGCAGTATATTTAAAAATATATATAGAAGTATGTGATATAAACACAGAAAAAAGAAAACTGTTCTATAACCACAGAAAAAAAGTGATCTAGACACAGGAAAAAACGGTGCAAGAAAACAAAAAAGTAGTAGTTAAATTCCAAACGGGAAAAAAAAAATTAAAGACTCAATAGCAGCAAATTAACAGATTTCAATAGAGTGTCCCATACACAGTCCAATCGTGCAACATTGGATGCAACATCAAAAACACAAATAAAGTGCAATGTGCCAAGTCAACTCCCTTCCAATGGTGCTCCGTGCCAGTGCTGGTTATATTAAATAATTACCTCACGGCTGCGAGGTATGCAGCAAAACAGCTAATATGCAGGGGGTACTTGGACGAGGCAGGGGGGTTGCAGAGTGGACTTCTGACGGTGCCGCTTTCCTTGTAGTTGTTATCAACGAATGTGCTCAAAACAGCAGATAAAAGACATCCTCCATAGTGTAGTATTTAAAAACGAACGTTTTATTTAAATGAATTAAGCTTACTCACAAGAGGGAACATATAAACAGGCACACAGCTAACAGATCAGTGAGCGACTTGCTCGGGTGTAGACGTCACTTCCGGTTTCCTACGCGTTACGTCACGTATGGACTTCAACTGGGATGACATATGTTTTGCTGCATACCTCGCAGCCGTGAGGTAATTATTTAATATAACCAGCACTGGCACGGAGCACCATTGGAAGGGAGTTGACTTGGCACATTGCACTTTATTTGTGTTTTTGATATTGCATCCAATGTTGCACGATTGGACTGTGTATGGGACACTTTATTGAAATCTGTTAATTTGCTGCTATTGAGTCTTTAATTTTTTTTTTCCCCGTTTGGAATTTAACTACTACATTTTTGTTTTCTTGCACCGTTTTTTTCCTGTGTCTAGATCACTTTTTTTCTGTGGTTATAGAACAGTTTTCTTTTTTCTGTGTTTATATCACATACTTCTAAATATATTTTTATATATACCGCAATTTTTTATTATATGTACTTTTTGGTCTTAATGCACATTATTGTGTACTTTTAGACACTTGAATGATGCACAGGAGCACTTTATATCAGTCGTTTATGTAATGCACAGATGCACTTTTATGATTTTTAAGTGTTGTTGTAGTTTTTAAGCACTACTGCACTTTTTTTGACACTCGTTAATTTATCATTTATTATTAAATTGTATTAGTTTTGTTGGTATTTGGGAAGCGCAACACAACACCCCCCCCCCCCTTTTTTTTATGATAAACACATTGCCACCCTTGTCAGAGGGTTTGGTTACAATTCGAGGGCTTTATTCTCCTCAGAGGTAAATTCCGAGGGTTGCACTTAGTGCGGGGAAGTTTGCAAATGTCCCTAATGGTCTGCTTCAGAAAAATAGTTACGTTTGGGTTGGTATTGGAAGGGGGAAATTTTGTGGTAGCCTTTTTAAACATATGCGTTGGATTTGGTGTTTATTTTTCTACGTCATTTAACAAAGCATCTGGATCACTCTGATCTATCAAATCAACAGTGTTATTTTCCTGGTACAAGAGCGTTAGGCCTCGTAGGGCTTTGCATTCCCTCATGCTATATGCTGACCAGTCAACAGTGTCCTCATCCGGGTCACCCTTCGCATGCAGGAATTTCTAAAGTAACCTGCGTGCGTAGAGTTGTAAATTCACGATTGCTTCAAAGACCTCAAAGTTTTGCTCGGGCCAAAACCTGGATCTCTGTTGAAGATAGTTCGCAAGAGGATAAATTGATTACATTTAGGTGATGGGTTGTGTCCAGATCACAAACGTGTCCAGAACCTTGGCTCCTCTGCTTGCTTGAGAGGAAGAGGGTCCCCTTCTTAAGTTTAAAGGTTTCTGTACGGTCGATACCGTACGACCCAATGCTGGAATGATATTGCTATTTTTTTAAGTATCCTGTAGTGACGTATTGGATTCGCTCAAGCCATGAGTATGCATCCGATCCAAATCTGCAGATGAATCCATATCCGCAGATGGGTCAGGGTGCATATCAGTAGGAGCAGACTATGTATCCTCGGAATTAATATCCACTGTGCTTTTCCTGTTATCCTGTTCTACTGATCCCCTATTAGTTTGGTTTCTTTTTTGTTTTCCACATCCACGACCTTGTTGGGAAAGATTCTGGCCCTGTTCCCCAATGGGAATAGTCTTGGGTTTATAAGTTTTTGATTTTGACTGTTCCC
Organism: Lithobates pipiens; assembly: GCF_037356315.1. NCBI lineage: Eukaryota > Metazoa > Chordata > Amphibia > Anura > Ranidae > Lithobates > Lithobates pipiens. The sequence goes on along the minus strand of NW_027507788.1, from coordinate 92,745,070 downwards.
TAGATGCCTGTTTTTTCTTGGGTTGTACCAAATGTGCATTCCATCAGTAGGCGCGCCCCTCAGAGAAGGCCGATTTATCCTTCCAAAACGGTTTCTCTTTGTTTTGTAATATGCCCTGGCTGAAAAGAGACAGGCCATCTTTCAGATTGGCCTGTAATTCCAAGAACAGGGCATGTTGGGCACGTGGGGCCAGTGCTAGTTCTAAATTAGCTATGGCTTTATTCAAAAGGGCCATCTGTTTGTTGTATTCCCGGGAAAGAATGGACATCATCTCCTGAGAGCACGCTCTAAGATTAGTCTCCCATTCAGATTTGTACTCGTCACTTATGTGGTCTACATTAGGGAATAATTGAACACACAGTCCATACGGGTTGATTTGTTCCCTAATGTACCTATCAAATGTTTTGGTGTGCCAAAAAAGAGCAAACTTATTTTTCAGTACTTTGGTTAATTTATCGAACAAAGTGGAAATCGACAGTTCTATTTGATCCCCCTGTTCAAAATTAGTTTCATACTCCAGCATCAGGTTAGTTCAATCCTCACCTACAAATTGACTCATTATGTATATGGCAGTATCAACATAGAGCCTATACAGAAAAGACAGTAAAGGGATTTATTTCGAAACTCAGCCAAGAAGCGGCTCACAGCTCATATCTTAACTCAAGTGACAAAAAGGAAGGGGGAAAGGGTGTTTGGCCACCCAAAAATATATGCAAAAAAGGACACTGATGGGAGAAAAGAAAAAAGCTGCACACCTCGAAAAATTTTAAAAAGAGAATGTCCCCCATAATGGGTTTCCCAGGCAGTAAATAAGTGGAATACTACATAGAATGAAAGTTTGGCTTAAATTTTATTAAGTCAAAATATCAAAAATCGTTTTGACAATGGCTGTTAAAATAAGAGCTGTGGTACAGGAGATGTGGACATGACAGCAACAGCGTTAGTGGAGCCATTTACAATATATAATAGTGCACAATAGTCGAGCGCTAAAATGTTGGTAATGCTGATGCGTTTCGAATCCCACCAGGTCTTCTTCAGAGGATTTTTACACTGTGGGAATGATGGTATGTGTTAAAATTCATAATTAAAAACCACAAAGTCAAATAAAGCAAGAGTGAGAATCTCTGTATACTTACCACTTGCACCGTGTTGTACAATGTCTCCTGAACCTAAATCGTCTAGGTGAAACCCCCTTAACGGGTCCCTACGAAAATACCCAGTCAACGGGCGTACCAGCAAGAGGAGCAAAGGAACGCCTTGGCGTGGCCTATTGCAACAATTGAGTTTGATATACAATACTATATAGGTGTTTTTATTATTATTGGTTCTATACAAAGTTTTCCTTTTCGTCTTTTTCCCCTGGTTTAGTCCTCTGGCTCCCGGCCCACGGGTCTGTCTGGGGCTGGGGCTTCTGCTTTGGAGTGTCTTCCTGGCAGGGTGGGGAGACATAGGGCCCCGTGCTTCCCAATACACCCACTAGGTGGCGGGACCGCCTAGGGTGTAGTACTTCCTGCCAGCAGCGTTCCGGATCACCCCCGGGCACCGTGACTGTGCTTGCATGCGCGGGTCTCTCGCGCATGCACGTGATGTCACGTCACGCAATTGTGGCCGAGTTGACGGAAATGGCAGGAATACTTTCTTCCAGAACACCGGGGGAGCCACAAGTGAAGCGCTGCCATTGTGGCGATATCCCTGCCGGGCGGGGGGGGGGGGGGGGGGGGTGGTGTGGAAGTGGATCCCATTAACTCACAACTCACAATATGCTTTACGACCAATTGAGGGTAAGACCCTCAATATATAATGCTGAATCGTTTGAGGTTTACTAGTTGATCCCCAAAGTTTTACCTGGTCGCACACCACCTTGAGAGTTAGCTGCAGACAGGTAAAATAACACTACATATAATTCTGTTTAGGTCGGAAATCAAGGAACCTGTGTTGATGTCATGGTCCCCCTATGTTATCTGACCATTCATTACTCTTTGTTCAAATTGCCATTCTGACATATTTTTGATATCTCAGATTAGACTTCTGTTGTATTCCCTGATTACTGCACCATCTTGGATTTCTAACACTGTCATCATGCCTTCTTTTTTTCACTGTTGGAACACCCCCTATGAACACTTAAGGTAGCAATTGCATTTACTGCCTGCATTTATGTTTCTAGGACCTTCACACACATCTCTGCTTATTGTCACTTCATCTAGTTTTAACACTTTTTTTCATTTCTTTGTTGAGTTTTGGTTTTTGTACACTTCAGCGTTGTTTGTTTTCCTGTTTTACTCTTGTCACACACTACGCGCTTACTTTTTGATCATTTTTCTCCATTTTTTTCTTCAGACTCACATACACGCTATGGATGCGTCACTGCTCCACGTTAGCACACGTTCAGTATTTCTTTTACATGCTTTTTTAATATTTGTCATCAATTTATTTATTTATTTCCCTCTCTTCTGACACTTTGAAGGACATAAAAAACAATAGGTGTAGCTATTCATTTACTAAGTACTGCAAATTATACATAATACATTAGCACTTATACTGATTCAAGGAATGCTGGCACTGATATTTGATGCCTCAACTGTAGGTGCTGTTGTGACTCCTCGTAAGCCACACCAAGGCGGTCCTTTGCTCCTCTTGCTGGTACGCCCGCTGACCGGGGCGTTTTAATTATGGATTTTAACACATGCCATCATTCCCACAGCATAAAAATCCTCGGAAGAAGACCCAGCGGAGTCTAAACGCGTCACAATTACCAACATTTTAGCACTTGACAATTGTGCACTATTATATATTGTAAATAGCTCCACTGACACTGTTGTTGTCGTCATGTCCATATCTTCTGTACCACAGCTCTTATTTTAACAGCCATTGTCAAAACAATTTTAGATATTTTGATTTAATACAATTTAAGCCAAACTTTCATTCTATGTAGTATTCCACTTATTTGCTGCCTGAAAAACTCCTTATGGGGGACATTACCTTTTTGTTGTATAATTCAGACTTCAGAGCGTTCTTTATGTTACACTCTCCTAACTACTGCACAGTTTTGTATACTACATAGGCCTTATCACTATACTCTATACACTGCACTATATATAACACAAATATTTATGGTCTCAACAGGACTGGTTGTTAAGTAGCCCACAAATGTTTTTATCAAGTTGCTCTCAACGGTAGGATCAAACCATAAATTAGATCTGTATGTATTTAGCAGTACCCATGTAGGGACTGCACCTGCCCGCCCTTTGCAGACCCTGACAGCCCTCTGTCTCTACCACTGGCTCTGCATCCACCTCTGACTGCACATTCCCAGTCCTCTCCGGCATGCCTCTCCCAGCTCTCCAAACTGTGCCTGACAATCACCGACACCTGATGGATCCCTCCTGGAGACTTGCCCAGCAGTATTTCCTGCTGTCCTCTCCAGCTCCAGTTCAGAACCCCCTAATGGGTTGTATGGGATTCCTGTTCAGCTCCGAGCCCTTGGCCCAAGGTCACCCCCCCAGACTGGGGGGCTCCCCCTGAGGCCCCAACAGCCTAATACTCCATCTCCAGTTCTTCCACCTGAACAACCACCCAGCTGGGCTGAGACTAGGTATTTAAGGGGGCCTGCACCTTACCAATCCACGTTGGGGTTTTGTCAAGGCTTTTTAGACCACAGACAGCTTCACCTTCCTTCTATAGGCATTTAGTGCCGGTTCACACTTGTGCGAGCTCATATGAATGCGATGCGTTAAACAAAAACTAGATTCGCATGTCATCCAAAAAGTTTTTTTTTTCATGACGGTCGTTCACATATATGCGTTGCTATTCCTCTCCAAATGTGATGCGTTAAAAAAAGGGTCTGGTGCGAGTTTACAGCGTTGCAAATTTAATTTCCATAGACATCAATGTAAAATCGTTCTGGAATCGCATTGTTGGTTCAGATGCAAATTCTACACCTCCAGCTCCTCCTTCCAGTTCCGCCCCCTCACTTCCTGTTTCCTGTCTCATGTCCATCTGTAATCAGTCAAGATGGCCCTCAAGCGTCGGAACAGTGTAGACAATGAGGAGCTCATCAGACTCGTCCGTGACAGGCCATATATATGGGACAGCCGGATAGAAGAATACAAAAATAATGCCAGGAAGAGCAGAGGCTGGGATGAGATTTGCAGGAGTCTGTATGCAGACTGGGATGACTTCACAGCTCAGGTTTACAAACCTAAACGTAAGTATATTTCCATTTACTCATCCCACTGACCATCAATCCCACTGACCACCAATGTAAGGGGGTTGCATCCCACTGACAACCAATCTCACTGACCACTAATGTAAGGGCATGCATCCCACTGACCACCAATCCCACTGACCACCAATGTAAGGGCATGCATCCCACTGACCACTAATCCCACTGACCACCAATCCCACTGACCACCAATGTAAGGGCATGCATCCCACTGACCACCAATCCCACTGACCACCAATGTAAGGGTATGCATCCCACTGACCACCAATCTCACTGACCACTAATGTAAGGGCATGCATCCCACTGACCACCAATGTAAGGGCATGCATCCCACTGACCATTAATCCCACTGACCACCAATCCCACTGACCACCAATGTAAGGGCATGCATTCCACTGACCACCAATCCCACTGACCACCAATGTAAGGGCATGCATCCCACTGAACACCAGTCCCACTGACCACCAATGTAAGGGCATGCATCCCACTGACCACCAATCCCACTGACCACCAATGTAATGTTGTGGAATGATATTGCAAGCTCAGTATGTTGACACAGTAAGTGCAAAAAATAGATGGACGCACCGTTGAACAATAAAACGTAATCACATTTATTGAAAAAATTACAGATAGTAGACGATGCAGCAAAAAAGTTTTGGTGTTTATTGAATTGCATCAAGCTGCCATGATACCTGACCGGCAGGACTCATAAAGAAGTCAGTAAATTTCTCACGGATGCTAAAGAGTCCTCGAAAAGGTATCCATCCCTTTCACGGACAAAATTGTGGAGTGCACAGGCAGCTTTGACTGCAATTATGGCGTTTTCCATGCTCAGAGTTATTGGGGTGTGAAGAAAACGCCATTTGTTTGCCAGGATTCCGAAAGTACACTCCACAACTCTTCGTGCTCTTGTTAGCCAATAGTTAAATACGTTTTTCTCCACAGAAAGTGACCGGTTAGCATATGGCCTGAACATTTTTTCCTGACAGAGCGAAAGCCTCATCACGAACAAATATTAAAGGGAGAGAGGGTTCAGATGTTCCAGGGAGTGGTCGTTCATTTGGGAGGTCAAGTGTGTTCTCCCGAATCATTCTTTCAAAACTGGAGTGGGAAAAAATGCTGGAGTCAGAACTGCTCCCATAAGAACCAATGTCTATGTAGATGAACGAGTAGTTTGCATCAGCCACTGCCAGAAGAAGAAAAATATTTTTTATAATTAAAACATTTTTTCCCACTACCGACTGGCCTCACAATTCTGATGTGCTTGCTGTCTATGCCACCAACACAGTTAGGGAAGTTGCAGCGCTCCCAAAACAACTCAGCTTTGGTGTTCCATTCGTCTTTGATTGGTTTTCTCATGACCACATCTCTAAGGACCTCCCAGATGGCGATACAGGTGTCCTGCACAATTGTGCTCACCGTAGATTTTCCCAATTTGAACTCGTAGTGTAAGCTGGCAAATGAATTTCCAGTTGCTAGGTACCTGAAAAATAATATGAAATTACTTAGTTATGTTTTTTTTTATTACAGAATGTCTAATACGCACTAGGTGGCAGAGCCTCAAGGACACACTTCAGAGACACCAGAGACTGCCGCGTGAAGCAAGGAGTGGGTCTAGTGCTCCCCCTTCGCCAGATACATGGATTTTTTTAAGCCAGTTTTAGAATTGAGGAAGTTATCATACATGAATCGGTCACTCTACCATCTCTATATAATTAACCTGTCCTACCTCTAACCTTTACTCCCCCTATCAGCTTTATACTTTTTTATTCATAACACAGATCCAATTTATATTTTTTGTATTGCAGCACAGAAGCAAGTTGGGAGGAGGAGGGGGAGGAGGAGGAGGAGGAGGAGCATGCTCCTAGTGTTGACGATGATGAAGCAGTATCATTTGCTTGCACATATCAGGAGGAGTCATCTATGGAGCTCCAGGGTGAGCAGATCGAGGTACATGAGTCCTCTGCTCATGAGCCGGAAAATGAGGATACCGACATTTCAACACCTTCCATCAGAAGGCCAAGGCAAACCTCTACTTCCCGCAGGAAGAAAAGCAGCAGGGCAGTAGAACAGGTTGAAGACCAAGACCAGACCAAAAAATTACTACACATAGTGTCAGGGATCACTGAACAAATTGATGCCCAGCAATGCTCTCACACTATGTTTGCCATTAGTTTGGTGCCTCTTCTCAAAGAGGTCTTGCCAGACCAGTACTTTAATATGAGGATTGCAGTGCAACATTGCATCCATTCATTCACTGTGCCACGCCATGTTTCTGTGCCAACACACAACTGTCCTAGTACCCAAATAATTCCTCCCATTTCTTCTGCCTCAAACACCGTGCCAAACCCTTATCCCTCAAGTTTTGCCGAACCCTCTAGTATGTATGAGACCCCCAGATCACGAATACCATATCCCATTCCTTCACCAGTTGCCTCTGTAATTTCACCCCCAAGTAGAACCATGGATATTAGCAAACAAATGGATATGAGACCACTTGACTCAACATCTTACCATGTCCTGACACAAAACAGACCACCACAGCTATACGAGCAAATAACGCCCCTGCCAAAACAATTCCCTCCTGTTGCAAGACCAATGGAACAGCACAAACCGATAATTTCAAAGCATTATCCATATAATAATCAATCTCTTGAATTTCCCTCAAACATGCATACACCCTATCAACACTATGGACCCCCAAGTGTACCACGGGATACCAAGATATCACCACCTGAGCCATGCAGGAAATATCACTCAACACAAGGTGAAGCCTTGCAGCAAACACCACCGAGCTCTTCAACAGCAACACTACAACGGCATGATGTAACCAAGCCTGATGAACATAGTTCGCCAAGTTATTTGAATTTGTAGATGACTATCTACCAATTCTGCTACCAACTTCATGTTATGTTTTTGTTAAATAATTTTTTGTAAATTTGATGGTTTGTTCAAAAATGCTATCTTATTTCTAATGGCTCAGGGAAATAGAGATGGAGAGAAAAAAAGATTAAGGGGAAAGTGGAGATGAAGATGCAAGGGATTGAGGATGAGAGAGTGGGAGATGACAAGGAGGATGAGGTGGAGAGGTAGAGTTTCAGTTACTAAAGTTTTAAAAGTTAGAATTAAAGTTCAGTGCAGGTAAAGACAGACAGTCAGAAGAATCTAGAGAGTCAGAGGGAGTTGTAGAGTCATAGGGAGTTGGAGAGTCAGAAGGAGTTGGAGAGTCAGAAGGAGTTGGAGAGTCAGAAGGAGTTGGAGAGTCAGAAGGAGTTGGAGAGTCAGAAGGAGTTGGTCAGAGGGAGTTGGAGGGTCAGAGGGAGTTGGAGAGTCAGAGGGAGTAAGAGAGTCAGAGGGAGTTAGAGAGTTAGAGCAAGTTAGAGAGTCAGAGCAAGTTAGAGAGTCAGATTGGAGAGTCAGAGGGAGTTGGAGAGGGAGAGGGAGTTAGAAAGTCAGAGGAAGTTGGCGAGTCAGATGAAGTTGGAGGAGTTAGATTTTTTTGACAATATTTCCTGCAAAATATGTAATTGCAAAATAATTACGTTTAAGTTTTTCTAAAAAAATAAAAAAATACTTTTTTGGAAGACAATTTTGTTGTGATATCTGTCTGCATTCTTTGCATTCATTACTAGAGCTTACTATGGTGCATAGCATCAATTTTCACAAAGTATATCTATGAAATTTACCTTAATGCAACAAGCAACCTTTCCGCTGGCTCCACACTATTCCGAAAAGGTGGTATTCTGATACTCCAAACGTGTACCAAGCAGCTGAAGTAATTAATCGAAACTAAGAATAAAACCACAATACCAATGTGACAGGATAAAGCACATACACACAATCAAATTGAATGGTAAGAGGCAAGAGTTCTAGTAAAAGGAGAAAAGAGATAGCAAGTGGGATTGGTGGTCAGTGGGATTGGTGGTCAGTGGGATGCATGCCCTTACATTGGTGGTCAGTGGGATGCATGCCCTTACATTGGTGGTCAGTGGGATGCATGCCCTTACATTGGTGGTCAGTGGGATTGGTGGTCAGTGGGATGCATGCCCTTACATTGGTGGTCAGTGGGATTGGTGGTCAGTGGGATTGGTGGTCAGTGGGATGCATGCTCTTACATTGGTGGTCAGTGGGGTGCATCCCCTTACATTGGTGGTCAGTGGGATTGGTGGTCAGTGGGATGCATGTCGGTGATAGAAAGAAGAAGGGAGGAGGAGAAGGAAGAGAGCTCCAGTTACTAACCTATTTACTGATACCCGGGAATAGTTGAAGAACTTCTCCTCATGCTGCCTGAGATCATTATAAAGCACTGATGGCGAACCTTGGCAACCCAGATGTTTTGAAACTACATTTCCCATGATGCTCCACTACACTGCAGAGTGCATGAGCATCATGGGAAATGTAGTTTCAAAACATCTGGGGTGCCAAGGTTCGCCATCACTGTTATAGAGGATCCTGAACTGGCCTTTCTCTTCCCTATTTTGGATAATTGAATGGACCCAATATCTTCTTGTACTCATCAGTCTCTTCCTCCTCCTGCTCCTTTTCCTCCTGGCTTTGTTCATCAGCACTGCAGCAGTAGCAGTAACAATTGCAGCCATGATTAACGGCATATGATGAAACATAATGACCAAAAATCAAAATCCTCACTCACTACACACAAAGAAACCACACTCCTCAACAACAATACTCTCCCCACAAAAGAAAATCGGGAGGAGCACAGAAAATTAACACCCATTTTTTTTCTTGCCTTTTCGATTGGCCTGAGCACAAAACGCACCTGTACCTCATTTACATTTTAAGAGCATTGAATTCGCATGACTATAGTATAACTGATGTTTCCACTACTGCTACACGGACCACCCAACTCCGTACCTTACCCCATTACCATTAAATGAGACCACACCTTTTTGGAGTAATTAGTGGCCGTAGCAGCCCCTTTATTAATCAAAACAAATAATTAACATATCAAACCAAACATCAATAGAATTATCATTTAACTGATCAGACTGAAGTCGTTGGTCTTCTGCAGGGCATTTACCCTCCCCACCCCATTGACATAACGAGCAACATGCACTGCGGTCGTATTAACTGTAACTAGGCCTCAAGCTGACGTGCTAGCTCAGAGACAACCAACTCTTGACCGCAGTGCCCCATTCACCATCTTCCATATAAACCATCATTATATGGCATCTCAGCAACGAGCCCATATCTCCAATGGGTCCCGCATCAACTTCTCAGTGGGAGGAGTTATCTTCCTTTACCTGCACCGAACAACACCCGCCACAGCAAGCAAGGATAACACCTTATCCTTGAGCGCACCTCCACACCCTCGAGGCTCGCTCAATCCATCTTGTAGACCTAAGGCCCATAGATCGATCCCCACGGCATTAAGATGCACTCCGTCATCTCGCAGATACCACCATGTGTCAATCTCTAACTCCAAATGCCGAACCGCCAACCTCCCATTCCTTACTACAAAACAACTAATCTCCTGGTTCACCTTCCTCCTGGCCTTGTTGATCCGGTCCACCGACCTCGCGAACCTCCATGGGGTCCTGGCAACCATGTCCGACCACACAATGATCATCCCGGGAAAAGCCGCCAAGGCACAAGAAATCATACTTGATGTCCCACATTATGTCCAACTTCGTGCGAAGGCCGAGATCATTACCCCCCACATGTAAAACCAACACATCCGGGGGCCTATCAAAACCTGCAAAACGGTGCACCTCGTGCACGATCCTGCTCCAGAGCATGCCCGGGAAACCAAACCACTTCAAGCATGCCTCCCGCCTTGAAATGCCCAGTTGCCTGCCTTCCGGCCTAGCATCACCCCGCCTAGCCACCCAGCAGACGTAAGAGTGACCCATTATCCAGACCAACCCTGCTGGAGCACCTGAAAGAAAAGAAAAACACAAACCAAATAACAGTAAATGGACAGCTGTAACACAAACCCATGCCGACAGCCCCTGGTTCTCCCAACTAAACCCCCACCAGCTCCGGCCTAACGTAAGAACGAAACCTCCTCGATTCCCACCGGCCAATCCTCTTCACCGACTCCTCATCCAACCCCCACCTAACCGCCTCCGTCACGGCCCTGATCCTGAACGAATGGGAGGAAATCCCCCCCCCCCCCCAAACCAAAGCCGTCAAGCATTTTCGAAAAACCCCTATAAACTGGAATCGCGACAAAAATCCCCCAAAGCTTACAGTCCGGAATTGCAAACACCACAACTTCCTTGCCCTTGCCCTCCTGGTCCGTTTTCGATCTGCGCACCAACATGCGCAACCTGTCACCCGTACAAAGGACGTCCTCGAAAAACAACCCCCCCGCTCCTTCTTAGCCGGGCTGACCAATTTCCCTATCCAGAACGCGCCAAAGAACGCCAAAACAAACGCAGCTTTAAACAAAATTATTTCATAAGTCGATGAACACACCACCGCCAGCTGATCACAAAGCCTGCCCAACAGATCAAAAGACACCGGTCTCCTGTCATCTTTTACCTGTCGACCCTTCCAATACCCCTTCACCGCTTGCCTCACCCAAAAATCCTTCGTGAAATCATGCTCCCCCCGCAGCTTGAACCAGAACGCCAAGCCGGCTAACTTGCGCCCCAGGCCAGAAATCGATATGCCATCCTCCAGGTTTCGGGACACAAAGTAAAGGACCATTAACCTACGATCCCAAACCCCCGCCCTTACTTGTATCCCCAAAGCTTCCTACTCTGCCCAAACCTTCTCATATGCCAACTAAGTACCCGCACTCACTGACCGTCTGATCCAGTCAGAGACTCTTCCAACGCAATCTTCCACAGTCCCTCTGGGCAAGGAACCCCGGAAACATCCGCCGTCGGTGTCAGCTCCCGAAACTTGTCCTACTGAAAACGAGACAGCGCGTCAGCTATAATGTTTTCAACCCCTGGCAGATGCACCGCATGTATGAAGATGTTCAATTGCATACATCGGAGAACCAAATGCCGCAGCATCCTTACCACCGGCGGAGATGCTGCCGATATCCGGTTCAGTACCTGCACAAATTGTCGACATGAAAACGCACCTTCAGGACCCTGAAGGATTCCCCCCACAGTTCCACCACCAGCACAACTGGAAAGAGCTCCAGGAGCACCATGTTTTTCAGCAAAACGACCTGCGCTCCAGGAATCGAGCCAGGGGCCCGCACTACATTTACCTTCGAAAAAGGCCCCAAACCCCGTCGACCCCGCCGCATCTGTATAGAGTTCCAGATCGAAGTTACTCACCGGCCCCTACATCCACAAAGCCCTCCCGTTGAAACGTTCTAAGAACACATGCCAAATCCATAGATCCTCCTGATGATCCTTCGACAATCTCACAAAGTGCTTCGGGGAAACTACCACCCCGTGCTAGCCGCTAGACACCTACTGAAAACCCTCCCCATGGGTATTATCCTGCAGGCAAAGTTGAGCTTCCCCAGCACAGACTGAAGAGTCCTGAGCTGTACCTTACGCATGCCCACCAACCCACGTATCTCCGTCTTCAACGCCTCCAGCTTTTCCGCAGGGAGACGACACTCCATGGCCTCCGAATCCAAAACAATACCAAAAAATCACCGTAGTCGGTCTTTCCGTCTTATCCGGGGCCAAAGGGATACCGAAACGCTCTGCCACTCGCTCCAGCGTTGTCAACAGCACCGCACACACCGCCGATGAAGCCGGTCCCACGCACAAGAAATCATCCAGGTAGTGTATGACGGAATTCACTCCCGCAACATCTCTGACCACCCATTCCACAAAGGAACTGAAATGCTCAAATAACGCACACGAGATGGAGCATCCCATTGGCAGACACCTATCCACATAGTACTCATCCTGTCAACAACAACCCAGAAGAAGAAAACTTTCCGGGTGCACCGGAAGCAGCCGAAACGCCGCCTCGATATCCGTTTTCGCCATCAGGGCCCCCCAGCCATATCGCCCAACCCAGAACACCGCCGCATCGAACGAAGTGTACGACACCGCGCTCAGCCGGGGGTCAATGGCATCATTGACCGATCCCCCTCTTGGGTGCGACAGGTGATGGATTAGCCAATACTTACCCGGCTCTTTCTTGGGCACCACCCCCAACGGAGAAACCCCCAGATCGGGAAGGGGCGCACCCGAAAACGGGCCCGCTATTCGACCCAACGCCACCTCCTTCCGCAGTTTCTCCGAAACCACTTCTGGATGTAGCATCGCGGAACGCAAATTTTTTGACTCTGGCGGGGCCACCCCTAGGACCGCCGGGATCCTAAACGCAAACCCCCGTCCCAAAAGCCGAGCAGCCTCCTTATCCGGATATCAATTTAGAAAAGGCCGCATCTTTTACAGCCTCACTGGCGTCGTCCCTCTTGTTTGCAGGCTCTCCAACCCGACCCTTTCCTTGCTTGAAACACCGAGAAAACAGCCGGAGCACTCGTGTTTGTACTTGCAGCTCCCTGCGAATCTACAACTCCCCTTGTTGTATTGCCAACAGACTCCCTTCCGTCTTGCGGCCGATTGACCGGAAGCCCCTGATCCACCGGCCCCTCCCTGAAAAAACGGATTCGGCATCCTCGCCGACGACATCAAGCGCATCCACAGACTGATGTCCTTATGATCCCAGTGAAGAGCAGGTCTTATCGCCCTCCTTTGACGAAATTGCTCGTCATATCGTAGCCACGCCAGTCCCCTGTAGACTCTGTACTCCTCACCAATCGCGTCCAGGTAGCAAAACAGCGCCGAGCAATGCTCCGGGTTCCTTTCCCCATCACACTGGCGAGGATTGCAAAAGCTTGTAACCAGTTCTGGAACATCCGAGGGATAAGCCGGTAGCACCGCTTCTCCTCATCCTCCTTCTTGTTGTCCTCCGGCTTGACCCTGTCCAAATTGAACTTCTCTAGGGGCAACAGCGAGAATATCTCCACATATTCCCCTTTCCATATCTTCTCCCTAACCTCCTGCTTTAAATGCGCGCCCAGCGGCCCCTCAAAACACACGTACACCTCGCAACGGGCCGCATCAGCTAGTCTGATCACATCTTGTTTTTTGCTCGTGTCCCCTGACGTCCCGGCTTTTTCCCCTGAGGACCCTGGCGACACCGCGGACGCAGCAGCTACCCTCGCATCACCCGCCCCAATTCCCGTGACCTCGACGGGCGCCGCTGGCGGAGGCACCACCGCCGTGTCCCCCTGCCCCCAACAAACCTGCCCCCGCGGACCCTGCCTGGTCCCGTAACCCCACCTGACCCCTCACTCGGTCCCCCGGTGCGATCCACGCAGCCCCCGGCGTAACTGGCCCGGAACCGCCCTGCTCCAATTTGCCCATAAGCTCCTTCAGGCCTGCAAAAAACCCCATAATCCCCCCATCCGCCGGGGCGTGGTCAAGGACCCCCTGGGCCAGAGGGAGGGGAGGCGGGGGAGGGACCCCCCCGCCCAGGGAAACATCCTCGGCCAACTCCCCACCCCCACTCACATACCCCAAATCAACAGAAGACTTACCGGGCCGCATGGAAGAACTCCCACCAGCCGCCGATCGACCCTCGACCGATGACGGAACGCCTCTCGGTATCTCCTCTTCGGAACGATGTCAGCTCACCCTCGGACCGTTCTGGACTCTGAGCCTCCTCTCCTTGCGGCAGCCATCCCGATGGTCCCGCCTGGACTGGCGGAGAGCTGCGCCTGGGCCGTCCCCGCCCAGCGATCGATTTCTCTGCTGCCTTTTGGTGCTGTTCGCCCCCAACCGGCTCCACCCACACTGCAGGGCCTGGTCTTGCCTGCTGCCACTCCTGATTCCTGCAGTCCTTTCCTGGCGAAGCATAGGAGCCAGCAGCAGCTGCTGTGTGTCTCCCTCGGCGGAGCCCCGCCCCCGCAGCGACTGCGCCAGGGGCCAGGCCCAAGTCATCCCCACTCCGCATGGCAGTCCGCCTTATGCCCACCGCTGGATCGGCCGGCGGCCGTGTGATGCTGCGCCCGCCCCCGGTGCTGTCCTGCGGCCGCCACAGCCTTTACGGCCGTCCGTTTTGCTGGAGGTTCGTGGGGGGCGGCGCCAGCGTTCCCCGCCCGGCGTTGCACAGGTGCCCTGGGGGAGTCAGGGGAGAAACGAGCCGGCGGGGGGAGCGCCTCGCCCGGGCCGAATCCTCCCCCGGTGGCTGTACACTGTTCTGGGCATCCCCCAACACTGCCTCCACTTGATCCTGCAGCCACCACTCACCGTTGGCCGCCGCCGCGGCCCGCAGTTGCTGCACCAGGTCTCCATGCGAGGACGCCATGCTCCTCCGAATCTTTCCTTGCGCCGACTGACACTGGGGCTCTCTCCTTCTCGCACTAACCCGGCCCCCTAAAACTTTCCTACCCAATCTCCTACCTTCCCAGTTCACTCTACTCATGCCAACCCTCCGCCTACCCCGTGGTCCGTCTCCAGGCTGTTCTTTAAATTCACAATACAATCACGCTGGTAATAACTAAACATGCAATGAAAAAATTACCATCACAATCACATCACACAAGTGTGAACTGGCACTTAGAAGCAGCAGGAGGTAACCAAAAGATGAAACTAGTTGTGAGTCACCAGCCCACTTTAGGCCACTACTCAGCCCACAAATCAAAACAAATAGGCCTAGATTGCAGCTAGGCCTGCCTACATTCACCTGCACTGACAAAAAATTTAACTCTAGCACCTAAGTAGAGGGTGCTACATGTATATTATGTATGAAAAAAAAAACATATATAATAGAAGAATGTAATTTTTAATAAAGGTATTCTTTGTTCTGTGGTTTATGTGTGTCTATGACCCTCAATTGTGATTAAGTAATTTGTAAATATAAGGACTGCTGCATACTGCAGTGAGTTGTATTTACATTAATGATATTGGGGCACTTGTAATTCTTACTAATCTTAATCTCAGCAATAGATTATGTCAAGGTAAAAAATAGCAAAATACTTTTTGACATGTAGCAGCCAACTTAACACACTTGTAGTTGTAGTCACTCTTTTAACCCACTTCATTATTATACATCTGGTGTATGTGTGTCTACTCCCTTCTTTTACAGTCTGTACAATCTGCACTGCCATTTTATATTTCAGACCTCCACCCCCATGTAATAAAAAAAAAACATTTACCTTACATCCCACTGCCACTGAGATTACCTTGGTGAGGATGACATCACTAAGCCTTCTCTTGGAATCCTACAGTAGGAAAGCTGAGCACACGAAATCTTGATAGAAGATGCTCCTGCCCAGTGCTGTAGTACCTTTGTGCAACACTTGGGCTCCTCCACTAACTCTGTCAAATGGGCTAGTTGGAAAATGTCTCAATAAGCGGTTAGAGCCAATGGGCTGCAGCTCCTGCTAAGTATATTCTGACAGCGGAGAGTCCCCTGCAATGTCTCTATGGGGAGAATTCCTCTATGCACCTTAATTGTGTGGCTAGAGGAATCCAGGGCCAGCTTTGGGCTATACCCTGTAGTTGAAAATTCAAGAAGTTTGTGAAATCCATGGAGGGGTAACTAAAGATAGTTAGTTTGCATTTCAGATACAAGCTTTGCATTGTTCCCCACAAAGAATTAATCTGTCTATTTGCAACCTTTTTTATCCTTCTCACCCCAGAACCTTTAAAACAACCCCCATTTCTCAGGGGACACCTAATGAAATCAATTCATCTGGGGCAATGGAAAAGATGATTTATGCATTGGTAGTCAGTAGGAACACTGAAACCTTTACAGTGGTAGTCATATTGCCACCCTTACAGATAGCTAAAAGGATAATTGGCATCACACTGTGGGCTTTGCCAAGTGTTGGCCCTAGAACTACGCATGCATCATCAAATGGGGAGGGGGGGGGGGCAATCAGCTCAAGGAACCCAAAGCAACCTCTGACGTACCTTGGTTGAGGATGGCTGCTATAATGTGTCCTGACTTTAAAGCAAAACTAAGCCCATTGATTTAACAGTTTGAAAAAAGGTGCTAGGAGGGGGCGTGTCCGGATGCAACAGGAGCATGACGTGTTTCAGAGGAGCTCCGCCATCCTGATTCCGTCTGCATCCATCCTGGGCCCTATACTGCAGGAAAAGTCTCCACACCACCCCTACCCGACGCCTGCTATCATCCGCAGCAGCCCCGGTGGATATTATCCTGCTCGGCCGCCGATCGAGGAATTACAGGGCTGTGTTTGGCCTCCTGCTCTGTGGAGTCGCCGCCATCTTGTGGCCTACCTCGCCTCTGGTCCCTCCGGGCTCCGGTGCCGCGATCTGCGGGTGCGGAGGCAGTGCACCGCAGCGACTACACGGCAGTCATCCCTGGGACAGTGTGTGACGGTGTGGGGGCTGGATGCGCTGAGTGGATCCCTCGAGGCTGCTCCGGAGTGTCCGAGGCTCGCCGCCATCTTGCGGCCTCACAATTGGCCGCCATCCTCCTCCTACAAACACCTGGGGAGTCCCCTGTTCGTCTCCCGGGACCATCGGAGGTCTCCTCCACCCAACTCAGCTGGAATTTGTGGACCCGGATCAGCGGATAGAGCTCGGCGGGACTGTTTGCACCATCGGCCCTCACGTCCATCTTGAGGCCTACCCTGCACCCATCATCCGTGGCCTGGGGCTCCACTGTGTGCGGGAGGCAGGGCATCAGCTCCATCTATGCCCGCTGGGGGCTCCTGGACTAAGGTTGGTCGGGGAGGGGGCCGGAGGGAGGAGAGGGGGGTCCCTTATAGGCACCATCTGGTGCCCTGCTCTCTTGGACTCATCCTTGTCCTCTGTCCTTCAGTGTAGTGCTACCCCACCATAGTGTTCCTCTACCAGAGACTCCCCGCTGTGCCCTGGAGGTGACTGCACTGCCCTCCCCTGTGTGCCCAGCAGCACAGGTACCGTTCTGCCCTCTGTGTCTCCCCCTGCTGTGTTAGTGCCCTGCTGGAGGCCTGGACCCTGAGCGGGTAGTTCAACTCACTCCTACCCTCGGACCTTACCGCTCCTTCCAGCTAGCAACAGGCTCTTCACCCGCAGCATCCTCCAAGATCCTCCCTCACAGCGGGGTGCACCTCGGATGGGCCACCCTAAGACC
The DNA here is from genome assembly GCF_037356315.1 of Lithobates pipiens. NCBI lineage: Eukaryota > Metazoa > Chordata > Amphibia > Anura > Ranidae > Lithobates > Lithobates pipiens. Next base: position 92,727,804 of record NW_027507788.1, on the reverse strand, counting down.
CGCTGCTCTAAATCCAGCTCCAGGACTCCTCGTGCCCCCCTGCCGGCTGCTGCCTCTACAAGGCGATCTGCGGCTGTGATGGCGTCCGACGCGTGGGAGGCCACGGATTCCGGGGGGTGGGGGCTCCCACGGGAGCGGAGATCCTGGCAGCCATAACATCCTGTAAAGAAACCCTGACAGCCAAGATAGACTTCTTGAGTGTAGATGTTGGTCTTATCCGCCAGGACATGGATAAGTTCCGCTCACGTGTCGCTGAGGTGGAGGATAGACTCTCCGTGGTGGAGGATACGGTCCACTCAGAATCCAGGGAAGTGAAGGCCTTGCAGATTCAGGTGAAGGCGCTACAAGAACGTGCAATAGATACTGAAAATCGCCTCAGGCGCAATAATATCTGCATACTTGGACTTCCTGAAAGGGCTGAGGGCCCTAGGCCCGCTGAGTTTGCTGAAAGACTCCTGTCCACCTTGTTCAACCTGGGGGAGTTGCCACCCACCTTTGTGGTGGAGAGAGCCCATAGGGTCCCACCACTCCCTTCGAGGCCTTGAGCACCTCCGCGCCCCTTCCTGCTGCGGCTGTTGAATTACCGCGACAGGGACCGCATCCTGGTGGCGGCTCGTGCCATGCCCGAAATCAAATATGAGAATACCAAACTTCTATTTTTTCCGGACTTCTCTCAGGAAGTGCAGCAAAGACGCAAGTCCTTTACCGATGTGAGACGCCGGCTCAGAGAAAGAGGAATTCGTTTTGGTCTGCTGTATCCCAGCAAGTTACGAATTACAGATGGTGATAACACCCGCTTCTTTGACACCCCGGAGGCTGCGGCGGCTTGGCTGGATGGCCGCTAATCCTGGCAACATTTGTTCTTTGTTCCCGCCCTTTCTCCCCATGGAGTCCAGCTTTGCCCTTACAGATTGATTGTTTATCCTGCATCGCGGGATAGAATGTGTTTACTCCTGCATAAGGAGCTCCGATGGAGGCCACTGAATTGTCCACTTTTTGTTTGAGACGCACCCCCTGTCTACTTCCTCTCCCCGTTTCCCTCCAAGACTGGACTTCTCTCTCCAAAATTGGTGCAGACTCTACTAGGAGAGGCTGTACCCACCTGTGGCCCACCATCCGGGGGCCTCAGTGATCTGAAAGTTCTAAAGTTATGGGAAGAAACCCCGCAATGGTTTGTATGGGTAGATGGCCTAATGTTTTGGTCATAGACCTTGTTTTTTATGATGTTGGGGTAGGGTTTTATATGTTCTGTGGGGAAAGGGTTTTTTGCCTTAAAGCTAAGTTTACACTATGTGCTGTTCGAATACTGAAGAATATGTGTACTGAATTTGGGTTTGCTTACACCTACTGGTTGTCTGGGATCATCCTGTTTTTGTTTTCCCCTGACGTCCCGTGATGGCCTCCTCTGATACCGAGTCGTTAACTATATTGTCATGGAACGTCAGGGGACTCAACTCCAAATACAAGCGTTTGCTGTTATTTCAATATTTAAAATTACATAATCCCCATATAATCCTGCTGCAGGAAACACACCTAACTGGTAGTAAGGTTCTGGCTCTGAAAAAACCCTGGGTGCAACGGGCGCTGCATGCGACCTACTCCTCGTACTCTCGAGGAGTGTCGATACTGATTAGTAAGCGAGTGCCATGTATGATACATGAGGTTCACTTGGATCCCCAGGGGAAATTTGCTATGGTGGTGTTGAGCATCTATAATAAGAAATATGTTATTGTTAATGTGTATCTGCCTCCTCCGAGCCAGGTACAGGTTCTGTATACTTTATATGAGAGGTTGGCTCCGCATTGCCCGGCGTGTGTTCTGTTTATGGGTGATTTTAACGTCACATTGTCCCGTGACCTAGAAAGGCCCTCCCCTCAAGCGACTTTCAATCCTGATCTGGGTACGTGGGCCCTTGCAACAGACCTCCAGGAGGTGTGGAGGTGGCTTCACCCCCAGGATAGAGCATACTCCTGTTTTTCCTCCACATTCAGAACGTCCTCCCACATTGATCTGGCATTTGCAAGTGACCTCCTCCTGGCTAATGTCCAGGAGGCTAGCTACCTTCCCTCTGGTTTATCAGGATCACCACCCCCTCAAATTGATTATCAGGACCACCAAGACAAGGAGTAAAGCCCTTTGGAGGCTACAGCCCCATTGGATCAATAACGTAACAGTTCACGACAGAGTTGCTCCCTCCTTGCAGGACTACTGGGTGCACAATGCGGGGTCAGCCTCCCTGGAGATGACATGGGATGCTTCCAAAGCCTACGGTAGGGGACAGTATATTTCTGCCGTGGTGGCAGTCAGGGCGGAACTTGGGGACAGGGTATCTGCTTTGCAGAACAGAGTTGAGGAGGCTTTAGATCGGTACTCCGCCTCGGCGACGGTCCACAATTTCGAGCACCTTTTGTCGCTCAGGCGAGAACTGCATCTCCATGTCTCAAACACCACCAGGCTGGGTCTACAAGACAGCAGACAGAAATACTTTGAATTTGGAGATAAGAATAGCAAATTGCTAGCTATGCTGGCGCAGCAGGACAGGCCTGTAGCGGTTATACCTGAAATACTCACGGAGGACGGAGCACTGGTTACCTCACCGGAGGATATTTTATCTGCATTCACCAGGTTTTATACCTCTCTGTATGTCTCCTCACTCCCTCTGGGCTTTGACCCTGCACCAATGACCTCATTGTTAGATACGCTGGCATTGGGGTGGCTCTCTGATGCGGAGCGACAGCTCCTTGTTTCGGAGATCACGCCAGAGGTGGTCACGATGGCCATCGGGTCCTTCCCGGCAGGGAAGACTCCGGGGCCGGATGGGCTACCCATAGAGTATTATAGAGCCCACGTAGAACTAATTGCCCCCAGGTTGGCTCAGATGTATCGTGCATGTCTTCAACAGGGCTCCCTGCCCCCTTCTATGAGAGAGGCCCATATTGTTCTCATTCCAAAGCCTAATAAGGACACCAAACAGTGTGCCTCTTACAGGCTGATAGCACTCCTCAATTGTGATTTTAAAATATTGACCAAAATACTGGCCATTAGACTTAATAAAGTAATCAAATCTCTGATTGATTCTGATCAAACTGGCTTTATGCCAGGTCCACGGATATCAATATCCGTAGACTGTTTTCCAACATACATGCCCCCCATGATGATCAAGGCACTAGGACTATTGCCACCCTCGATATGGAAAAGGCATTTGATACAGTGGAATGGGTGTATCTGTGGGAGGTGCTTAGAAGAATGGGTTTCCCACTGCGGTTTATTGCCTGGATACGCACACTGTACACCGGCCCCCTGGCATGCATTAAATTGAATGGCTCCCTGTCTCCTTCGTTCCTCCTGCAGAGGGGCACCAGGCAGGGATGCCCCCTCTCCCCGGCCTTGTTTGCCCTGGCCATGGAACCTATTGCTGAGGCTCTCAGGAGTTCGGCTGAGGTCCGTGGTCTTCGGGTGGGCTGGCTGGAGGAGAAAGTGGCTCTCTATGCAGATGATCTTTTTTTGAACGAACCTGGTAAATCTTTGCTGGGCGCGCTCGGGATTATGGATACCTTTTCTGTCTTCACCGGGTTGAAGGTGAATTGGCATAAGTCTCAACTATTATTACTACTATCTATTATTATCTCAAGAGAGAGCAGGGACTTTGTTCGGCTCAATCTTGAACCTGTTCTGGTAGGGATCAAGTCCAAATTGAAGGCGTGGGGCAATCTCCCCCTCTCCCTCATAGGTCGCATCAACCTTCTAAAAATGAAGATTCTCCCCAAACTTACGTATATTTTTAGGAACTCACCGCAATGGCTGACTAAAGCCTTCTTTAACTACCTGAAGCAACTTTTCCTCTCCTTCATTTGGGGCCCCAAGTCCCCTAGATTCAGATACACCACTCTCACCAGGCCTGTGGGTAATGGGGGGTTGGCTCTTCCTGATTGCCTCAAATATTTCTTAGCTACTCAGCTCGTAACCTCCCACTGGTGGTTGCGGCTGGACCTGACCAATGCTGCAACGGTCCTGGAGGCAGCTATAGTGGGGGTCTCTGGAGGCCTTGAGGGGGTTGATATTCAGGGGGCTAAAAACTCCTCACTGCCTCACCCCTTCTATGCGTACCACTATCAGGGCGTGGAGGGTGGGGGAGGCGCTGAGGGCATCCCTGCTGAACTCCTGGTCTCCCCACACCCCCTTGTGGCTGAATCCTAACCTCCCGCAGTTCAATACCATCCCGGATCCGCAGGCCTGGGCCAAATGTAAAATACTGACTCTTGAACATGTCATCACTAACGGGGAACTTACTCCCTTTCATATACTACGCACTAAATTTAATGTGCCAGCGTGGGCCCATTTTCGATATCTCCAAATAGCTCATGCATATCGATGTCAATTTCTAGGTCAACCGGTTGTGTTAGAATACTCTGAGCTTGAATCCATCCTTCGGGTAAAAGACCTGGAGAAACCCATGTCTCAGATTTATGGGTCCCTGCTGGTTGCTGCCGTCCCCAAGCTGTCCTCCCTCTGCAGGAAATGGGTGGGGGACATACCGGAGTTAGATGACGACGACTGGAGGGAGGTTTGGGACTTTCCATTCTCCCCTTTGGTATCAGCCAGGGACAAACTGTCCAATACAAAATTGTTCACAGGGCCCACTATACGCCCCACAGATTGCATCAGATGTCGCCGATGCATTCCTCGGCGTGCTGGCGATGCTCCTATCAGCCAGGAGACTTCATTCACATTTTCTGGACTTGTCCTGCGATTGAAGGTTACTGGAAAGAGGTTCTCCTGGTGATAGGCAAGACTACTAAGATTAGTATCCCTTATGACCCTAAATATTACCTGCTGGGGCTAGTGGAGCAGATGTCGATCCTCAGAGCTAGGAAAACACTTATATCCTTGTTATTGTATTATGCACGAAAGGCCATCACCATGACCTGGAAGCAATCGTCTCCCCCCTCTATCAAATTCTGGAAAAACCTGGTGAATGCTAGTTTACCCCTCTATAAGGCCACCTACTCGAGCAGGGGTTGCCCGCAAAAATTTGAGAAGGTGTGGACCTGCTGGTTGGATGATAACACTACGGCAACTGATGTAGTGTTTAATCCATAATTCTTCATTAAGGTCATAGTGGGACGATAGGTTGACCCAAATGTTACTATGATATTCTATCCTGTATGTATAACACTTAGCAAAAAACCTCCTGTAATACCCTCTCCCGACATTGGGGTATAGCTAGTTAAGGTTGTATTTGTTTTCAGTTGCCCTGCTGCGGCCTGTTGCTGCATCAGGAACAGATTGTATGTTATGAGAATGTGCCCTTATGTGGCCGGTTGCCGCATTTGGAGGATTTCCCCTGCATGGGTAATGTTTGGCCCCTGCGTGGGCAATTTGTATACCTATGAAAACTCAATAAAAAAAGATTTAAAAAAAAAAAAAAAAGTGCTAGGAACTGCTGTTTCGTTCCTCTTTAACCCCTTCCCGACCAGCCGCCGCCGAAGCCGATGCGAGTGCCGGCGGGCGTGATGACCGATGGGCACCCATGATCGCTCATGAGAGAGCAAGAACCGGGATCTGTGTGTAAACACACAGATCCCGGGTTCTCTCAGGGCAGAGGAGAGAGATTGTGTATTCATACCAAGTATGAACTCCGATCTATATCCTCCCCTAGTAAATCCCATCCCCCAATTAGAACACACACTAGGGAACACAGTTAACCCCTTGTCCGCTGCAATATCGCAGTAAAATCACAGATCACCGCCATTACTAGTAAATAATATATAAATAAAAATGCCATAAATCTATTCGCTATTTTGTAGACACTATAATTTTTGCATAACCAATCTATATGTGGATATCAGCCTAAACTGAGGAAAACGTTTTTTCTTTTAATTCGGATATTTATCATAGCAAAAAGTAAAAAATTGTGTTTTTTTTCGAAATTGTCACTCTTTTATAGCGCAAAAAATAAAAAATCGCAGAGGTGATCAAATACCACCAAAAGAAAGCTCAATTTGTGGGAAAAAAATATGTAAATTTTGTTTGGGTACAGCATCGCACGACCGCGCAATTGTCAGTTGAAGTGACGCAGTGCCGTATTAAAAAAAAAAAATTCCTGTCATTGAGCAAGCACATCTTCCGGGGCTGAAGTGGTTAAACTTGATGAAAAATGTGGACACAAATTGCTCTCATTGTTCACATATACAAAAGTCCTATTTGTATTTAACTTTACAAATAAGCTGTATGGGCATTGGCACAGTGCCCAGATAGTTAATCATTTCTGCATTATACAAAACTGTTTTGTCAGCAAAGAAGATGTACTTTGGAAATACCCCACTTAGTGTGCATATGCTGAAGCGTGTTTTTATGAGTGATTTAGTGTTAATGAAAGTTGCTTTTATTGACACAAAAAAGGTTCTTTATGCAAAGCCACTTGTTTAAAGGTAAGTGTTTTGGGTTCTATTTACCTCTGCTTTCTCAGTTTATATGATTTTAAGATAGATAAATACACTGTGTATGTATGTATGCATATCTATATATATATATATATATATATATATATATATATATATAAAAATAAATTAAACTGAGATAGTTGTCAAGTATGAGGCAGCTGCTTTGGGCCCTACGACAATGATGGTGCCCAGGGCAGCTGCCCCTTTTGTCCTGCCTTAAAGGTGGCTCTGGTGCAAGCTCCTTTGATTCATTGATTGCAAGCTATAGATACACTATATTACCATTGGGACACCTGCCTTTTCACACAGACATAAACTTTAATGGCATCCCAGTCTTAGTCCATAGGGGTGCACTGGTGGCATTAACCAAGGAACAGCATAGATCTAAGGCCATTAGACAGCTTAATGACACTGTCACCTACCGCCCCCTGTCTAATAATCCTACTTTGGCCCTTCATAAAAATCTCCAGACGTGTAAAGAAATGGGAGTCTTATCCCCCAAAATTATTGAGTACCTTTATGTGGAGAAACCGGTGGTGCCAGTCTTTCATCACTTCCCCAAAATACACAAATCGGACTGCCCCATCCAGGGTCGCCTGGCATTGGTTCCTTGCTGGAACGTTTGGGGTAGTGGGTGGACCAGCATCTACAATCCCTGGTCCTTAGACTACCTGGGTACATTAGTGATGCCCGCACAGTTCTGTCCCACATCAGTTTGGTCAAATGGACATCCATATATATATATATATATATATATATATATATATATATATATACACACACATATATATATATATATATATATATATATATATATATATATATATATATATATATATGGGTACATTCGATGTAAAGGCACTTTACTCTTCGATTCCCCATGGCATTGGATTGCACGCCATTAGGTATCACCTTTAATGATAGTTTCTATTCTCAAGAACTTCAGGAGTTTATCATGAGTTTTGAGTTTCTTTTGACACACATTTTTCATTTGATGGAACCTACTATTTCCAGTGCTGTGGGGCATCAATGGGCACTAGATTCTCTCCATCAAGGCAAACTTGTATATGGGCTGAAGGAGTCTTTTTTGTTCTCTATGGACAATTCTTTCACCAGTCAAATTATTTGGTATGGTCACTACATTGATGACCTTCTGATGGTGTGGGGTGGGGACATTTCTGACTTGCATCATTTTGTAGAGTATCTTAATGACAACCAGTTAAACTTGCATTTTTCTATAGAATATAACTTGAGCATTAACTTCCTTGACATTACCTCACTTAGGGATCCAGCAACAGGTAATATTTTTACTAGCACCTATAGGAAGACAAACTCTTTTTTGCAGCCAGTTGTCACCTATCCCACATGGGGTATTTATCTGCGCCAAAGGGAACTGCTCTACTGAGTTTGCTCTTCAAAAGGAATGTCAGGTTGTTTGCAGGAAAGGGGCTACAATAGCGCCATTATCCAGCAAGGTCAAGCTAGAGCTATAATGAGAAATAGAAATGTCGTTTAATAGTTCCTCCTTAAGTCCAGAAGTCGGAAAAAATACTCTAAGATGACAAGAAACAGCAAGGGTTTCACCTTATATTTGAAGGAATATCATCAAATAACTAAGACAGACAAAACTTTACTTGAAATATTAGAAATGGGTTGCCGCTTCTCAAGTCATTGAGTGCTAACTCTAGGCAATTTGTTATCACCAAGCCTTTTTTCCTCATCCAAAAAATGCCAATCCACCTGGCCGTCATGTAGGGGGAGCCATCAGTGTAACAAAGACCTGCAGGCACGGTCACCTTAATATGTCAGGCAAGACTTTATCCTCGATAGCTACAGGATTAGAATTTGCCATAAAACAATATATAAATTGCGGCACAAATTAGTAGTCTAGCCAATTACCTGTATTAGGTTCTCTTAACCCTTTCATGACCAAGCCTATTTTTGGCATTTGGTGTTTACAAGTTAAAATCCATATTTTTTGCTAGAAAAATACTTGGAACCCTTAAACATATATATTTTTTTTAGCAGAGACTCTAGAGAATAAAACGGCGATTGTTGCAATATTTTAGGTCACACGGTATTTGCACAGTGGTGTTTTAAACGCAACTTTTTGGGAAAAAGTTAGTTTTTATTTTAAAATAATAAATTGTTTTAAAAATTAAAAAAAAAAACACTTTTATTGCTGACACAAGGAATGTAAACATCCCTTGTGACAGTAATAGGTGATGACACGTACTCTTTATGGAGGGTTCCCTCCTTTACACTTCAATGTATTCAGATCACCGAAAACGGCGATTCTGAATAGTGTATATTTTTTTAAAACCGGCACCATTGGCAGCCAAGTAAACGAGAAGTGACGTCATGACGTCGCTTCCGTGTTTACTATTAGGAGACTGGAATGAAGCCGCTTAATGTTTCATTCCAGTCCCTGCCCAGCAACCAGAAGCGGTGGATCGTGAATCGGTGCTCCCGATTGAGCGGGAGCACCGCATCGGTTGTTATGGCTGGATAGCCAATCACCCGCTGTAAAAAACGGTACCGAGATGATGCCTGCAGGTGCGGGCATCATCCCAGTATAGCTCCCGGAAGCCGAGTACACACATCTGCATATGCTCAGCGGCAAGGGGTTTAAAATCCAAATATGGAACAATACTGTAATACAAATAATACAAATGTCAAGCACATCTCTAATGTGACACATCACTTTAGAGATTATCATCAGGGTGATCATTCCTCATTTAGATTAATGGGGATAGAGAGACTTTTACACTTGCCTAGTGGAGGAGATAGAGAGAGGAGGCTTTTGGGAAGAGAGGCCTGGTGGATTTTTAAATAAAGACTAGATCCCCTCAGGGGTTAAACTTGAGATGGGATCTGGACCTGCATGTACATTAAGTTGCCTCTCTTCCCAGTTTCCTCCTCTCTGCACATAATATCGGTATGTTTCTGTCTAGCATCTCCTTACCTCTCCCTTTAACACACAACCATCTAATCACACTACCGTTATTAATCATTATTTTTACTTCTATTTATATGTTTTTGCACACTATCTATCAATGTGGTCTGTTTGTGAAGTATGGTTGCATCTACATTGCATAGGCGGTTCCAGTTTTTTGCAATTATATCTATTAGTCAATCCAATTAGTAGGTGGAGCTTTTGTTATCTTAGCCAGTATATAATTTCAAAGTTTCAGGTCTTACCGTAGTTATGATTAAAGCCGTGCAGGCTGGAACGCGTCAACTAACTGCATTTGCGTACTGTACACTGTGGTTTCCTAAATAAAAGCAAGCTTTTAGTGCAGAAACAGTTGCGTGGATCATCTTCATGGACCATTATGAGCTATACACACAAAAGGATTTTCTGACAACAAATGTTGGATGTGAGCTTGTTGTCGGATAGTCCGACCATGTGTAGGCTCCATAGAACATTTGTTGTCGGAATTTCCATCAACAAATATTTGAAAGCAGGTTCTCAAATTTTCCAACAACAAAACTTGGTGTCGGAAATGCCGAGAGTGTGTACACAATTCCGATGCACAAAATTCCACGCATGCTCGGAATCAAGCAGACAAGCCGCACTGGCTATTGAACTTAATTTTTCTCGGCTCGTCGTGCATGTTGTACATCACCATGTTCTTGACGTTTGGAATTTATGACAACATTTGTGTGACCATGTGTATGCAAGACAAGTTTGAGCCAACATCCTTCATAAAATAAACCACGGTTTTGTTGTCAGGAAATCCTATCATGTGTACACAGCATTACTTTCAGATGGGCAACTGCAGATCAAGCACCTATAAGCTCTGCTGATGGTGGATTATATGGGTAGCAGCAATGAAATCTTTGTTTGCATATGTGATTGGCTACAACTAATCACATGGTGCAAGGTGCTGTGATTGGCTCAGGTACCATGTAATAGCTGTGAGCCAATCACATCATAGGCAACTCAGTACTTCGTGCTCATAAATCTGTTGAAGGCACATGACATACAGGTACATGATTGTGCCTGCGTGTGCCGATCTGCCACAGTATATATATATGCTGTGGAAGGTCGGCAAGTAGTTATCAAGCACTTCCGGACCACCTGCCATTGTTATATGTCGTACATTGATGTTAAATACTGTTGCTGTGGCAGCAGAACGCTGCCATAACCCCTGTGTTTCAAAAAACTGTGAGCAGTCCGCTTTCAGATAAAAGTGGTCTCTGCGGTGGATTTCCGCAAAATCACTTTTATCAGCAGCGGGAGAGGTGCCCAACCCCTCCCACTGCGTTCCAGTCATCTCCGCCACCCTGCTTGGAGACAATCCGATGCTGTCCCCTCAGAGTCATGAAGTTGAGTGAGGGAATGATGACCCCCCACTCGACTCCAAACCATTGGATGATGGAAACAACGTCAAACGTCACTTCTGCCCAATGGTCTTACAGGAAAAAAAATATTTCGGCCATTCTCAGCCGTTCTCGGCGGCTTTAGGAAAGCGTGGCCGAAAATGGGCGAGAACGGCCGAAGATAGCCGAAAATACCCGGAAGCCGCAGGGAGCGGCCGAGAACTACCGAGCGCCACCGAGATACACAGGACATCCGCTCTGTATCTCAGCGGCGCCATTTTTAAAATGACTGCCAAGGCTACAATAGAAGGCTGCAAATGACTGACAAGGCTGCAAATGACTGGCAATGCAAGGCTGCAAATGACTGACAAGGCTGCAAATGACTGGCAAGGCTGCAATGGAAGGCTGCAAATGACTGGCAAGGCTGCAAATGACTGGCAAGGCTGCAATGGAAGGCTGCAAATGACTGATAAGGCTGCAATTGACACTGACAAGGCTGCATTGATGGGCATTTAAATTTAAGTTTTTTCCTTAAACTTCCCTCCTAAAAGATTTTTTCTTTTAAATTCCCTCCTAAACTTGGGGTGTGTGTTATACACCGGCACGTGTTATACACCGATAAATATGGTAAGTGTAAATATGAGATTTTTTTAAAGGGACAGTGTAAAAATAAAAAAAGTAAAATTAATAATAATAAAAAGAAAAATGATCCGCCATGCTCACGCACAGAAGCGACTGCATATGTAAACAGTGTTCAAACCACACATGCGAGATATTGCCACAATCGCTGGAACGAGAGCAATAGTTCTAGTCCTTTTCTGTAACTCAAAACTGGTAACTTTTTAACCACTTAAGCCCCTGACCAATTTGCAGCCAAAGGACCAAGCCCCATTTCGCGATTCGGCACTGCGTCGCTTTAACTGACAATTGCGCGGTCGCGCGACGTGGTTCCCAAACAAAATTGGCGTCCTTTTTTTTCCCCACAAATAGAGCTTTCTTTTGGTGGTATTTGATCACCTCTGCGGGTTTTATTTTTTGCGCTATTAACAAAAATAGAGTGACAATTTTGAAAAAAATGCAATATTTTTTACTTTTTGCTATAATAAATATCCCCAAAAAATATATAAAAAAACATTTTTTTTCCTCAGTTTAGGCCGATACGTATTCTTCTACATATTTTTGGTAAAAAAAAATTGCAATTAGCGATTATTGATTGGTTTGCGCAAAAGTTATAGCGTTTACAAAATAGGGGATAGTTTTATAGCATTTTTTTTAATAGTAATGGCGGCTATCAGCGATTTTTATTGTGACTGCCACATTATGGCAGACACATCAGAGATTTTTGACACATTTTTGGACCATTGTCATTTATACAGCAATCAGTGCTATTTAAATGTACTGATTCCTGTGTAAATGACACTGGCAGTGAAGGAGTTAACCACTAGGGGGCGAGAAGGGGTTATGTATGACGTTGTGTGTTTTTTTTTATTGTAGGATGGCATGGCCTGGCATGTGACGTCACTGATCATCTTTCCCTACAACAGGGAACAGACGATCGGTGACAGCCACAGTAGGAAACACGGGGAGAGGTTTGTTTACATAGACCTCTCCTTGTTCTTCAGCTCTGTAACCTGATCGCGGGACACCAGTGGCAATCGAGTCCGCTGGTCCCACAACCTTGGTCACGGAGCCGAGGACCGGGTCAGGAGCACACCGGTGGTGGCGCGCTCCCGACCCGTGGCTGGGCACTTAAAGAGCAACGTACCAGTATGTGCTTGTGCCCAGCCCTGCCATTTTGCCAACGTATATGTGCAGGAGGTGGTCCTTAAGTGGTTAAACTTCGCCTATGGAGATTTTTAAGTGTCAAAGTTTGTCGCCATTCCACGAGTGGGCGCAATTTTGAAGGAAGCATGACATGTTGGGCATCAATTTACTTGGCGTAGCATTATCTTTCACAATATGAAAAAAAAATTGGACTAACTTTACTGTTTTCTTATTTTTTTTATTCAAAAAATTGAATTACAGGTTGAAAAAAAAAAAAAAAAAAAGACACGTTCATCTAGTTGAACCAATAGAAAATAAATAAATAGAAAACCTCTGTACGCACAATCTTAAATCCACAGTTGATTCATAGGAAGGCAAAAACTTTTATAAAGCATGGTCCAATTTGCTCCAGCTGAGGAAAAATATCTACCTTTCTGATACACCAGAAGGCATACAGATATTCCCAGGATCAGCCATCTCTGATTTATTCCACTGACCCCGATATCTGGTATTGTTGACCCCTCAGGCCCCCAACCCAACATATAGCACATGAGGAAAGCACACGTCAAACTCTAAGCATAAATAAAAAAACAATCTAATTGAAGCTTAGGCAGAATAGCACAAACCATGCTGCTTGGCAACTTGTATTTCCCTATCATTTCAAAACAAGTGTTGCCATGGTTACTAATCAACTAGCAGTTAGCAAGGCAACAGAAGAATGTTGAGAGTTCTTGAATTAACTACCTGTAAATATAAGGAATTAGTCATGACTGTTCATAGACAAGAAGAATCTGTGTACTCAAACTTTGATGATAATTATATACAGATAGTTACATTGTTAGATTGAAAAAGAGAAGCAAGTCCATCTAGTTCAACCAATAGAGAAAAAAGAGCAAACAAAAAGAAAATCTCCATAAACTCAATCCTATACCTGTCTATACGAAGTCACTTTAGGCGCAGGGGGTCTGTATAACCCAACTTACCATAGAGATGTCAGGAAACTCCTTTTTCAGCTTCTCAGGCCCCTTTTATGTGTAAGTCACCCTATGTATATTAAGGGCACAGGGTCACCAAGAAGCCCAATCTGGTCTGCCCTAACCAGACTAACAGTACAACCACACTGGACTCAGCATTCCCCTGCTATCCTGGGTCTTGTATGTGTGGTTTGTGTTAAAAGTGAGAGAGGCTCCTTCACTTGGGACAATAATATTTATCAACAATATTCCTTCAGAAATCTATAAAGATAAATTAAGATAAATTAATTCCACCTTTTCAGAATGCTGGAATATTGTAGCAGTTTGTCTCAAACTGTTGCCAGATAGTTTGAGGTGGGGTGGGGTTTGTTATGCATTTTTCTGCTGCGCATGTCTCTCCCATAGGTAATTGCTAATTGGGCCACCTATTGTTTTTGACAGTCTGTGAGTTTATACTTATGAGAATGTGTATTGTACAGTTACTGATTGAATTATTTGTTGAAAAGCTTGAATATACCTGTGTCTCATGTTACTGGATGTACAGTTAACCCCATCCTGTGTCATTATGCAAAAAAGGGGGGATTGTTCCAGAGTGTATATCTCTATATGCCCATGATTCCATAAACAGTTTTATGTTTTGCACCAGCCTATACTGGTGTCCCAACAAGTGACTGGGTGAGCTAAGGGATCTTGGATTATTCTGGTACCGAGCAAGGGAAGCTTATACGATGGATATACTCTTGAGTAAGGATGAGCTCAGGTGTGTTTGCATGGACCATGTGCAGAGCCTGCCAGGAATTCAGCGCAGCGCTGCGCTAATCACAGGCAGTGAGACATTGCCCCATGTGCAGCTGCAGAGATCAGGCAATGTCTCACTGCCTGTGATTAGCACAGCGCTGCGCCGATTTCCTGGCGGGCTCTGCACGTGGTCCATGCAAACACGCCTGAGCTCATCCCTACTCTTGAGTACCGAGGTCCATCACAATACCTACAATTGATCCAGAAATTACAAAAATAAAACAAGCATGATCCAATTCGCTCCAGCAAGGGAAAAAAATCCCTTTTAATGGCCCAGAAGGCAATCTGGAAAACAATCTCTGGTGTTATCTATGAATTTTAGTATCCAGTTATATATAAAACATTTAGGAATGCACCTTTTTTTCAAAACAATCTACTGAATTGGCCAGATCTAGTTCTTTAGGGAGTTGATTCCACATTTCCACAGCAAGTATTTCTGTATGTGAAGGTTAAGTCTCTTTTCCTCCAGATGTAGAGTTCCCCCTTGTCCTCTGTATTGACCTGAACTTGAAGAACTCTACACCAAGTTATTATTATTATACAGGATTTATATATAGTGCCAACAGTTTACACAGTGCTTTACAACATGAGGGCAGACCAGACAGTTACAATACAGTTCAATACCGGAGGAATCAGAAGGCCCTGCTTGTTGGAGCTTACAGTCTAGGAGGGAGGGTCAAGTGATACAAAAAGGTAATAGCTGTGGGGGAGGAGCTGATGAAGATAATTGAGGTACAGTTAAGTGAAGGCAGGATAGGCTTCTCTGAAGAGATGTGCTACAGGGATCATCTAAAAACAGAGTAGGAGATAATCTGACAGATTGGGGTAGGGAGTTCCATATCATGGGAGAGGCTTGGGAAAGGTCCTGTAGGCGAGAATGAGAGGAGGTGACTAGGAAGCCAAAAAACAAAAGAGCTTGGGAAGACAAAGAGAATGATTAGGTTGGTATTTTAAGACTAGCTTAGTGATGTAGCTGGGAGCAGAGTTGTGGATGGCTTTAGAAGTTGTTGTTAGTATTTTGAACCTAATTGGATTGGAGGGATTGACCCAGAAGAGTAGCAGACACCGAGCGGTAGGGAAGGTTGATTGGTCTGACAGCAGCATTCATAATGGACTGAAAGGGGGGGGGGGGGTAGCCTCTGTAAAGGTAAGTCAATGAGAAGGAAGTTGCAGTAGTCTAAGCAAAGATGGAGTGAATTACTAAGGAGCTTAGTGGTGTCGTTGGTTAGAAAGGGACATATAGGGGATGTTGGGGAGGTATGGGTGGCAGGATTTGGACAATGATTGGACTTGGGGCTGAAAGGATAGTTCAAAGTCCAGGATCACACCTAGAACCTTGGCATGTGGGGGATTGGCTGATCGTTGTGCCAGTGATCGACAAAGATCAGGGGAAAGGGCACGTGGGGGAGGAAAAATTAAGATTGGGGATAAGACAGTATTATCCCCATCATGGACTAGTGCTCTCCCATTTTCCTTTGTATACACAGAGCTGAAGAAGGTATTTAATACATTTGCATTCTTTTTGCCCCCACTCACCAACTCAAAATGATCTTGTAAAGTTAAATGTAAGCATTCTCAGACGTGACCATTTAATCAATTCTTTTTTATAAAAGAAAAAAAAAAATCCCAGAATACAAAGAATATATATCATGAAAAATGCTTGTCAAAATGAAATCACATATTGTCATGGGTAGACCTGAACTTTTTACTCCTTATATATTTAAAGAATGTTTGGGGTTTGTCCCACGCTCTTTTGCAGCCTGTGGTTTGTTTTACATTTTTGCAGCCATACTTATGAAGAAATTATATTTCACCCTCAATTAAACTTAAGTTTCCTTATCTGCTACTGACAATTCAGGACTGTAAGAGGCACCTTAATTAAATTGGACATTGTTGCCCAACATCATGAGCCAACACGCCATCATCCAACTTCCAAAAGCGCCTAACCGTGTCAAATAACAGAGTTATACAGACGGCATATATGCCTTTTTAACCACTTGCCGACAAGCCGCCGCCATTATACAGCGGCAGGTCGGCACGACCCCGCAAACCGTCATAGCTGTACATCGGGATAGCAGGCACGCGCTGCACTGTGGGGGTGCCGATGCGCATGACCAGCGGTTGCGATGACCGCTGGGCGGGCACGAGAGCCAGAACAGGAACGTGTGTGTGTAAACATACAATTTTCTGTTCTGTGAGGAGAGGCAGATGGTGAGTTCCTACTAGCTTGGAACAGCGATCTGTCATCTTCTCTAGTCAGTCCCACCCCCCTACAGTTAGAACACACACTAAGGAACACAGTTAGCCCCTTGATCACCCCCTAGTGTTAATACAAAGGAATGCGTTGGCATGGACTACTCCATATAAAATACCATGCAACACCTGTGGTGGTTATCCTTGATACCCAGTAATTGGAAGCAGGTAGAGAAAAATACAATAATGTTTATTAAGAAAATAGATAAAAAGATTTAATTTAGAACCAAAGGTTGCGGTAACATGATTACATAAACAGTTTGAGTTTGTACAAGAATCTACACCCCATCTGGTAGGAGTGAGGGAACTGATGCAAATGCAGACGATATCCTCTACTAGTTTTGCAGCAAGGTCGCTTCTTCAGGAGGTATCTAAACGCATCTAGAAATTGATACAGTCTCGTAGTTACAAATTTAATGAACAATTTGGTGCAACGTATTAACAATGCTAACAGAGGACACTGGGTAACTGGAGTAAATTACATAATGACAGCGCAAATTACCACCAAGATCCCCAGTGGGAGCCAACAAAAGAGGGGCACGGGTGGCACCTCAAAAGGGGTGTCACACCCCGGGGCAGACATATTCATAGTTAAACAGTCCAGGAATGAAAACCAGAGCATAGTGAAAAAATAATAAATAATTGAAAATAAAGTAAAAGGGAAAAAAGGGGGAAAGGAACAAAGGAGGGGAGGAAGGGGAGGAGGAAGGGGGGAGGAAGGGGGGAGGAAGGGGGGAGGGGAGATGAGAGGAAATTAAAGATGAAGGGGGAAAAAGAAATGAGGGGAGGAGGAGGGGGAAGAGGAATGAGGCAAAGGACAGGAAGAAGAGGGGATATAAAAGGAAAAGGGGGAGAGGAGAAAAACAAGAACAACAAGAGGGGGAGAGGAAAAAATACATAGACAAGGGAAAGGAAGGACAAACAAGAAGGGAAAAAAAGGGGGGGGGGGAATAGAAAAACGTAAGTAGAGAGAAATAAAAAGGAAAAAGGAGAGGAGGAATGAAAGGGGAAAAGGGAATGAGAGGAGAGGAAGCAACAGAATTGGGGGGGAGGAGAGGAAAGGAAAGAGGGGACACAACAGAGACACGATCAGAAGCTTGGAAAAAAAGGGGAACCATAGTGAGGTATAATAGCAGGGAGAGGACAATTAAAGAAAGGATGACCCGAGCAAGTATGAAGACGACCTCAAAAATAGAAAAAGGAGTATACCCACCCTTGTAGTAATTTGTAGAAGTGCATAAAAGGACACCCGGGAAGAGGAGCGCACACAACTAGTTGGAATAATAATTAAAATACCCTTTCATTAGTGCCCATAGACAGGACCAGGAGGATTATGGAGCGAGGTTCATCTAGATGGTAAACCCTGCAGTGGTCACATGAACAATGCAGTCAATTTTAGTAAGGATCCCGTGACCCTAAATAGGTTCACTAAACGGTCTCCCATAAAGTGCTCCAATATGTCACCAGTAGTCCGTGGGGGGCTTACCTTAGTAGACTGCGTCGTTTACAATTTCCGGGTGTATGCTATCTCTCAGATAAGGCGGCCAAGGGGACACCTTATAAGCCTCCAACCCGGCGACAATCATCAGAAGTCGGCAAGTGCCGAATGATGATGTCGCCCGGTCCGCTGCTCCCAGTGCGCATGCACAGTACATGCACGTCCATCCCGCTGGAGAGGCGTGCGTCCGCCCCTAGGAGACTTAACGCCTTATGCCCCAAGACTGCCCAAAAAGGAACGCCGGTGGCAGACTGCGCTGAACAGATAATAGTTAACAACAAAAATGATCAGAATAGATTATGACATAAATTATTGTTGATCTAGCTACAAGCACCCCATTGAACAGAGACAGATAAATCACTGTAGCTCATATCCATGGGGGCCGCTCGATCAGCTCAGATAAATAGGGATAGTAATGTTTATGTGCATTTATTGTAAAGAAATCTCACCATACATGATCAAAATTGAATCTGCAAAAACAAAAATAAATACAAACACCGATTTTAATCAAACGCAAAAGTTAATTCAATCCAGTGGCAAAGTTAGGGGATCAGGCTCAGAGGATTTTATTCTAGCAAGTGATGTTAATAAAGTGGAGACCATGAAAGCCTTGAGATAAAGGGAAAAAGCAGAGGCTTATTTAAGAAAATGTTTATATGTCTGTGCTTCATTGAGTCTGGGGGAGGGGCGAGGGCATCAAGTCGTCCGATACACAGTTTCACGTCTCAGGATCTCGCGATCCCAATCACCTCCACGAGGATTCTCGGCAACAACTTCAAATATGAAAAAATTAACATATTCAGGTTGGTAGCAATGGTGAATGCCAATGTGGTGACCTACCGAGGTAAGTTTACAACTGGATGAATAATATAGGTGGTCACCCATCCTCTGGTGCCCCAATTGGCATGGTGGGAAGGGGGTGAAAATTTCTCCATTTGGAAGGATGAAGGCAGTTCCCTCTAAGATCCAAGGGCATTTAGGGCAGTCCCCACAACAAAAGGTACCTCGAGGGCCCGCACGCAAATGTGGGTCAGTCCTATAATGGCTGCTGGTGAGCTTATCTCCTAAAGTGGTGGCTCTTCTAAAGACCAATTCTGGGGTTGATCTCACATATTTACTAAAAATATGATGGTCTGTTGGGAGATGCCAATGATTTGAGAGTACATTTCGAAGTATATTGTGGTGGGTGGAAAATGTAGTAATTATTTTTACCTTAGCAGGATGGTCTTGTCGAGGGGGGCCATATAGTAAAGACTGTCGCGTACGGGCACAAGCTTTGTTGAATGTCTTTTTGAGGTTGATATGTGTGTATATCCCCGAGTAAGGAGGCATTTGCGCAAAGCTGCTGCCTGAGTAAGAAAATCTCGATCTTCAGTGCAGTTGCGCCTAAGTCTAAGACATTGGGCGTAAGGGATGCTACGTACTAAAGAACAGGGGTGTGAGCTTGAGGCATGCAACAGGGTGTTGCCCGCAGTAGGTTTACGATAAAAGTTTGTGACCAGACCACCCAAGCTATTTTTGCTAACATTAAGATCTAAAAAGGAAATACAATTGAGATCATAGGAAAATGTAAACCTCAATTTAAATTGATTAACATTGAGGCGTTTGATGAACTCGGTAAGAGTTTGAACTGTGCCTGTCCATATAATGATCAAATCATCTATAAATCTGTACCAGCAAATTACATGATTTATAAAGGAGTTTAATGTTTCATCTCCAAAGATCGAACGCTCCCAGCCTCCTAAAAATAAATTGGCATAAGAAGGTTCACACAACGTGCCCATTGCTACTCCCTGGATTTGTAAGTAGAGCTGGTCTATAAATGTAAAGTAGTGTTTAGTAAGAATAAACTCCAGAAGTTGTAATATGAATTGATTCAAAAGCCAGGTATTGTGGTCTTGTTCCATGAGGAAGGTATCAGCCATCCGGACGCCCTGGACGCGGGGGACGCTCGAGTATAAAGCCTCGACATCAATAGCCACCAAGAGGGCGTCTGGAGGGATCTGGACCCCCTCAATATGGCGGAACAGGTCTGTAGTGTCCTTAATATAAGAGGGCAAACTGAGTACATGGGGATCAAAAAAGTATCAACCAGTTTACATTTGCATCAGTTCCCTCACTCCTACCAGATGGTGTGTAGATTCTTGTACAAACTCAAACTGTTTATGTAATCATGTTACGGCAACCTTTGATTGATTGTAAATGAAAAATCTTTTTATCTATTTTCTTAATAAACGTTATTATATTTTTATCTACCTGCTTCCAATTACTGGGCATCGAGATAGTCCTATAACCACCACAAGTGTTGCATGGTATTTTATATGGAGTAGTCCATGCTAACCCATTCCTTTGCATTAACATAATCAGGATGATGATACCAACCCCTACCCTCATTTTTACCATTATCTGACATTACACTTTACATACCCCTAGTGTTAACACCTGCCCTGTCAGTGACATTTACACAGTAATCAGTGCATTTTTATAGCACTGATCACTGTATAGTAGCCAATGGTCCCAAAAAATGTGTCAAAAGTGTCCGTTCTGTCCTCCATAATATTGCAGTTCCGATACAAAATCGCAGATCATCGCCATTACTAGTAAAAAAAAAATTATAATAATAAAAATGCCAATCAATATACGCTTATTGTGATTTTTATTAACAAAAACATGTAGAAGAATACATATTGGCCTAAACTGAGGAAACATTTTGCTTTTTTTAAAAGAAATTGGGGATATTTATTATAGCAAAAAGTACAAAATATTGTGTTTTTTTCAAAATTGCCACTTTTTTTGTTTATAGCGAAAAAAAAAAAAAAATAAAGCAGAGATGATCAAATACCACCAAAAGAAAGCTCTATTTGTGGGAAAAAAAGGATGCCAATATTGTTTGGGTACAACGTCGCACAACTGCGTGATCATCAGTTAAAGCGACGCAGTGTCGTATCACAAACAATGGCCTGGTCATTAAGGGGGTAAATCCTTCTGGGGCTGAAGTGGTTAAGATTTCAATATTTTTGTGAACCACAGAGGTTCATCATTCTTTGAAGTGTGAACTAGGGGAGTCTGCATGCAAATTATTTCTGCCTACAAATATCCACCCATCCAGACTAACATGCACCCATTAAGGTATTTTTATATTTGTATAACTCCTCCGAAGAGTCAAACTATTGCTTGTACCAAGGCTGAGGGCCCATAATAGGATCAGGGTACTGTGATGTTTTTGGCACGCTATGTACAGCACCCTGTTTGCCCCTCCTCCCAGCCATGTTCTGCCCACCTTGTAAAAAAAAGCACAGGAACCCAGTGATAACATCACTCAGTCTAAAAGAGTGTATTTAAAATGGAAAAGTTTATTTAAATGTTTAATTATCATGTTGAGGAGGAAAAAAAGGGGGAACCAGGCAAGGCAATATATAAGCAGTTTAAACTTTAGCTTTACATTTTGGAAAACTGTGAATATTATTTAAAGATTCATTACATAGTTATAATGCTAGGATAAAAAAAACACACATCGATTAAGTTCAACCAAAAAAAAAAAAAAAAAAGAATAAATAAATAGAAAACCTCCATAAACAGAATCCTATACCCACAGTTGATCCTAAGACAAAAAAAATCCCCCTAAAGCATGATCTGATTTGCTCCAATAGCAGAATAAATATAACTGTAATCTAAGGCAATCAGGTATTTTTGGATCCTTAAAGTCTGAGTTTAGCAAAAAAAAAAAAATCAGCATAAAGAACATTACCGTATTTATCGGCATATAACACGCACTTTTTCCCCCCTAAAAATCAGGGGGAAATTGTGGGTGCGTGTTATACGCCGATCCCCCGTCCGATTGTAAGCCTCTCCAGCCATTCTCGTGGCTTTCGGCTGCTGTCGGAGGCTTTCAGCCATTCTCGGAGGCTTTCAGCCATTCTCGGAGGCTTTCGCCCGTTCTCTGAGGTTTTCGCCCGCTTTCGGCCAGCCGCCGAGAATGGCCAAAAGGCGACGAGAGCAGCCGGAATCCGTCAAGAACTATCGAGAGCCGCCGAGATACACAGGACATCCAGATCTGTATATTGGTGGTGCCATTTTTAAATTCTGCAGGTGGGACTGGGACAAGGCTGCAGGTGGAATTGGGACAAGGCTGCAGGTGGAACTGGGACAAGGGTGCAGGTGGAACTGACAAAGCTGCATTGATGGGGATTTAAATGTAATTTTTTTTCCCTTAAACTTCCCTCCTAAACTTGGGGTGCGTGTTATACGCCGATAAATATGGTACTTAACTTCAAAATGATATGTCCCTTGTCCTGCCATCTTCTACTTTAGATCCTCCTCTGATGGCCCCTCTGGATTATGGTAGCAGGGGTTAATACAGCTAAGGGGCTATCACAGGCTCTCATCAAGAGGGCCCCCCTCTTTCCATCCAGCTGTTCCTTTCATTCTACTACTGTACTACCACTTCTATAAATCAGGATTTAAGAATGGAGAGGGCAGACCTTTCAATCATTCATCCTTGCATTCATAAATCTATTAAAATAAAGGGGTATAGTTATTGTCCAGCACACAGGTGACATCATGTTCAGTGAATCCTAGAAAAATACATTCAAACACATTCTAAAAGCACATTTTAACCATAACTGGCAATAGCTATAAAACAACAGTCAAAGAAAAGTTACAATTTGAACAATCTTATTTACTGAACCATTGTGGATTTCCTCCATTGATGGCATTTCTGCTCCATTTAAATTAAGCAGTATTTCTTTTTAAGTTTACTAGTCTTTTAAGTGGCAAAATAGTACATAGATATACTGAAAAATATACTGTATAACACTGAAGCTCAGAATTGAATTTCTTATGCAAATAAAATCATACATAATTTGTTCTGTAGGCCAGATAATAAAAGTGGTCATTCAACAATGTCAAGTTAAAAGTCTACCTTAATGTGCTTTTATGTTCCATTTAGTTCTTTTGCTGTGTCAGCCAAGTTCAAGATTAGAATAGGATCGGTCTTTTTCACAATTTTGGAAAAATTGAAGATGTGTGCTGATCCATTCTCATTTTACATATGTAAACATTTAACAAACCAGTATATCTTTCTGTGGCTCCAACCCTTAATCATCAAGTTGGCATACAGGGCTGGAATTCTGATTAAGGAAGGACTGTAAAATGATACCAATATACCTTTAAAACATGAGGTGTGTCCTTTAAAATGTAGGCCTACTCTCAAAACCGGTCCTGCGTGTAGATCAGCTATATTGCAAATGGAGCAAATTTCCTTGTTTTCTTGCACCTCCTGTGTTCATAAGAGGTCCTTTTGGTCTGTCCCTTTCATTGTCTAATAAATTCCTGACATAGATGTATCACCAGACTCTGACCACGTAGAAGATCTTGTTGAAGCTGGTCGTCTGACATCTGTTACTGATAGATTTGGACACAGTCCTGTGCGAACCAGTAGCTCGGCTAGGTTACGTCTGAATTTTGCTCCAATAAAAACATAGAGCACAGGGTTTAAGCAGCTGTGAAAGTAGCAGAACCCCGATGTAATGGACAATGCAATATCAATGTTTTGTTGAAATCTACAGTTACCTTCAAAGCTACCCAGCATGTTCAGTGTGTCAAGGAGTGCTGCAACATTATATGGTGTCCAGCATAATAAGAAAGCCACCACAACAGCAATGATCAGTCGGAGTGCTTTATGTTTCTTAAACCCTTTGGATCTAAGCAGGGTAACAACAATATGCAAATAACAATACATCATACCAGCGAAAGGTATCAAAAAGCCACAAATGTGATACAAAAATGCCAGGGATGCTTTCCAGTTCTTGGATGTAGATGGGGGAAAATGTGGCTCACACTCAGTCACATTAGTACGGGACTCAAAGTTAACAGAGTAATACACGGCATCAGGGATACAAAGTGCAATGCAGATGCACCAAACCGCTAAACAACTCCAATGGACATAGTGCAGTCTGTGCTTCTTGTAGATCTGGACAGCAAACACAATTGAGACATAGCGATCAAAGCTGATACAGACAAGTAGAAAGGTGCCAGCATAGAAGTTGATCTTGAAGACACAGGCCACAATTTTACAAAAGGCTTCACCAAAAATCCAACCAGAAGTTGCCTGTACTGCCCATAATGGTAGAGTGATGGTCAGTAAGATGTCAGCAACAGCCAGGTGTAAAATGAACATATCCGTACTCGGTATTTTCTGATTACGCTGTGTCAGCGTGACCACGATAACAAGGCCATTCCCCAGCAATCCAAGGATGAACAAGATGGAATAAAACGCTGGCACAAAATGTCTGTCAAAGACCTTGATCTCCTCTTGATTACAGGGAGCGACATCTTGGCTGTCAGAGTATGGTGCATATGATGTAAAAGTTATGTTCTCGAAGTCAGTCTGGGAATCAACAAAATGGAACAATGTAAGCAATAAATTACATTATAACAAACAGAGCAGTCATAACAAACCTTGAGGGGTACACATCATGAATCATATTTTGCAAATATTTAAAGCAAAACGAAGTTCATGAAATAAAAAATTGCTAGTATGAAGAGGGTTTTTTTTTAGGCAGAAGAGACATGCAGATGAGACATTGGGGTTGATTTACTAACACTGGAGTGTGCAAAATCTGGTGCAGCTCTGCATTGAAACCAATCAGCTTTCAGGTTTTATTGTTAAAGCTTAATGGAACAAGCTGAACTTAGAAGCTGATTGGCTACCATTGCAGAGGCAGATCGGTGACTGCAGACCGTGATCATCAAACGCTGGGGCGTAAAAGTGATTGTAAATATTTTTTTTTTCTTTAATAACAAACATCATACTTGCCTGCTCTGTGCAATGGGTTTGCACATGGCAACCTCGATCCTCTTCTTTTGAGGTCCCCACCCTTGCTGAATATCCCCATAGCAAGCCATTTGTGTGATCTCAATCCCATGCTGGGCTCTGTGCGTCTATTGACACACACAGCACAGCTCCCCCTGGCCCCTGCTCACTGGCTGTGACCGACAGCAGTAGGAGCCAATTGCTTCCGCTGCTGCCTCCATGTCCAGTGAGGAGAGAAAGAGAGAGCACAGAGAGCCGCTGCTCTCGGGCATAACCCTGGCTTGAGATTAGGCTCAGGTGAGTATAAGAGTTTTTTTTTTTTACCTTAAAGTAGAAGTTTATCCAAAAAACATTCTAAAACAAATCTATCTAGCCCTGTAAAGAAGAAATCACTATGCTTACCTTTTCTGAAGCCAATCTGGTCCAGTCTTCAGCGGCGGATGCTGTGTGCAGGAGAGAACTGACAACAGCTGGGGAATGCCTGGGAAGTGATGTCACCCATAGAGTTACTTAGAGGACTTCTGTTATTGGCTGCCTCTCCTGCACATGCTTATGCACCGAAGCTGCCGCTGACAGCTCAGCATGGTACCAGACCGCCCTAGCTGCAGAAATTGTATGAATAGCGATGTCTTTTTTACAGGGTTAGACAGATTTGATTTAAAATGTGGCTGCGAGTAGGTTTACCATTAGTTAGGTTTTGGGTGACCCTCTACTTTAATACATTGTATGCATTAAGGGAAAAAAAACCTACTCATTGAAAACCACTTTAAAATGTTTCTAACAGATTGTTAAGGTATCAGTTAGAGGTAGCTAGGCACATGGCAAGATATCCCATCATCTGCACATACTGTTTTAATTTTAAAGTGGTATTAAACCCAAAAGCAAACATTATATTTCAGCTTACCAATTCTACGATATGATAGCTGCACTAGTTTCCTTTTTAGGCTTTCTACTATTTTCATGTGGTTTTCTGGTCAGTAAATCGGTTGTTTTTCAAAAGCACAAGCTCTACAGCGAATTATATCAGTTTACAGGGATGAGACAAACCATTTAACAATGACGGGCGTTTCAAATGGTCAGCTTTTATTTATTTATACGAAACCTTTATCCCAAAAGGGAAAAAAAAAACAGTTTACTGTAATACTCGTACACACGATTGGATTTTCCGACAACAAATGTTGGACGTGAGCTTGTTGGCTGAAAGTCTGATCGTGTATGCTTCATCGAACATTTGTTGTCCGACTTTCTGCCAACAAATGTTGGCTAGCAGGTTCTCAAATTTTCCGCCAACAAAACTTTGTTGTTGGAATTTCCGATTGTGTGTACACAAGTCCGACGCACAAAAGTTCACGCATGCTCGGAATCAAGCAGAAGGAGCTGCACTGGCTATTGAAATTCCTTTTTCTCGACTCGACGTATGTCTTGTACGTCACCACGTTCCCACGTTCATAATCGTTAGCCAACATTACGGGGCATTACTGATTATAAAGTGTGAGCGGCTGTGTGGCTTCAGTTTGTTAGTGTATTTAAATCTGCTAATGAATGTAACCTGTTCACAGGAGACCACCAGGAGAGACACACGCCGAATATCCCTATGTTCAAGTGTCTCCTTGTATACTAATTGGATGAAGGATACCCGTTTCTGAACCTGTCCATGTGCATATGCCCAGGATAATGGCGATCTCTGGTGGCCAAAAAATTGCGTTTTATGATGTTTTTAACGGTATGGAGTGTGTCACAAGCATCTGATTGCTGCAACTAGTGTCTGTATCCAAGTTACCCCTGAGGAAGGAGTATCTCTTGTAGACTAAGAAACATGTCGGGTGAAGGATCAATTTTATCTACCATCTACTTCAACTACTTGCAGTATCAGTTATGGTTGACATGTACACTCCATGAGTTATTCTTTTGCCTATGTATTTTCAATACATTTTGACCTTTTTCTATTACATTATTTTGTGACGCTTCATTAAAGTCCTACCCCAAGGGGAACCCCCTTTTTCTCAATATTCTTATATTTACAATCATTGCTATCCCTTTATTATTTAAATCAAATACATTTAACACTCCCCTCCTTGTGACGGACAATTCTGCTGTGCCTCCCGTGCTCCTTCATTCACAGTAGGGCACTATAAAACAGGAGTTTTGTTAATGGCAGGATCACCAGGTGAAAACAAAAGGGAAAATCCTAAAAAAAAAAGGAAGACAAATGCAGCCACCACATCAAATGATTGTAATGTAATATTGCAGCCTACCAATAAAATTTTTGAGTTTAGTACCTTTTTTTAAATGTATCGTTATTAGAAAATGTTCCTATGATTTAAACCAAATGGAGCCTGATCTACAATTAATTGACCAATGAAAAAAAAATATTCCTGCAATTAAAAGAAAATGCATGTTATGTACTTGAATCTTTAGCAATACACTCATATCTTCCTACTGGGAGAGGAAATATCAATAATCAAAAAAAAAAAACACACAACCCAAACAAACCGCAAGATGACAACTGGACGTTATCTACCTTTAGATCTACATCTCATTATAATATTTATAAGGAGGCATCCAGGCAGACCCAAACCTACTAAAAAGGTCACACAAGTGTCATTTATTCTTGTTGTAAGCCCTTTTAGAAGTTTAACCTCTCAAATACGCACATATAGATTGCCATTGTGACACAATCAGGTGTCTAATAGATGTAAGCACACAAATAACCTTTAGGCAACCCCAGGGACCATCTGTGGTGCTACTGACTATTTTTAAAGGCAATGTTTAAAAGGCCATTTCCACCTATAGCAACATGTGTTACACCTGTGACCTGTATTTAGGGTGTAACATGTGACCTGTTGCTAAGCACCGCAACCCTCACCCCCTGAGCCCCTCTTCCCCTGTGACAGCAGGAGGGGGTTCTCCTCCCTCAAAACCACTGCCACATTTACCATTGGCGCGACTGTGGGAGGCTCCACCCACACAGTAGCAATATTCATTCACAGATCTCTACAAATCCCATCAGTCTTCCATTATGGTGGTCAGTGACCTCGTAGTCCATTGACACTTCCAGCAGCTCAATAACTATAAGCTTGTACCTGATAGTGTCTTCAGGAACCTGACATTACACCCACGATCCACTGATCGCTGGTGCAATACTTTGCAGGCTCCTGTGTAAAAAAATAAACAACAAAATGTACATTCTTTTACCTGCAAAAATATGAACTTATTTTTTTGTTACCATTACTTTGTATATTGTTTTATATGTAAGCTCTGATCACATTGGCTGTTTTTAATGCAATTCTTGTCAAGCTGAAGCCATTCCCACAGCACACTGGATTAAGAGCATTCCTATTTAAACCTGACGTCAGAGTATCAGCTGATGAAAGAGGCGTGGCCATGTCTACAAAACGCGTTCTGATTGGCCCACCACAGCGGTAGGTGGCTCCCTGTCTGATAGCCCAGGATCCCCTCCTTGCCAGGTCACTCAGGTGACGTCCTCCCGAAGTCCCTCAAGGCTACAGTTGCCTTCTGTTAGACGCCGCTCGTGGATCAACATCTTAGGGATTCAACAGGCTCTTCCTATGCTGGATGTGACAAGCCCCCACCCACTGAGCATTATGTGAGTGCATCTTATACTGTTACCATTTTGCTAAATTTCTAATAAAAGAATGCTACACTAGGATTGACCTGGTGCTTCTCTGATTTTTCCTCCCATCTTTTTATTTTTTTTGTTTAATGTGAACTTTGCCTTTAGGCTCCATTCACACTTGTGTGACTATGGACACTAAAGTCACATGACAAGTAGTACCCCATGTTTTTCAATGGCAACCATTCAAATGTGTGAAAATTAAAGCTGCAGCAACTTTTAAAAGGATTTCTGTGCTACTTTAGTCTGCTTTTCATACAACTTGAGTGGCACGGACTGTAATGAAACCTTCAAAAGTTGTACCAAAGTTGCAACTGAATGTTATACATGCGACATTTGTGCAACAGTTGTCCATGATCATTGATTAAAGCCAAATTTGTGTCCATCCAAAGTTGCACGCCATAGTTGCCTGACTTTGGAGTCGAATAAGTGTGAATGGAGCCTTAAAGCCCAGTGGGGAAGTTGAGTCCAGCTTTCTATTCTAAAACCCATACACACTATCAGTTTTTCTGCTGAGTTTTTCCTTCAGATTTACCAAAACCAGATAATATGAGGTCAAACCTTAGGAGTTTCAATGTGCATGCAATCAGGCAGGCCCTTGCACTACATGGTTTTGGTAAACCTGAAGGAAAAACTCAGCAGAAAAACTGATAGTGTGTATGGGGCTTAAGAAAGCAAGAACAAAAATGAGAAGAGAAGAAAAAAGAAACTGGAATCTTTGTGAGTTTTTTCCCTGCTGTTTCTTCCTCTTTTGGTGAAAGATGAAAAAGATGAAAGAGTTAAGGTAAATCTCCCCAATGAAGATGCAAGCAACAATAAAAATGACAGAGGTTCTAGCTTTTCCCTACTATTTCCCAAACAAAAAATTTGATTGGATTTGGGCTTTAACCAATAGAAATTAACTGCAATAATATAGGAGCCAGAAAATGTTAAGAAAGAATTAAAAAAGTTGGCAGTTAGCCTGGCTTTTGATGAACGACAGTTCATTGCTTCATTTACGTACATTAAAAAAATACATAAATACGGTCAAGAAAAAAAAAATAACAGGCTTTCATGGATCCTTTAAGTACTCAGGAAAAAGTAGATGGTACACTTCACTCCCACACTCAACACAATATATACCGACCTTTAAATTCATTCTGTTCTGCCCCGTTCAGCTGCTGGGAACTAAGTGAATTACCCACCAATTTTGGGTATGACTGAACATACCACTCCCTCCCCCTCCCTCATTTGGCAACACTTGTGATTGGACAGAAGTTAATAGCTGATCCGCTTCCCAGAAACTGAATGGGGCAGTAGGGAAGTGAGGAAAGGTGAAAATATGCTGCTGGGGTGGGGGGTAAGTGAACTTTTTTTACTTTGTCCTGTATGGGCAAGGTAATGGTTCACCTAATGAAATGCATAATATCAAGATGGACAAAAGAATTATCGGGTTACCTTTATTCAGTTTGACAGACCCGGAAAAAAATTTATAACAGCCCAACAACAATCCTAGAGTTGGGAGCTACAACAGATCAACACATTATTTTAAGATTGCCTGCTGACCTCTTTGGAACGTCAAATGCAAATTTGTCAGCCAATTTAAAATTTAAGTTAAAGTCTTCCTAAGAGCAGGCACTTTAAAGTGCCTTGTATTGCCTTTGTTAGCTAGAAAAGCATATTTAAGTGCACCCTGTGAAAATGATTTTATTTATGAACTAAAGCTGGCCATAGATGGATAGAATTTCAATTTTAAAATCCTAAAATACTTAGGAAAATTTGTACGAAAATTCTCTTTGACTTAGATAGGACTTTTGAAAAGTATAAAATAGCTTTTCAAGTTCTGTTTTAATACTCTAACTCTACAGTGCTATGGATCATGGGGAGGGATCCTTCCAATAAATTATTAATAATATCCAACTATGAGACTCATTTGATCACACCTAAAAATGTTTTACCCATGTTTCTAGGACTGATTGCGTGTATGACAGATGCTAGGTTTCTTTAAAGTACTGTAATAATGAAATGAGCCACACCCAATGTTGATTGTATTCATTGTTCTCATTTTTTAAATAAATATGAATATAAACTGTAAAAAAAAAATGGCAGATTGGTGGAATTATAACTTGGAAACTTGCAGCCAACTGAACGATTTAATATCAGCTAATCTCTACTTGCAAGTCTATCTAGGGCAGCCTTTTTTACCCCAGTTGAACCCTCAGGGCAACAATCAGAAATTTTAGGGCTCCTTACACAGCTTTAGGTCTGGGGCCCCCGACCATCACCCACCCTCCCGCCCACGGGTCTGACCACCAACATTCCCCCCACCCACTGTCTAGGGGTTACACATATTGTAGCCACAGCAGGAATTCTACACCCCATCACATTTAACAGGTGTAGCGCTTGCAAACGTGACCCATTCAAGTGACTTGGGCCACTCTGCAAACACCCTGCAACTGTGTGCAATTCTGGAATTCAGCACAAAGTCTTCAGGACAGAGGTACCAGGATAGTCTCATGGGACCACCTGCAGTCCTGGTTTGGGACTTGGGCCCCCTACATCTGTATTGGCTGCTCCCCCCCCCTGATGGCTGCCCTGGGGGCCCTTACAATAATCTTCAGGTCTCAGGCAACCTCTAAATGCATTGGAGGTCATTGGTAAAATATCCCCTACAATGGTGGTTATTGGAAAGCATGCTGCCCTTACTGTGGTGGTCACAGTGGCATCCTTACAGATAGCTAAACAGATAATTGCTGTCACACTTCTGACTCTGCTAAATTGTTTTGCCCTTGGAACTAAGCAGGCACTATTAGATAGGTCAGTCAGCTACAGCTCAAGGAATCCCTGGCAATCCTGGTTGAAAATAGCTCATCCAGAGCTATGCACAGTCGTATAAAACTATTGGCATAATGATAATCTACAAAAACATTTCACATGTCTACATGGTAGCAAGCAAGAAACACCTTTTAGAAAAAAAAAAAAACGAATAATACTTCAAGGACATGTACAAGTTTGAGAGAATTACGATGTTTGTAAAACTAAGTATCCTAAAAAAGTGACAAAACACTAATTCAACAAGAAAAATTAGACCCTTGAAAAAAATTGACCAAAAATAGTGATACTCCCCTTTGCCATGGCAATGGCACGTGGGTAGAACTTGGAACTCTAGTGTAATGATCTATTTCTGCGAATTATTTATCCCCCCAAAAAAAAACACCAGTTTTGTCTGCACCAAACCTTTAAGAAACCCTTATATTTTTTTTTTTATTTATTTTATTTATTATTAATACTTTTTCTTGAAACGTGAAAAAAATATATTTGCTTCTATATATACATATATATATATACACACATATATACACACACACATAAATACAGATATGCATACATTATAAGTACTAGACAATATATATATATATATATATATATATATATATATATATATATATATATATATATATATATATATAAATATATAGCCACATTCCCGTATGGAAGATTGAAATGAAAGAAATCAAGAAATACAAGATATATTTACATTTTCCACTTACCGGATCATACTCATACATGATGAGCACAACTATGTGTTGTAGTTTGACTCAACTCTAATGTGGTTTAAGAGTGGAAGTGAGAGTAGCATTAGTACAATGCTAGAATAATCATGTGACTGGTGGTTATAAAGGGTGTACCTCTGTTCATATGACCATTATATGGTAAATGCTTGTGCTTGTTATCCTGTCTTGCTACGCACCATTTCTTACCAACCTGGTCCCAAAGAGCAAAAACATACAATACAAACTAAGATTATATACACACAGGCGGTTTTTATTTGTTTTACTTATTTTTATTGCCGATTCATTATTCTTTCCCTGAAAGATTAATAGAAATTAAGCCAGAATATCGCCAGGATCTTAGTGCTCCAAAAGTTAACATTGGCAAGTATTACTTTTTGCAGGGCTTTGGTCCTACAGGGTAATCTCTGGGTGAGGGCAGCAGTGCCCATAGGGTGTTCTAACATTCCCCCACATTAAGCCTTGCAATTACAAGTCCAAAATCCACAAAGTGAAGGAGCAGCTTCCAGTTTAATAGATATCACACTAATGGCGTCATTTATTTACCATGGCTTCCCTTTAAAATGAATGTGAACTACTGGTATTTTTGTTGTTCCTCTTTCCAACTACTATTGCAAATATAAACTCTGAACTTCTCTCTTATGCATATTTCCCAGTATTATACCCTCCGCACACCTCTCCTACCCATACTACCTGCTGTCATACTCTTGTGCTCCTCTCCTACACATAGTGGTTGGATAATCAAAGGCAAATCGATTGTTCACTTTTCAAGGTAATATTCCCTTAGCTTAGTGAATTCATGAAGATTCAGTTTGCAAAGAATACCCAATTGTGTGCAAAAAAAATAAATGTATTTTTGCTGTCAAGTGATGGAAGATGGGGGTCAGCAACGCTTAACCTCATTCTTCCAAGCTAAAGCAGTGTTAAACCCAAAACCAAACATTTATTGTATTGCAGTTTACCAATTCTTAGAGGCAGGGGCTGCATTTGTTTTCCTTTTTTAGGCTTTTTCTTCCCTTTATTTTCACATTTAGCAGCATATTTCTACACTTAGCCCCTGTACACACGGTCGGACATTCTGCCAACCAAATCCGACAAATTTTGTCCGTCGGATCTTGTCTGAAATTGTTGCAT
The DNA here is from genome assembly GCF_037356315.1 of Lithobates pipiens. NCBI lineage: Eukaryota > Metazoa > Chordata > Amphibia > Anura > Ranidae > Lithobates > Lithobates pipiens. Next base: position 92,694,615 of record NW_027507788.1, on the reverse strand, counting down.
ACACACGGTCGGACTAAGTTGTCGAAAAATCCGATCATTCAGAACGTGATGACGTAATTTCCTTACGATGGGACTACGTTCAGGCTAGTAGCCAATAGCTTTGATGTAGGAATTTGATCTGAGCATGCGTGGCACTTGGTCCGATCAAAATTCTCTACACCTGATCGGAGTATGTCCGATCGAACCAGTTGGTCGTAAAATATTTCCTACAAGTTGGAAAATTGGGTCCGACGGATATTCCGACGGAATCAGTCCGATGCATACCACACACAGTCGGATTATCCGACAACACGGTCCGATGGATTCTCCGACCGTGTGTACAAGGGCTTAGAGGTGCCTATCTTGTCTTTTATACTTTGTAGCTCCTGCTTCTAATCACCTTGTGGAGGCTGCCATTTGTGGATGGACATTTTATGGTTACAAAACCTATTACATTGCTATAATCTTTTTATATGGACTATAAATGTTAGGACCTATGAATAAGTAGTGGTGGAATTAATCATTTGAGTTTTCATTATTTATGGGGAAATTTTCTTTGATTTACAAGTGTTTTGGATTACAAACATCTTTCTGGATTATGAATTATGCTTGCAATCCAAGGTTTTACTGTACAACTAACACTCGCCTCCACCTATACTGACAATGCTGATGTCCAAAAGGTGCCCCCTGTGCGCCTTCACCCAAAGTGGGGAGATTCTATTAGGGGGGTGTGTTACTGGCCAGATCACCAGGTAAGAACAAAGGGAAACAAAATAAAAATGAATGTAGCCACCAGATGTAGGAATTAGTAAGCAGCAATATATTACATTTTTTTGTTTTGGATTTAATATTGCTTTAAGGGAAAATGCCCCTGCAAAGTAAAAATACCCTTGCAAATTAAGAGCCCCTTGCCTCCTAAATTAACCTCCTAGGGTCTGTAGTCATAACCCTCTCTTGCACATACTGTCTTCCACCATAACTTCCGCACCTACTGCCCACTGTCATACCTCCTGCATCTCTCTCCTGCACATACTGGCCACTGTCATAACCTCCACACTCTTCATCAAATTGTACTACCCACCATCATAGTCCTGACAAAGTTGGGTTTCCAGTGAAATGTGCTGACGTCATGCAGATGTGCGCCAAACGTCACTAGTCATGCCCTCGAAATCTTCCACCCATCCGGGAAGCAGTGCAGGACCTCCAATTCACCATAAACAGGTGCGTACACACAGAGAACAGCGTGGCTATAATGAGCAGTGGCTGGCAGTGATGCACCATTGAGCGACATATCTGGACTTCCCAAGGACCAGCCAAGCACCAGGTTTGAGTTAGAGATGCCTCTATGGCACTGCTGAGATCTCCAAGGATTGGTCTCACGTTTCAGTATAGAGCGGTCCTCATTCACAGCATTTAGAGGTGGAGTTGTGATGTGCGCGGACTGGTTCCTACCTGCTATCTAAGTTATATACCCTGCCAGCTCCTTTTTTTATGTCCTTTGCCATTCATCTGTGGTCCGCTGGCTGGATCTGCTTATTACATGCTGCCTTGTTGTTTGTTACCCGTCTTCTCCTGCACTGTGGCTTCACCTGCATTTCATGGAACAGTGACCATATATAACCAATCACGCATATACCTTCCAATAGGTCAACTGCATTTGGACACTAGTTGCTTAAGTCCTAGGCTGCATGTTACATTTACTTCCAGCTGAGAATTAATTGATAGGCTTTAGCCATTGTATTGTTTCAGCTTATTTGAAGAGTTGTCAGCCATTTATAGCCATTAGCGCTTTGTCCTCTTAGCAATGTGCTGCTACGTGTTACAACATCCACACATTTCCCCCTGCTGCCAGACCCCCATTAGACGCACTCCTTTAGTCAATGAACAGTCTCAGTTGCTTTTATTAGGGGATTGAACTTGGTGGGGGAAAAGGGACATTGGATGCACATAGGATAAAATTAGTACTTTGAAGAATATAGTAACTGCGTCACACTTCTCAGAAGGACAAAATGGCTGATCCTAAACTTGACAGACTTTTACCTCTGAACACTTCTTCCTCCAGCATACTACTTTACTGTGCAAGTTTTAGTAATCCTGTCACGCCATCAAACATGACTAGGCCTCACTCTGAATAATTCCCATTGAATTTACTTGATGACCCTTTGCAGGCCTTGGCCATCAGTGCCCCTTTATGGCAGCAACCATTTACTTGAGAAGAATAAATGGTGATGGACTACTGATCCCAGCAAATCTGACTTGCAAATCCTGCCCGCCCTCATGGTTGCATCAATTTGAAACAAACTCCAGTGTTTCTCCCTCTGGCTCTACATCCAGCTCCCCTGGCATGTCTCCCAGATCTCTCCACTATACTTTCCACTCACTGACACCTGCTCTGGATCCTTCCTGAATGACTTTACTTCGCACATGCAGACCAACTGTCTCCTCCAGCTCCCGTTCCAGGATACCTCTCCATGACCGTGTAAGGAGAGGCTCCCACCCAGCTCCTGAGCTCCTCTGCCTGAGGTACACCACCCCAGGTAGGTCTAACACTCCATCATCCAGCCGAGAACCCCCCCGCAGGCTGACCATGGGTATATGTAGGAGGCCTGCCTCCTGCCAATCCTAGTTGGGGATTGATCAGCGCTCCTCACATGCACCCCATGTCATTCCAGCTCTCAACCCTGCCCACCTACCCAGAACATTCTCCTTGGAAACAGAGGAGGCACCCAAGAGCTGAAGTACATGTCAGTCACCTACTGCTAGACTAAACTCCTGCCCCCAGATCAATACAAACAGGCCTAGCTTGCAGCATAGGCCTGCTTAACCACTTGCTTACTGGGCACTTAACCCCCCCCCCCCCCTCCTGCCAAAACCAATTTTTGGTTTCAGCGCTTTCACACTTTGAATGGCAATGCTACACTGTACTCAAATCAAATTTTTATAATTTTGGCGGTATTTAATCACCACTGGGGTTTTTATTTTTTGCTAAACAAATGTAAAAAACAAAACAAAAAAAAACAAAAAAAAACAACATGTTTCATAGTGTGTTATAATAATTTTGGAAACGGGTCGTTTTTCTCCTTCATTGATATTCGCTGATGATGCTGCACTGATGGGTACAGATAAAGCAACCCCAATGGGCACAGATAAGGCGACACTGATAGACATGATAAGATGGCACTGATTGGTGACATTTATAATGTGAAAAGAGGGAATAACTGCACTAAGATAAAATATAATTATAATGATGGTATGCATCGTATATTGGAAGCAGCGATTCTTCTGTGCAACATCAAACAGAAAAAAGTAAAGAAAAAATGATAGAACCACGCTAGATCAGTGACCAATAGTGAACCAAAAAATAAATAAGGTGGTAAGTCCAATATGAGTTGTGAATAGATAATGTGCAATCCAAGCATAGAAAGTCTTGATATAACCAACAGTTATAGTAGTTAACAGGTTATATCAAGACTTTTTATGCTTGGATTGCACATAATTATCTATTCACAACTCATATTGGACTTACCATCTTATTTATTTTTGGATCACTATTGGTTTGTTTGATATTGTAAGATTTTATTCATTTATTAATCTCACATGCACATTCAATTTTTTTTGACTCTGGTAGGTGTCACTGGTGGGTACTTGTAGGTGGCACTGTTGTGTACTGGTAGGTGGCACAGAAGCCTCTGCAGAGGCTATCCACTATCAGGACTGATGTCCCTCTCATAGCCGCCGGTGATCGGCTTTTTCTTTTTTTCCTCACACTACCAGTATGAGGAGAATAAATAGTTTATTACTGGCTCTGTTTACATCACATTATCAGCTTTCATTGGCTGACAGGTGATCACGTGGTAAGGGGTCGGGATCGATCTGTGATTAGCCAAGTCTCAGACTCGCTGATCACAGAGCTTACTGCGTGTGCCTTGCAGGGGCATGCAGGTCGCTCGAGCACGGGAAGATGTCTATGTACGCCCTCCTGGCAAAGTAGGTCTGCGCTGCAGCCGTCTTTCAGCTATAGCGCAGACGGGAAGAGGTTCAATTTACCTGCACTGGCAGCTTACACAAAAACCCTTTACACTTACCTAAGGTAGAGGGTGCTACAAATGGCATATCTTTATCTAGGATTTTATACATTGATGGTATAGCGGTGACAGGCATTATTTGACCTACCTTTACCTGGCTAGGTCCAGGTTAGTAGGCTTTGCCACTGCACTCCCTGGTGAGATCTACCAGGTGGAAGAATGTACACAGATCCCCTACTTATTTCATGCAGAGTTATATCAAGGATGTGTGGGCTGTGTATAGGTAAGCGGGGCGTCTGACACACTATTTGTTTTTTGTAGACAACGTTGTCTTTTTTTACTGGTGATGGTGGGTGGTCCCTGTATTTGTATCTATTCCATTTTACCAATATTAGTGTGCATCGATAAAGAACTTTTGTAGATCTACGTCTGTTTTGAATTTGTCACTATACCCCAGTGGCTCATAGTTATGGTCCTCATGGAGTTCTGACTGCCTGTCTTATTCTTATATCCACTTTTGATAGCCCCCTGCACACTTGCCTGCCATCACAGTCATAACCAACAATCCTCTTCTAGACATTTTGCCTACCATCATGCTCAATGCACTACTGTATTGCACATACAACTCTTTTGCCAAGTGAAATTTCCCTCCCATTGCAAAAAGAAAATTCACTTAGCTTAGTGAATGAAGTGAAGTTGCCCTGACTTCTGTCATTCAATCACATGCAAGCAAACGCTGTTTTTTTTTAAATCATTTTTCTTGATTAGGTATTCTTTGCACTGTGAATTTTCACTTTGTTTCACCTAATACACCAAGATAAAAGAATATTCACTTTGAATGTGAACATGCTTTAGTTCTTTAGTAAATCAATCCCACTGCTTCAGTTGCAGTCCTAGTTAGTCCTGCCATTTCATTTTTTTTTTTCAACAAAATTCATATTAACTGGGAACCTAGTAAATTCACGAACCCAAAGAGCCACCAACTTGACACAATGCAAGGTAACCCCAATCTATTGTAATTTAAAATAGCTAAGGCATCTGAAAAAATGATTCCCCCAAACATCACTGAACTCCCATGTCACATAGGGAAGGGGAGATGGTAATACCCAACACAAACCAACATGGATCTTACACTGGGTTAAACTATGCAGATGAACAGAGGGGTAGGGCACTATGACAAAGGTGAGTATATATACATGGGGAGATGGGATTTCAAAGGAACCGTTACAGTATTTGCATAATTTTAAATTAGCAAAACAATTTTACTATTTTGCTAGTCTCTATGGATCTGCAAAAATCAATAAATGTCATGTACAGTGGTGTGAAAAAGTGTTTGCCCCCTTCCTCATTTCCTGTTCCTTTGCATGTTTGTCACACTTAAGTGTTTCGGAACATCAAACCAATTTAAACAATAGTCAAGGACAACACAAGTAAACACAAAATGCAATTTGTAAATGAAGGTGTTTATTATTAAAGGTGAAAAAAAATCCAAACCATCATGGCCCTGTGTGAAAAAGTGATTGCCCCCTAAACCTAATAACTGGTTGGGCCACCCTTAGCAGCAACAACTGCAACCAAGCGTTTGCGATAACGTGCAATGAGGCTTTTACAGCGTCCTGGAGGAATTTTGGCCCACTCATCTTTGCAGAATTGTCCTAATTCAGTTACATTAGAGGGTTTTCGAGCATGAACGGCCTTTTTAAGGTCATACCACAACATCTCAATAGGATTCAGGTCAGGACTTTGGCTAGGCCACTCCAAAGTCTTCATTTTCTTTTTCTTCAGCCATTCGGTGGTGGACTTGCTGGTGTGTTTAGGATCATTGTCCTGCTGCAGAACCCAAGTTCGTTTCAGCTTGAGTACACGAACAGATGGTCGGACATTCTCCTTCAGGATCTCTTGGTAGACAGCAGAATTCATAGTTCCTTTTATCACGGCAAGTCTTCCAGGTCCTGAAGCAGCAAAACAGCCCCAGACCATCACACTACCACCACCATATTTTACTGTTGGTATAATGTTCTTTTTATGAAATGCAGTGTTCCTTCTACGCCAGATATACTTGGACACACACCTTCCAAAGAGTTCCACTTTTGTCTCATCGGTCCACAGAATGTTGTCCCAAAAGTCTTGGGGATCATCAAGATGTGTTGTGGAGAAATTGAGACGAGCTTTGATGTTCTTTTTGCTCAGCAGTGGTTTTCTCCTTGGAACTCTGCCATGCAGGCCATTTTTGCCCAGTCTTTTCCTGATGGTGGAGGCATGAACGCTCACCTTAACTGAGGCAAGTGAGGCCTGCAGTTCCTTGGACGTTGTTGTGGGGTCTTTTGTGACCTCTTGGAAGGTTCACCACTGTTCCATGTCTTTGCCATTTGTGGATAATGGCTCTCACTGTGGTTCGCTGGATTCCCAAAGCTTTGGAAATGGCTTTATAACCCTTTCCAGACTGATAGATCTCAATTACTTTCTTTCTCAATTGTTCCTGAATTTCTTTGGGTCTCGGCATGATGTGTAGCTTTTAAGGATCTTCTGGTGGACCTTACTGTGTCAAGCAGCTCCTATTTAAGTGATGCCTTGATTGTGAACAGGTGTGGCAATAATCAGGCCTGGGTGTGGCTAGAGAAATTGAACTCAGGTGTGGACAACCACAGTTATAGTAAGTTTTAACAAGGGGGGCAATCACTTTTTCACACAGGGCCATGATGGTTTGGATTTTTTTTCACCTTTAATAATAAACACCTTCATTTACAAATTGCATTTTGTGTTTACTTGTGTTGTCCTTGACTATTGTTTAAATTGGTTTGATGTTCCGAAACACTTAAGTGTGACAAACATGCAAAGGAACAGGAAATGAGGAAGGGGGCAAACACTTTTTCACACCACTGTATGCACACTGAGGAGTGCTTGGTACAAATGTTCATCTTGTGCAAAATAGAGGCCCAGCCTGGGCGAAAAAAATTTAAAAGGTCAGTCAGCAGCTACGAATACTGCAGCTGCTGACTTTTAATATTAGGACACTAACCTGTCCAGGGAGCCCACCATGTTGACACCCCAGCCAATCTTCGGGTCGACCTCCGGGTGCTGCCACCGGCATGCCTGGTAAAGGAACTAGGCAGTCAATCAAAAAAAAAAAAGAGTACAATATTCAGCGCTAACACACCTATGAGAAAGATATGTATAACTGCCAGCAGACACTTAAGGTAAATTCAATCAATCCCTCAGATAAAGTAGTAAACAGTGCTCCGCAATACATTAAATGTCCATAAATAAATGATCCAGAATAGTGCAGGTGGAAAGGTGAACACAATATGAGTTGATAGATCTGATAATTCTGTGATTTCTCCACCACCTATATAGATTGCCTCTCACCTCCAGCCTGAAACGGGTGACTAAGCGATAAAGGTATGGCTGAGCACACAGATCCTCTTTTAACACAGCTTCCAGATCCAACTCTGTCAAAAGTATGGCATCATATGCAAAAATAAAGGACACAATCTAGTGCTCTCTGTGGTGCCGTTTTAATAATAAAAGATTCAAAAGAATAACACTTACAAATCTCACACTCAGATCCATGTGCCGGCATAAAAGTAAAGGTCCATTTGTATAACCAATGTAATGGCCGCGGGTGACGTCATGCTTGACACCTGACCCCGTAGACGTTACATCCATAGGCGGGACTTCTTCAGCGCGAGGCAGGTTCCTTTACATTTAATGGTTAAGAGCATCAAAAACAGCCAATGCATTTCCAGGGAAAAAAGCCTCCCATGCCAGAGGTTTGTAGGCTTGGAAAGGGTTTTAGTAAGGAAGGATCAACAGCATGTAATGCAGCATGGATCCTACTGATTTTTATTTTTTGTTTTAGTTACAATAGCAGCATTTTGCTTGTTGCATGTGCATAGTTACTACCTGCTTATAGAAAGGTTATTGTTGCAATGGCACAGATCTAGAGGTCAACAATTATAATTAACTCTTATGCCCTGTACACACAGTTGGACTTTCCGACGTAAAATGTGCGATCGTGTTGTCGGTAAATCCGGTCGTGTGTGAGCTCCATCAGACTTTTTCCATCGGAATTTCTGACACACATAGTTTGAGAGCTGGATCTAAAATTTTCCGACAACAAAATCCAATCCTTTAAATTCCGATCGTGTGTAGACAATTCCAACAAAGTGCCACGCATGCTCAAAATAAATTACGAGACGAAAGCTATTGGCCCATTTATAGTCCCGTCATACGTGTTCTACGTCACCATGTTCAGAACGATCGGATTTTATGACAACTTTGTGCGACCGTGTGTATGCTAGACATGTTTGGGCCAAAATCGGATCGGATTTTGTCATCCTAAAGTCCTACCGTGTGTACAGGGCATAATGCTGCTTCTTTTCTAATAAGGTGAGTGATATTGTTTTGAATGAGCATAAGGTTAACAGAGCCTCTGAAAGGCAGTGACTTTTTTTTTTTTTACTTGTTCAAAGGTTTTTATTGAAAGATCAACATATGGTAACAAGTATAATGTATCAATTAAGGGTATTTAGTAGTTACATGTAAATTCAAGAAAGACGTTACCACATTGTATTAATATAACACACAGATGGTAAAAGTAATGTTAGATAAGTTCCCTTTTTATAAAAATGATAGTTTTCAGACTGTTTCAACGTTAGCTTACATTATTATTTAGAGGATCATTATCAGTTAATGAAAGAAAATTAGGTCTATTTGTGTTTGAGTTTATATGTGTGTTAAACATTTGAATAAAATATGTAGCCATGGTGCGGGCACTCCTGACAACAATCCACCAAATCGCCCTGCTGCCAGACCCCCATCTATCACTTCTGAGACAATGAGCAGTCATTTGCATAGTCTTGCTGTGTTTATTGCGGGATACGAATTGGTTGGGGAAAAGGAAGATATGGGATGCCCATAGCACTCATTGAATTGTCATCACCTTTGTAGAACATTGATTAGCAGCTTTAGCCCTGAAAATGATGCACTTCTAACATTCACAGTGTTTCCCTTGCATATCTCCAATGCAGACTATTGCTCCTCTTCCTCTGCACTCACTCCTGCAGATTATCACTCCTCTACTGCAAAACTGTTAGATTCCTGTTACTTCACTTCCAGTAAGACAAAAAGGGATCACTCTGAATAATCCCAGTTAGCTGAGTGTACTTGAATGGTGTTGCTTCAGCAAATCAACAAGCCAGAGGCATGCAATACCTCTCCCCGGTGGCTCAGAGAATTGGTAGCTACACAGTCTCTTGGAAGGTATTACTGGAGAGCTTTACCAGGCCAGAGATACTCAGTACCTCTCCTCGACGGCCTAGCACATGTTAATAGGTGGACTACTGTCCCCAGCCAGTACATAACTGCAAACGCTGCATTCCCCGGTCACACCATTCTGCACTACTCTCAAAACTTCTCCTCTTATTTTTTGTACACCTTCTCCAAACGGCAAGCTCTATGTTCTCCGGTCATAGAAATCTACTTTTCTCAGTCCTACTGTTAATTCTCCTTCACCGATCTTCTCCATGTACAAGTCCTGTGTTCTTTGGTCACAGCAGCTTAACACCAACCCCATGGAGAAGATCTTTATCCAGAAATACATCCTAGTGGCTCCTCCATCACTCCTCCGCACTCAGCAAGCCCCCCCCCCCACATGGGGGCGCCCTGTGGAAGCTACCTAATACTCCATTCTCCTGCACCATCAGAACCCCTGGGCAGCATGTGACCCCAGCTTATATGGGAGGCCTGCCCCCTGCCAATACCACACTCAAACCTCAGGTCCAACCTCTGTTCCATAACAATCTTCCTTATGAAATAAGAGAGAAATAAGGAAGAGAATAAAAAAGAAAAAAGAAAATAAGGGCAAGGAAAGGTTGGGGGGACAGAGGGTGGTCCAGAGGCATAATTTATCCTTATGCTATGTACACATGATAGGATTTTCTGACAACAAAACTGTTTTTCCGACGGGTGTTGGCTCAAACTTGTCTTGTATAGACACGGTCACACAAATGTTGTCGGAAATTCCCAACGTCAAGAACGCGGTGACGTACAACACATACGACGAGCTGAGAAAAATTAAGTTCAATAGCCAGTGCGGCTCTTCTGCTTGATTCTGAGCATGCGTGGACTTTTGTGCGTCGAAATTTGGTATACACTCTCGGAATTTCAAAGTGTTGTTGTCGGAAAATTTGAGAACCTGCTCTCAAACATTTTTTGGCAGAAATTCAGACAACAAAAGTTCTATGGAGCATACACACGGTCAGACTTTCCGACAACAAGCTCACATCTAGGGTTGCCAACTCAGCCCTTTAAACCCGAACACATATGAATTACACAGGTTATGAGGCCAATTTAATGCGGATAAGGCACCAAGTGGGTTTAATTACCACCTTAATTAGCCACAGAACCTGTGTAATGAATATGTGTTCAGTTTTAAAGGGATGACATGGCAACCCTACTCACATTCAACATTTGTTGTCGGAAAATCCTATCGTGTGTACGGCCCATTATAGTTTTATCATTGTTGAGTATGAAAAATAGGATTACCTGTAAAAACCTTTTCTTTGATGTACACCAGGGGACACAGAGCCATAGCAATAGCAACTGAAGGGAGGGAGACAGTATCAAGGAAACAGGAGGCCAGAGGACTCATACTGCAACCTGCAGTGTATGCTGTGCACAAAGGCAATATCCTCATGACCTTTAATAACGAATTGATAAAATCAGATAAACTTGAACAATTACTTGACAAATCCATTTGGAAAATTGTGGATCTTGACACTGCCTGTCCATATCTTGGACCCTCTGTCAGTACAAACAAAACCTGTGTTTTGTGAACCTGAGTGGTCGCCTTTTAATAGACTCTGATCGCTCTTACATCAAGAAAATGTAGTGCTTTCTCTTCCCCAGATAAGGCTCTGAGGAAAAAGAAGGAAGAATAATATCTTGGTTTATATGAAAATCTGTTACCACTTTTGGTAAGAATTCAGGATGAGGACATAAAACCACCTCATCCTTATGCATGATGAAATATGGATCTTACAAGACAGAGCCGTTAGTTCCGATACTCTTCTAGCAGAAGAAATGGCAAGCAGAAAAGATCATCTTTTTTTTCAGAGAACCAAGGGAATCTCCCGTAAGGTTCTAACGGCTCATTTAACAAAGCCGATAAGACCAATTTTAAATCCTAAGGATTTAGAGGTGCCTTGATAGGGGGAATAAACCGTTTTACCCCCTGAATAAGCTACGCACCAAGAGTGGGAAGCAAGAGGCCATAATAAAAGACATCGGCATGGCCTGGATTTGGCTCTTGATGAAAGTCAAGTTTCAGATCCTATATGCAGGAATCAGGAATCCTGCCTATTGACATACTTCCTGGGGTGGCAACCCCCAGATCCACACCAAGAAATCTATGCCTTCCAGATTCTATAGTAAGCGATTCTGGAAGTCGTGGTGCTGTGGCTAAGGCGAATGGCAGTGCCACAACTGCAAAAAATTATTTTATATTTCGAACCACAGAGACTTCTGGTAAGCGGGAAACTTTGGCACATGGAGATATGCAACTGCCCTCCTTGCAGGATGGACACAGACGATCGAATTATGAAACGTTAGGATGTATAAGTGGCTATTCAGATCTCCGAGATCTAGAATGGGTCTCACCTCTCTGTTTGGCTCTGGGACCTTAAAAGGTTTGAGCCAAAAACCCATGTTCCACTAAGGAAATCTCTGATATCACCGACTGGGATAACAGCTGATCCAGAGGCCAGAAAGAGAGACATTTCTTTTTTTTTGGAACCTTAGGAGCATTCTCTGAGGAGACGGACACTCTTGCATAAAGACTGCCAGATCAGCAGCTCCAAGGACCCCACAGGCAGCACCCAAACAGGGACCCGAACCCCGGACCCTCAGATCGAAAGCAGACTTAGCCATTCGGCTCTTGGAACTCTAGATGTAACCTAAAGAAAAAAAAAATATTCAGAAATCCCTCTGCTCTTAATATTGTTCCTGCCAAACCTTGAGAATCGCAGAACCTTTCCCCTCACCCAAACAAGTGGCTAGGAGAGACTGCATGATTAAAAGGAGACATGTTTAACCTCCTCTTACTGGTAAAGAGAGCTTTACCCCTTTTAGATATACTTATCCACTCTAAATAGCCGTACCCCAGGAAGGGATACAAACTGGCTAAGGGTTTCACATGGTGCTTCGGCTGATCAATATTTCAGCCACAGACCTCTGCAAGAATGCACTAGGCCAAGTATAAGCCATAAGGCTTAAACGATCGTGTCCTTCATAGCATCTGCGAGACACAGTGCGTCAAATACACCAACCCCTTGCTGGGCCTGCTGATCAGCAGAATTTTCAGGTATCTCACACCTGTTCCTTAACCCCTTGTAGTCCACATTTTCCAATGCATTGGCGTGACTCAAAATGTGCTCCACCACAATTGTGGTGTAGACGTTAAAGGGTTAATGAACTGAGCTACTCCAATTGTAGCAAGAACTGCAAAAGACATCCTGTCTTTAAAAGGAAAATCCAACCTTAAGTTGCTGGATCGTTTAACATCAGTGCATTATCCATTGGACATGTGAGACTCTGCTCACTGAGGTGATTGCAGCATTAATAGCTGGAACCCCCCATTTCTTCATAGAAATGTTCCCATTCAGAATACATAGCTATGGATGAATAGGAAAAAAACATCTCTAGGTGGGGGAGGTTCAAATAAACCTTATTAGAGGTAGATATCTCAAGAGCCTGTGCTGCAGGCAACAAAAGGGAGTAGACAAACACCTGACTTGTGCGACTACTCCCTCCCTGTTAAGATCCTCCGAAGAGGAAAAATAAGTATCTTCCAATATTGTGGAAGATCTACCTGATCACCAGCCTCCTGCACCTGAACAAAAGGGCCCAGAGGACTAGATGGAAATCTGCTATGTTTAGTCCTACTATGGAGAGACATCATAGCAATAATCTTTTAAATGGTAGAAGAAAAAACCTATTTGTATGAAATACACATGGACAGAAGTGTTCTACCCTTGGCGACTCATCTGACTGGCCGTATACCTCTCAGGGGAGGATGACATTCTTTTGGAAGGGTTTTTAGTTTGTTGTATACCATTAAACCCTTAGAACCCTTAGAGGAGTTCCTGGTCCCTTTGTCAATCATAGCTTACAGTACAAAGCAGAGGCAGTACCAGCAAAAGAATGTTTCACTTGCTAGGCTATAGTACAGTACAATAACTGCTATTAATCCTAGCTATACAGTACAATGTCAAAAGGGAAATGCCTGTGTCACCAAACCTGACCAGCAACCACTCTGCTCTGTTCCTCCAACACCAGGCAGCAGCTTCTCTTGCAGAGCTCTAAACTACTTCCTACATGTGTGGCCGGCGTCTGACGTCATTTAGCCATGCCCCCTGCGTGGAATACGGCCCCCCTTCCTATTTCAAAGAAGGAAGTTGAATCTCCCGCGTGTAGCGTCGCATCATGGCGGGGGGTAAATCCTCCGCTCAGTGAGTGGCCGCTGTTTGCCAAAACAGTTTTTTTTTCATGATGAAAAAAGGCAGCCGACATTAATTCAGACAAAAATTGCTAATCTGGGGGCCCAGGAAGTGATCAGACCCCCCTTTCTCTTACCTGAGGGTCTGAGCTGGCTTAGATGGAGAGGAGAGTGGAGCTTCTGCTGTTTCCAGCATCATCAACAAAAAATATAATAATGTGGGTTCCCACAGGCGGGTAACCCCCAAGAAAAGTGAGGATCACTGAGGAACAACCACCACCAATATATAACCATATCAAAAATGTATTTTATACAAAAATGTTGGCTAACATTGCCAAATACAGATTAATGAATATATTAGCATCGACAAAAAAAATAATGTGGGTTCCCACAGGCGGGTAACCCCCAAGAAAAGTGTATTGGAGGTTAGAGGACAATTCCACCTATTTTCACTACACGACTACATCGACCATTCTTTCCCTTTTTTTTGTGTACATGTTTCCAGCATCAGAATGGTGAGTGCTCAATACAGTCCCCAGTGGTGACACAGACATGACAACATAATATATGGAAGGAGAAATTCCTGAGAAAATCTCCCCTACCTTATCCTCGCAGCAGGGTTTTATCAGAGATAAAAAAACCAAACTTCGCCCTTCACTGTAGGCTCCGAGACCTTAAAAGGAAACCTTCAGGAACCAGTGAACACTCAGGTTGACCCACAATCCTGGACCTGCTAGAAGACCCTGCCAGTAAACTTTTATTGGCCTTACTACCAAAAAGTACTGGATCCCAGGGCCCAGCCCTTTAAAGCATTCGCCAGAAAAACCTCATGTCTTCGGATGACGAGGCCCGGGTACCATTCATTAAGTCCATTACGGAGACTTCAGAACGGATCCGGTCAGGATGGCTGGCTCTCATCAAAGGATTACTGCCCGTGGAGCTCAGTACAACACATCCTTAGACGTGCCCAACACCTTAGACACTGGCAAAAAAACTGAGGACTCCCAGTAATGAGAGGGGTTATATGGGGGAAGTACACGCCTTAAAGGGTGTGCCAGTATCCAGCACCTGATATGCCGATATAACCCAAATAGTTATTACTATAGCACTGTGTCCCCTGATGTAAGAAAAGAAAGTTAGTTACCATGGAGTACCTAGTGGTCAAAGTTTATAGGTAAACAATGTGTGATCCGTGGTTTCCATACACCTTCATATCCTTTCACATTTTCTTTATCTAGGGCTTCCATTTTTGCATGCAACAATGACTGATTCATTCTGTGCTTGGTTTCTGCTATGCTTAGTAGGGGAGTTTTCCATGCTTTAGCTATTGTCTGTTTCACGGCCATCATAAATTGTATGAATAGCTTGAATTGTTTACGAGTCATTTGTAATCAGGTTTTATATTTAAAAGTGAAATTTCTGGATCTGCAACTATTATTTCAACCATTTCTGAAGCGAGTAAAAAAAACCTTTTCCAGATTTTTTTTTTAAATAGAACAATTCCACCATATGTGTATATATGTTCCTTGTTCTGAACAGCCACAAAAGCAGAGACCTGAGTAATCAAGTGCAAATTTAGCTATTGTAGCAGGAACCAAATACCAGTGCGAGTGTGCCTTGCAGGTGGTTTCATTATCTGTCACATTAGGAGAAAAAAAAACGATATTAGACCAGATTGCAGACCATTCTGTTTTATCTATAGTTTGATCAATAACTTTTTTTCCATTTCACCACATAAGAGGGTCATTTAAAATCTGATTTAACTAGCAATGTGGAGAATATTGTTGATATGAGAACTCTGGCATGATGGTCTTTCATTCATATATTCATATATTTTCTAACTTAGTAAAATCATCTACAGGGTCGTCAATGCTTAGGAAAGGAATACAAAAGTTCTTAATTTCAAGGTAACAAAATATTTCTGATTGGGGGACCCCCAAAAGACGTGCATAAGTCTGGGAAGGGACGGATAGTTGTATTTAGGATCATGTGATGTAAACATGTTTTACCTGCCTTGGACCAAGCCCGAAAATATCTGGGATACGTCCATGCTGGATAGAAAGTTGGGTTTTTTGAAAAAAAAAAAGATATAAGTGGTTTATGTTTGCATTACATGCCATTAGAGTTTTTGAGTCTATCCCAGATAGCTAGAGAATGTTTAGTGATTGGGTTTTTTTAAGTTTTACCATCTGTGGGACGTAACCATAAAATATTGTGTATGGAGAGAGGATCACAATCTATTGCTTCGATGATAACCCACAAGGGAATCTCAGTTTTTGAGTGATATTTTATGGATTGTGCTAATTGAGCGGCTTTATAATATAATGAAATGTTGGGAAATCCTAGGCCACCATGGATTTAGGGAAGAAATAAGGTTTCTCTAGATATTCGTGGTTTGAGTTTCCCCCAAGTAAATGTTATACATTTTTGTTGTATTATTCTAAGGAAATAGGCCGGGATGTGTATTGGAAGAACTCTGAAAAGGTACAGGAATTTAGGAAGCATGGCCATCTTTATTATATTTTCCCAACCCACAAAGTCGGTATAGATCAATGATCAACCCTGTCCTTAGGGCCCACTAACAGGCCAGGTTTGCAAGATAACTGAAATAAATTACATTTGCTGCTCAGTGATTGCAGTATTCTAGTCGTTATCTCCCCAAGGTAATACATAGGACCTTGCCTGTTAGTGGGCCCTGAGGACAGGGTTGATGACCACTGGTATAGATGACCAATTTAATAGCAAGTTTGTTGGCGGAAAAAGAATCCAAGTAGCTGGCAGTGAGCCGGATACCCAGATAAGGAATGCTATGTGTAGCCCATTTAAAGGGTAATGATTCTTGTACAATTATTTTTTTCTGCATTGGTTAACGAGATGTTCAGTGCTGTAGATTTTTGAGTATTAATCATAAGGCCTCAGATGATCTAATAGTTTTTTTAGTATATTCATAAGGTTAGGAGCTGAAATTTGAGGTGAAGATAAAATTAGAAGGAAGTCATCCGCAAATAAACATATCTTGTGGTGACAACCTCCCATTTCTATGCCTGTTATAGAACCTTCCATTCTTATTATTTGTTCTAAAGGCTCAATAAGCAAAGCAAATAATAAAGGTGAGAGGGGGCATCCTTGACGTGTGCCCCTTTCTATGTTAAAGGTTTCAGATTTGTAACCATATTTAATGTAGGCTTTAGGTTTGCCGTAAAGTGCTGAGATCCATTGTAAGAAATGGAGGCCGAATCCCCATTTACTACGAGTATAGTGCATATAGGACCATGAAATGTAATCAAATGGCTTTTTTATATCTAATGAGAGGAAACCGGTTGGGATGCGGCATGATTTCACAGCATGTGATAGAAGGGTGGCACATCTAATATTATCACTTGCTTGTCGGATAGGGATACATCCTGCTTGGTCTTGATGTATAATTTTACCAAATAAAGTATTACCTCTAGTAGTAAGGATTTTGACTAATATTTTAATATCTGCATTTAGTAAAGCGATAGGACGATAGTTCAAACAGATGCTATCATCCCAGTTTGGTTTGGGAAACATACAATTGCGGTTACCGTTTCCCATCTAAACGAGTGACCTGTAAAGGGAGTGTTTTTTTTTGTTTTGTTTTTTAACCAGGAGTAATCCTTGAACATTGCAACAACTCAGCAATTCAACAGCAATAAAGCATAAAGATGAGCCCAAAATGACTAAAAGACAACAGAGTGGGACCTAAAACATATGATATGACGTAAACGTAAAAAAAGCGATATATACTGTATATATCACATAAGTTACATATAGAACATACAATATGAAAATAAACGGAGGAAAAAATAAAATAAAATAATATACATTATATACACACACTGACTAGCCACTTTATTAGTTACACCTGTTCAATTGCTTATTAACACAAATTGCTAATCAGCCAATCAAATGGAAACAACTACATTTAGGCAAGTGGTCTTCAGCACATCTTCAAGAAGTGTTGAAGTTCAAATCGAGCATCAGAAAAGGATTTACTGCAAGTGACTATGAACGTGGCATGATTGTTGGTGCCAGACATCTGGCTGAGTATTTCAAAAACTGCTGATCTACTGGCATTTTCACAACCATCTCTAGGGTTTATAGAAAATGGTCCGAAAATGAGAAAATATCCAGTGAGCGGCGGTTGTGTGGAGGAAAATGCCTTGTTGATGTCAGAGAAGAATGGGCAGACAGCAACTGAAATAACTCGTTACAACCAAGGTATGCAGAATAACATATCTGAATGCACAACACATCGATCTGTAAAAAGTGAGTGTAGAGTAGTAAAATGTAAATGTAGTGGAAACTCTACATACTCACAGGGGCTTTTCTTAATGAATAGCAAAGTCTTTGTGTAATATGTGAATCAATATCCTTTCTCCTAAAGGGTGTGTAGTGGAGATATGTAGGTCATTTATCCAAGGCATTTCAAATGTACTTTCAGGAGTAGAAATTGAAGAATCCTTCGTCCGTTCAATAGTTGGTTTATTGTTCAGAAAGATAAACAAAGACAAGATTGACATCTGGTAACATATGGCATGGTGATGGCCTCAGAAGGAGGAATGGGTCATCTGATCTACATTCTCCAAAGTGTAGAGTTCTTTCTTTCCCACCGATCCTTCCTTTCATAATCTTACTCTCTTCTTATACTTTTCATGATGTTATGTCAGCATAATAACTCCCACATTTGCATATATATCCAATATGGTTCAGTCTATAGATAAGTAGCATAACTCCACCCATTGTACTGACATAGTAACGCAAAAATAGAAATACCTACTCAGCAAAACCACTCCTATCTAAACTCTGTGTTGTTCTGTGACCTTCAGAAACCATCACTTTTTACCGTACATATAACTTACATATATTTTCAGAAACCCTTATCACTTAAAATATTAATTAACTCAAAAACTTCTAATACGATCCTTGAAGCAGATGGGCTACAGCAGCAGAAGATCAAACTGGGTAGCACTCCTGTCAGCCAAGAACAGGAAACTGAGGCTACAATTTGCACAGGCTCACCAAAAATTTGACAATAGAAGATCAGAAAAACATTGCCTGGTCTGATGAGTCTCGATTTCAACTGCGACATTAAGATGGTAGGGTCAGAATTTGGTGTAAACATGAAAGCATGGATCCATTCTGCCTTGTATCAACAGTTTAAGCTGGTGGTGGTGTAATGGTGTGGGGGGTATTTTCTTGGCACACTTTGGGTCGCTTAGTACCAATTGAGCATTGTTTAAACTGAGTATTGTTGCTGACCATGTCCCTCCCTTTAGGACTACAGTCTTCTGATTGCTCCTTCCAGCAAAATAATGCACCATGTCACAAAGCTTAAATCATCTCACCAGTGGTTTCTTAAACATGACGATGAGGTCACTGTACCCCAATGGCCTCCACACTCACCAGATCTCAATCCCATGGATTACCTTTGGGATGTGGTGGAATGGGAGATTCACATCATGGATGTGCAGCCGACAAATCTACAGCAACTGCGTGATGCTATCATGTCAATATAGACCAAAATCTCTAAAGGAATGTTTCCAACATCTTGTTGAATCTATGCCACCAAGAAATCAAGGCTGTTCTGAAGGCAAAAGGGGGTCCAACTCGGTACAAGCAAGGTGCACCTAATTAAGTGGCCAGTGAGTATGTATATATCACACATACACTCACTATATACATACATACAGTTGTGCTCATAAGTTTACATACCCGGGCAGAATTTGTGATTTCTTGGCCATTTTTCAGAGAATATGAATGATGACACAAAAACGTTTCTTTCACTCATGGTTAGTATTTGGCTTTAGTCATTTATTATTAATCAATGGTGTTTATTCTTTTTAAATCATAATTACAACATAAACTACCCAAATGACCCTGATCAATAGTTTACATACCCCAGTTCTTAAAACCGTGTATTGCCTCCTTTAACATCAATGACAGCTTTAAGTCTTTTGTGGTATACTAGTACTTGCGTAGCATACTAGCTCATTATGAATAACTTACCTGAGAACGAAGCCCCCGAAGTGGTCCTCTGTCTTCATGTCCGCCGCTGCCATGGATCCGGGAGTGACTTCCGGGTCTCGCTGCTCCAGCGCTGTGATTCGCCGGAGCAGCGATGACGTCACTCCCGCGCATGCGCACGGGAGCCGACACTCGCGGCATATCTGCCGCCTGCCCAGTGCGCCTGTGCGCCGCTGTCTACGGAGCATGCGCCGTAGACAGCAGTGGCTGTCTTTTTGTAAATATCTCCTAAACCATGTAGGTTTAGGAGATATTTCTTGGACCTAAGGGTAAGCCTTAATCTAGGCTTACCTGTAGGTCAAAGTGGTTTGTAAGGGTTTACAACCACTTTAATTGCCCCTCAAACCCCTTTGTGTCAACTTGTGTGCATGTGTATCAGACCAAAATCACCAGGGTATGTAAACTTTGGATAAGGGTCATTTGGCTAGTTTCTTTTGTAATTATGATTTAAAAAGAGTAAACACAGATGATTGATAATAGATGGCTTCAGCTAACCACTAACCACGAGTGCAAGAAAAGTTTGTGTTATTCATATTCTCTGAAAACTGGCCAAGAAATCTGTCAGGGTATGCAAACCTATCTATGAGCACAACTGTATGTGTGTGTATATATATATATATATATATATATATATATATATATATATATATATATATATATATATATATATATATACACACACACACACACACACAGTATCTCACAAAAAGTGAATACACCCATCACATTTTTGTAAACACTGTCTACAAGCTGTACACGCACTACTTTACATTGTAGCAACGTTTAATTTCTTCAGTGTTGTCACATGAAAACATATAATAAAATATTTACAAAAATGTGAGGGGTGTACTCACTTTTTTACTTTTTTTTAGCCTTGCTAGCCAGCAGATGTTTAACTGTATACTGCTTTGCTAAAAAAGAAAAAAGTCCAGTTGTTAGGCCCCTTTCACACATGCGGATGATATGTCCGTATTTCATCCATCCGTTTGCGGATGAAATACGGGCATACATTCATCCCTATGGGATAGCGGGTGTCTGCGGATGAACATCCGCAGACACCCGATTTCGTCCGCCTCTGCAACAGTCCGATTCTGCAGAGGGAGGAAAATCCTATTTTTCTATCCGTCTGCAGAGAGGATCGGATGAACACGGACACACGGTCCGTGCTCATCCGATCCCCATAGAGGAGAGCGCAGAGCTGACAGGCCTGCAGCCGGCTCAGCGGGGACAACGGAGCGATCCCCGCTGAGCGAGCGGATCACCACGGGGCGGATCATTACTGATCCGCCCCGTGTGAAAGAGGCCTTAAAGCTCAGTTACTCAAGCTCAAATCCACCTATGCATCTGAATGAATGAGAGTGAATGAGAAAAAAAAACAAGCCTCACATTTCACCGGTTATATTCATACAGGGCTGTAAGGAGAGTCGGAGATAAAGAATCTGAAAGGAGACAATCCTGTCAGTACATTTTTTAGTCTTTATTTAATTTGATTTCTCTTGTAACTTTTTTTTTATTATATTAAACACATATAAATGTCTGTCTAAAAGGAAAAAACAAATTAACCCAAGCAAACCTTTATAAGAGAACTACAAAAAAATATATAAAATCCCAATAATTTTTCATCACTTTATGCCCTTTTAGCCTGTTGCAGCGCAATTTCAAAGCACCACATCAATGCAATTTGCACTTCCGGATTTCACTGCTGCTTGCGACTTTGTCATGAGTCGAGGTGATATGAACGGTTCCATTGCCAGCAATGGGTTGCGACTTTTCATGCTTTACTGTCAAGTCGCACCGGAGTTAATGTGGGCCTTAACCACTACAATACAGGGCACTTTCGCCCCCTTCCTTCCCAACCCAATTTTCAGCTTTCATCGCTCTCGCACTTTCAATGACAATTGTGCGGTCATGCTACACTGTACCCAAATGAAATTTTTAGAGCTTTATTTTGGTGGTATTTATTCACGACTCCGTTTTTTATTTTTTGCGATATTCTCTATTTCAAAAGAAATCCAATAAAAACAAAATGTTTTTGGTAAAAAAAAATCCATTAAGTGTATAATAATTGGTTTGTGTGATCACGGACATATGTACGCAAATGATCATGTACATAAGTGTGCAGGTGATCACGTACATATGTGTGCAGATAATCATTGGAACATGTGATTTTAGTGGGACATATGTGGGGGACATGTGTTTTTTATTTGGGGACATGTCTTTTTATTATTTGGGGACATGTGTGTTTTGAGGACATGTGTGGTGACATGTGTGTTTACACTAGACTGGTGATCAGTTAGTAAAAAGCTGTAAAAACAGCTCATACTCACTGCTCACCAGCCGGCTGCAGCAATCTGCTCTCCTCTCCTCAGCGATGACTTCCGTGTGAGGAGAGGAGGAGCCGATTGCCTAGCAACCGGCTGTTTGTTTACATCACATGACGGCCGTGATTGGACACGGCCGTCATAGGATCAGGAAGGCCAATCACAGAGCCCCCCTGCTGATCCGAGATGCGCCGTGTCCGGGTGACACGAGCACATTGGGATGGCGCCGCTGTGCGGGCACACGCGCGATCCCCCTCCTTCTGAAGGACGTTCCTGAATGTCCTATCAGAAGTAGACGGCTCCCACCCGGCCGTATATGTACATTGGCCAGGTGGGAAGTGGTTAAAAAGGGTATTGAACCCAAAAGCAAAATTGTATTATTTTGCAGTGTACCATTACATGTAGTGGCATCAGTTTTCTTTTCTTTGGGTTTTTCCCTATATTTTTACCTGGTGATCTGGTCAGTAACAAACTAACAACTCACACTTTATATTCAGTTACAGCAGCAGTTTTTTTTTTCCTTTTGGGATAAAGGTTTTGCATGAATAACTAAAAGTTAATCTTTTTTTTTATCACCCCTTCCAGTGGTAAGAGGAGCTCCGGTCATTTCTAGGTTTACTAAAAGTTAGCAGCTACAAAGTATAGCTGCTGATTTTTAATAAGCACACACTCACCATGATCCAGCAATGTGCTCACCCAATGTACTCAAACCATCTCTTGTCTCCCTCTACTCTCCCCGGCGCTAGCATTTTAACTGTGGGTACCCAGCTGTGGCAGCTTGCGCGGGTCGTACTGCGTGTCCCAAATAGTCCGGTAGCAGGGGCGGACTGACCAGTCGGTCACTCGGGCGCCGCCCGAGGGCCCGAGGTCATTAGGGGCCCGGTCTCGGCCACTTGAAGCGGCTGTGCCCGTATCATATGCCGCGATCATGCCGATTACCATACGGCGCGCTGCTCCCCGCTGGCCCCTCCTTCCCTCCCGTCCGTCCCAGGTGATGTCACAACGCATACAGTACAAGCACCTGGGACGGACGGGAGGGAAGGAGGGGCCGGCGGGGAGCAGCGCGGAGTTAGCCGTATGGTAATCGGCATGAGATACGGGCACGGCAGAAGAGTGCAGGGGCCGGCGGGGAGCTGCGCCGTTAAAAGTATTATCGGCATCCGCCGGTAAGTGGAGCCTGGGCCTGCCACAAGTGATGGGGGGGGTGGCGGTACAGATGCATGGGGCCCCGGATCCCCCCTGTGTGTGTCCTCCCGTGTGTGTGTGTGTCCTCCCCTGTGTGTGCGCTCCCCTGTGTGTTCTCCCCTGTCCCCTGTGTGTGTCCTCCCCTGTGTGTGCCCTCCCGTGTGTGTGTCCCCGTATGTGTGTGAGTGTCCCCGTATGTGTGTGAGTGTGCCCGTATGTGTGTGAGTGTGCCCGTATGTGTATGTGTGTGAGTGTGCCCGTATGTGTATGTGTGTGAGTGTCCCCGTATGTGTGTGTGTGAGTGTCCCCGTATGTGTGTGTGTGAGTGTCCCCGTATGTGTGTGTGTGTGTGTGTGTGTGTGTGTGTGTGTGTGTGTGTGTGTGTGTGAGTGTCCCCGTATGTGTGTGTGTGTGTCCCCGTATGTGTGTGTGAGTGTCCCCGTATGTGTGTGTGAGTGTCCCCGTATGTGTGTGTGAGTGTCCCCGTATGTGTGTGTGAGTGTCCCCGTGTGTGTGAGTGTCCCCGTATGTGTGTGTGAGTGTCCCCGTGTGTGTGTGTGAGTGTCCCCGTATGTGTGTGTGAGTGTCCCCGTGTGTGTGTGTGTGAGTGTCCCCGTGTGTGTGTGTGAGTGTCCCCGTATGTGTGTGTGAGTGTCCCCGTATATGTGTGTGTGTGTGTGTGTGTGTGAGTGTCCCCGTATATGTGTGTGTGATTGTCCCCGTGTGTGTGTGTGTGTGTGTGTGTGTGTGTGAGTGTCCCTGTGTGTGTGTGTGTGTGTGTGTGTGTGTGTGTGTCCCCGTGTGTGTGAGAGTGTCCCCGTATGTATGTGTGTGTGAGTGTCCCCGTATATGTGTGTGTGATTGTCCCCGTGTGTGTGTGTGTGTGTGTGTGTGTGTGTGTGTGTGTGTGTGTGTGAGTGTCCCCGTATGTATGTGTGTGTGAGTGTCCCCGTATATGTGTGTGTGATTGTCCCCGTGTGTGTGTGTGTGTGTGTGTGTGTGTGTGTGTGTGTGTGTGTGTGAGTGTCCCCGTATGTATGTGTGTGTGAGTGTGTCCGTATGTGTGTGTGTGTGTGAGTGTGTCCGTATGTGTGTGAGTGTCCCCGTATGTGTGTGTGTGTGAGTGCCCCCGTATGTGTGTGTGTGTGTGTGTGTGTGTGTTCCCGTATGTGTGTGAGTGTCCCCGTATGTGTGTGAGTGTGTGTCCCTGTGTGGTGTGTATCCCCGTGTGTGGTGTGTGTGTGAGTGTCCCCGTGTGTGTCTCCCTGTGTGAGAGTGTGTCCCCCTGTGTGTGGTGTGTGAGTGTCCACGTGTGTGTGTGTGTCTCCCTGTGTTTGTGTGAGTGCGTGTGCGTTCTCCCTCCAGTTTCCCCTTGTGTGCTCCCCCCCTTGTCTCCCTGGCAAGGTGTGGCGCCCAAGGGGGCCCCATGAGCTTCTATTGCCCGGGGGCCCCATTAGTTGTCAGTCCGCCCCTGTCCGGTAGTCATCTGGAACTTGTGGCCCAGCAGGGAGGGAGAGAGACGAACTTCTACTTGGATCACCTAGGCGATCCGAGCAGAAGTGGGAGTGGCTACCTGTCAAAATACCTGCTCCCTCCTCAAAAAAAAAAAAAAAATTGAAGTTACTTACCGGTAACGTTTTTTTCAGGAGTCTTTCAGGACAGCACACGTGAGAGACCTCGGCTCCTCCCTTCTCAGGAAACACCGCCTCCACCAGATCTCTAAAACCATTCCTTCCATCCAGCCCTTCAGCTTTTGCACAAGCACCTCCGGCCAGACTAGGGAGACAAAGATACATCATCAAAAAATTACACATACCTGATGGTAAGATCTTACTTTGGGTGGGTACTGGTGCTGTCCTGAAAGACTCCTGGAAAAAACGTTACCGGTAAGTAACTTTGATTTTCCCTCTTTCGTCTTTCAGGACAGCACACTTGAGAGGATAAGCGAGCACTTACCCTAGGGTGGGACTACTGCTTGCAGGACTTTACGCCCAAAGGCCTGGACCTGGGCAGACAATAAGTCCAGTCTGTAGTGCTTAACGAAAGTCTTAAAACTTGACCACGTTGCTGCTCTGCAGATCTGCTTGGGTGTAGCACCAGCCCACTCTGCTTGTGACATTGCCACAGCCCTAGTGGAATGGGCCCTAATACCTCCTGGGACCTCCAACCCCTTTGCTATGTATGCCTGACTGATTGCCAACCTTATCCACCTGGCTATCGTATTTCTAGAGGCTTTGGACCCCTTCCTAGCCCCTGTAAAAGAATCAAAAAATGAATCGGACTTCCTGAATTGCTCCGTAATCTCCAGGTATTTTAACACACACCTCCTGACAGCTAACTTGTGGAATACATATTCCTGTTCCGTCACAGGATTCGAACAAAAAATGTGAAAACGAATTTCCCGACTTCTATGAAATTTTGAAGCTACCTTTGGCAAAAAGGCCAGATTGGTTTTAAAAATAATCCGATCCTGAAAAACCTAAAGGAAAGGCGCCCTCCTTGAGAGGGCTTCTAGCTCACTAACCCTTCTCGCGGTAGTGATTGCTACCAAAAAAAACACGTCTTGAGGGTTAAAAATTTCAAAGTACAAGAACTGATTCAAGGTTCAAAAGGATCCTCTGTAAGAGCTTGCAATACTAAAGATAGATCCCAAACTGGAAAGGGATGGAAACTGACTGGTCTCTGTATACTTAAACCTTAAAAGAACCTGGAAACCCAAGGATTCGCTGCAAGTTGCTGTTCAAGAAAAACACTTAAAGCAGAAACCTGTCCTTTAAGAGTACTGAGAGCCAGTCCCTTATCTGCCCCCTCTGTAGGAACTCCAGCACTGCTACTGGACTATGAAAGTTAAAGGAGCTCTCCGCACACCAGGAATTGAATTTCTTCCATACTTTCAAATAAATCCTGCATGTCTCTTCCTTTCTAGAACTCAGAAGAGTCGCTATCAACCTTTCGGAGAACCCCTTGTTTTTCAGGATCTCCTCTTCAATAGCCAGGCTGCCAGACTCCACCTCTTTACTTGAGGGCAGCAGATTGGGCCTTGAAAGAGTAGATCTTCCCTGACCGGAAGTATCCAAGGCGGTTCCCCTGCCAGCTTCTTTAGAACAGAAAACCAAGGCCTCCTGGGCCAGTGTGGAGCTATCAAGATTAGGGTGGTATCCTCTAACTGGAATTTCCTCAGAACTGCCAGCAACAACACAGGAAGGGGAAAGGCATAGCACTTGGAAAAAGGTCATCTCTGAGAAAGAGCATCCACTCCTATTGCTCCGTCCCCCCGATTCAGAGAGAAGAATAGAGGAGTTTTTGCGTTCTCTTGTTGCAAAAAGATCCAACACTGGCTCCCCCACTTCTGAATAATCATCTTGTAGATTCCCAGATTCAGGACCCAGTCACTCTCCCTCAGCTTCCTCCTGCTGAGGAAGTCTGCTCTCTGATTTAGCTCTCCTTTCAGGTGTACTGCTGATAGAGAGCACACTGACCTCTGCCCAGCTGAATATTGCTTCCGTTAGAGAGCAAAGGGAACTGCTTCTTGTGCCCCCCCTGTCGATTGATGTAAGCAACTGCTGAAGAATTGTCCGAACGGACCTGAACATGATGTCCCTGGAGTTCCTGTTGGAAAAACCTGAGAGCCAGGGAGATGGCTCTCAGCTCTCTCCAATTCGAGCACTTCCCTGCGTTCTCGAAACTCCAGGATCCTTGGGCCAGACCTTTCTCCAGGTGCTCCCCAACCCCAACCCATGCCGCTTGCATCCGTTGTGATGACCTTGGACACTGGAAGTGCCCATTCTAGACCCTGAGATAGATTTGCTTCTTTTCTCCACCACCACCACCACAGGGACCTCTTTACCTTTATTGGAATGAGAGCCATAGAGTCCAGAGATGTCTGGGTATGATCCCAAACCTCCAAAATGAAAAGCTGCAAGGGGTGGAAGTGTGCTCCTGGCCACCTTACCACTGGAAGGGCCGATGGCAGCAGTCCCAAGGCTGACATGGCCTTTCTTATATAGATTTGCTGATTGCTTTGTAGGACTGCCAAAGCTTTGTCTACTTAGCAAATTTTCTCCTCTGGGAGAAAGACTCGCCGCTGAGTTGAGTCTAGAATGTAACCTAGGAACGTCACTCTCTGAGATGGAACCAAGTTGGATTTCTCCAAATTTAAGAGCCATCCCAATTGTTCCTAAATATTTATTGCTACCTGCAAATCCGGAACCAGCTGCTCCGGTGAAGACGCAAACAGGAGCGGGTCGTCCAGGTATGCTACCACTGTGATTCCCCTGAGTCGCAGAAAATCCAGAGCACCCACCACAACTTTGGTGAATATCCGGGGGAAAGAGGATAGCCCAAAGGGGAGGGCTCGAAACTGAAGATGTACTACATCTGACCCTGACCTTACTGCCAACTTGAGGAATCTCTGGCTGTCCTCGGCAATTGGAATGTGCAGATAGGCGTCCCTTAGATCTATGGATGCCATGAAGCAATTTGGAGGCAACAGTGTTTTCACTGTAAAAATTGAATCCATCCGTAATCTTTTGTAATAGATTCAGAGGTTTCAGGTTCAGGATAAGCCTGAACTTCCCTGAAGGTTTTCTGACCACAAAAACGTGGGAATAGAAACCTCTGCCTATTTCCCCAGGAGGAACCCGTGACAAAATCCTCCAGAGAAGACAGAAGGGCTGCTGCCTTCTCTTCATACCTCGGTAGATCTGTAATTAACAACCTGTGTGTGTGGGGGGGGGGGGGGACTTGAGAACTGCAGTCTGTACCCCGTCCTTATAATGCCTAGTACAAATGGATTGGAGGTAACCGTATACCCATGATTACGTAGGTATCGCATTAATATTACAATTGTACGTTTATGGTAACAAGGGGCGTTACATAGGCAGGCTAATTCTAATCAGGATTTGAAAGAATGCAAAACATGTACTGAAAACATTGTTAGTAGTGCACAGTTAGGGCATTGTGCAATACATATAAAATAGAATAGAATTATATACAGAACCTACAAATTTCCATATCTTCAAAGGCCAAATCTGTCTTTTGAGATACCTGGGAGAAGGCTGCATCCAGTCTAGGAGATTTGTTCCACACAGCAGATTCATCCTCTGAAAAAGGGAATCTGTGTTTAATGCTCTAGAAAAGAAAGAAAGGCTTCCTCTCTGGGTCTCGCCATTCCTTCCTAATGGTGTCTACCAGAACCTCATGGACAGGGAAGACCCTTTTCTTTGGTCCTCCGAGACCTTCATACATCTGGTCATGGAGAGACCGGGATTTTTTTCTCCTCTTGGATACCTAGTGTAGTGTGAATAGCTCCCAGGAGCTCTTCCACTTCCTCCAGGGAGAGCTTGTAACGGGAGGATCTGGATGACTCACCATCCACCTTCTCTCCCTCTGACTCTGAAGACACTGCCAGGATCATCCTCTAGTGTCATTCTGCTACCCCCAGGTAACCCTTCATTAGCAGAGGGACCTGCCAAGGGGCCAGGTGTGACATCTTGCTGTGCTGGCAGAGGACTATCTGGGGGTTGTATAGGCTGAAAATTCTCAAACAAAGCCTTAAAAGACTGAAAAGTGCTGGAGAGCTCTTTAACAGAAGCCGCCATACCAGAACTTTGTTCCTCAGCATAATCCCTAACTAAGCCCTCAATGCAATTCCTGCATAACACTTTCCCCCATGATTCCCTTAACACACTTCTACATAAGGGGCACTTCTTCTTGGACCCGTGTGAGAGCTTCGATTTTTCCATGGACTTGTCCTGTAATGACAAAGAAACCCCACCAGCGTCAGCCCCTGCCAGCAAAAAATCAACACCAGACGACACCAGTAGTGCACCCTTCCAGGACCAACCACCACCAGGGTCCCAGACGTGCAACTCCTCCCCTCCCACCAAGGAGGGGAGTTCACCCATGGAGCTAAGTGAGAAATAGTAAGGGAACACCAACCCAGGGTTCCACTTACCTTAGAATGGCTGGTGCTGGCATCACCCAGAACTGAACGGGAACCATCAGTCTCAGACATCCCTTCGGCCTGAACGGTCGATTTGCCACAAACTGCTCCTCTTAGCTGTCACTACAGCGTGAATGGGCAAACACCAGCCTTCGCGCCGTTAGTTTTGGCGTCCCACGACCGGAACCAGAAGTCGCGGGTGAACCGGACATGACCTCTCCCATTGGAAAAGACGTCGCCCATCATCAGACCCAGCCTTGCACTCCATGCTGGCCACACTAACGATGGGGAGACATGGACACTCCAGTAAACACCTTCCCCAGGCAGCACCAAAGCGAACGTCCCAGGCCCCTGCTTTCCCCAAGGAAGGATGGGACGCGCCAGATACGGCAGGTAACGGACTCCCCAGCCCAGCTGCAATGTATGAGAGACCTGAATCTCTCCGGACATCCCTTCGGCCCGATCAATTCACCTTCAGGATAACACTGGACTCAGCCTCCCCAGCTGAATTAAACCCAGGTTCCTAGCGATGTCTCCTCACCGGAGGAAACACCAAAACTGAAGGGCTGGAGGGAAGGAATCGTTTTAAAGATCTGGTGGATGCGGTGTTTCCTGAGAAGGGAGGAGCCGAGGTCTCAAGTGTGCTGTCCTGAAAGATGAAAGAGGGAAAAAAGACATGCCGAATGGGATGGGATGGAGTACTTAAAGCGGAACTTCCCCTTTTGGGTGGAGCTCCACTTTAAGTGGTTTTGTTTCATCTCCGAAAGCTGATACATTCTACTGGAGCACTTGCGAATCTAAAAAACAATAGATTTGCTGGCTGGATCACAAATAGAGGAAAGAAAAAGGAAACAAATGCAGCTCTCACATCTAAGAATTGGTAAGCTGCAATATAATAAATGTTTGCTTTTGGGTTTAGTGCAGCATTAAAGCGGAGGTCCACCCTAAAGTGGACCTTCCGCTCATTGGAATCCTCCCCCCCTCCGGCGCCACAATTGGCACCTTTCAGGGGGAGGGGGGTGCAGGTACCTGTACAGTACAGGTATCTGCACCCACTTCCGGGATAGCTCTCTGCGGAAAGGGGCGTAGATCTACGGCCCTTTCCGAAAGTCCCCCGCTGCCTGCTGGGAAACACACAGATCCCAGAGGCAGCGGGTCCATCCTTATTGCACAGCGCGACTCGCGCATGCGCAGTAGGGAACCGCGAAATGAAGCCGAAAGACTCCACTTCCTGATTCCCATACCCAAGATGGCGGCGGCAGCACCCGAGAGACGATCGAGAGATCGGCTTCGGGTGCCGACATCGCGGGCGTGCTGGGCGGGTAAGTGTCCTTATTTTAAAAGTCAGCAGCTGCTGCATTTGTAGCTGCTGGCTTTAAAAAAAAAAAAAAACGGCGGAACTCCCGGCGGACTCCCACTTTAAGGATATACCATGTACAAGTTTATAACACTGAAATACACCTTAAATAAAGCTGAACAAAAAGAAACATGGAGGCTGCCTCTCATCATCTCCTTCTGGAAATACTGGTCACCTGGCTGTCTGCGACTTCAATTTTTTGGTTCAACGACCTGGAAGAACTCCTAATTTACATAGTTATGATCAGTCAGCGGTACATTTTCAGAAGCATAGGTCAACCATATCAGCCTATGCAATTTCTGAGTACAGGTTTCCTTTTTAACACAAGTACATTGTTAAAACTGCTAGTTTCTAATTGTAACAATACAAATAAAAGAGTAAATGTGCTTGCTGCCCAAAATGTACCCCTAGGTTGTGTTCTAATTCTTGCAATAATAAAATACCCCATTTAATGACTGGCTTTTGGTATAATCTCTTTAACCACTTGCTTACTGGGCACTTAAACCCCCCTCAGTCCCAGACCAATTTTCAGCTTTCAGCGCTGATGCACTTTGAATGACAATTGCGCGGTCATACAACACTGTACCCAAATGAAATTTTTATCATTTTTTTCCCATAAATAGAGCGTTCTTTTGGTGGTATTTAGTTACAGCTCGGAGTTTTATTTTTTGCTAAACAAACAAAAAAAGATGCAAAAAAAAAAAAAAAAAAAATCATGTTTTAATAGTTTGTTATAAAATTTTGCAAACGGGTCATTTTTCTCCTTCATTGAAGTGCGCTGATTAGGCGGCACTGATAGGCTGCATTGGTGGGCACTGATGGGCTGCATTGGTGGGCACTGATGGGCTGCATTGGTGGGCACTGATAGGCTGCACTGGTGGGCACTGATAGGCATAGTTAAGGCGGCACTAATAGGCACAGATAAGGCGGCACCGATGGGCACAGATAAGGCGGCACTGATGGGCAAAGATGGGCACAGATAAGATGGCACGGATGGGTGGCACGGATAAGTGGCACGGATGGGTGGCACGGATGGGCACTGATAGGTACCACAGATAGATGGGACTGATGGGCACTGATAGGTGGCACTGATAGGTGGCTCTGATAGGTGGCACTGCTGGGCACTGATGGGCGGCACTGCTGGGCACTGATGGGCGGCACTGCTGGGCACTGATGGGCGGCACTGGGGTGCAGCACCTTTGAGGCAGATTTTGGGTGGCACTGTGGGTGGCACTGCTGGGTGGCACTGTGGGCACTGCTGGGTGGCACTGTGGGCACTGCTGGGTGGCACTGTGGGCACTATGGGCACTGCTGGGTGGCACTGACAGGGGGGCACTTACTTTATTTCAGGATGGCACTGCGGGTGGCAGGTGGGCACTGGCAGGGGGCAGGTGTCCGTTTAAATTGCTGGCCATGATCGGGACTGATGTCCCGAACACGGCCGCCGGCGATCGGCTTTTTTTTTTTCTCCTCGCGCTGTCAGCGCGAGGAGGAATACTAGCCGATTACCGGCTCCGTTTTATCACATGATCAGCTGTCATTGGCTGACAGCTGATCACGTGATAAGGGGTCGGGATCGACCCCTTACACGGATCGGTGATCAGGCGAGTCTCACGGACTCGCCGATCACAGAGCGCGCCGCGCGCGCCCCTCAGGGGTCCGCGCTATTGCCGTCATTTTGCAATAGCGCGGTACCCAAGTGGTTAAAAAGAGTAGAAAGGGGATTTTCCCTGTGTGGTCTGGCAAGGAAATGCTTTGTTTGCCTTTAGATTGCACAACCTTTTTTTTCAGTTTTTAGTTTAAATAATCTTTAACAGAACAAAAAAACAACAAAAATAATCAATTTTTCATAAGATTCAAGAAAAGTGTTACTAAACCCAAAACCCTGCATTCACTATATCTGGTCTCCCACAGTACACAGAACATGGAAATGCAATTAGTTTAGTAAATATAAACTGCTAAATATCTTTGCTATATACCCTGTTTCCCCTAAAATAAGACCTAGCGTGATTGTCGGTGTTGGTTGCAATATAAGCCCTACCACCCAAATAAGCCCTACTCTGTTTCCTCAAAAATAAGCCCTACCCTGAAAAGAAGACCTACAAGGACTTTAACTAGGGCTTATTTGGGGGGTAGGGCTTTTATTGCAGCTATCACCGACAATCACACTAGGCCTTATTTTAGGGGAAACAGGGTACCAGTGATGGCGAACCTTGGCACCCCAGATGTTTTGGAACTACATTTCCCATGATGCTCAACTACACTGCAGAGTGCAGGAGCATCATGGGAAATGTAGTTTCAAAACATCTGGGGTGCCAAGGTTCGCCATCACTGCTATATACTGTTGATGAGAAGTCTTGTGACTTATATCAATGTCTGGTTAAAGCTTGTAGGTTGAGTTTTCATTCTCCTGTGACTGTCCTATGAGGCTGTAGGACCCCAGACCCTCTGTCTGGACAATGGTGACTGGCCCTGTGCTGATCACATGCACTCCCCCAAGAAAAAGAAAAAAAAAAAACTCCTCCTGAGCAATATACACCAAACAGAGCATGTGCAGAGACTGCAAAGGCTCTCTATTATCAGATGCATTATCAGATGGACTGGGGACAGTAGAAAAAGATGATCAGCATTTTACACAATACGCAGGATTAAAGCGGTAGTAAAACCGCAAATTTTTATTTTTTTTGTTTGACACCTGCAAAGGAAAAGGCATAATGAGCTAGTATGCACCGCATACTAGCTCATTATGAAATACTTACCTTAGAACGAGGCCCCAACATCTGGCCCGATCCACGCCGAGGGAGGTGACATGCTCCCTCTGCATTTCTTCAGGGTATCGCGGCTCTGGCGCTGTGAGTGGCTGGAGCCGCGATATCGTCACTCCCGCGCATCCGCGCGGGAGATTTCATCCCGGCCGGGTCCGGCGACTGCCGGGCTTTCAGACGAGAATCCCCTTGTGCGCATGCGCCGCTGCAGTCAGCGGCGCATACCGAGGGGAATATATATTTTTTACCTACAGGTAAGCCTTATTATAGCCTTTCCTGTAGGTAAAAGTAAAAAAAATTAGTATACAACCACTTTAACCACTTAGGATCCACAGTGAATATAACAAGCACACTTTACCACATATAAAGACTGATTTTACTGTTGTGGGTTTAGTAACACTTTAACTCCCACTTAGTGGAGGCTTGGGTTTGCCTAGGCACCGCTAGTGTTGTGTATAACTGCTACCATAAAACACCAAAATACTGTTGCACATAAAACATAGGTGTAGGAATGAGCCCACTTGGGTTCAGTTTGAGCAGGGTTTAACGAACATGAGTAAAGTTCAGGTGCCAAATCCAAACCCCACTGAAGTCAATGGGAGCCAAATGTTAAAAATCTGTTCTTACCATTTTCTAGGCTAAGGGATTGTCAAACAAATGGCATGGGATCACCTGTCCTGTGGGAGTACCAAAGCAAAAAATGGGTTTAAAAACTCAATTTGGCAGGGAGCAGCAATTTTAGTAATGTTTCATTAAAGTTGAAGTGAAATATTGAAAATGCAATACTCCATTAACCAGTTCAGTACCAGGCACTTTCACCCTCTTCCTGCCGAGGCCAATTTTCAGCTTTCAGTGCTGTCGCACTTTGAATGACAATTGTTCGGTCATGCAACACTGTACCCATACACAATTTTTATAATTTTGAGACAGATATAGCTTTCTTTTGGTGCCATTTATTCACCACTGGGTTTTTTATTTTTTGCTAAACAAGTGAAAAAAGACCAAAAATTTGTTCCTGTTACAAAATTTTGTAAAGAAGTAATTTTTCTCCTTTACTGATGTGCTCTGAGGAAGCTGCACTGATGTGCACCAACATGCAGCACTGATGGGCACTGAAAGGCAGCTGTAATATGCAGCACTAATAGGCACTGATGGGCAGCACTGTTTGGCATCAATAATGAGCACTGATTGGCTCCACTTGTGGGCATCACTGGGGGCACTAGCAGGCATCGCTGATGGGGCTGCACTGATAATCAATGCACTGATTATCAGCGCAGATTCCCCATCAGCTCGCATTGAGGAATGCCGAAAACTGGCACTTCCTATTTACACTGGAGATCAGCTGTGATTGGACTCAGCTTTTCACGTGGTAAAGAGTTTACAACATAGGCTATTTACCGTGATTGGAGACGCAGCGTGTCAAAACATTGCACCGGGGCATGCACAGAGGGGTGTTCTGAAGATCATCATATGACGTAAAGTCAGGACAATGGAGGTCCCGCCCGGCCGTCATTCTGCTATAGGCTGGGCGGGAAGGTGTTAAAGCGTATGTATATACTTATGTATTTTCAGGCGGCTCCAGTCCGGTCACGTGATCTGGCTCCTCTGTGTCAGCAAGCGCTGTTGCATGGCGGAGGAGGGAGCACCAACAATGGATGGGGCATTGAGGCCTGTAGTTGACATTACCCCTTCAGGCCATACTAGCCATTGTCAAAGCACTCTCTTCTTTTCCCTGCAGCCACTGGTCACGTGATCTGGCTCCCCTGACAGGAAGCGGCCTAAAAATATGTACGTATATATACAGTACATCTTCCTTACACAGGTTAGTTGGCATAAGTGTTAGGAGAGGAGAGGGAATAGTTTTAAGGCTTGTTAGGAGTAGGCTAGAAATGCAATTGTAGCCAGGAGCTGGCTATTATGCCTGCAATTCAGGGACAGTGTACACTGTTATTAATGTGGAGAGATATCCCTCTAGTGTTGGCTTGGACTATTTCCTTTGAGATAAATCTTAGAGCAGAGCAAAGCATCGTGGGATGTGTAGTTCAGAATATGGGGGCTTCAATTTCAGCAGGACTGGTTTTGTGTTCAATATTTTTATTGGAGTTCAAATACAGAAAAGAAAGCAAAATAAAGAAGATAGTGAAACCACATATACATTATACATTATAACAATATTGCATAGGTGGGTTCAGGCCAAGACTTAAGGATATAGAAGATATCCGGGCCGTGCAAATATAAGACAAGGCATGCAGAACAGAAGGAGAACAACTTTATGTAGGAAAGCCTCCCATCCAGACACCCCAACTGGGAACATGCTGTATCTGGAGGAGCAGGCACTCTACTGACACAGGAGTGAAGTTCTCAATGAGGATGTTAAAACAAGCTGCCTGCAGTACAGTACATTAATAGAAACAACATATTAACTGGTCCGTAGGTAAACCAAAAAAACTATATAAACCTGAACAAGTAAGTATGGAACTGCACATCTTAAGGTATGAGGTAGAGAAACTCAAATCTCATGGTACCTTCAGTGTAATGTGGTATATCGAAATAGCAAAATAGATAGTAAAAAAAAAAAAAAAAAAAAAAAAAAGGGGGGGGGGGAAGAGAGGAGGGTGGGGAAGATAGAGGGGGAAGAAGCAGGTGATATAGAGTATGGTGTACTATAGTGTCTATATTGTAAGAGTGATAGATCAGGTGTGTAGAGGGCCAAGCATCCCATGTTTCCCACCGCCTTGCTGTTGTGGTTAGGTGTCCTTCTGCAATAGCGTACATTCGTTCGTACGAACCATAAGTATGTACCAGGCGAATAATTTCTGCACAGGAGATATGTGCAGAGGATTTCCAGTTGCGGGCTATCAATAGTCTAGTTACCAAAAGAATCTGTGTAATTATACATCGGAGGTTGTGCGGGTAGTTCTCTATGCCTATGGACAGAATTGCCATTTCAGGGGACGGTTTAATAGGGATGTTAGTGACTTCTGCAATGAGGTGGAAAACCTCTTCCCATAAGGTATTGATTCTGGGGCATTCCCATAATATATGATAAAGGGTGCCTGGCGCTCCGCATTGCCGCCAACAGTTGGTGTTTAAGGAATTATTGTAGGAGTGTATTTGCGTGGGGGTAATGTACCACCTGAGGTTGAGCTTATATGTAAGTTCCCATAGGTTAGCTGATTTTGTTGTTGTATAGGCGGAACGTAGTGCTGATTGCCATTGTTGCTAAGAGAAAGTAGTACCGATATCTCTTTCCCATTTAAGCATAGGGGGAAGTTTATCAAAAGTGGATTTACCTTTAAGCGTAGCATAAAAAAGCGATATGCCTTTAGTAGGGGCTGTAGTGCTGGAGAGATATCGCCAGAGTTTCAAGGGCATGGTAATTTGAAGGTGCGGGTGTTTGATTAAACAGTGCGATGCTTGAATATATTTGTAGTAATCTTTTGAGGTGAGTGAGAAGGTACGTTGCAATGTAGGGAATGAATGGAGGAAGTCAGAAGAGTATAAGTCTGCAATATGTGTTATACCTTTATCTTTCCATGGGGTTATCTGCATGTGGGGTATGAGCAGATTGAGGATGTCTATCGGTATGGGTATTTTACACGGAGTGTCAGATGCAGGTGAATTAGTGAGGAGATAGGAGAATGCTGCTACTGATGCACGAATGGTCGGAGACATAAGTTTGTCAGATTTGCTTAAAGTTGGGGCACTCAGGAGCCAAATTTTCAGGTTGCCACCAGGGACCTGGGAAGCTTCAATGGAGCTCCAGTGGTTAACAGGGTCAGGAGTGAACCAGGCTCTTAGTTGCGCTAAAATTGCTGCATTATAGTAGTCTTTAATATCAACAAATCCCATACCACCTGCCAGTTTGTGTTTTGTAAGAGTCTTGTGGTTCACTCTAGGCCTCTTACTCTGCCATACAAAGCGTTTGAGAAGGGAATGGGTTTGCGTAAAGAAGGAAGTGGGTAATGGGATGGGCAGCGATCGGAAGAGGTAGAGTAATCGTGGAAGTAGGATCATTTTGAAGGCAGCTAATCTGCCTGCACTGGAGAGTGTCTCTTTAGATAGTCTAAGCAAATCTGTGGGTAAAGCATGCAGGAAGGTTAGATAGTTAGCTTGGTAGAGGTCAGTTGAGTTAGCAGTAAGTGTTATACCCAGATAATTGAGAGTTTTTGCTGACCACGCGTAATGATAACTGTTTTGCAAGAAGGTTTGCTGTTTCTCAGTTAAAGCCATAGGTAATATATAGGACTTGGTAGTGTTTACTTTATAGTACGAAACATAGCTGAAATCATCAATTATACATTGTACCGAAGCCAGGGAGATAAAAGGGTTGGTTAATGCAAATATAATGTCATCAGCGAAAAGGCTGATTCTGTGATCAGATTTTCCAATAGAGAAACCAAAAATGGCATCGTGGGACCTAACTTTTGCTGCGAGGGGTTCTATTACAAGATCAAAAATCAGGGGCGAGAGGGGGCAACCTTGCCTCGTGCCGTTTGTGATGGAAAATGGGGTAGATAACATAGAAAGACAGTAGACTTGGGCTGAGGGGGTAGAATATAAAGCTAGAATTGCAGTGAGGATAAAACCCTGAAATCCAAACTTCTCAAGGGTTAGTTTTAAGTATTGCCAATGAACCCTATCAAATGCCTTCTCTGCATCCAAAGAAAGGAGCAGAGAAGGCACTCGATGAGTCGTTGCATAATGTATGATATTGACCATACGCCGCGTGGCATCGGAAGTTTGGCGTCCCTTGACAAATCCTGATTGGTCAGGATGTATTAATAATGGTAATAGATCAAGGAGTCGAGATGAGATCACTTTCGCGTACAATTTCACGTCATGATTGAGGAGAGAAATAGGGCGAAAGTTCTAGGGTACATTTGGATCTTTCCCTGGCTTCGGTATGGTAACAATTAAGGCTTTGAGCATTTCTTGGGGGAAGGAAACGGAGGAGGCAGCTGAGTTGAATACAGAGGCTAAGTGTTCAGTAAGCGTCGAACTAAATAACTTATAATACTCTCCTACAAAACCATCCGGGCCAGGGGCTTTGTTGTTTGGTAGGGTTTGAATGGCCTTGCCGATTTCAGCAGGTGTGAATGGAACGTTTAGACATTCCAGTTTTTGAGGAGTTAGTTGGGGTAATTGGACCGAGTGTAAGGCCGCGTACACACGGGCGGACTGTTCGCCCAACTTTGTCCGCTGAACAGTGTTTGGGCGGACAGTCCGCTCGTGTGTGGGCTTTCAGCGGACAGTTTCAGCGGACAATTTGACGGACAAAGTCTTTCGGAAATTCCGAAAAACTGTCCGCTGAAACTTTGTTTGAGCGAACAGTCCGCCCGTGTGTAGGCTACTTTCGAAATGAGCAAACTGTTCCCGCTCGGAGGGAAGTCTGCTCATTTCGAGCGCGTGTGCAGGTAGGCGGGGCCCGCGACGGAGACGTCGCGGGCTCCGCCGCCTGGAATGGACTTAAAGGGGAACCCCAACGCCGAAAAAAATCGGCGTGGGGGTCCCCCCAAAGTCCACAACAGACCCTTGTCCGAGCACGCTACCCGGCCGGCCAGGAAAGGGGGGCGAGCGAGCGCGCCCCCCTCCTGAGCCGTACCAGGCCGCGTGCCCTCAACATGGGGGGTGCCTTGGGGAAGGGGGGGCCGCGCGGCCCCCCCACCCCAAAGCACCTTGTCCCCATGTTGATGAGGTGTCACATGGTATATGTCACATGGGTTGGTCACATGGGTTGATGTCACATGGGGACTATGACATCGTAAGGGGGCGGGGTCACCATGTGACATCAACCCATGTGACCAACCCATGTGACATATACCATGTGACACCGCCCCATTGTCACTATATAAGTGGCAGCGCAGGGCGGCTCTGGCATTCCGGCCGGAGAGAGCGTCGTGTCAACATCTCCTGGAGAAGAAGAAGAACAAGAAGAAGAAGAAGAACGGAAGGCGGCGACGGCGACAGCGGCGACAGAAGACCGGGCCACCGCCTGCAAAAGAGCTATAAGAAGGCGCGGTGGCCCGGCAGAAGAACGGAAGGCGGCGGCGACAGAAGACCGGGCCACCGCCTGTAAAAGAGCTACAAGAAGGCGCGGTGGCCCGGCAGAAGAACCGAAGAGGGGGACAAGACCCCCGAAGTCGGGAGAAGAGGCCGGCGGCGGGGAGGAAGAAAGCCGGACTCCTCCGCTAGTAAAAGAGCTACAAGAAGATTGCGGAGGAGTCCGGCGAGAAGACCCCCGAAGACGGAAGACCCCCGGAGCTGTGCAATAAAATATTTTTTCTCGTGTGTTGTGTTTTTTTTTTGGGTACTTTTATTTTACAGGTGAATGGGTAGGGGTACATTGTACCCCATACTCATTCACATAGGGTGGGGGGCCGGTATCCGGGGGCCCCCTTCTTAAAGGGGGCTCCCGGATTCCGATAAGCCCCCCGCCCGCAGACCCCGACAACCAACGGCCAGGGTTGTCGGGAAGAGGCCCTTGTCCTCATCAACATGGGGACAAGGTGCTTTGGGGTGGGGGGGGCGCGCGGTCCCCCTTCCCCAAGGCACCCCCCATGTTGAGGGCACGCGGCCTGGTACGGCTCAGGAGGGGGGGCGCGCTCGCTCGCCCCCCTTTCCTGGCCGGCCGGGTAGCGTGCTCGGACAAGGGTCTGTTGTGGACTTTGGGGGGACCCCCACGCCGATTTTTTTCGGCGTTGGGGTTCCCCTTTAAGTCCATTCCAGGCGGCGGAGCCCGCGACGTCTCCGTCGCGGGCCCCGCCTACCTGCACACGCGCTCGAAATGGGCGGACTTGCCTCCGCCTTACGTGGGCGAGTCCGTTCATTTCAAAAGTTGAGCGAACTGTTTGGCAAACAGTTCGCTGAAACAGTCCGCTCGTGTGTTCGTGTGCAAATTTTGAGCGGACTGTTTGCCGAAACTGTTTGACGAACAAGGTTGGGCGAACAGTCCGCGCGTGTGTACGCGGCCTAAGAAGTCCTGAATGTGAGAGGGTTGGGGTTGGCTGAGAGAGGAATCGTTAGAAAGGTTGTATAGGCCACTGTAATATTCACTAAAGGCATTGGCAATATCTTGCGGGTTGGTCAGTTTAGATTTGGTAGTGGGGTGGAATAGATAGGGTATGGGCGATTTTGACACATGTCCATTGATCTGACGTGAAAGTAGTTTACCTGGTTTATTTCCCTCGGCAAAAAATTTCATTTTAAAGCGTTTTTGCAACTTGTCATGGGATTCTAATAGCAAGGTTCTAAGTTCGAGTCTTAGGGAAGTTAATTGGGATTTAAGTGCCGAAGTGGGGTTTTGTTTGTTCAATGAGTCAGTAGTTTGTATTTTGGTAAGAAGGTCGTTTAGCTGCTGCCTCCTACGCGTCCTGTCCCTAGCTCCATATTGGATGAATAGGCCTCTCATGTAAGCTTTGTGAGCTGACCATAATATACGGGGATCATTAACAGAGTCCTTGTTGTGGGAAAAAAAATCTAGTAGATTGTCCCTTAATAGACCAACATATGGGTCAGTTTGCAGGATCCTAGTGTTGAGTCTCCATAGAAATGCTGGAGGGGATTTGGAGGAGTCCTCAATGGTTATACTAACCGGAGAATGATCAGACCAGGTCGCAGAGTGAATAGTCGAGGAGGAGATTTTTTGTAGAGTCCAAGGGTCCGCAAGAAATAAGTCTATACGTGAATAAGAGTTGTGGCAGGAAGAGAAAAAGGTGTAGTCCTTTTCGTCAGCGTGCATACATCTCCATACATCATAGAGACGAAAGGTAGATAGAAGGGGATTTAGAGCTGGTCTGCGTCTTTTGGTGCAAACAGAGGAGTCTAATGAGGGATCAGGAGTGCAATTAAAGTCTCCACACCAAATCATTGCACCCTGTTGAACTGCAGCAACTTTCTTATGTAGTTTACGGAGGAATCTCGTTTGGTGCACATTAGGAGCGTATACATTGACAATAGTGTAAGGGACAGCATTAATCATGCAGGTTAGAATGATGAATCGCCCATTAGCATCTAGAGTAACTTGGGTGAGCTGGTACGGGAGGGAGTTGCGAATGGCAATTAGCACCCCTTTTCTCTTAGAGGTAGCATTGGCTGTGTAGATGGTACTGAAAAATTGGTTCGTGCAGGAAGGAGGGTGACTGGCTAAAAAGTGAGTCTCTTGTTGCACATAGGATATCGCATTGGGTTTGCTTGGCTAATGACCATAGGGAGGCTCTTTTAGCAGGATTATTAAGCCCTTTGGCATTGATGGAAACAATTTTGATGGTCATGCCTGTGAAGGCAGGTCAGAAGGAATCGTAATATCCGGAGGTGTTACCTGGAATACAGCAGAAGGAAGATGGAGGTCCTAGAAGAGTTGATATACAGTTCCAGAGGGTGCCGCAGGAAGGTTTGTTGGAGGATGATCACGGCTTGCAGATAGAAGTATACTCGTCGTTTGCTGGGTTGATAGATAGACACTCAGAAAGACCTGCTGGGAAAGGGTAGAAGGGAGACAACCAAACAGCAAAAAAAAAAAAAAAAAAAGGGGGGGGGGAATACACACAGAACTAGCTGTTGGTTGTGAGGTAAGGGTAAGAAAGCCTGTATAGAGGCTCTAGTTAATGTGAAAGGATGCCTGTAATTTAGGCTAGAAATCGGATTACGTCTGCTAGGAGTATCAGAAAGAAGAAAAATTATGAAGGAGTGTTTGCGATGGAACAGTCCTGAGCACAGCCGTGCTAGGAAACACTAATTGGGGGTAAAAGAGTTTTTTTGTACTGAGCGTGAACCTAAATCACATCTGAACGGCGTGTAAAGATCCTAAACCCGGGATCTTAGGGAGGGAGTTGATTCCTGCGGGATCTTGGTGGGAGGGATTGAGAGGACATAGAGCCCGTGTTGCTCTGGTCCATGGGGACCGTTTCAGTAAGAACAGGAATGATGTTCCAATCTCGTAAGAGCCTCAGACCTTGTTGTAGTGAGGTAACTAGGTGTTTCGATCCTTCATGTTGGATAGATAGTTTGGCGGGCGCAGCCCATTGGTATTGGATCTGATTGTTACGTAACGCCTTAGTGATAGTATTGAGTTGTCTGCGTCTGCTCAGAGTATGTTTTGATAAATCAGCGTAAATTTGCAGGTGGCCGTATGGTTCAGGGAGAGAGGGTAGACCTCTCACTTTTTGCATAAATTGCTCCTTAATGTGGTAAAAGTGTACCCTGAGAATCACATCCCTAGGTACAGCATCTGAGAGGAAGGCAGGTTTTGGCAATCTATGTATACGGTCAATGACCAATTCAATGCCTTTTGCCTCAGGGATTATAGCTTTAAGAAGGTTTTTTGCATATAGGGGCAGCTCAGCAGTTTGAACAGATTCAGGGACTCCACGGATTTTAAAGTTGTTTCGTCTGGCTCTGTCCTCTAAATCTGCGATTTTATCCTTAATCCAAGAAGTTTCGTGGACCTGCGCTTCCTGGGCATCAATCATGTCGTTCACTGTGACAGTGACATCTCCCATATTGGCCTCAAGCTGCGTGGCTCTGTGTTCCAGAGCTGTAATACTTAAGCTAAAGTTCTGCACTAAAGATAGCATGTCTGTCTGTAAAGAGCTTCTGAGGGACATCAGCATCTCTTTTAGAGTAGTGTCCATTACTGCTTGTCCCACTGTAGGAAAGGAAGCAATGGCGTCAGGCTGCTGAGGTAAGATATAGGGCATGGCTGCGGCCTGGGCTCTGTCCTGAGGTAATTCATTATCTAATCTCATTTTGGATTTCGCTGGGCTGTTAGCTAACGGTGTACCCGGAGGTGAAGAGTAAGAGTCTCCCCTTGTAACAGCACTTACCAGTGCGTTGTCTGGTGTGGAGATGCCGCCCGCACGGCGGGGAGAAGCAGCTGTCTCCGCCATATCACAGCGAGACAGGGCCGCGGCGCCATTTTGACTGCGCCTCTCGGACGGCTGGTACATGTACGCCGTCAATTTCTTAGGAATCCGGTCGTCCTTACGTTTGTGGGACATCTCTCCTTCGTTACAGGGTGGATGCGCTGTTCGAACGAAGATAAAATTCTCCCGGGGGAAGCTTTCAGACGCTATGTCAGGCCGTCAGTGTGGAGAGCTCTGTGATCAAGCGTCCATCTTGGTCACGCGCCGGACACGCCCCAGCAGGACTGGTTTTAAATACTACTAACAGATTGCAACAGGAGAGGAGAACAGAATGCTGGGAGAGGATATAAAAGGGCTGGTTTAGACCTACATCGCTCACTTGGGGCGCCGGCTTCGATCTGCCAGCAGTAGCTCTGTCTCAGTGTGAGCTGCTGCCGTTGTGGCCTGCGCAGCAGGGAATTTTACAGCTGCATCCAGAGGGACCTCTGCGGACAGCATTGCTTCTCACTTACTTCTCACCTACAGCAGACGCAAGACTGTTCCAGATCCTACAGCGATGCCTGCACTTCAGATCCGGGTAGTCCGTGGCCTGGTGTGATGGGGTCAGATGCCATTCCCAGAGCCAGGATTCAGAGGGAGTTGCTCAGTATCTTCATCATCACCTGCATTGCTGCCAGCAGCTTATGTAACCAGTGTAGTGAGCGTTTGCCCATTTTGATTCCATTAAGCCAATGCATATAGACATCCCTTATTGAACCCAGCTTTCTGGTACTTGTGGTGCCACTGGGAGTTAGCTCTCATACTCAACAAACACTGTATGCAGACATCTAAATCCAGTTCACATCTTTATTATCAGCAATCTCATTGGATACCATAATATTCCAGCTATGTAGGAAAAGTGTGAAGCAAATTAAAGATACACCAATAAAGATACACCACAGATCAGTCAAATTTGCTATACACTATCATCAAGCATTACCCTGTTCTAAAAATATGTCAAGGCTAGCTGAAGAATTGCCGGATTCCAAGGAGTAACACTTTAACCCTTTTATCTTCTCTTTATTCGCTCAAGTTACTAAAGTTGTTTTAGCACAAAGGGTCTGCTCTCACATTCTCTGGAACTCTATTTATAGGAGCCACCCAATTTAACCACAATAGTTTGCATAATGTTTGTTATGTACTAATGTTAATGGCCTGTTGATAAGTTTCTCATTATTGGTGATAGTTGGTAAAAATGACTGAACCCAGGGTGTCAGAGGACTTGCAGAGTCGGGGCAACCAGTGGGGTACAGACCATCAGCGGCCCTAACGAAGGTAGCACTACACAATCTAAAATGAGATTAGAGGGATTGGTGTGTGTGTGTGTCAAAAATTGGTCCAATCCAGGCATAGAAACATGAATAAGAAAAACCTGGTGCATATAGCATGGTAAACCCCACATAGATTTTGACATGGATTTTGACAGGCAGACCAAGGTATTAGTACAAAATATATTTTTA
This sequence comes from Lithobates pipiens, assembly GCF_037356315.1. Classification (NCBI taxonomy): domain Eukaryota; kingdom Metazoa; phylum Chordata; class Amphibia; order Anura; family Ranidae; genus Lithobates; species Lithobates pipiens. The sequence continues at coordinate 92,650,133 of NW_027507788.1, read as the reverse complement.
TTATAACATGATAAAATTGTGTAAATCAACAGTTGACATCACATAGTATTAGCATAAATATAGATTCATGATGCATAATAACCAAAACAACGCATGCTATATGTCAAACACGATCTGCTCATGAAGTTCTGTTGGGCTAGCGGTCATACATACTTACATTTTTCGGACTGATTACAGTCCTTCTGTAGTATTAGTAATATAGTAACTAGGGATGAGCCGAACACCCCCCGGTTCGGTTCGCACCAGAACTTTCGAACAGACCCCAAATTCATACGAACTTTAGAACCCCATTGAAGTCTATGGGACTCGAACGTTCGAAATTAAAAGTGCTAATTTTAACGGCTAATATGCAAGATACTGTCCTAAAAAGGGTTTGGGGACCTGGCTCCTGCCCCAGGGGACATGGGTCAATGCCTAAAATGTTTTTAAAAATTGCCGTTTTGGGGGTGTCTGTAGTATGCCTTTGAAGTGCCACGTGTTTCCCGTGTTTAGAACAGTCCCTGCACAAAATGACATTAAACGGAAATAACATCATTTAAAACTGCTTGCGGTTTTAATGTTATATCTGGTTCCTGCAATATGGTTGAAAATCATTGAGAAAAATGGCATGGGTAGCCCTCCCTGCCCATTACCAGCCCCTTTGGGTCTTGTACGCATATTAAGGGGAACCCCGTACCCATATTAAAAATAGGAAATGCGTGTGACCCCCAGGCCCTATATACTCAGAACAGCAGTATACAGGCGGTGCAAACAAGACAGGGACTGTGTAGGTTTGTTGTGTTAAGTTGAATCTGTTTGTAATTTTCAACTGGTACATTTTTAAAGTGTAGCTCCAGTCAAAAAAAAAATTTTTAAGCTTTTTGGAAAACATAGGGAAGGGTTATCACCCCTGTATAATTTGTTTTGTCGTACATCTTTTTTCATCTCACTTGCCGTTGTCTCCTTGCGTTTGCAAGTAGGAGATGTTTGCAAGTTGGATGTTTGAAAGTAGGGGCCTGCCCTATATGCTCTGCAGAAATGGCGGAACAAGGTGTTGGTTTTGCCACAACATTGTAAGCCCTCAAAGTGACTCTTGCTGGGCGCTGGAGCGCCCTGCTGTGAACGATTATATCAAGAATTGTAATTACATGCCATTGTTGAACAGTGGTAGAAAAATTGACCTTTGGTGGTTGTGGTGCTGGTGCCACAACACTATAAGTCCTCACAGTTACTCTGGGTGGGCACAGGAACAGGCCCTCCTGTGAAATATTATATCAAGAATTATAATTACATGTCCCTGTTAAACAGGGGCAGAAAAATTGGGCCTTAGGCGCTGGTGCCACCACACTGCAACCTCTCCCATATACTCTAGTTTTATTGCAGGAATTAGCCCTGCTGCAAAGCATTGCATCAAAAATTGTAATTAAACGCCCCTGTTAAACAGGGGCAGAAAAATTGGGCCTTAGGCACTGGTGCCACCACACTGCAACCTCTCCCATATACTCTAGTTTTATTGCAGGAATTCAACATGTCCAGCTGCCGAAAAGAAGGACAAGCGTGTCCCATGGCCACGTGCTGATGACAATGCACCACGTCCACGACCAGCACTGTTGTCTCTAGACACAGAGCCTGCTTGCCCTCTTTTATCGGCTCGCGCCTGTCTGCCTCTCCTTGCTGGCCTTCCAGACATGGTAATGGCCTGAAGGGAATTGGGTAAAACAGCAGTTGGGTAGTGTATATTGTGCTGGAGACACACAACACCCACTAACTCCTGCAGATGCCTTTATTATAGAACACCAGAGATAAAGGGGTATACTGTAATGGAGTCACACAACACCCACTAAGCCCTGCAGATGGCTCTATTAGAGAACAGCAATAAAGGGTAGATACAGGTGTATATTGTGCTGGAGGCACAAAACACCCACTAACTCCTGCAGATGCCTTTATTATAGAACACCAGAGATAAAGGGGTATATACAGATGTATACTGTGCTGTGCTGGAGGCACACACAACTTCCAATAACTCCTGCAGATGGCAAGTGGGCTCAAATAGAGAAGAGCTATGTAGGTGGATATAGCGGTGTGTACTGGGTACAGAGCACGCAGACAGCACGCACAAGCTCCTAACACTACTGACTGCAAGCTCTATTATAAAAGATAGATCACTAGCTATATAGGTGAGGTGAATATAGCGGTGTATACTGCGGTCAGGGCACGCAGACAACAACCACTACAGAAGAGCAAGATCGAAAATCGGCCGATAACGATCGGTGTATACTGTGTTGAAGGTACACAGAAGACCCACTAACTGCTTCAGACGCCAACACACTACACAAGGCCGCCGCGCTGGCGGCCTTATATAGTGTGGGGCGTGTACTACACAGCCTGAGCTATGATTGGCCACAGGCGTCCTGCCTGTGTCCAATCATGGCTCTCCTCGCTGCTGGCGCTGCGATTGGCCAAGCATGCGGGGTCACAGTGCATGCTTGGTCAATCATGAGCCAGCAATGCACTGCGATGACGTAGTGCATTGTGGGCCGTGAGCGCCACACGAATTTTGTGCGAACGGCCCATAACGTTCGGAATTCGCCGAACAGGCGAACAGCCGATGTTGGAGTCGAACGTATGTTCGAGTCGAACGTACGTTCGACACGAACACGAAGCTCATCCCTAATAGTAACATAAACATACATATAGAGCAGAAAAGTGCATTCATGCATCTACGTATAGCATAAAAGGGTTATATATGTATATACCGTATTTATCAGCATATAACACGCACCCCAAGTCTAGAGGGAATTTTGTTTAGGTTTGTTAAGTTTAGTAGCTGATTGTGAGCAGAGGAGCAAGTCGCCGAGATCATAGCCGAGTGTACTCGCCTAGACTCGGCTCCGCTCACAGTCACGCCCAGTCCCTGTGTTCAACATAGGGCAGGACTGGGCGTGACTGTGAGCGGAGCCGAGTCTAGCTGAGTACACTCGGCTATGATCTCGTGGCTCACTCCTCCACTCACAATCAGCGGAGATCGGCGTATAACACACACCCGCGATTTTCCCCTGATTTTAAGATAAATATGGTAACATATACAGTAGATATAAAATGTCTTCACACCACTGTTAAAGAGGAAGTAAAACCAACAAAAAATAAATAAAAAATACACCCTGCAAGGCAAAAGCTCATTATGAATAACTTACCTGAGATGGCAGCCCCCCAAGCGACCCTCGTTCTCCTCCTGCTCCGATGCCACTATGTATCCCGCAGTGACTTCCAGGTATCGCGGCTCCGGTGCTGTAATTGGCCGGAGCAGCGATGACGTCACTCCTGCGGCATGCACGCGGGAGCTGCCACTAATGGCATGATTGCCGTTAACAGTGGCATGCTCAGTGCACCTGCACGCCGCTTTCTACAAATATCTCCTAAACCATGTATTTGTCAGAGATATTTCTTGCACCTACAGGTAAGCCCTAATCTAGGCTTACCTGTAGGTAAAAGTGGTCTGTAAGGTTTGTCCGCTTGTGATGTAAAAAAAAAAATTTGAGAAAGATAAATAATTTCAAAACTTTTTCCACCTTTAATGTGACCTATAAACTGTACAACTCAGTTGAACAACAAACTGAAATCTTTTAGGAAGAGGGAAGTAAAAATAAAAAACTGAAATAATAAGGTTGCCCAAGTGTGTACACCCTTAACTGCTTGCCGACCGTTTCTCACGCTGATATACGTCGGCAGAAGGGCAAACTAACGTACCTGTACGTGGCCCTTTACCTGGTGTGTGCCGCCGGCAGCGTGCACCCACGGCAAGCTCCGTGAGTCAGGTCATGGGTACCGCGGGCTCGATCACCCCGGGCATACCCGCAATCGCCTCATGAAGAGGAAAAAAGGGGAGATGCAAATGTAAACAAGCATCTCCCTGTTCTGGCTAGTGACAGTGTCACTGATCTCTGCTCCCTGTGATATGGAGCAAAGATCAGTGACGTATCACGCGTAGCAACGTCCCCCACAGTTAGAAACACTCCTCAGGGCACACTTAATCCATACACTGCCCATACATAAAAAATGAATAAAAAATGGCATAAAACTTTTTTGTAGACACTATAACTTTTGCAGAAACCATTCAATAAATACTTATTGCTAATTTTTTTAAACAAAAATATGTAGAAGAATACATATCGGCTTAAACTGAGGAAAAAAAATATTTTTTATATGTTTTTGGGGAATATTTATTATAGCAAAATGTAAAAAAAAAATGAGTTTTTTTCAAAATTGTCGCTCTTTTTTTGTTTATAGCGCAAAAAATAAAAACTGCAGGGATGATCAAATACCACCAAAAGAAAGCTCTATTTGTGGGAGCCACGTCGCACGACCGAGCAATTGTCATTTAAAGCAATGCAGTGCCGAATCGCAAAAAGTGCTCTGGTCGGGAAGGGGGTAAATTCTTCCCGGGGCTGAAGTGGTTAAACTAATACTTTGTTGAAGCACCTTTTGATTTTATTACAACACTTTTTGGGTAGGAGTCTATCAGCATGGCACATCTTGACTTGGCAATATTTGCCTTCTTGTTTGTATAAACACTCCAAATCTGTCAGATTAAGAGGGCATCTCCTGTGTACAGTCCTCTTCAGATCACCCCACAGATGTTCAATATTACTTCAGTCTGGGCTCTGGTTTGGCCATTCCAAATATGTAATCTTATGCTGGTGAAGCCATTCCTTTGTTGATTTGGATGTATGCTTTGGGTTGTCATGCTGAAAGATAAAGAGTTTCTTCATGTTCAGCTTTCTTGAAGGTTTTGTGCCAATATTGACTGGTATTTGGAACTGTTCTTAAATCCCTGTACCTTGACTAAGGCCCCAGAGAAGCACGGAATGAGGACTGGAAGGACTAGGGGAGTGCTGGACATGACAGGGTGACTGAGGGATGGACAGGGTTAAAGGATTGAGAAGGTGGAGCAGAGCTGGAAAGGTGGTACTGAAAATAACTTTTGTGAGGAAGGGGAGGAGTCTTATAAAAGGAGAGGAGGAGCAAACAAGGCCATTCGGAGTTAGGAAGTGACAGAGGAGGCATTTTTTTATCACTGCTCCTCTGACAATGGCCGATTTGGATAGCCTGTTGGTGAAGCTGCCGCGGACGGCAGAGGTGCGGGGCACAGACTGGTTGCAGGACCGCGTGGGGCATCTCGTGGATGATTCGGTGGCTGGCTCTGCTCCAGGTGAGGCACCACAGCGTGCGGAGATCTCGGCCTCCGGCGCGTTTTTCGCCAGGGCCTGCACCTCGGCCACCTCGTTTGCTCTGGACCCCTAGGGAGGATCGCTCGGTTCCCCCAGCGAAGCGGACACTGCATAGCAGACCGGTTACCGGGCGGTCGACACGCTGCCGACCGGCACCTGGGGGCGGGGCCACGGGCCGTCATGGCGGCGGCTCCCTGCTGGGTCTGAGACACACGGTGGACAGGAAAGCGGTGCATTCTGGTCGCGAAACGCCCCGGAGAGGTGGCGGAGGATGGTGGGCAATTGCCTGAAGGGACTGGAAAAGGCGCTGGACTGGGGGCAATGCCGGAAAAGGGACGGGGCCTATCTGGGAAGTGTGTGGAGGCTGAGGAAGGAGGCAGCGGTCTGCAGCAAGCCGCTAAGGTGCCTGGCAGGGCTGGTTCGAGACGCCAGTGTGACAAGGGCAGCTTGGCGGCAACAGGACGGCGGGGCAAGCATGGGGGCGACACAACAGCCGGATGCGCTTCACCCGGGGGGGTGGCTGCATCCCCTGCGAGTGTGGTGGAGGACAAATCAGAAGGGGAATTGTCGCCGGAAGAGGATCCGCAACCTACAGCGCGGGAGAGCAGTGGTGCGGCTGTTGGGAGAGCTCCTGGTCGGCCGGGTGAGTCACATGACCCTTTAGTGTTGTCTGCTGCTTTGCGGGATTTGTTGGGGGTGGTGCAGGGGGGCCCTGGGGGGCCGGAGTCACATAGTGGGCAGGAAACGGGGGGGGGGGGGGTGCCAGGGCAGTCGATGGTGGTGGGGGGTTCTACCTCCAAGGGGCCCACGGGGCAGATGAAGGACCTCTTGGAGGGCCTGCGGGCCCTGATGGGTAGATTTGATGGGGGTCAGGGATTGGCACTGCAGATGGGGCCTTGGACAGCTTCGGTGCAGGGGTCGCCTGGCGGGGGCGCCAAGGGTCTTGACCCCTCGGCCACCGCGGCCGAGGCCATGGAGGAAGGGCTTGGGGGCACGACAGGGGTCACCGTGACTACGGAGGCTGTTGTGAGGACCGACGTGGTCAGGATTGCGGATACTGCGCAGTGTGAAGTTTACGTCTGCTTAGAGGGCCCACTGGGGGCACACTTGAAACAGGAGGTGGGTGACAAGGTTGGTAAGGGCGAGTATGTTGAGATTTTCTCGTTGCTCCCCCTTGAAAAGTTTAATTTGGATAGGGTGTAGCCCGACAGTTCCAAGAAGGTATCGGCTGATCGCGCACTTTCTCCAATTGGCTGCAGGCGTTCACCATCCTGGCTAGCGTGATAGGGGTGAAGAACCCTGAGCATTGCTCGATGTTCTGCTATATGGACACCATAGGGGAGGCTTATCGGGTATATGGGGTGTGGCCTAGCTCCGTTACGACAAGCAGTTCAGGCAGTGGAAGGCGGTCCGGTCAGAACTGCGCTGGGGCCACAAGGATATCAGCCTCTGGATGAATCTTATGTCCGCGGCTCGGGCTCCGCCTCCGTTTCTTCAGGGGGGGGGGGGGCGGGAGTGCTCTGTCCTCAGGGCTGCCAGCCGGAAAAAAAATGGGTAGTGTGCTGGCCATTCAATGAAGGGGCTTGTAAATTCGGGGGAGCGTGCAGGTTCAAGCACGAATGTTCAGGGTGTGGGGGTGCCGACATGCTGGCCAGGTGCTTCAAGAGGGGGAAGCGCGCCGGTGACGTTGCTCACAAAAGGGACAACTAAAAAAAGTAAGTATCCGGATGGTGGGGCACCACGGTTGTTGGCCTCGGGTTTTCGGGACGGTTTCAGGATTCCTTGTTCGTTGGCGGAGACCCTGCCGGTGGCACGGAACTTGCGATCGGCTTTGCAGCACCCAGGGGTTGTAGATGAGAAGTTGGGTAAGGAGGTGGCGTTGGGACGTATGGAGGGGGGCCTTTCGAGGCTAAGCCTTGGGGTGACCTGGTGGTGTCCCCGTTGGGGGTAGTCCCTAAGAAGGAGCCGGGCAAGTTTCGCCTGATCCATCACTTGTCCTTTCCGAAAGGGTGTTCGGTCAACGATTTCATTGACCCGGATGCGTGTACGGTCTCTTTCACGTCGTTTGATGCTGCGGTGAGATGGGTGCGTCGATATGGGTGTGGATCGCTCATGGCAAGGCAGATGTTGAATCTGCGTTTCGTCTGTTGCCGGTTCACCCAGACAGCTTTCGGCTGTTGGGGTGCCACTGGAGGGATAAGTTCTACGTGGATAAATGTTTGCCTATGGGCTGTTCCATTTCCTACGCCTATTTTGAGGCATTTAGCTCCTTTTTGGAATGGGTGGTGTGGGACGTTTCGGGCCTGGAGTCGGTCATCCATTATTTGGATGACTTTCTGTGCATGGGCCCACCTGCCTCCGCTGTGTGTGCGATTCTTCTTTCCACGTTGCAGCACATCGCAGGCAGGTTCAGGGTACCCTTGGCTGGGGACAAAATGGAGGGGCCCGTCACGGAGTTGAGCTTTTTGGGGATAGTGATTGACTCAGGGGCTATGGAGTGCAGGTTACCCAGCAATAAATTGGAAGATCTGCAGAGGGAGATCGGGGAGGTTCAGGGGAGGTGGAAGGTCCAGCTACGGGCATTGCAGTCGTTGCTGGGCAAACTGAATTTCGCTTGTAGGATGATCCCCATGGGATGGGTTTTCTGCTGATGGCTGTCGGCGGCCACGGCTATGGTGAGTGTGCCTACCCATTTTGTTTGGTTGCCGAAGGAGCATGGGGAAGACTGGAGGGCGTGGCATGAATTATTGGCCTTGTATAACGGGCGGGCCATGTGGATGTCTGGGCCGGTGAGCAGTTTCGATGTGGAGTTGGTCACTGATGCGGCGGGCTCTGCGGGTTATGGGGCATTCTTTCGGGGTCGCTGGAGTGCGGAACCTTGGCTGCGGTCCTGGGGCGAGGCGGGGTTCTTAGGGAACCTGGTGTTGTTTGAACTCTTTCCGGTGGTGTTGGCTTTGGAGATGTGGGGGGAGGATTTCCGCAATCTGAAGCTGCACATCAATTGCGATAACATGGGGATTGTGTAGGTTATCAACTGCATGACGGCTTCCTCACCCCCCGGTCATTCGACTTCTGCGGCAGCTGGTGTTTCAGTGCTTGCGGCTAAATGTTTTGGTGTATGCTGTACACATGCCTGGGGTTGAGAATTCATTGGCTTACTCGCTCTCTCGTTTTCAGTGGGACAAATTCAGGGAGCTGGCGCCAGGTGCGGAGGAGTCGGGGGCTCCTTGCCCCGCATGGATGTTGGAGCTGCCTTTGGAATTGCCACAGGCTGGATCCGGAGGTCTTTGAGCGAGGCTACCTGGACGGCCTACTCGAAGGTGTGGACAAAGTGGTTGGAGTTGGTTCAGGAGGCTGGGGTAAGTGGTCGGAGCTCCGATCAGCGTTGGTTGGTGTTGTACCTGGTTGCTAGGAATATTGAACTGGGTTTGGCGCCCGTGTCCATTGACTGTAAGTTGGCGGGGCTGGCCTTTTTAAGTTATGGGATGAGGTGGATGGGACAAAAGACTTCTGGGTGCAGCAGACATTGAAAGGGTATAGGAGGCAGTGGAAAAGGCAGGACGCGAGGAGGCCGGTCACGTTTGCAAACCTGGTGGCAATTTGTGGTCGGCTCGGTTCGGTCTGCGCTTCCAGCTACGAAGTGGTGCTGTTCACAGTGGCGTTTTTGTTGGCTTTTTATGGGGCATTTAGGATTGGGGAGTTGGTGAGTCCGTCAAAAAGGTTAGCTGGGGGCCTGTTGGATCAAGAACTGCAGGTGGGTGCTGACCGGGTGAGTATCAGGTTGCGGAGGTCCAAAACTGACCAGCAAGGCAGTGGGATGGTGGTGTCACTTTTTGCGAGAGTTTCGGACGGTGCGACCGGGAGGGGCGGGGCCATTCCTGCAGCATGAGAAAGGCTTGTTTTTCTCCAAATTTCAATTTGTGTCTGTGTTCCAGTGTTGTCTGCGGGACTTGGGTTTGGATGGTAAGGAATATGCGCCGCACTCCTTCCGCATCGGGGCGGCCACAGAGGCTGTCAGATGTGGATATACGAGGCGATCGTACGTCGGATTGGGCGCTGGAAATCTAGGAGATTCCGTTCTTATATCTGGCCGCAGTTGGCGTTGGAGTGATGGGGAGTGTGTGGAGGTATTGGGGGCAGGTTGGTGTGGACTGGATGTACTTGCTCTGTACTTGTGGTTGAGTTTGTTGTTTGTTATTTGTTGTGTTTTTTCATTCAGATGGAGGTTCAGCATGCCTCGTTTGGATCCTAGGGCACTCCTACGTGTGTTGGGGGCCAGGAGAGGTGATGCAAGGCCAGCGGGCAGACAACTGGGGATTTCCAGGCAGGAGGCTTGCTTGCGGTGGCAGGGATTCCCAGGGATGCAGTGGGAGAGAGTAATGAGGGAGGTTGAGCGATTTGCGTTGAGAGACCCACGGATGTGCTGGTAATTCATGCGGGGGGAATGGTCTGGGGGTACGAAAAGTGAAGGACATATTGGCAGATGTAAAAGCAGATGTTCTGCATCTGCGAGTTCGTTTCCCGGACACCATTCTGGTTTGGTCGGACATTGTGGCCAGAACAGTGTGGAGATGGGCTAGGTCCATTGATAGTATCAACAAGACCAGGATCAGGATTAATAAGGTGGTGGGTAGGGTTTGTGGTGCAGAACAGCGGGATCGTCGTTCGGCATCGGGAGCTGGAAGTTAACCTGGGGCTCTATTTGCGGAGGGATGGCGTTCATCTCTCTGATGTGGGCATAGAGTTATGGTCCTTGGGTATAGGCATACAGAAGGCTCTGCGGGTGTGGGGTTGCCCTCAAGGTTGAGGTAGTCCTCCTTTTGGGCAGTGGCGGCGTTTCTGGTGGTTTCTGATGGTAGACGTTTACTCAGAAGTGATCTGAAGGTGTGGGGGGCTCATCAAAAGATCGGCCCCTATGGTGTATTCCAGAACGGTGGATGGAATACGCTTATGTTCACTGCTGGAAGTAGTCTCCGACCAGTCACAGGTGGAGGCCTTGGGAAAAGTTAGACATGTGTATCGCAGTGATTTTGGCGTTTTGGTATAAGTGTGGGTCACCGTCCGAGATCACCAGACTGGGCATGTTATGTTGTTGATGTTACGGGTTGTTCATATATATTTATTATATATATATATTTTGTTGGAGTGCGTTTTAATTTGTGTTAATAAAGGCTGTTGTGGCCAGTTTTACTCCAATTAAAAGGTGTGGTCTCATCTTTAAGAGGGTAGGTACATGGGGAAGGGCAAGGTGTTTGGTGAGAGGTATAAGAGAGGTATAAGAGGGGGAGAACATTCAGGCTACACTGGCCATATTCCAGCTAAAGAAAAACAGCCCCAAAGCATGATGCTGCCACCACCATGCTTCATGGCGGGTATGGCGTTCTTTTGGCAATGTGCAGTGTTGTTTTTGCGCCAAACATATCTTTTGGAATTATGACCAAACCTTGGTTTCATCAGACCATAACATTTTCCCACATGCTTCTGGGAGACACAGATGTGTTTTTGCTAAATTTAGCCGGGCTTCGATGTTTTTCTTGGTAAGAAAAGGCTTCTGTCTTGCCACTCTACCTCATAGCCCAGACATATTAAGGATACGGGAGATTGTTGTCACATGTATCACACACCCAGTACTTGCCAGATATTGCTGCAACTCCTTTAATGTTGCTGTAGGCCTCTTGGCAGCCTCCCTGACAGTTTTCTTCTCGTCTTTTCATAAATTTGGTGGGACGTCCAGTTTTGGTAATGTCACTGTTGTGTCATGTTTTCGCCACTCGAAGATGTGTTCCACTGTGCTTCACTAATACCTAATATCTAATGCCATGGAAATTCTTAACAATGAGATCCCTCTGATGCTCTCTGCGGGCCATGGCTTTTGCTGTAGAATGTGACCAGAGATGTAAGTAACTCAGTTAAAATAAACAGAGTTACTTAACACAGTTACTTTAGAGGGCAACGAGTAATCTAACTGATTATTCTTCCCCTTATTACTTGGGCTGCGTTACCACAATTACATCTACCGCCCGGGAGGCAGCCATGGCCGCGCTGCCTGGCTGTTCGTTCTGCCACGGAGAGGGGGGCTTTTGCCCGCTGAGCTGAGAAGAGGCTGAGACACAGAGAGACTGTCTGGACTGCCCCATCCCACCCTGCCTATCCAGAGAGAGAGAATGTAGGGAGGCGGGGCGGACACTGAAAAATGAAGTCATCTGACCAGCTGACACCAATCGAGTGAAGGGGAGGGTCTCTCTCTCTCCCCATGAGGAAAGGCCTCCCTGGAGGCATTCAATTAAGTGACTGTCTGACAATACGAATTGCAGTGCAATCGATCCATCCCAAGTCCTCCACCACCTCTGCTTCTTACTGATTCCATCCCTACCCACCCACCATCACATATATATTTTTAGTAGGACTGCAATATTGCGGTGGACAAATTGGACAACTGACACTTTTGACACTTTTTAGGAAACCAGTGACATTATTACAGTGATCAGTGCTAAAAAAAATATGCATTGTTACTGTTCTAATGACACTGGCAAAGAAGGGGTTAACACCAGGGGTAATCAAAGGGTTAAGTGTGTCCCTAAGGGGTGCTTGCTAACTGTGCGGGGGATGGACTGACTAGGGGAACATAGAGATCTGTGTTCCTGCGTAGCAGGAACACAAGATCACTGTGTTTTTCCCTGTCAGAATGGCGATCTGCCTCTCTCGGGAAGGATTGGTGGGTTCCGGCGGACATCTCGTGCACCAGACCTGCTGATGGGCTCCCCTTCTGGCCAATCAGCATGTGCCCTGTCTATTGCACAAAATGACATGCAGGTACGTAGTTTTGCGCAAAAGAGCCACCCTGCCGCGGTATATCTATGATAGGTGGTCTTTAAGTGGTTAAGGTTAGGTAATAGTCGGATAGAGCAAGATCTGGTGAATAGGGTGGATGGTCCATGCACTGAAAACTTTGTGTGAGGGTGCACGGTCTTGCAAAAAACAGCACACCCTTCTTCCCCCCCATAGTTGCAAGAAATAATTTTGCTCCGTGTATGGGCTGCTTAAGTTATAATATTTTTTCTCCTTTTATTGATGGAATGAAAATGCACATATGTTAGATTTATAGTAAATGTCCCACTCTTGGGCTGAGATCCTACAACTGAGATTTGAGCACTGAAAACAAAGGATTCTCTCCCCTACCTATCGACACCAACAACAGAAACATTTAGTTAATCCAAGTATTCCTGTTCATGGAGTGCTCTGGCCTCAGAGCTACTAAATCTAACCTACTACTCAAAGTATAGGGCGCTGTTGATTATGTGCCACAGGTAATTCAAACCTTCTGCTCCATTAGTGGGTAGGAAAGAATATTTTAAGACGCAAAACCTAAGCAGCATATAGTCCTCACTTAAAGCCCCCTATAGAATAGATGGATGAGATTTGCTTTGTGACTCTCCTGGGTTACAATGCTTTGGTTTTGCCCACTGGTACAGTTAATGTGCAGGCTGTAGACAAACACAAAATACTAAGTCAAATAACTAAAATGCAGTCTGTATAAAGGTTGCAGTCAGAAAAGGTGTCGTCTAGGCAAAGTCATAAAACAAAGAAGATGAAGAAACCAGGAGCTTTGAGACAAAGTCATACTACTTCAAAAGGTCAAAACGAGGGGCAAGGGTATTCAGCCAAAGTTGTAGGATAATAGGGGCATTCAGGCAAAGTTTTAAAAGGTGAGGGCATGGGGCATTCAGGCAAAGTCATATCACAACAAAGGTCAGGATATGGGTTGTTCAGGCAAAGGTGTAACACAACAAAAGTCAGGACAGGGGGCATTAAGGCAAAGGTCTAACACAAAAAGGTGGAACAATGGGCATTCAGGCAAAGCTTTAAAGTGGATGTAAACCCCCCAAAAAATTGCTCCTTATACAGTATAGGATTTCATGTCATCTGTGCCCAGTCTTGCCACAAAGAGTTAATCCAACTCTGAGCAATCCTCTTATCTTTTTTCAGGGAGATAAAAACTGACAGAAATAGGAGTCTGTTTTTCCCCCTTGCTGTGAGTCACAGGCGATTTACATATCTCATGCACAAGCCTGAGAGAGACATTCTGTGTACTTCAGATCCCTGCCTCCTTTCTTCTCCAGCTCTCCCAGGATTGGCTTCTCGCCACCTCAGCATTATTGGACATGCTGAAGTCATGTGGTGACTTTTCTGGGTTTTGACTGCATGTTGGTGATCATAGCAGAAGTTCAGTGTGAGAAATACACAGGAGAAAATGCATGTTAACAAGGGGAATGTAGAGGTGGGTGGGGAGTCTACTGACATCACGACTCCACCCCCTGATCTCCGGATGACAGACCCACCCACGGAATCTGCAGTTTTTCAGGTCTCATAACAGACAGAGGGGGGACATTTGACAGGTAAGGATACATGCAGGATGCACGTATATCCTTATACTGTAGATAACCACTATGGCAGTAGTTTAGAAAGGATGAGAGTGGGTTTACATCCACTTTAACAAAAACAACAAAAAAAAAAAACGTTAGGACAAGGGGTACTTAAGCAAAGTCATATCACAACAAAAGTCAGGAGAGGGGTTGTTCAGGCAAAGTTCTAACACGACAAAAGACGGACCTGTCAGAACGCCACTCTCCCCCACTCTCCCATAGGCCGTAGAGTCTATGGCGTGTCCGTTCAGGTCCGGCTAAAAAACTGACAGGTGGACCTGAACAGATTGTCTGTGTGAAAGAGGCCTAAAGAAAAACTGAAACCATTTATGCAATCATAAGATAAAAAAGAATCTGAACGTTGCACAGAGCATAAAAGGACGTGTCACAATTTATGTCAACAGTCTCGAAATTTGAAACAAAAATATCCACAAAACAGAGAAGTGTGTTTCCTAAATTGACTTTCAGTATTTCCTCACAGCACAAATTACATTAACTTTGTTTCCCCAGAGAACCCTCAAAAATGTGCCTGTTGGTACAAAGGACAAATTAGGTTGTGTTATACATGATGAGGATGTCCCGTATTCCCCAACTCAAACCATAACCAACTTATTTATCTTACCTTACTTAATAAATAAGTAAACCACACCATCTGGACTAAATGGGCATCTGGCCCCTTTATTAACATATTACAAATTTTATAAAATTAACTCTATTTAAATAAATATATATATATATATTGTAAGGGATCTTCCCGGGGTAGGGTGTGATTGGACACAGTTCACAGCAGACTTGGACTTTATAAAGTAGAACTTGGCGTTTATTCGTGGTACAAACAGTCCAACAAACAAAGTATACAGCAACACCGTGCTTCTTGTGTATAACAGGCACAAAATAATAACAAAAACAAAACAACCTAGCCCGGCTGGGCGCTTACTAACAGGTTCTTCTCACCTATCTGACACTTATAAACGCAGCGTCTTTCGCCTGGATATCGCAGGGTGGATGTTAGCTCCAGCACTGGCTGTGCTTGCAGCTTCCTCAAATACACAGACTGTTCGTTTCCCTGGCTGGGAGCAATCACCTGCAGACCTTGCAGAGCCTTTAGCTTCCCAGGCTAATTAGGATCAAAGCTCACCTGATCCCAAACCCAGAACTGGATCGGGGGATGTGGAATGACAGGTCCCTCTACCAAACCTACCTGCCATTCCATATAAACCCAGGCCCAGCAAAATTAAATAACAACTCAGCAGCATATCGCTGCTGAGAAACTGATCCATCCTGGATTTACCATCTCACACTGTGTAGCAACCTAGGTGAGATGTACACCCCCTCGATCACTTCTCCAGTGACATGTCTACATATCCCCCCCCTCTTTTTCAGACCGGAGGGCTGAGCCTTTTGTCCCCACAGACAACTTACCCTTGACAATGCGTCAGCATTTGCCTGTAATTTCCCTGGCCTGTGTTCCACAGTAAAATTAAAGTTTTGTAGGGAGAGAAACCATCTAGTCACTCTTGCATTTCTCTCCTTGTTTAACTTCATCCATGTTAGGGGGGCATGGTCTGTCACCAACTTGAATTTCCTGCCTAGCAAGTAATACTTTAACGATTCTAGGGCCCACTTTACTGCCAAACATTCTCGCTCCACAATGGCATAATTTTTCTCGGCCGGGGTTAGTTTTCTACTCAAGTACGTCACTGGATGCTCCTCACCATTCACTACTTGTGAGAGTACTGCACCTAAGCCTGTGTTAGAGGCATCTGTCTGGACCAGAAATTCTCGCCTGAAATCGGGGGTGACTAATACAGGTGGTTGGCACAAGGCAGACTTAAGGCTTTGGAAAGCCTTCTCGGCCTCTGGGGTCCACGTGACCATTGCTGTCTTTCCGCCCTTTGTCAAGTCAGTTAGTGGAGCAGCAACTGAGGCAAAGTTCGGCACAAATCTACGGTAATACCCCGTAATACCCAGGAAAGCTCTAACCTGTTTCCTTGTCAGGGGTCTAGGCCAATTCTGTATTGCCTCAATTTTATTTAGCTGTGGCTTAATCAACCCTCTCCCAATAATGTAGCCTAGATATTTGGCCTCTTCTAGGGCTAGAGCACACTTCTCGGCATTTATGGTCAACCCCGCATCACTTATGGCATCCAACACGGCCTGTACCTTACAGAGGTGACTTTCCCAATCAGGGCTAAAAATGACCACATCATCGAGGTAGGCAGCTGAGTAATCACGATGTGGTCGCAGAATCAAGTCCATCAACCTCTGGAAAGTTGCAGGGGCTCCATGTAACCCGAATGGCATCACTACATACTGGAATAGCCCATCAGGGGTGGAGAATGCAGTTTTCTCTTTAGCCTCACCAGAAAGTGGAATCTGCCAGTAGCCCTTTGTGAGATCGAGGGTGGTTATGTACCTGGCGTTACCCAACTTCTCAATCAACTCATCTACCCTGGGCATAGGATACGCATCGAACTTGGAGATCTCATTCAACTTTCTGAAATCGTTACAGAACCTCCAAGTTCCATTGGGCTTTGGGATTAGCACAATTGGGCTGGACCATTCACTCTGTGACACCTCAATTACCCCCAGAGCAAGCATACGTTTTACCTCGGCAGATACGGCTTCCCTACGTGCCTCGGGTATCCTATAGGGCTTAAGGTTTACTCTGCTTCTAGGCTCAGTTTCAATGTGATGATGGATGAGGTGTGTACGCCCTGGGAGGTCAGAGAACTTGTTTTTGTTTTTCTGTAAAAATTCCTGAGCCTCCTGTTTCTGTGACACTGATAGAGTATCACCTACCTTGACTGGAGGGATTGGTTGTGACAAATTATTAACAGTATTTGTCGCCCCCAAGGATTCCCTGTCTTTCCAGGGCTTGATCAAGTTTATGTGATAAACTTGGAAAGGCTTCCTTCTACCTGGTTGGTGCACCTTGTAGTTCACCTCACTGATCTTTTCAACAATTTCATAAGGACCTTGCCACTTCGCCAAGAATTTACTCTCAACAGTGGGGACTAGTATAAGGACCCTATCGCCTGGGTTGAATGTCCTGATTCTTGCGGACCGGTTGTAAATTCTACTTTGGGCCTCTTGAGCTCTCTGGAGGTGTTCCCTTACCAGGGGCATTACAGTGGCTATACGGTCCTGCATTTGTGCTACATGCTCAATAACACTCTTGTATGGGGTGGACTCATTCTCCCATGTCTCTTTTGCAATGTCCAGTAGACCCCTAGGGTGATGACCATAGACCAACTCGAATGGTGAGAACCCTGTGGACGCTTGGGGCACCTCCCTAATAGCAAACATGAGGTAGGGTAATAAATGATCCCAGTCACGACCATCTTTTGCCACCACTTTCTTCAACATATGTTTCAAAGTTTTATTAAATCTCTCCACCAATCCGTCCGTCTGGGGGTGGTATACAGAGGTACGGATGTGTGAGATTTTAAATAGTTTACATAATTCCTTCATTACTTTCGACATAAATGGCGTACCTTGGTCAGTTAGGATTTCTTTGGGGATCCCAGTCCTAGAGAACATATAAAACAACTCACGTGCAATTGTTTTAGATGCAGTGTTTCTTAAGGGTACAGCCTCAGGATAGCGGGTCGCATAATCCAGGACTACCAAAATATACTGGTGTCCTCTAGCTGACTTTACAATGGGACCCACTAAATCCATGGCAATACGCTCAAAAGGCACCTCTATAATAGGGAGCGAAACCAAAGGACTGCGAAAATGTGACACTGGGGCACTAACCTGACATGTGGGGCACGACTCACAGTATTTTTTAATGTCATCATATATGGCCGGCCAAAAAAACCTCTGGAGAACCCTCTCTCGCGTTTTGTCAGTCCCCAAGTGTCCCCCAAGAACATGGTTATGTGCCATGTCAAGCACCTGACGCCGGTACGGCTTAGGTACCAGAAGCTGTTCCACAATCTCATCTTTAACCTTATTGACTCTATAGAAAAGATCATTAGTCACCGAAAAATGTGGAAATCTTTTTTCAGCATCTGGTTCCTGAGGTACCCCGTTCATAACAGCAACCTGCTCTCTCGCATTTTTGAGAGTGGGGTCCTGTAATTGTGCAGTCCCAAAATTATCGCTAGACACCTCTAAGTCTAGTATATTTTGCTCAGTGGGAGGAGCCTCCTCCTCCCCAGCCAGGACCTGCAAAGGAAAACAATCATTTTCATCCTGCACATTTTTATCATTCACAGTGGACAAGGCAACCCCCTTAGAGGTATCCTCACTCCTTTTGGGGATTTTTCTTTTTTCCCAAAGAGCCCAGAATAATGGAAAATCGCGCCCCAATATTACATTATGCATGAGGTTTTTAACCACACCCACTTCATATTGTACGGTGCCTTGTTCAGTCCCGACTTTAGCCAGCACTATAGGGTACACTTTTGTATCACCATGTATGCACACAACACTCATATGCTTTTTAGACTCTAAGTCCCCAGTCACCAGGCTAGCATGCACCAAGGTTACAAGGCTTCCTGAGTCCATTAACGCTTTAACAGGAAAGTCATTGATTGTGATGTTGCAGATTTGCGGTTCAGTCTCTAGTCCAGGAACTGCAGCACAAGATGGTTCCGCAAATAGCGACTGACGCCGGCTAGCGTCACATTTCATGGGTTCAGAGGTAAGAGGGCAATGGGCAGACACGTGTCCCGCCTCATGGCATCTCCAACACTGGATAGGGCCTGGTCTCTTTGGCAAGGAGTCCTTTTCAGAGCCCCTTAGCCACCCGGGACCATCACCAGTCTTTTGTCCCTGAGACACCACTTGAGCCCTTTTCCCCCCATCAGCACCCCTCCACACTCCCCCAATAGATGGAAGTCTCTTACCAGCTGACGGCACAGATCTGGCGCTCCGGGGAGGTGAAGATGCTGCAGGAACATCACGGAGGTAGTCCTCAGTCGCCTGGAACCTCTCCACAAGGTTGACAAGTTCGTTTGCGTTCCTAGGATCACCTTGTCCCACCCAGCGTTGCAGGTCAGTAGGAAGCGCTCGGAGGTAGCGATCCATCACGACCTTCTCTAGGATTTGTGCAGGAGTAGAAGTGTCTGGCTCCAACCACTTTCTTGCCAAATGGATTAGGTCATACATCTGGGACCTCGCTGATTTGTCCAGACTGTAGCTCCAGTTGCGTACCCTCCGGGCACGGACTGCAGTAGTAACTCCTAGTCGGGCAAGTATCTCCTCTTTTAGCCGAGTATAGTCCTTAACCTCTTGCTCACTGAGGTCATAGTAGGCCTTTTGAGGTTCACCTGTTAAATAGGGCGCAATTACCTCTGCCCACTCAGGGGCTGGTAACTTCTCTCGCTCAGCCACGCGCTCAAATACTGTTAGATAGGCCTCAACATCGTCCTCAGCAGTCATCTTTTGCAGCGCTTTCTGCACAGTCCTTCTCCCAGAAAAAATCTCTGGAGCGGCTCCCATCACCACAGGCGCCTCTCGATTTGCTATCAGGTGCTCAATAAGTTGTTGTTGTGCAGCCATGGACTGTTCATGTCGTCTATTGGCCTCTATCTGAGCCTGCTGTTGTGCAGCGATCATCTGCTGTTGTTCAGCCATGGACTGTTCATGTCGTCTATTGGCCTCTGTCTGAGCCTGCTGTTGTTGCAAACTCACTTGCATAAACTGCTTCAGCATCTCCTCCTCCATGTTGCTGGACTGTTTTTGGAGTGTAGTTGCAGCTTTCACCCAGGACATCAGCAGCTGTAGCCAAGTCTGTCCACACCGTTGCCCCTAGCAACCGCGTTGCCCGCATTCTCCACCAATTGTAAGGGATCTTCCCGGGGTAGGGTGTGTTTGGACACAGTTCACAGCAGACTTGGACTTTATAAAGTAGAACTTGGCGTTTATTCGTGGTACAAACAGTCCAACAAACAAAGTATACAGCAACACCGTGCTTCTTGTGTATAACAGGCACAAAATAATAACAAAAACAAAACAACCTAGCCCGGCTGGGCGCTTACTAACAGGTTCTTCTCACCTATCTGACACTTATAAACGCAGCGTCTTTCGCCTGGATATCGCAGGGTGGATGTTAGCTCCAGCACTGGCTGTGCTTGCAGCTTCCTCAAACACACAGACTGTTCGTTTCCCTGGCTGGGAGCAATCACCTGCAGACCTTGCAGAGCCTTTAGCTTCCCAGGCTAATTAGGATCAAAGCTCACCTGATCCCAAACCCAGAACTGGATCGGGGGATGTGGAATGACAGGTCCCTCTACCAAACCTACCTGCCATTCCATATAAACCCAGGCCCGGCAAAATTAAATAACAACTCAGCAGCATATCGCTGCTGAGAAACTGATCCATCCTGGATTTACCATCTCACACTGTGTAGCAACCTAGGTGAGATGTACACCCCCTCGATCACTTCTCCAGTGACATGTCTACAATATATATATATATATATATACATACATATACACACATACACATAACACCACCAACTTTTTAAACTATTGCTATGTCTGAGGTTCATGAAGGAAGGTATTCTACCCCATCGGCTGCACCACCACCACCTCTGCATCCTGGCCCCTTGCCGTGATCCTACCAGTTCAGGGATTGCCACCTTCTTGCCACTGCAGACCGATGACCGGTAGCCCATTATTTCCAGATAGGGAGGATACCCATACCGAGATAGGTCCAACCCATCCCCATGCCAGATCCTGTTTACTTTCCACCATTCCAACCTTCACAAACCAGACCCCCTGCCCATATGAACCTCAATACACATCATCATTACATACCATACAGCCAACAGGGAGGGAGGGTGGGAAAAACGTACTTCCTGTGTCCTGTCTCCTACACTGTTGCCCCACGAGTGAGCTGACCCCTCCCTCTGCAGGGGTCAAAATGAACTACAGCCACACCTACTCCTCACCACTGACCATAACCCCCCCCCCCCCTTCAGCCCTAACCCACTTCCTAACAGGAAATTCCCTGTGCTACCTACCACAACTGACCCTCCAGTCATGCTGGCCCTCCACCCAGGTTCCCTTTAGCTGCGGGCTTTTTCTGGAAGAAAGACATCAGTGAAGGACATGCTGCAGAGGTGAACCCTCTTCACTGTGAAAGAAGAAAACTGTATATGTAGCACTGCACCCCCCCCCCCCCATGGGGTTTGCCTAGTACAGTCTCCCCTGGGCCTCCCTCTGATCATCCTGCAGCCAGACACTTGTGTATTTTCACATGACCACCTACACACTCCTCCACTCATTATCCAATGACCAGTCTAGGGTATTTTTTATTTATTTTTTATATTTATTGGTAGAACTTGGATAGGAGAAGGGATTAGTGTGATACGCCAACTTGAACTATGCACAGATGAGGACAACTCTCACTTGGCCTCATTAAATTAAATAGACTCTCTGCTGAACCACATTACAGTTGTATGAACAAGTCATTTGGTTGCTCTAGCAGCAGACTCAATGACCTATAATTTCAGGACACTCATCCACTGATATCAATTTCTATGTTTAAGTATGCTGAACTGAGACTACCCAATTTGTGTATCCACCGAGTTTCATTTTGGGACACTGCCAGTGTTATATTAATACCCCTCCATTGTCCTATTTTGTCAATCCCACATACTTTGACTAGACTCGGGTCTCTATTGTGATGTAGTCTATAGTGCAGTGTTAGGCTATGGTATTTGTATCCATTTCTAATATTATTGAGGTGTTCTCTTATCCTTATGCACAGTTGGCTAGTGGTTCTATCAATGGACTGTAAGCCACATGGACAGGTTAGAAAATTTTTAACATGTGTGCTTTGACACCTGAGTGCGGAACTATTACAATATCCCCAGGAGGTGAAAGCACAGGCATGGAACACGAAGCACTACAGCACTTTGTGCACTTGGATTCGCAATATTGTTACCATAAGCACTTTAACCATTTGTCACGTTATTGTATTATTAATCAATTTGTTCACTGCAATTGTTTGCACAGATAGTAGATTCATTGTATGCACTTTATTAAACACTTGCCGACCAGCGCACAACTATGTATGTTAGCACAATGGTATGGCTGGTAAAATGGGCATACCTGTATGTCCCCTTTAAGAGGCGGCTTAGTGGGTGTGCGCCCGCCGTGTACTCTGAGTGTGCCCATGGGTCCCCTGGACTCTATGTCCGCCGGGGGCCTGCGATCGTGACCCGGAGTGGCAGAGCTGGGGGATGCCCATGTAAACAAGGCATTTCCCGGTTCTGCCTAGCAACATGACAGGGATCTACTGCTCCCTGTCATCGGGAGCAGTGATCTCTGTCAGGTTGTAGTGAGCCCATCCCCCCCAGTTAGAATCACTCCCTAGCACACACTTAACCCCTTTATCACCCCTAGTGTTTAACCCCTTCCCTGCCAGTATCATTTACAGAGCAATCAATGCAATTTTATAGCAATGATCGCTGTATAAATGACAATGGTCCCAAAATAGTGTCAAAAGTGTCCGATGTGTCTGCCACAATATCGCAGCCATGATAAAAATAAAAAATAAATCACAGATCGCTAATGACTAGCAAAAAACATTAATAAAAATGCCTTGAATCTATCCCCTCTTTTGTAGATGCTATAATTTTTCAGCAAACCAATCAATATACACTTATTGCCATTTTATTTTTTTTACCAAAAATATGTAGAATAATACATATCGGACTAAAATGAGAAAGACATTTGTTGTTTTTTTAGATCATTTTTGGGGATATTTATTATAGCAAAAAGTAAGGCCGCGTACACACGCGGGGTCTGTCTGCCGAAACTAAGTTCGTCAAACAGTCCGCTCAAACTTTTGAATGAACGAACACGCGCACACACGGCACTTTTTGAGCGGACAAATACGGCAAACTTTGTTCGTCGTACTAAGTCCGCGCAACTTTTGAAATGAACGGACTCGCCCACACACGAGACAACAGTCCGCTCATTTCGAGCGCGTGTGCAGGTAGGCTCCGCCGCCTGGAATGTACTTAAAGGGGAACCCCAACGCCGAAAAAAATCGGCGTGGGGGTCCCCCCAAAGTCCACAACAGACCCTTGTCCGAGCACGCTACCCGGCCGGCCAGGAAAGGTTGGCGAGCGAGCGCGCCCCCCTCCCGAGCCGTACCAGGCCGCGTGCCCTCAACATGGGGGGTGCCTTGGGGAAGGGGTGCCGCGCGCCCCCCCCACCCCAAAGCACCTTGTCCCCATGTTGATGAGGACAAGGGCCTCTTCCCGACAACCCTGGCCGTTGGTTGTCGGGGTCTGCGGGCGGGGGGCTTATCGGAATCCGGGAGCCCCCTTTAATAAGGGGGCCCCCGGATACCGGCCCCCCACCCTATGTGAATGAGTATGGGGTACAATGTACCCCTACCCATTCACCTGTAAAATAAAAGTACCCAAAAAAAAACACAACACACGAGATAAAATATTTTATTGCACAACTCCGGGGGTCTTCCGTCTTCGGGGGTCTTCTCGCCGGACTCCTCCGCTATCTTCTTGTAGCTCTTTTGCTAGCGGAGGAGTCCGGCTTTCTTCCTCCCCGCCACCGGCCTCTTCTCCCGACTTCGGGGGTCTTGTCCCCCTCTTCGGTTCTTCTGCCGGGCCACCGCGCCTTCTTATAGCTCTTTTGCAGGCGGTGGCCCGGTCTTCTGTCGCCGCTGTCGCCTTCCGGTCGCCTTCCGTTCTTCTTCTTGTTGTTCTTCTTCTTCTCCAGGAGATGTTGACACGTCGCTCTCTCCGGCCGGAATGCCAGAGCCGCGCTGTGCGGCCACTTATATAGTGACAATGGGGCGGTGTCACATGGTATATGTCACATGGGTTGGTCACATGGGTTGATGTCACATGGGGACTATGACATCGTAAGGGGGCGGGGTCACCATGTGACCAACCCATGTGACATATACCATGTGACACCGCCCCATTGTCACTATATAAGTGGCCGCACAGCGCGGCTCTGGCATTCCGGCCGGAGAGAGCGACGTGTCAACATCTCCTGGAGAAGAATAAGAAGAAGAACAAGAAGAAGAACGGAAGGCGACCGGAAGGCGACAGCGGCGACAGAAGACCGGGCCACCGCCTGCAAAAGAGCTATAAGAAGGCGCGGCGGCCCGGCAGAAGAACCGAAGAGGGGGACAAGACCCCCGAAGTCGGGAGAAGAGGCCGGCGGCGGGGAGGAAGAAAGCCGGACTCCTCCGCTAGCAAAAGAGCTACAAGAAGATAGCGGAGGAGTCCGGCGAGAAGACCCCCGAAGACGGAAGACCCCCGGAGCTGTGCAATAAAATATTTTATCTCGTGTGTTGTGTTTTTTTTTGGGTACTTTTATTTTACAGGTGAATGGGTAGGGGTACATTGTACCCCATACTCATTCACATAGGGTGGGGGGCCGGTATCCGGGGG
The DNA here is from genome assembly GCF_037356315.1 of Lithobates pipiens. Classification (NCBI taxonomy): domain Eukaryota; kingdom Metazoa; phylum Chordata; class Amphibia; order Anura; family Ranidae; genus Lithobates; species Lithobates pipiens. The sequence continues at coordinate 92,626,110 of NW_027507788.1, read as the reverse complement.
CCCCCTTATTAAAGGGGGCTCCCGGATTCCGATAAGCCCCCCGCCCGCAGACCCCGACAACCAACGGCCAGGGTTGTCGGGAAGAGGCCCTTGTCCTCATCAACATGGGGACAAGGTGCTTTGGGGTGGGGGGGCCGCGCGGCCCCCCCTTCCCCAAGGCACCCCCCATGTTGAGGGCACGCGGCCTGGTACGGCTCGGGAGGGGGGGCGCGCTCGCTCGCCCCCCCTTCCTGGCCGGCCGGGTAGCGTGCTCGGACAAGGGTCTGTTGTGGACTTTGGGGGGACCCCCACGCCGATTTTTTTCGGCGTTGGGGTTCCCCTTTAAGTCCATACCAGGCGGCGGGGCCCGCGACGTCTCCCTCGCGGGCCCCGCCTACCTGGAGACGCGCTCGAAATGAGCAGACTTTCCTCCGAGCGGGAACAGTTTGCTCATTTCGAAAGTGGCCTACACACGGGCGGACTGTCCGCTCAAACCAAGTTTCAGCGGACAGTTTTTCGGAATTTCCGAAAAACTTTGTTAGTCAAACTGTCCGCTGAAACTGTCCGCTGAAGCCCCACACACGAGCGGACTGTCCGCTGAAACACTGTTCAGCGGACAAAGTTGAGCGAACAGTCCGCCTGTGTGTACGCGGCCTAAAAAATATATATATATTTTTCTAAATTGTTGCAAATTTTGCTTGGGTGCAACACCGCGCAATAGTCAGTTAAAGCGGCACAGTGGCGTATCGCAAAAAGTGCTTCGGTCAGGAAGGGGGTAAATTCTTCCAGGGCTCTAGTGGTTAATGTTGCATTAGTCACACATCATTTTTGCAACCATAGCCACTTAATTATTAGCACAAAGAGGAGCAAGCGCAGTCAATTTTCTCATTTATTTTAATTTGCTATTTTTAATTTGGGCAAAATTCTAGACACAACTCACTTTCAAAGCCATATAACACCAAGGCGCGGGTGTCTCACATTACCAAACAAATTAGTATGTACTATAGGTCTTATAATTTGCAGAGTTTGTGTGCTGTTACATTAAATATATCAAAAAGTATTTACACTACATATTAGTTGATGAATGCTGTGTTATTGGTGAGCAGAGCATTGGTCTAGAGCAGGAGACCCCAAACTTTTCAAACAAAGGGCCAGTTTATTGTCCTTCAGACTTGAGGGCCAGACTGTGGCCAGCAGGGTCAGAAAATGAAACGCCCCCTGCATGAGTGAGAATAAATATGGCCTTAGGGTTGGTGGTCAATAGGAGTTGGAGTAGTGTCCCTATTAGTAAGAGGAATAGTATCCCATCACTGGTATTGGTGGAAGAAATAGTGCCCCATTGTTGGTGTCAGTGGGAGTAATAGTGCCTCATATCAGTGGGAGGAATAGTGCCCCAAAGGCTAGCAAAGGACCACAGTTTGGAGACCCATGGTCTATAAAGAGTGGGTTCAGGGGTGCAGCCATGAGTCTGAAGGGGGCACAATGTGGGTTCCAGAGTACAGCTTACTTGGCTACTTCCAGTGCTGGAGCTGAACACAGCTTTTAGCTGTAATTAGGACGCCAATAGTTCCTGTCGGAGCCACTGCGGAATTGTGGGCATGACTGCATACTTGGCGAGCATATGCGCACCTCCAGCGCCCAGGGATCACAGTGGCGCAGGCTCCATTTCCAGTGGCTTGACCAATATTTACTGGCCATGTGAGGTCTCAGCAGCCATTCCAGGCAATATTGCCATCATCTGCGGCCCATTAGGTGGGGACCTTTTGTCAGTTAGCCCTGGCTCGCAATATTTGTGTTCCCTGATACTGCCTGGGGGTTTGTAAGGTTTATCAGCACGAGTTATGTACATGTTGACTTTGAAGGGCTGCATATTTAGTTTGTCATTACACTTAGCTTATCATGTCTTTGAGGTTGTTATGGGCGAGCAACCAACTTAACCACTTCAATACAAGGCACTCTTACACCTTCCTGCCCAGACCAATTTTCAGCTTTTAGCGCTGTCACACTTTAAATGACAATTGCGCAGTCATTCTACACTGTACCCAAACAAAATGTTTATCATTTTGTTCCCACAAACAAAGCTTTCTTTTGATGATATTTACAAATAAAAAAAGACACAAAATTTAAGAAAACATATTTTTTTGTTTCCGTTACAAAACATTGTAAATAAGTAAGTTTTCTCCTTCACTGATGGGGCTGCACTGACAAGACGGCACTGATGGGCACCGATGAGGTGGCACTGATGAGCTGATGGGGCTGCACTGACAAGACGGCACTGATGGGCACCGATGAGGTGGCACTGATGAGGTGGCACTAATATGCGGCACTGATATGCAGCGCTGATAAGGGCATAGGGCATGGATGGGCACTGATAGGTGTCAATGATGTACACTGAAGGTACGGATGGATGCCAAACAGTAATGCCTGCCAGTGATGCCCATTGTGGGCACTGATTGGCATCCATTGTGTACACCGACTGGCATCCCTGGTGGTCTAGGATGGCATACCTGGTGGTGACATCCCTGGTGGTCCTAGTGGCAGCCCTGGTAGTCCAGTGTGGGCATCCTCGGGGGGGATGCACCGATAATCAATTAGCACAGCCCCCTCCTGTCAGAGGAGCAGCAGATCAGCTCTCCTCTACTCACAGACGCGAGTGAGAAAAAGCTGTGATTGGACATGGCTGATCACGTGGTAAAGTGTCTCCATCAGAGACCCTTTACCTAAATCGGTGGTGCGGTGTGTCAGACTGACACACCGCACCACCGATTGCCGCAATGCGTGCCCACAGGGGTGAGCAGTGGCTTGATATCCTGGCGACATCATATGATGTCCGGTCAGGATATTGAAACAACTTTGCTGGTGTCATTTTTCTATATGGCGGGCGGTAAGTGGTTAATAACCTTTATAACAACTATTATTTGGATCAGTTATTTGCCTGCCACTTATGTACAGTATAACATCGCTATTACACCCTATGACCTTATAAGGCAGGTGTTGGGTCATATAAATGAATAATTCCATGAATCATGGCATGTTATATACTAGCACTTTTTTGTTTCTACAGGAAGTCCTGTATGGGAGTGATACATCATTTCCTTTGATTCTCTAATTGTGAGCCGAAAAGTAATTTCATGTGGTCCAGCTGTTTGAGGTGGTGGGTACCTCCAGTTGAACATTTTGGGCCAGCCATCCAAAGGTAAACATATGAGTTTATTTATGGTATATGCTTGGGCGGGATGTGTATTTTGAAATACATTTGTTTTTGTTTCCTTATTAAAGATAAAATGTTCTACCATAACCGAAAAGCTGACCCTGCTGAAGTGGTATAGAAATGAAAACATTTGTATGTTTGTATGATATAATTACCTTGGAACATGGCACTGTTTGCACAATTAATATCATCATGCTCTTTGTTTAGATGGTCTTTCAAATTGTACTATACATCGCTGTCTCTTGAGGGAGTGGAAGATGTCCATGAAATGCGTCGGCCCATTGGAAATTCATATTTTGCAATATGAATGTATTGTTTTGATCAGCAAATGATTTTAATGATTGGATTTTTGATACTCTATATTATGTACATTATATATTGTTTTATAAATGTTTCCAATAAAAGAAGATTTTATGTAAACACGATGTGCCTTTTAACGTCCCAACAGTATTTTTCTTTGCTTTTCCTCTACAGCGTACATATAAGCTGGCAAAAGGTGGGGGCACGTGTATGCAGTGGTGGCCTATACATATTTTGTGTATTGAATTATATCATATGATGTTATATTATGTTGCATTGACCCCTATATATTTGGATATTTGCCATACTGAAGATATAACAGCCGAATGTGACAACTTCAAGTATGTAGCATAATTTATACAGTAATAAGAGAAGTGTGCCTGTAAAAATGAATAAAAGAAATGTAACAAAAAGTTGAAAAAAGGTAACCATTTAGCTAATAGTAAGGGGAAACAAAAGGAACAAAAAAATGAAATAAAATTCACCTAAAAAATTTAAAATACAACACTACTTTCCTAAAACAGAAGGAAAGTACATATCATAGGGTTAAAAAAAAATCCAAACGGCTAAATACACACTTTTAGAGATAATATACGTTTACAGCTTTACTTGCCACAAAATGTGCTATTCTATACAGAGTCTTGATTTATACACATCTGCCCCACTGCACAGCCGGGAAGATGGCAGTTCTCTCCTGGTTCACAGTAATGCAGCTTTGTACATCACCTCGCCATCCCAAGACTGCATCATCACCTATGTCCAATGATTAATAACAGATGATCTCTGAAAAAGTACTGTAAGGCTGGTCATACATTATACAATCTTCTTCTATAGATTTCCTTTAGATTTACCAAAACTATATAATATGAGGTCAAATCTGAACACTTTCAGTTTGTGTGCAATAAGGCAGGCCCTTGTACTACACAGTTGAAGGTAAATCTAAAGGAAATTGAATAGGAAAATTGTATGGTGTAGGGCCAGCTTTAAGCTAAACCAGAAATTAGAGCAGAGGTCTTTTTTGGAAGTGCTGTGTGCTAGAAGGGCCAATTCTTTTGACAGATATAACTGAAAAATTAAAACAAATGAAGTCAGACATTCAGGATTGATAGATAAAGCCACCAATCATTAGCAGTAAATATAAATGCAGCAATATTAAAATAAGTAATATTAACAAACAGCATAAAACCAAATAATTGCAAAACTAACCAGGGGAAGTGGCCTGGTGGGCCCCCAGCCTGAGGTCGTCATTCTCACTAATCACACGCTCACGTGGATGTGCGGCGCTGGAGATTCCTTTTTTCCCCTTTCCAGTAATTAAAGTTCAAATTACTCTATCTTGTCTAGTGAAGTTGAAGCATAACACCCATGTGATTCAGCATCACTCAGCAGTGAACTTCATGCGCAAGTTCATCATTAATAGGGATGGGCGAACAGTTCGGGCCGAACTTTGGTTGTTAGGACGAACATTATGCGGTGTTGGCGGCAGATTCGTAAGGCGATGAACCCGTTATAGTCTATGGGACACCAACATGAAAACCCAAAAGTGCTCATTTTATTTTATTGTCATAAAAAATGTTTGGGGTCCCGGATCTTGCACCAGGGGACATGTATCAATGCAAAAAAAAGTTTTAAAACAACGTTTTTTTCAGGAGTAGCGATTTTAATAATGCTTAAAGTGAAACAGTAAAAAATGAAATATTCCTTTAAATATTGTGCCGTGGGGGATGTCTATAGTATGCCTGTAAAGTGGCACAGTTTTCCCGTGTTTAGAACAGTACCACAGCAAAATGACATTCCGAAAGGAAAAAAGTAATTTAAAACTGATCGCTGCTGCAATGAATTGTCGGGTCTTGGCAATATACATAAAACTCATTGAAAAAAGCAGCATGGAAGTGAACAGCACAAAAAGTGTCAAAAATAGTAAAAAAGACAGGGCACACTTTGGGACGAGTCCTTTATAAAAAAATAAAAAATAAAAAAATAAAAATGTCCAGCGATGTAGATCCATCTCACACCACCCGACAAGCTGAAAAAAAAAGCCACAACAGCTCCACCTCCATGGGAAGATCCCACGGAGTGACACTTCTTCTCGATGACAGCTGTTATATAGCTGAGGATGGGGCCACTCGGTGACGTAAACGGGCAACCCGCCTTCCTCTGACATCACGTGGCATCAGAGGGGGGGGGCGAGGTCATCCGTTTAGGTCACCGTTTGGTCCTTCCCTCAGCTATATAACAGCTGTCACCAAGAAGAAGCATCACTCAGTGGAAGCCTCCCATGGAGGCGGAGCTGTTGCAGCTTTTTTTTTTTCAGTCTGTCGGGCAGCGTGAGATGGATCTACATCGTGGGCCATTTTTATTTTTTAATAAAGGACTCCTGTCTTTTTTTACTATTATGACACTTTTTTTGTGAAATGGTAGGGGTACAATGTACCCGTTACCAATTCACATAGGGGGGATCCAAGGATCTGGGGGTCCACTTGTTAAAAGGAGCTTCCAGATTCTGATAAGCCCCCCGGCCCATTTTGCTGTGGTACTGTTCTAAAAACTGCCACTCTACAGGCATACTATAGACACCCCCAGGCACAATATTTAAAAGGAACATTTCATTTTTATTGTTCCACTTTAAGCATTTTTAAAATCACTGATCCCAAAAAAAGTCAGTTTTTAAAAAAAATTTTGCGTTGATACATGTCCCCAAGAAAGGACCCGGGTCCCCAAACACTTTTTATGACAATAAATTGCATATATGCCTTTAAAATTAGCATTTTTGATTTTTCATGTTGGTGTCCAATAGACTTTAACAGTGTTCGTCCAAATTTTTTGCCTGTTCGCAAGTTCTGGTGCGAACCAAACTGGGCGGTGGTCAGGTCATTCCTAATCATTAACAATTAGAATGCTTACCAGACTAAAAACCTCACATACAGAGGTATATTGTACTCTGCATGCATTAGCCTGGGGTTGACATCAAGGTACTTCTTTTCCTTTACCAACCAGGACACAAATAGAAGAATAGCTTCTCATGAGCGGATCTCACACACACCAGCAGATCTTGGCTATGAGACTTCTGATCCTTTCATCCGTATCAGACATCCAAATATAACATTTCATTAGTGCCAAGTAAAAACTTTCATTGTGTATTAAATCCTAACATTTATTTGTGTAAAGACATAAAACCAAGTATAAAAACTACATACAACTACAGTGCCTTGCAAAAGTATTCACCCCCTTGGCATTTTTCATGTTTTGTTGCCTCACAACCTGGAATTAACATGGATTGTTTGAGGATTTGCATTATTTAATTATTATTATTTAATTTTTAGAACATGCCCACAACTTTGCTTCACAATAAAAAATAAAAACAAAAATCTTCAAACAACAAATAGGACAAAATAACAGAAAAAGTCAACGTGCATAACTATTCACCCCCCTAAAGTCAATACTTTGTAGAGCCACCTTTTGCGGCTCCAAATCGCTTTGGATAAGTCTATGAGCTTGCCACATCTTACCACTGGGATTTTTGTCCATTTCTCCTTGCAAAACTGCTCCAGCTCCTTCAAGTTGGATGGTTTGCTCTTGTGAACAGCAATCTTTAAGTCTGACCACCGATTTTCTATTAGATTGAGGTCTGGGCTTTGACTAGCCCATTCCAACACATTTACATGTTTCCCCTTAAACCACTCAAGTGTTGCTTTAGCAGTGTGTTTGAGGTCATTGTCCTGCTGGAAGGTGAACCTCCTTCCTAGCCTCAAATCACACAAAAAGTGATACAAGTTTTGCTCAAGAATATCCCTGTATTTAGCACCATCCATCTTTCCCTCCACATCAGACCAGACCAGAGCACCTTCCTCCATACATTTTGGGAGTCTCCCACATGCCTTTTCGCAAACTCAAAACTTGCCATTTTGTTTTTTGCTGAAAGTAATGCCTTTCTTCTGGCCACTCTGCCATAAAGCCCAACTCTATGGAGCATACGGCTTATTGTCGTCCTATGTAGAGATACTTCAGCCTCTGCTGTGGAACTCTGCAGCTCTTCCAGGGTTACCTTAGGTCTCTGTACTGGCTCTTTGAATTATGCCCTCCTTGCCCGGTCTGTGAGTTTTGGTGTGCGACCGTCTCTTGGCAGGTTTGCTGTTGTGCCATTTTCTTTCCATATGGTTATGCTAGATTTTATGGTGCTCCTAGGGCTCATCAAAATTTGGGATATTTTTGTATAACCTAACCCCTGACTTGTACTTCTCAACAACATTGTCCCTTACTTGTTTGGAGAGTTCCTTGGTTTTCATGGCAGTGTTTGGTTAGTGGTGCCTCTTGCTTAGGTGTTGCAGCCTCTGGGGCCTATCAAAAAGGTGTGTATATGTAATAGCAGATCATTACACTAGATGTAACACTTGGATTGCACACAGGTGGACATCATTTCACTAATTATGTGACTTCTGAAGGTAATTGGTTGCACCAGAGCTTTTTATGGGCTTCATAACAAAGGGGGTGAATACATACGCATATGCCAATTATCAGTGTTTTATTTCTACAAAATAGTTTTATGTATATATTTTTCAAATGTTTTTTTTTTTTTTTTTTTTCAAAAGATTTTATTGTAGAATAATGCAATAACAGATATTGATAACAACCATTGTATATGAGATACAGAGAGTTGACGGGCCAAAGAAAAATAAGACAAGCAGGAAGTGCCCGGATAAATTGAAAACATGCGTTACTAACAGAGGAAAGAGAAAGAAAAAGGAAAAGGCCTATGGGCCTGGGGCCCAGATGCTGTATACTATACATTCCTTATCGCTAGGTCCGGTAGGTCCGGGGGTCTAGGTCCGGTAGGTCCGGGGGATATTTTTCAAATTTTAATTCACAAACTTAGACTATTGTGTTCTGATCCATCACATATAAACGAGATTAAGAAAATTGAACTCAACGCTGCAGTGTAACAAAATAAGTAAAAAGCCAAGAAGGGGGAGGGGTGAATGCTGCCCACCAGGAGACAACAGCCATAGACGTCAGTGTACACCGCAGACTCCACCCGACATGTTTCATCCAATATGACATCCACAGGTTAAAAAAAAAACATGTTGGCTGGAGTATGTTGTTCACAACGACACCTATGGCTGCCGTTTCCTTTTGTTCAGCCAGTGGGCTGAATTAAAAAATAAAATAAAATCTAAAAGTTTCCTCCATTCAAACAAGCAAGGTGGATAGATACATCCCTCCCACCTGGGACATTGTAACCTGCAATTGAAAACGTTGATCAGCAGCTGCAAAAGACTGACTGCAGCCACAGATGGAGGAAAATTTACCAGCATGTCCCTTTGACAAAAATCGATCAAGCAATTGACTTCCACCATCCCGGGGCAGACACACACTGATTGAAATTCATCCAGTCCCTGCTGAACCAGTTAAATTTTGATCAGTGTATGGCCAACTTTAGTACCCTATCTGGCTGCAACCCCAAACACCCGTAAAGCAGGTAATGCAGACTTTTGGCTTATAAGTCGCAAAAAACAAAACAAAAATATAGGTTTTATTTAACATGATCAATGGTATTTTTGACAATTGCAAATCTCTCCTCATTGGCCTACTTCTATGCAGAATATTCACCTTTCAGGCTATCATGAATGCCACTTGCCGAATCATTCTTACCACACCTTACCAACCACTCGGTGGCAACTTTTCCGCTCTACAAATCCTTCTACTGGCTCTTGAATGCCAATGTATAAAATTCAGATCACTAACAACCAGCTATGAACCCATCTATTACTGTGTCCCCCACTACATCACCAACCTCGACTCAAAATATCACCCAAACCATCCATTTTTGCCCTTCCCCAGACCTCCTATGCTCTAGCTCTTTCATCATCTTCTCCAATACTTGCATCCAGAATTTCTCTAGAGACTCTCCCATCCTCTGGCAATCTCGTTTCCAACTCTGTCTGTCTTTAGGAGACCCCTGAAATCTCAAAACTTTAGGGAAGCCTACCCCACCTGGAACAACTGGAATTTTAAAGTGGTATTCAATCTAAAAGCAAGAATGTAATATATTACAACTTACCAGTTCTTAGATGTGATGGCTGCATACATTTTCTGGTTCAGGACTTGTTTTTTGTCTGGTGATCTGGCCATTAAGTCCATTGTTTTTTCAAAAGAGCAAGCTCTGCAGCAGAGTGCATCAGTTACAGAGATGAGACAAACCATTTAACACTAGCAAGGATGCTTATAATGGTCTGCCTTTCTTTATGTAAAACCTTTATCCTAAAAAGAACAAAATGGTTTGCTGTACCTGTTTGTAAAGTTTCTTAGTATATCTAAATCTGCTAGTACATCTATCACTCCCCTCCCCTCAGCTACTGTCCAAAGGTGCCCCCTGTTCTCCTTCATCCAGCGTGGGGGCACACTAATACGGGGGGTGTGTTACTGACCAGATTACCAGGTGAAGGCAGAGGGAGAAAAAAAGCTTAAAAAAAATAAAACAAATGCAGCCACCACATCTAATGATTGGTAAGCTGCAATATATAAAATTTTTCATTTTGGGTTTAACACCACTTTATTTATTGAATATTGTTGAGCGAAAGTTCGGCCCAAACATTGCCTGTTCGTCGACCACCTGAATTTGCAAGGCGCTCGGCGGGCTGTTCTCCAAGCACCTCACAATGCACTGTGAGCTGCCAATTAGGGCACAGAGCACAGTCAGAGACCTGATTGGACAAAGTGATGATGACTTTCTCCAATCATGAATCAGTGCTCATAGTCCCACCCCACACTATAAAAATAGGATTTTTATAACAGCTTACCTGTAAAATCCTTTTCTTGGAGTACATCTTGGGGCACAGAGCCTTAAGCAATTACTTAATGGTTTATGGGCCACCTTCAGGTGATGGACACTGGTTATACCCAATCCAGGAAGCTCATTTCCTATATAACCCCTCCTCCTTCCAGTTACAAATCAGTTTTTGTAGCAAAGCAATATACTTAAATACCAGAAAAGAGGGGAGGGACCTCTGTATCCCATGATGTACTACAAGAAAAGGATTTTACAGGTAAGCTTTTATAAAAAATCCTATTTTCTTTATGCTACATCATTGGGCACAGAGTCTTAAAGTGGTTGTAAACCCTTACAACACACTTTGATCTACAGGTAAGCCTAGATTAAGGCTTACCTGTAGGTCCAAGAAATATCTCCTAAACCTATACGGTTTAAGAGATATTTGCCCGAAGACGGGCACTGTCTACGGCGCATGCGCCGTAGACAGCGGCGCGCAGGCGCACTGAGCGCGGCATCGTCAACGACGAAGATGCCGCGTGTGTCGGCTCCCGTGCGCATGTGCGGGAGTGACGTTATCACGACCGCCGAATGACAGCGGCGGAGCTGTGAGACCCCACCGAGAAGATGGATGCGCCGCACTACAGGGGACAGCGGTGACTTTGCTGGCTCCTGTGTCAGGTAAGTGACACATAATGGACTACTATGCGATGCATAGTAGTCCATTATGCTTTGCCTTTGCAGGGAACGAAAGAGGAAGTAAACCCATCAGGGTTTACTTCCTGTTTAAGTAATTACTTAATGGGACGTCCCATAGCAATGCTACTTGAGGGGAGGGAGACACAACCCGGAGGGTAACCCCAAACTTGGAAGACCTGTACTGCTGCCTTCAGCACACTGCGCCTGAAGGCAATTTCCTCATACCTCCTTACATCCAGCTGATAAAATTTTGTGAATGTATGCACTGAAGACCAAGTTGCGGCCTTACAGATCTGAGCCATGGAGACCTGATGACGCACTGGCCCAAGAAGCAATAACCACCCTGGTAGAGTGCGCCTTAACTTGAAAAGGGTGAATCTTGCCACTTAAATCACAAGTTTGAATTATCACTTGCCGAAACCACTTAGCGATAGTGGATTTCGACGCTGACTGTCCTTTCTTGGGACCCTCTGGCAGAATAAATAAGACATCAATCTTACAAATAGATTTTCACTGCTCTCTCCACATCAAGACAATGTAGTGACTTTTCTTCCCTGGAACATGGTTTTGGAATAAAACGATGCCAGGACAATATCTTGGTTCAGGTGTAGCTACCACTTTTGGTAAAAAAAACCTGGACGAAGACGCAACACCACTCTGTCTTCATGAAAAATCAAATATGGCTCTTTACAAGAAAAAGCAGCAAATTCCAAAACCCTCCTTGCTGAGGATATAGCAACCAAAAATACCAACTTCCTGGTCAGATGGACTATGTTGTAATCGGTTCAAATGGCTGTTTTGTAACACAAACAAAAGTTCAAGTCCCAAGGGTTCAAGGGAGGTTTGACAGGCGGATTAAAACCCCAGATGAAAGAATGAGTAGCAAGTGCTCTTTGAAATAAGACCAATAAAGCTGAGACTTGGCCTTAAATAGTACTCAAGGCCAATTTCATTTCTACCACTAATTGTGGAACGGAAATAATTCTGCCTATGATACATCTCCGAAAGTGCCAAACCTTGTATTCACACCAGGAAACATAAGTCCTCCAGACTCTATAATATATAGTTCTGGAGGCTGACTTCCTTGCATGCGTTTCAATAGCCAAACCGTTAAATTTAGAGACCATAAGGAAGGATGGAATATCGATCCCTGTGAGAGCAGATCTGACCGTAGTGGGAGGAACCATGGGCCCTCCACTGCTATCTTTACGATTTCTGCATACCATGACCTTCTGGGCCATGCTGGTGGCACCAGAATTAACGGCTTTCTTTCCAGCTTGATCCTGCAAAGAAGTTTAGGCAGCAACTGAATAGGGTGAATGCATAGATCAGTGAGAACTGATCCCATGGGGTTACCAGCGCATCTGTTCCACATGCGAGTGGATCCCTTGTTCTGGCCACAAAGTTGACTAACTTCATGTTGAACCTGGAGTCCCTCATCTTTGGCAAACAGCCCCAAATATTTTGGGTTTAGAGACCATTCCCCTGGGAATAACTGCTGGCCGATAGGCACGGAACAATCCTTTCTGCCCAAGTTATAATATGGTTCACCTCTCTCTGTGCTGAAAGACGTTTGGTGCCCCCTTAGCGATTGATATATGCCACAGCTGTGGCATTGTCAGATTGAATCCTGACAGGACAATTCCGTAACCTGAAAGTTCAGGCCTTTATAGCCAGATGCACTGCCTGAATCTCTATGATATTGATGGGCAAGGTTCTTTCGGTTCTTGACCACTGTCCCTGGACTGTTGTCTTTTCTATACTGCTCCCCAGCCTGAAAGGCTGGCATCCGTCGTTAGCACTTTCCAGATGACTGGTCTGAAGTATTTCCCTTTCAGCAGTTTCTGGGTTAGTAACCACCAAGTGAGGCTTTGGGCCACTCTTGGGGACAACCACATTGGCAAGTCTAAAGCTTGAATTGTTTGTTGCAAAACAGTATCCTGTCTGTTTGGAACAAGTCTGGAATGGAACTGGGCATAGGCAACTGCTTTGAATGAAGCCACCATGGTTCCTAGCAACCACATGCAAAGGCGAATGGAGGGATCGCCTTTTGACCTGACCATCCACACCAGCTCTCTCATGGAGTTGATTTTTGCCTTTGGCAAGAACACCTTTTCCTGGGCTGTGTCTATGATCAGAGCTAGGTACTCCAGCCTTTTTTAGCAGTATTAAGGAAGATTTCTCTAGGTTGAGAATCCAACCCAAACTTTACAGATAATTTGTTGTAGTGCGTACTATTTGCTCCAAACGAGCCACCGACTGATCTATTAATAATAGATCATCTAGTTACTATTATGCCCTGTGCCCTTAACCTGGCCAGAGGTGGGGCCAGCACTTTTGTGAACACCTGGGGTGCTGTGGCTAACCCGAAGGGCAGGGCTACAAACTGAAAATGCTGCTGTTCTAACTCGAACTTTTGGTGAGCGGGTAATATAGGGACATGCACATGTGCATCCCTGATGTCGATTGATGCCAGAAGTTCTCCTCCTTGAAGGATATAAACTACTGATCAATGCGGTCTGACATCTCAGTTTTGTTTTGGTACCATAAAAAGAGTTTTGAATAAAACCGCAGACCTTGATCTTTTGTGGTGATCTGTATGATCACCCCTTGAGATATTAATTAGGCTAGTGCCTGAAACATAGATTGTCTTTTCTCTGGATTTTTGGGGAATGCTTGACCTCAGGAAGTAAGATGGTGTAAAGTCCTGAAATTGCAGCTTGTACCCCAGCGTTACCGTGGAGATGACCCATCTGTCCTGAATTTCCTCTTTCCAGACGTCTGAAAACTGCATAAGTCTTCCCCCCACCTTGCAGGTTTCGGACCCCAGGACTTCTTTTGAGCCTGGGTCTGACCCTGAGGTTTTCTTCTAGAGTCTGACGGCAGAGGCCACCGCCACTGCCTAGAAGCGGTAGCCCCTGGTGCAGGCGAAATAGCCCATTTGAAGGGCTTTGTATTTTGACTGGCAAGAGTACTTTTCCCACTAGAAATTGTTTGGATATATTTGTCCAAGTCTTCTCCAAATAGTCACTCCCCATGAAAAGGGAAACCAGTTAGAAGGTTTTTACATGGTGCTTCAGCTGATCAATTTTTTAACCACATATGCACAAGCATAAGCGTAAGGCGGGATGCCTGGTGAATAACATCTTTAATGGCATCTATGGCAAAGCATAATGCTTTTGGTAGTTCAGCCAATTCCCGAGCTTGTTTTGCAGGATCTCTCTAAGGGCCTGTGTAAATTGGCCCTTTAGTGATTTGACAGGCGCTTATTGCAGCGATTGCAGGCTGAGTAACGGCACCTGCCAAGGAAAAAGTAGAATTTAACAGGGATTCCAACTTACCGTATATACTCGAGTATAAGCCGAGATTTTCAGCCTCTTTTTTGAGGCTGAAAGTGCCCCCCTCGGCTTATACTCGAGTCATCGCTGTCTGCCCGCTCGATCAGCGTGTCGAGCAGACAGACAGCGGCCATTCTATGATTCAAAAGCCGCGCCTCCGGCTCCGCCTTCGCCTGTGATAGGCGGAACACTGAATTTCCCAGCAGCCTGTGTTCCGCCTATCACGGGCGTCGTCTCATCCTCGTACTACGGACGAGGATGATACGACGTCCGTGATAGGCGGAACACAGCCTGCTGGGAAATTCAGTGTTCCGCCTATCACAGGCGAAGGAGGAGGCGCGGCTTTTGAATTTTACAATGGCCGCCGACGAAGAGGGCACGGGATGGAGGCAAGGCAAGGCACGGCACGGGACAGGACGGGACGGGACGGGACGAAGGCAAGGCACGACACGGGACGGAGGCTCGGGACAAAGGCTCGGGACACAGGTAGGCTGGACACACACACACACACACACACACACACACACACACACACGGATGGAGACACACACACACGGATGGATGGATGGATGGAGACACACACACACACACACACACAGGGATGGATGGATACACACACACACAGGGATGGATGGATGGATGGATGGATGGAGACACACACACACAGGGATGGATGGATGGATGGATGGAGACACACACACACAGGGATGGATGGATGGATGGATGGAGACACACACACACAGGGATGGATGGATGGATGGACACACACACACACAGGGATGGATGGACGGACACACAGGGATGGACGGACACACAGGGATGGACGGACACACAGGGATGGACGGACACACACACAGGGATGGACAGGCATGTCTCACCCTCGGCTTATACACGAGTCAATAAGTTTGCCAGTTTTTTTGGGGGTAAATTGGGGGCCTCGGCTTATATTCGGGTCGGCCTATACTCGAGTATATACGGTATCTGTTGGATGCTTAAGCATTTGTGCATTGTCTACAGGACAAGTTAGGCCTTTAGGCACATTGGAAATCGCAGCGTCATCTGCTGGTAATTTTCATTTTTTTGGAGAATTTCTCCTCCAGGGGATAGAGAAAATGCTTATCCAGGTGATCCCATTCAGCAAAAATAAGCTGTTTTAGTAATGCATGTGCAGGAAACGCATGCAAAGACTTTAAGGAACCCAAGGAAGAAACCAAGCTTTCAGGAGACCACGTTAGGGGCAGCATGAAAGTGGAATGATCTCTGTAAGAGTTTGTATCAGCAATTTCTCAGATTGTGAGGCTGAAAAAGATTAATCTACCGTTATTTCCACCACAGAAGAATCATTGGTTTGTTTTTCCTCCTGATCGACTGAGGGTAAGGCCTCATCCTGAGCCCACGGTTCCCCTTGCAAAGGTTCCAAAGTGGGGGAGGGGGATCCAGCATGCTTTCCATCTATTTGAATGGAGGATGCAATTAAAGCCCCTAATCTTCCTTCCAGACCCTGCAGGGAGGAGGAAAGGGCATCTTCAGTCACGTATACAGGGCTGAGATGTGAGAAGCAGCTGCACCATCAATTTGTTGCAATGGCTCACCCTGGCTTGCCATAACTGGTAATTTAGGCAAGGCTCACAGCATGGAAAAGCGACTTGAGATCCTAGCGCCTGGGGGTGAAACCTTTAGTACCTTTGTGGTGTCTTTTTTAGCAGGCATAGTCATAAGTAAAAACCAACAGAAGCACTATACAATTGAACTTATTCACTGAATATAGTCATGAAAATAAAACTGCTATAAAGTTCAACCTAGTGCTGTGAAAAAAAGTGTCCTTCCTTTAACAGAAATACCAGTTTGCAACCCTCATGTGGCCCACAGCTCCCCGTGTTCAGACTGCTTGCTTCCTCCTCCACAGCGAGGAGAGACTGTCCCAGTTGTGGATTTGCTTTCTGCCTGCCATGTGTCCTCCTGAACATTCACGGTGCTGTGCTTGGGCACCACCCCTTCAGAAAAACCTGCCCCCCTTTCATTTTTATAATGTTCCCGCACACCCTCGAGGGGAGGGGAGTGGAAGCGGAGACCTGTTTAGCAGCAGGCAAACACCACAGTAACAGCATAACAACAGTACAATAGTAGCAGTAACAGTGGGACCACCACACTCCCTGCGGCGGGGGGTAATGTAAAGGGAGTACAGCTCTGATGTCCCCCTAACCCTCTGGTCCCTTCAGGGGGGAGAAAGAAAACATTTTGCAGATTTCTTTTACCTTGATAAAAATCTCCCTGCACACGCTGCTGCAACCACACACAGACAGTTAGAGTGACAGCAGAGCAAGGTATGTGCATAGACTCCCTCTCGTAGAGAATTAAGGGATGACAACATTTTTTCCCTGATGGAAGAATGCATAAGTGTTTTTAATACCCAAGTTTCTTCCTTTACCTTATCCCCGCTGCAGGATATGCTGAATTAACAGAAAACCCAACCTTCACACATCATGGCAGGCTGCGTTTAGCAAAGCTTCAAGGACTGGGTCCCTAGTAGGGATGAGCTTCGAGTTCGAGTCAAACTCATGTTCGACTTGAACATTGCCTGTTCGCCTGTTCAGTGGACAGTGAACAATTTGGGCTGTTCGCAGCAAATTCGAAAAGCCAGAACACCCTATACAAGTCTATGGGAGAAATCTAAAGTGCTAATTTTAAAGGCAAATATGCAAGTTAAGTTACAGTCCTAAAAAGTGTTTGGGGACCTGGGTCCAGGGGACATGGATCAATGCAAAAAAAAAAAGTTTTAAAAACGGCCGTTTTTTCAGGAGCAGTGATTTTAATAATGATTAAAGTAAAACAATAAAAGTATAATATTCCTTTAAATTTCGTACCTGGGAGGTGTCTATAGTATGCCTGTGAAGAGGTGCATATTTCCCGTGCTTAGAACTGTCCCTGCACAAAGTGTCATTTTGCAAGGAAAAAAAGACTTTTAAAATCACTTTCCATTGTTGGCTCTCGTAAAACAGAGAACAATCAAGGATTGTTTTCTGTATTAACCGACAATTCATTCATTGATAAAAAATAAAAAAAATAAATAAAAAAAAGCGTGAGGGTTCCCCTAAATTCAATTACCAGGCCCTTCAGATCTGGTATGGATATTAAGGGGAACCCCCGTGTCAAAAAAAATAAATAATAATTGACGTGGGGGCCCACCTTAAAAATCCATACCAGACCCTTTATCTGAGCACGCAACCTGACAGGCCGCAGGAAAAGAGGGGGGACGAAAGAGCGCCCCCCCCCCTCCTGAACCGTACCAGGCCACATGTCCTCAACATTGGAAGGATGCTTTGGGGGTCTGTGACCCCTCAAAGCACCATCTCCCCATGTTGATGGGGACAAGAGCCTCATCCCCACAACCCTGAGCGGTGGTTGTGGGGGTCTGCGGGCGGGGGGCTTATCAGAATCTGGAAGCCCCCTTTAACAAGGGGACCCCCAGATCCCGCCCCCCCCCTGTTTGAAATGGTAAGGGGATACTAAAGTACCCCTACCATTTCACAAAGAAAGTTTAAAAATGGTTAAATAGGACAAACACACTTTTGAAAAATTCCTTTATTAAAAAAAATAAATAAAAGGATTCCAGCGGTGCTAATCCACTCTTGCTATCCAGCAACGGATCTCCGGGGTCCAGCGATGGCTGATCTGATCCAGCGACGGGGATCTCTCAGTCCAGCGCTGTCCATACATCCGTCTGCTGTCTCCACTGCGGAGACACTGCGGGGATCCCAGCGCTGACGTTTCTTATATTAGGAGGGTGGGGCCACCCGTCACCTGACCCCACCCCCTCTGACGCTGGGGAGGGGAGCCAGGGATTCCCTAATGACGTATGGGTGACCCCGCCCCCTCTGATGTAACGCATCACAGACCGCCAAAGCATCCTCCCAATGTTGAGGGCATGTGGCCTGGTACGGTTCAGGATGGGTGGGGCGCGCTATTGTCCCCCCCTCTTTTCCTGCGGCCTGCCAGGTTGCGTGCTCGGATAAAGGGTCTGGTATGGATATTTAGGGGGACCCCCACGTCAAATTTTTTTTAAAATTTGACACGGGGTTCCCCTTAATATCCATACCAGACCTGAAGGGCCTGGTAATTGAATTTAGGGGAACCCCCACGCTTTTTTTATTTTGTTTTTTATTTTTTTATCAATGAATGAATTGTCGGCTAATACAGAGAACACTCATTGAGTGTTCTCTGTATTATGAGAGCCGACAATGGAAAGTGATTTTAAAAGTCTTTTTTTTCCTTGCAAAATTACATTTTGTGCAGGGACAGTTCTAAGCACGGGAAACATGCGCCCCTTCACAGACATACTATAGACACCCCCCAGGTACGAAATTTAAAGGAATATTACACTTTTTTTATTTCACTTTAATCATTATTAAAATCACTGCTCCTGAAAAAAAGTTTTAAAACTTTTTTTTGTATTGATCCATGTCCCCTGGGGCAAGACCCAGGTCCCCAAACACTTTTTAGGACAGTAACTTGCATATTCGTCTTTAAAATGAGCACTTTAGATTGTGAACGTTTGAGTGCCATAGACTTTAATAGGATTCTAAAGTTCACACAAAGTTCAGGTCTGTTCGCAGGTTCTGGTGCGAACCAAACAGGGGGGTGTTAGGCTCATCCTTAGTCCCTAGATATCGGAGTTCCAACTCCCTTGGACCTGTAAAGCACCCCATCAGGAAAGCTAGCTAATGTAGCAAGACCAAATCCCTGGGGTCCAACCCTACAAATAGAGGCGTTACAGGCAAAACCTCATGCTCCAGATACAAGGCCTCTGGTACCATCCTTTTAGGCCTTAGTGGCACTTTGGATGGATCTGGTGTATGGAGGCTATTTAAATCCAGCCTTTGTCCCTCCTGGAGCTCCTCAAAGCACATCTTACTAGTGACCAACACCTTAGACACTGGCAAAAAAACTGATGTGCTCCTGTTAGGAGGAGGGGTTATATAGGGAGTTTACTTCCTGGATTGGGTATACCAGTGTCCATCACCTTAAGGTGGCCTATAACCCATTAAGTAATTACTTAAGGCTCTGTGTCCCACGATGCACGATAAAGAGGTTATTTTCCATAGGAACCTTTTGCAGTGTTGTTGGAGTGGAGATAGAGCAGGGATCAGTTTTCAACTAGCGAGTTAGCGTGTTCACTTATTGTGACTGAGTGTAGAGTGTTAGTGCAGTGATAGTGTGAGAGTATAATGTGTCAGTATAGTAATGTCTGTGTAGTGTGTTAGTGTAGTGCAGTATTTAGCAGAGCATAACACTATTTAGCGCTCTATACCCCTTTTTATTTTGGTTGCTGTGGTTTTTCTTTTGTTCCTTTGTCCCCTGCCTTCCTTCTTTTTTTTAAATGATCAGCCACAGTTTTTCTGACAGAGACGCTGGTGTCTCCCCTTTTTTTTATAAAGATTTTACATTTCTGTTAGTGTCAGCCATCAATTTAGAGCACACCAAACACCACTTTTCATTCAATAAAGTACATCCAATCACACATTTCCCAGTTTCTATTCAATTTGGGTAATAAGTCCCCCATATTCTGCCACAGCTACTCCTGCTATAGCCCCAGCACCATGAATGAAGGAGTCAGCTGAAATATTTGAACGCAGCATCAGCCGCTTGCTTCTTGACGATGCACATGTAGGTGACCTCCTAACATACAGTAAACTGTGAAAAGACAGTCTTGCTGGCTGAGAGGAGAAGTAGGACTGTAATTGTATCATACTTACTGTGACAGATCTTGGATACCCCTGCTGGGCACCTCAGCCAGACCTGTGTCTCCTGTCCTCCAAACACCCCCGCAGCCTGCAGACTGGCCTAACTGGCCCTTAACCCCTCAATCATGAGATAAGCCACACATGTATTGAGGGTTAAACATGCAGAGCATCAACACTTTATTAAGTACTAAACATACACTTTTAAACACTCCCCTTAGCCTTGTCATAGAGGGGGTAGGAGACAAGGAAAAACCAATGGAAACTCAATACTTGTATATTCAAACAACTACAGTTGAAACACATGAAGGGATTATGATAAGCAGGCAGCCCCTCCTTGCACATCCCCTGCTGGGGGGGAGGGAGAAGGGATGTAGCATTACATTATCTCAATGCCCTTTTGTCCAAGTCTCGTAGCACCACGCTTTGGGAATAGCGCCATCTTGTATATGCCTTTATCAGCTAAAAGTACATTGTTTGTGGAATAAAAGTATGTATTTAGCCCAGCCGGTCCAATAGGTTTAGGTAGCCAGAAACTACTCCACGAGCCCAGCCACAGATAACGCGTTCACCCAGTTCCGATGAACCGGCGACCGCAGACACAAATGTCTGGAGGTGGCATCTTCTCCAGGTGGTGGGAGATGGCAAATAGCCCTTCAAATCTCACGTTCTCTACTGGGCCATAGTCTGTGGCTAGGAGGCGAGTCCACAGCCCCTTTCAAAACACACAGTGACAGTGGGTCCTGTCACATTTACTTTCTCATGCAGAAAGGTCATATTATATTCAGAATGTGTTTGCGTTTTCCTGCTGTTTTCCGAAATCCTGTTGACGCTGTAACTGTTCTCCAACTCGTCTCCAGCAGCCATCTTGGAGAAGCCTCATGTTCTGATTGGTACCAAGATGTCTTGAGGCATTTTCTGTTAGCTATCATATAAAAGAGAGCCCAGCCACCATTTTGAGGGACATGTGTGTGGAATGATTGATGGAAAGGTATACCGCCTGTGAAGGAAATCTAGGCCCTCTATAGGGAGAGTGTTCCAGTCTGCAGGGACATAACAGGGATCCTCAGGAGTCCTGCCTATGAACACTGCTGCTGTGCGTGTAATAGAAGATCATCTAAGACAGTGTATTTTTACTGTTAAATCATCTCTGCTGCATCTGTGGAACCTGCTTATGGACAGCAGCCTATGGCAAGTAATTAAAATGTGCCTTGTATACCACTGATGCGCCTGAAGGGAGGAATAATAATATCTGTAACTTTGGTGAATGGACTGTAAATCCGTGCCTTATATACTAACAAGTGAACGATTTACTCCACTTTTGTAAATATTTTCTACTGCTGCTTATCCGGCAATTACAGTTGCTTCATTTACAATACCACACATTGAGTTTTCCTCTATAATACAGCCATGCTAATTGACCTGTTTATACACAGACATTACTTGATTCTGATATTGGTTCTGAGGTTGAGGAAGGTAGGAACATGAGCCTACAGAGAGGGGAGAAAACTCATTAGCAACAAGTTGACAGTTATGTTCGCCCAGGGGATGATGATGATGTCACTGACTTTATTAAAAAAAATGTAATTTTGGCCTGAGTGTACTATAATTTGACTTCTTCTCATAAGGATTGCTCACTGTGGTGCAAAAATGTGTAATTTCCATCCAAAGTCTGTGAAAGAGACACCAGAATGTATCCAAAAAATCTTTAATCTTGTTCTGAGTGCACTAAATTGTGACCGCATCATACAGACTGGCTCCCCAAGCCGTTGTTTACAAACTAAAGAAAGCTTGCAGGGAAAATCAATTTAAATGTAATTTTTTCCTTTATATGTCAGTTTTGCTGTGGCAGGTTCTAGACAGATGGGCCATTTTACAGGCAGACTAAGGGGACCGCCAAGCACGAGATTTAAAGGAATTTTTCATTTTTATTGTTTCACTGTAAGCATCATTTAAATCACTGCTCTTTTAAAAACTATATATATTTTTTTTTTAATGTTTGCATTAATACATGTCCCCCCAGGGCAGTACCTGGACCCCCATACCCTTTTTATGGCCAATAACCACATGTAAGCCTTCAAAAAGGGCACTTTTGATTCTTCAAGTTCAGATCCCATAGACTTCAATAGGGTTTGGAGTTTGGGCCTGAACTTTTGCTACGTTCGAGAGTTTTGGCTAGCACGAACCAAACCTGGGGGGGGGGGGGGGGGGTGTTCAGCCCAACTCTATTCTTGAGCAACTCATCTCTACATAGTTATTACCTTCTTTATTTTATTTTTTATTGGATTTTAACCACCTTCAGACCGGACCATTTTGCTGGTAAATGACCAGAGGTCTTTTTACAATTTGGCACTGCGCTGCTTTAACTGGTAATTGCGCGGTCATGCAATGTTGTACCCAAACAAAATTTGCGTCCTTTTCTTCCCACAAATAGAGCTTTCTTTTGATGGTATTTGATTGCCTCTGCGATTTTTATTTTTTGTGATATAAACGTAAAAAGACCGCAAATTTTGAAAAAAAATGATATTTTCTACTTTTTGTTATTAGAAAAATCCAATAAACTCAATTTTAGTCATACATTTAGGCCAAAATGTATTCAGCCACATGTCTTTGGTAAAAAAAAAGTCAATAATTGTATATTTATTGGTTTGCGCAAAAGTTGTCACATCTACAAACTAAGGTACGTTTTCTGGAATTTACGCAGCTTTTAGTTTACGACTGCCTATCTCATTTCTTGAGGTGCTAAAATGGCAGGGCAGTACAAAACCCCCCCAAATGACCCCATTTTGGAAAGTAGACACCCTAAGGAAATTGATAAGTGGCATGTTGAGCCCATTGAATATTTTATTTTTTTGCCTCAAGCGATTGAATAATGACAAAAAAAAAATTATTTTTTTTTTTTTTACACAAAGTTGTCACTAAATGATATATTGCTCACACATGCTATGGGCATATGTGAAATGACACCCCAAAATAAATTCTGCTGCTTCTCCTGAGTACGGGGATACCACATATGTGGGACTTTTTGGGAGCCTAGCCGCGTACGGGGCCCCGAAAACCAAGAACCGCCTTCAGGTTTTCTAAGGGCGTAAATATTTGACTTCACTCCTCACTACCTATTACAGTTTTGAAGGCCATAAAATGCCAAGATGGCACAAAACCCCCACAAATGACCCCATTTTAGAAAGTAGACACCCCAAGCTATTTGCTGAGAGGCATGTTGAGTCCATGGAATATTTTATATTTTGCCACAAGTTGCGGGAAAATTACAAACTTTTTTTTTTTTTCACAAAGTTGTCACTAAATGATATTTTGCTCACACATGCCATGGGCATATGTGAAATGACACCCCAAAATAAATTCTGCTGCTTCTCCTGAGTACGGGGATACCACATATGTGGGACTTTTTGGGAGCCTAGCCGCGTACGGGGCCCCGAAAACCAAGCACCGCCTTCAGGCTTTCTAAGGGCGTTACAGTTTTGAAGGCCATAAAATGCCAAGATGGCACAAACCCCCCCTAAATGACCCCATTTTGGAAAGTAGACACCCCTAAATTTAGGGGTACACTAGTGAGACTAGGTAATAAATGGCGGGTGCCCTGAAACTATAAAAAAAATAACTAACCAACCAGCGTCACCTGTAACAGTTATATGGTGATCACTGGTGAAAGGGTTAACTAGGGGGCAATCAGGGGGCTTTATGCGGTAGTATATGGGGGTCCCTGGCGCTATAAAAAGCTGCGGCGAACCTAAATACCTACTTGCCTAACTAGCGTCACCTGTGACACTAATACAGTGATCAGAAAAACGATCGCTTATTAGGCTGGGTTCACACTGGAGCGATGCGGGAACGCCACGAATCCGCGGCGGGTTCCCGCATCACATGCCTCCCGGCGGCAGTTCACACTGCCCTATGCGAACTGCTGGGAGTGTCAGTGAAATGTTAATGACACCCCCAGATCAGTTCGCATATCGCAGTGCGATCTGCAAACTCGGATCGCATGGTGTGAACACCCATGCGATCCGATTCTGCTGCGGACCAAAAAAAGGGTCCCGTGCGAGTTTGCGGCGGGTGCGGCGGGTGCGACACGAATTCAGCCATACTATCTGTATGGCTGAACTCGAATCGCACAGAGATCGGATGTGATTTGCACTGCGAATCACATCCGTTCTCATAAACCGCTGCAATGTGAACCCAGCCTTAGTGACACTGGCGACGGGGGGTGATCACGGGGTTAAACCTTTATTGGGGGGGTTAGGGGGGTACCTTAGAACTAAAGGGGGCTAACCCTAACTGCCCTAACAGTTATTACAGTCACAAATGACACCCGCCGGGTGATCAGGGGGTTAAACCTTTATTAGGTAATAAATGGGGGGTGCCCTGAAACTATAAAAAAATAACTAACCAACCAGCGTCACCTGTAACAGTTATATGGTGATCACTGGTGAAAGGGTTAACTAGGGGGCAATCAGGGGGCTTTATGCGGTAGTATATGGGGGTCCCTGGCGCTATAAAAAGCTGCGGCGAACCTAAATACCTACCTGCCTAACTAGCGTCACCTGTGACACTAATACAGCGATCAGAAAAACTATCGCTTATTAGGCTGGGTTCACACTGGAGCGATGCGGGAACGCCATGAATCCGCGGCGGGTTCCCGCATCGCATGCCTCCCGGCGGCAGTTCACACTGCCCTATGCGAACTGCTGGGAGTGTCAGTGAAATGTTAATGACACCCCCAGATCAGTTCGCATATCGCAGTGCGATCTGCAAACTCGGATCGCATGGTGTGAACACCCATGCGATCCGATTCTGCTGCGGGCCAAAAAAAGGGTCCCGTGCGAATTTGCGGCGGTGCGGCGGGTGCGGCGGGTGCGACACGAATTCAGCCATACTATCTGTATGGCTGAACTCGAATCGCACAGAGATCGGATGTGATTTGCACTGCAGTGCGGTGCGAATCACATTCGTTCTCATAAACCGCTGCAATGTGAACCCAGCCTTAGTGATACTGGCAACGGGGGGTGATCACGGGGTTAAACCTTTATTGGGGGGGTTAGGGGGGCACATTAGAACTAAAGGGGGCTAACCCTAACTGCCCTAACAGTTACTACAGTCACAAATGACACCAATGCAAAAAAAAAAAAAAAAAAAAAAAGCAATTGGTGTCACTGTGACTGGGGGGGCAGGGGTAATTGGGGGGTGATCGGGGGGTAAAGGGGGGGTGTGAGTGTGCCTGGCATGTTCTACTGTATGTGGGGTGTGTTGGTGCAACTCACCGAACCTCTCTCCTCGGTGCCGGAACGAAAACTACCGACACGGAGGAGAGAATACATCACTTCCTCTCCTGTGTTTACATTACAGGAGAGGAAGTGATGTCACCGGACATTTTCATTCGCCGGGAGCGATCGCGAGGGGGTGGCCATGAATGAATGGCCGTCCCCTCGTCCGGGATCGCTCCCGAACGAATACCGACCGCCGCAGGCACCGGGCGGGGGCCCGATCGGGCCCCCGACCGGCGGGCAGGCAAGGACGTACATGTAAGCCCTTATGCCTGCCCGTGCCATTCTGCCGACGTACATCGGCGTGCGGCAGTCGGCAAGTGGTTAAAAGGACATCTTAAGTAACAAAGAGAGTATATAACCAGAGTAGCCTAAAGGCAACAGTTTTTACCCTTTGTATTATTTGTCCTTCCATTTAGATCTGTGGTTATCAATTTATGAGCTAAAGGGGTCCTCACATGTGACCCCTGACATCACCAAAGGTCCCCAGATATCTTTCAATATATGCAATGCTTGGCAGGACTGTCAAACTGCAGAAATGATGCTCAAAGAGTATAAGTATGGTACATTTATGGCTGGAAGTGACTGCAGAAGACAATATGAAACTGGTAACTAGGGATGAGCTTCGTGTTCGAGTCGAACATACGTTTGACTCGAACATCGGCTGTTCGCCCGTTCGGCGAATTCCGAACGTTATGGGCCGTTCGCGCCAAATTCGTGTGGCGCTCACGGCCCACAATGCACTGCGTCATCGCAGTGCATTGCTGGCTCATGATTGGACAAGCATGCACTGTGACCCCGCATGCTTGGCCAATCACAGCGCCAGCAGCGAGGAGAGCCATGATTGGCCACAGGCAGGATGCCTGTGGCCAATCATAGCTCAGGCTGTGTAGTACATGCCCCACACTATATAAGGCCGCCAGCGCGGCGGCCTTGTGTAGTGTGTTGGCGTCTGAACCAGTTAGTGGGTGTTGTGTGTACCTTCAACACAGTGTACACCGATCGTTAGTGGCCGATTTTCGATCTTGCTCTTCTGTAGTGGTTGTTGTCTGTGTGCCCTGACCGCAGTATACACTGCTATATTCACCTCACCTATATAGCTAGTGATCTATCTTTTATAATAGAGCTTGCAGTCAGTAGTGTTAGGAGCTTGTGCGTGCTGTCTGCGTGCTCTGTACCCAGTACACACCGATATATCCACCTATATAGCTCTTTCTCTATTTGAGCCCACTTGCCATCTGCAGGAGTTATTGGAAGTTGTGTGTGCCTCCAGCACAGCACAGTATACATCTGTATATACCCCTTTATCTCTGGTGTTCTATAATAAAGGCATCTGCAGGAGTTAGTGGGTGTTTTGTGCCTCCAGCACAATATACACCTGTATCTACCCTTTATTGCTGTTCTCTAATAGAGCCATCTGCAGGGCTTAGTGGGTGTTGTGCGACTCCATTACAGTATACCCCTTTATCTCTGGTGTTCTATAATAAAGGCATCTGCAGGAGTTAGTGGGTGTTGTGTGCCTCCAGCACAATATACACTACCCAACTGCTGTTTTACCCAACTCCCTTCAGGCCATTACCATGTCTGGAAGGCCAGAAAGGAGAGGCAGACAGGCGCGAGCCGATAAAAGAGGGCAAGCAGGCTCTGTGTCTAGAGACAACAGTGCTGGTCATGGACGCGGTGCATTGTCATCAGCACGTGGCCATGGGACACGCTTGTCCTTTTTGGCAGCTGGACATGTTGAACCGCAACATGCCAACGACTTGCTAGAGTGGATGACCAAGCTCTCTTCATCCTCCTCATCCTCTCTCACCCAGTCTCAGGGTACTAGCAAAGCAGCTGCCAACACATCGTCTTCCCTCCTCTCAATGTCATCATCAGTGACTCCTTCCCTAGACCCACCACGTCCTCCTGAGGAGTCTCTTGAACCCTTTGAGCACAGTGTTGGGTACATGCTCCAGGAGGATGCCCAGTGTTTTGTAGGCTCTGATGATGACACTCAGCTAGAGGAAGGCAGTAGCGTTAATGCAGAGAGAGGGGATGCTCAAGAAGGACAGCAATCTGGCAGTCATGTTCCACAAGCTGCAGCATATTGCCAGGTTTGCTACAGCGATGAAGAGGGAGGGGATGAGGGGGGCACTGACTCCACGTGGGTGCCTGGTAAGAGAGAGGAGGAGGAGGAGGAGCAGGAGGCACATGTCCAATGAGGCAGGATGCCCTCCGGGGGCCAGCTTAGGGGCAGCACACCAACTGATTCACACCGCAGAGCTCCGCCTGTGCAGCGCGCTGCCTCTGCGCGTTATTCTAAAAGTTCTTTGGTGTGGGCCTTTTTTGAGACGAGTGCATCAGATCGCACCGCTGCTATTTGCAACATATGTCTCAAGCGTATCTCGCGTGGCCAAAACATCAGACGCTTGGGCACCACATGCTTCACCAGACATATGTTGACCTGCCATGCAGCTCGTTGGCAAGCGTACCTCAAAGACCCACACCAAAGAACAAAGTGTACCTCTCCTTGCTCCTCATCAGCTGGCATCTCCAACCCCACTAGACCTTCAGTCCTCTCTGAAACCTGTTCTGAGAGGAATGAAGGTGTAGAATTAGGTGTGTCACAGCCAAGTGCTTCCGGGCACTCTGCTAGCAGTACACCCACGTCCGATTATAGCAGGCAAATGTCCCTGCCCCAGCTGCTGGACCGGCGAAAGAAGTTCACTCCCAGCCATCCACATGCCCAGCGGTTGAATGCTAGCTTGGCTAAATTGCTAGCACTTCAACTGCTGCCTTTTCAGTTGGTAGACTCGGCCCCCCTTCCGTGAGTTTGTACAATGTGCGGTTCCTCAGTGGCAGGTCCCCAAACGCCACTTTTTCTCACGGAAGGCGATTCCGGCTCTCTACCGGCATGTGGAAGGCAATGTCCTTGCCTCGTTGGACAGGGCGGTCAGCGGTAAGGTGCATATTACCACTGACTCATGGTCCAGCAGGCATGGAAAGGGACGTTACCTATCTTTCACGGCCCATTGGGTCACTCTTCTGGCAGCTGGGAAGGATGCAGGACAAGGTGCAGTAGTGTTGGAGGTTGTTCCACCACCACGCCTCCAAAATGCTACTATTGGTTGTGACACACCTCTCTCCTCCACCCCCTCCTCTTCTTCTTCCTCCATGGCCTCTTCCAGTGCTCTGTCCTCAGAACCAGCGGTGCTCCGTAGGCGTTCCAGGGGCTACGCAAGTACGCAGGCAAAACAATGCCATGCCGTGCTTGCGCTGGTTTGTTTGGGGGACAGGAGCCACACTGGGGCGGATGTTTTGTCAGCTCTGCAGGGGCAGGCCGAGAGGTGGTTGACGCCATGACAGCTTAAGCCAGGAATGATGGGTTGTGACAATGGCACCAACCTCCTCTCCGCCCTCCGACAGGGACAACTGACCCATGTGCCCTGTGTAGCTCACGTCCTTAACCTGGTGGTGCAGCGGTTCTTGGGCAGGTACCCTGGCTTGCAGGATGTCCTGAAGCAGGCCAGGAAAGTCTGTGTGCATTTCCGCCGATCATTTAATGCCTGTGCTCGGCTGGCTGAGCTCCAAAAGGAGTTGAACCTGCCCAAGAACCACCTTATATGTGACATGCCCACCAGGTGGAACTCAACGTTGGCCATGCTGCAGCAGCTGCACACGCAGCAGAGGGCCATCAATGAGTACCTGTGCGACTACGGCACCAGGACAGGGTCAGGGGAGCTCGGTTTTTTCTCACCACGCCAGTGGGGCATGATCAGGGATGCATGCACTGTCCTGTCACCGTTTGAGGAGGCCACAAGGATGGTGAGCAGTGACAGTGCATGCACCAGTGACACTGTACCTCTTGTCCACCTCTTGGAGCATACGCTGCGTGGAATAATGGACAGGGCACTTGAGGCAGAACAGAGGCAGGAAGAGGAGGACTTCCTTGCCTCTCAAGGCCCCCTTTATCCAGACAGTGTTCCTGCTGTGCCACCCATCACACAGGAAGAGGATGAGGAGGAGGAGGAGGAAGAGGAGGAGGAGGATGATTGTGTCAGCATGGAGGTGGAGGCTGGCACTCAGCATCAGCAGTCTTGTGGGAATGATTTACAGTCCCAAGAAACACGTGGACTTGTACGTGGCTGGGAGGAGGTAGCTGTGGATCATGTTGCCCTTAGTGACCCAGAGGACTCCGGACCGAATGCCTCAGCTAACCTACGCTGCATGGCCTCCCTGATCCTGCAAAGCCTGCGGAAGGATCCTCGTATTCTTCGGATCAAGGAGAGGGACCATTACTGGCTGGCCACTCTCCTTGATCCACGGTACAAGGGTAAGGTTGCCGACCTTATCATGCCATCGCAGAGGGAGCAGAGGATGAGACATCTCCGTGAGGCCTTGCAGAAAGGTCTGTGCAACGCGTTCCCAGAGACTAGGAGGTTACAAACTCCTGGTCCTGGACAACGTGTTGCTGAGGCATCGGTCAGAAGGAGCGGTGGAGAAGGTGGCCGTCTGACTGATGCTTTCAGACAATTTTTTAGTCCGCAGCCCCAAGGTATGATCGGTTCCAGCAACCATCGCCAACGTCTGATTTACATGGTGCAGGAATACCTAGGGGCAAGGTCAGACTTGGAAACCTTTCCCACCGAAAATCCTCTGGCTTACTGGGTCTTGAGGATGAATCACTGGCCAGAGCTTGCGCAGTATGCAATTGAGCTACTGGCCTGTCCTGCATCCAGCGTTCTTTCGGAACGCACCTTCAGTGCTGCTGGTGGCTTTGTTACTGATCACAGGGTGCGCCTGTCCACCGAATCAGTTGATCGACTGACCTTCAATAAGATGAATCAGTCTTGGATCACCCACAGCTACCAAGCACCTGAAGCTGATGTAACCGAATAATTTTTATTTAAATATCACATCCCTTCAAGACTGCCTATGCTGATTGACTGTCCTGTTATGTTGATTGTCTATCCTCTTCCTCCTTCTGCTGATATGTTGGAAGAACATTTCTGGTTCTGGGTGATGCCATCAGCCCAATTTTTCTGCCCCCGTTTAACAGGGGCGTTTAAGTACAATTTTTGATGCAATGCTTTGCAGCAGGGCTAATTCCTGCAATAAAACTAGAGTATATGGCAGAGGTTGCAGTGTGGTGGCACCAACACCAGTGCCTAAGGCCCAATTTTTCTGCCCCTGTTTAACAGGGACATGTAATTACAATTCTTGATATAATATTTCACAGGAGGGCCCGTTCCTGTGCCCACCCAGAGTAACTGTGAGGACTTATATTGTTGTGGCACCAGCACCACGACCACCAAAGGTCAATTTTTCTACCACTGTTCAACAATGGCATGTAATTACAATTCTTGATATAATCGTTCACAGCAGGGCGCTCCAGCGCCCACCAAGAGTCACTTTGAGGGCTTACAATGTTGTGGCAAAACCAACACCTTGTTCCGCCATTTCTGCAGAGCATATAGGGCAGGCCCCTACTTTCAAACATCCAACTTACAAACATCTCCTACTTGCAAACGGAAGGAGACAACAGCAAGTGAGATGAAAAAAGATGGACGACAAAACAAATTATACAGGGGTGATAACCCTTCCCTATGTTTTCCAAAAAGCTTAAAAATAGTTTTTTTGACTGGAGCTACACTTTAAAAATGTACCAGTTGAAAATTACAAACAGATTCAACTAAACACAACAAACCTACACAGTCCCTGTCTTGTTTGCACCACCTGTATACTGCTGTTCTGAGTATATAGGGCCTGGGGGCCACACGCATTTCCTTTTTTTAATATGGGTACGGGGTTCCCCTTAATATGTGTACAAGACCCAAAGGGGCTGGTAATGGGCAGGGAGGGCTACCCATGCCATTTTTCTCAATGATTTTCAACCATATTGCAGGAACCAGATATAACATTAAAACTGCAAGCAGTTTTAAATGATGTTATTTGCGTTTAACCACTTGCTTACTGGGCACTTAAACCCCCCTCAGTCCCAGACCAATTTTCAGCTTTCAGCGCTGATGCACTTTGAATGACAATTGCGCGGGCATACAACACTGTACCCAAATGAAATTTTTATCATTTTTTTCCCACAAATAGAGCTTTCTTTTGGTGGTATTTAGTTACAGCTCGGAGTTTTATTTTTTGCTAAACAAACAAAAAAAGATGCAAAAAAATAATAAAAATAAATCATGTTTAATAGTTTGTTATAACATTTTGCAAACGGGTCATTTTTCTCCTTCATTGAAGTGCGCTGATTAGGCGGCACTGATGGCTGCATTGGTGGGCACTGATGGGCTGCATTGGTGGGCACTGATGGGCTGCATTGGTGGGCACTGATATGCTGCACTGGTGGGCACTGATAGGCATAGTTAAGGCGGCACTAATAGGCACAGATAAGGCGGCACCGATGGGCACAGATAAGGCGGCACTGATGGGCAAAGATGGGCACAGATAAGATGGCATGGATGGGTGGCACGGATAAGTGGCATGGATGGGTGCCACGGATGGGCACTGATAGGTACCACTGATAGATGGGACTGATGGGCACTGATAGGTGGCACTGATAGGTGGCTCTGATAGGTGGCACTGCTGGGCACTGATGGGCGGCACTGCTGGGCACTGATGGGCGGCACTGCTGGGCACTGATGGGCGGCACTGGGTCGCAGCACCTTTGAGGCAGATTGTGGGCACTGTGGGTGGCACTGTTGGTGGCACTGCTGGATGGCACTGTGGGTGGCATTGTGGGTGGCACTGTAGGTGGCACTGTGGGCACTGATGGGGGCACTGATGGGGGCACTTTTATTCAGGATGGCACGGCGGTGGGCAGGTGGGCACTGGCAGGGGGCAGGTGGTCAGCTGTATTGCTGGCCGTGATCGGGACTGATGTCCCGATCACGGCCGCCGGTGATCGGCTTTTTTTTTCTCTCCTCGCGCTGTCAGCGCGAGGAGGAATAATAGCCGATTACCGGCTCCGTTCTATCACATGATCAGCTGTCATTGGCTGACAGCTGATCACGTGATAAGGGGTCGGGATCGACCCCTTGCACGGATCGGTGATCAGGCGAGTCTCCTGGACTCGCCGATCACAGAGCGCGCCGCGCGCGCCCCTCAGGGGGCGCGCAGGCCGCTCGTATCCGGGACGACGTCAATAGACGTCGTCCTGGAAATGTGGGTCCGCGCTGATGCCGTCATTTGGCAATAGCGCGGATCCCAAGTGGTTAATGTCATTTTGTGCAGGGACTGTTCTAAACACGGGAAACACGTGGCACTTCACAGGCATACTACAGACACCCCCCAGGCACCATATTTAAAGGAATATTTCACTTTTTTTTCACTTTAATCGTCATTAAAATCAGTGCTCCCGCCAAAACGGCCATTTTTAAAAACATTTTAAGCATTGACCCATGTCCCCTGGGGCAGGAGCCAGGTCCCCAAACCCTTTTTAGGACAGTATCGTGCATATTAGCCGTTAAAATTAGCACTTTTATTTTCGAACGTTCGAGTCCCATAGACTTCAATGGGGTTCTAAAGTTCGTACGAATTTGGGGTCTGTTCGAAAGTTCTGGTGCGATCCGAACCGGGGGGTGTTCGGCTCATCCCTACTGGTAACACATTACATGAGGCTGGTAGAGATCAATGCTATTATCCTAATCATCAATATTCCCACTACAGACTGCAGATTTCCAAGGGCCGCATATCATATACCAAAGGGGCGCATGAGGTCCCTTGGACTGCAGGTTGGGCACCAGGTCTTTAGATTGTACACATTTATGAGCAGGGCCATGCTAACCTGGTTATGAACTGCTGTGTAACTGTTGGTTTGTAAAACGAATGATACAACAAATCCTGTATAATTAAAAAGATAAATGATGATAATTTTCCCTGAAAAGCCTCCCCTATCCTATCCAGCCCAAATAAGATAGGGAGTAGATGAGCTAAGTTCATTGGCACCTTTATGGTATGATTTACTGCCAAAGTGGAAGTTTGGTTACAGAAATGTCTGTAACAAGAGGGTAGCAGGAAGTCTCTGATCTAAATATACAACTCACAGTAACACTACTCTAAATTGAACACTTATCTTTGAGACATGTGCATAGAGAAGGTCTGATACATAGGTCCTTATATAGACATCAAATTACGTTAGGCATACCTAAAGGGGGGAGGGGGGTTGCTTTTTTTTATATTCTCCACATTTTGTTTCACGCAGTTATTTTAGTTAAAAATAAACTAATAATGAAAGCATTTTGTCTGCTTTTTTTTGTACTTTTCAAATGTATAGATCAGCAAGCAGTAGAAAGAAGAGATGATTTCATACTACTTGGATTAGAGTGAATCTTCTGACACCTCTACATGCACTTCCCCTTATAGCTTATTTGCTGAAACTAGAGATGCAGCCAGAAAAGGGAGCGAAATTATAACAAAAAAAAGAAAAGAAAAAAAGGTCACGCTTAATAAATGTAGATGCTCAGTAGTTTACATGTCCCATGGTATTATACATGCCTATTATCACCTCAACTCCAAATATCTAAATATACAAAAAAGAAATAACAAAAAAATCATTGGTGTGTGCAGGCCATTACATTAGGATGTGCACCCCAAAGCTTACAGGTGTGAGTGTCAGTAATTTTCTATTTTTAAGAGCCCCACTGGGGGCTTTGGTAAAACATCAGGGGCCTAAACAGACCCCTGATGTCTCACTTTGCGACAGAGAAAGGGGCTGAGGACAGACCCCAGCCCTTTTCTCTGCAGCATCAGCTGCACTGGACAGTGAATGTGTGGGAAATTCTCTGTACTGAGCGGTTTCCTGTTCATTCACAAACTGAAACAAAGTTTACTGGGCTTCAGTTAAGAATGAACACAGTAAGTGATCTGTACCAATCAATCACTGTGCTCATTCAGAAAACTAAATGACAGGTAAATGACACAGGCCCAGGCAGCAAGGAGAATCTACGACGCAAAACGCCGCCAGGCACACCTCCTGCACACGCCTATGAGAAATTGTGGGACCTGGCCCTGTAGGCTAGGGTCACACATGTTTTGCTTGTGCATGACAGCTCATTCATTTGATTGGGCTGCCGTGCCCCATGAAACGCAGGGAAAAAGATCCCTGCACTACTTTGGAAATCACAGACCACAGGGAACTGACAGTACAGTGCAGTTCCCAGTGTGGACGGTGTGTGCCATTAAAATTGATTGCATCTGCCCGTGGGTCCCACATTTCCCTGTGCAGATGGTTGCAGCTGCAGGAATTTGTGCAAATCCCACATGGGCACCATCCGCACATATGTTAACCTAGTCTTAGGGCAGGTTCAAACTGCTGCGCAGTGTGAGCGTATTTGTGGTTTTTGTGTGTTTCAGCTATGGTCCCACAGAACTTATTATTAGGCCATGTGTTTTTGCAACATTTTCTGAAAGCATGC
Source organism: Lithobates pipiens (assembly GCF_037356315.1). Classification (NCBI taxonomy): domain Eukaryota; kingdom Metazoa; phylum Chordata; class Amphibia; order Anura; family Ranidae; genus Lithobates; species Lithobates pipiens. The sequence goes on along the minus strand of NW_027507788.1, from coordinate 92,591,387 downwards.
AAGATGCAGCATGCAGAAGTGCTTTCAGAAAATGCAACATAAATACGCAATCTAATAGTCTTGACTGGGGTAGGTAAGAACTCACCTGAGACTTATCAGGAATAACAAACACAAAACATAAGTAGAGTTAAAATGGCCAAACACGGCCTTTTATTAATCATACACTTTCTATATAAAAAACATAATATAACCATACATAACTTATCCAGCTATCAAGATTAGAGGTCCCCGATGGTGCCACATTGCAAATTTTTTTATGTCTGAGGCATCAGATAGCTGAATTGCATCCCCAGCCGCAAACACCGGCTCGGAGCCTAAATCAGCTACCTCAGACACCCACTGGTCTTTTCCCCTGGAAAAATGCTCCATAGCCAGCTGAACCTGCCGCATCAGTAAACAAAACCAAGTCCGCGTTGCTCACTGCACCAGTCATCCAGAGGGAGCGTCCATTATAGGACTCTAAAAAGAGTTGCCAAATTTTAAGATCGGCCGGAGCTCTCCAGTCAGATGGCTATAGTGCCATGGTGCCATGGTGCAGCAACACCTGAAGTCGCCGCCGCTGGCTGAAAATCCTGCCCATCGGAATGATTCAGTTTACCCAGTTAGACCTCATGTAGACTGCTGCTGATAAACGGAAGTTTAGGAGCAGTTGGGCATTTTTTCAACTGCTCTTGAATGCTTCGCTATATTATCAGTACATGTACACATGGTCGTTTATAGTCGTTTCTAGGCAGTTGCATTTAGAGGCTTTTTTTGGAACCCAAAAAAATGCATTCAGAAGCTGTGTTTAGAGGCATTTCAAACGCCAAAAGGTGACGCCTACCTGCGTTTTTGTCTAGTAGCGGTAAACATTTTATTACTTTTGAGCCTGGAAAATGCTAACACCACACCAAAAACTTAATTATTACTGTATGCAAGCTTGATATACCATGTGATAGTCCCCTCATCAGCCAATTATGCTGTACAATAAACAACTTGCATTACTTGATGGATGTGTATATATATATATATATATATATATATATATATATATATATATATATATATATATATATATATATTGTGGCAACACGCAGGTAAAATCACCTGGTTGTATCCAGGATGGGAAATGTGTGCCCTAGATTCAGGCTTTATGCAGACTTGTACAATTAGAGGGGAAGAGTTAATGAGCCCAGCTGAAGTAAATGGGCTCATTAAGACCTCTACAAAAAACCCCAGCATGCTTAGGGAGATGCTCCATCCTGGAACCAGTTTTGTGTTGTATAGACTGGGGAGTATGATAGCTGTTCTGTGCGGTGAGTTAACGCCTATGTGGCAAACCTCTACAACAGAGACAGCGACTGGTGCAGCACAAGGCTGCACTCAGTTGTTAGACAGGGATTTATTTTCATGTTTTATTTTGTTTGGCTGTTATATGTATCACTGCATGTAAATAAACCGCATCTTTTGTTTTTTGCACCTACAACGCTGTCTGCTGTGCCTGATTTTGTGTTGTGAACCCATCCAGGGGGTCACACACACCCACTGCTTAGCTAACCCCTCACAGTTGGTGGAGAATTTTGGCAGTTTTTTTTCATTTTTTTTAAAGGCCAGCATGGAGGAGATACTGAGACAGCTGGCTCTAGCAAATGCAAATCAGCAGCAAACAAATGCGGCTTTACAAAAGAGCCTTGCAGCCCAGCAGAAAGCTCACCTGCAGAGTCTGGAAGCTCAGCAACAAGCCCAGCAGCAATCTGAAGCCCGCTTCATAGACCTGTTGCAGAAGCAAGAGCAGAATTTTCAACAGAAAATAGAGACATTAATACAGCAACGTCCGCAGACCAATGAAGCAAGTGGTTACAATAATACCGCATCCTTTGGTGTGAGCCATTTATTGACAAAAATGACTGGAGAGGATGATCCGGAGGTGTTTTTGACCACATTTGAAAGGACTGCTGAAAGGGAAAAGTGGCCTAAGGAGCAATGGGCTGGACTGGTGGCCCCTCTGTTAACTGGGGAATCGCAGAAAGCTTATTATGACCTAGAGCCTGGCCAAGCAAAAGACTATGTGGTGCTAAAAACAGAAATATTGGCACGGCTGGGTGTCACCCTGGCCGTCCGGGCTCAGCGTGTGCATAATTGGACTTTTCAGGTTGGAAAACCCCCCAGGTCTCAAATGTATGATCTCATTCACCTGAGCAGGATGTGGCTGCAGCCAGAGACATTGACCGCACCAAACATTGTGGAACGTGTGGTTATGGATCGTTTCCTGAGAGCTCTTCCTACTGCCATCCAAAAATGGGTAAGCCATGGAGACCCAGAAAATGCAGATAAACATGTGGATCTGGTTGAGAGGTACTTGGCTACAGAGAACCTGACCACCTCTTCCAAGGACTCACGGACTTTCCACCCTAAGACCAGATCATCCCCAGTGGCGGGTAAGATGACTCCAAGGGGAGAGGGTGGAGAGAGTGAGAGGGTGGGATTTCTACCTAAGGTCTGGCGGGAGCAGCCCAGAAAGCCCATGCTGCAAGAGACAGTGAAAAAGATTATTTGCTACCGCTGCCGGCAAGAGGGACATATTGCAGCCAATTGCCCAGTTGTGGATGAGCCTATGCAATGTGACTTTATAAGGGAGAGACGTCAGTCACTGTTTGCGACAGTTGCATGCACTGCCATTCAGGGACCTGAGAAACATTTATGTAAAATGTGTATTAATGGTAGAAATGTTGATGTGTTGCTGGATTCAGGTAGCCTGGTAACATTGATAAAAGCTGAATTAGTTACTACAGAGGTCTCTGGGAAGAACAGGCTGGCTGTTATTTGTGTGCATGGGGACACCCGAGAATATCCTGTAACTTCAGTGTTTTTTTGAGACCCCCAAAGGTAACCTCTCTCATCAGGTGGGGTTAGTGTCTCACTTACCACATGATGCTATTGTGGGAAGGGATTTTCCAAAATTCTGGGAACTCTGGGATTGTCCTGAGCCCCCCACTGGTGCCCCTATAAACCAGGAAGATGACCAGAATTCCTCTGGGAGTGGTGAGGACTCTCCTGAATTTCCCTTGTCGGTATTGGCGGGGGAAACTCGAGAAACTGGGGAGGAGCCAACATCCTCAGATGAAAACATGCAGTCTGTGGAGTTTTCGGATCTTGCGGTTCACAGGGAAAATTTTGCCACAGAACAGTTGAAAGACCCCACCCTAATAAAGGCACGGGAAAATGTGGTGAAAATAGATGGCGAGTTAGTGAACCCAGATAAGACTTGCACTTATCCTTACTTCACTATGGAAAGGGACCTGCTGTATCGAGTGGCTCAAAGGGCAGAAGAAACCATTGAACAACTTGTAGTGCCCAAACCTTACAGGAAGTTGGTGTTAGAATTGGCCCATGGGCACATTCTGGGAGGTCATCTGGGGGCCGAGAAAACCAGAGATAGGGTACTGCAGAGATTCTATTGGCCTGGGGTCATGAAGGAAACAGAAAATTATTGTTCCTCCTGCCCTGTGTGTCAGAAGTCGGCACCTATGCCACATTTCCGTAACCCGCTGGTACCTCTTCCTATCATTGAGGTCCCCTTTGAGAGGATCGCAATGGATTTGGTAGGTCCGATAATGAAGTCTGCTAGGGGGCATCAGTACATTTTGGTTATATTGGACTATGCCACCCGTTATCCGGAAGCAATTCCTCTTCGAAATACCTCGGCCAAAACCATAGCCAAAGAGCTATCTCTTGTTTTTAGCCGCGTGGGTATTTGTAAGGAACTGCTTACGGACCAAGGTACACCCTTTATGTCCAGGGTTATGAAAGAATTATGCAAGTTGTACAAAGTGACACAATTGCGTACATCTGTGTATCACCCCCAAACAGATGGGTTGGTTGAAAGATTCAACAAAACCCTAAAACAAATGTTAAAGAAGGTGGTGGATAGAGATGGAAAGAATTGGGACTGTCTAATACCCTATCTAAAGTTTGCCATTAGGGAGGTACCCCAATCCTCTACGGGTTTCTCACCCTTCGAGTTGCTCTATGGGAGACACCCAAGAGGGCTGCTGGATATCGCCAAGGAAACTTGGGAAAATTAGAGTTCTCCTCACAGGAGTGTGATTGAGCATGTCGCCTTGATGCAAGATAGAATTGCACAGGTAATGCCAATCGTAAAGGAACATTTAACCCAAGCGCAGTTAGCACAGCAGAGAGTTTACAACCGTGGGGCCAAGACCCGTACTTTTTGCCCGGGGGATAGGGTCTTGGTGCTAGTCCCTACGGTTGAAAGCAAATTTCTGGCCAAATGGCAAGGTCCATACGAAGTAATTGAAAAAATTAGTGAGGTGAACTACAAGGTTAGACAGCCAGGAAGGCGAAAGCCGGAGCAGATCTATCACGTCAATCTGCTGAAAGCCTGGAGGGATAGGGAATCCCTAGTCGCAGAGACTTTGTCACAAGCACAGCCTGATTGCTTAGTTCCTGAGATTGGAATAGCAGTCACCTTATCGAAACCCCAACAACAGGAGGTTAAAGAGTTTGTACTTCGTAACAAAGAGATTTTCTCTGAGCTGCCGGGACAAACATCTGGCGTAGAGCATGACATTATCACCCCGCCAGGAGAAAGGGTAAAACTAAAACCTTATAGAATACCAGAGGCCCGACGGGAGGCAATACGTGGGGAGGTTCAAAGGATGCTGGAATTGGGTGTGATAGAGGAGTCCCAGAGTGACTGGTCCAGTCCTATCGTACTAGTGCCTAAACCTGATGGGAGCTGGCGGTTTTGTAACGATTTTCGACAATTGAATAAAGTTACAAAATTTGACACCTACCCCATGCCGCGCATAGATGAGTTGATTGACCGGCTGGGAACAGCCCGATATATGACAACTCTTGATCTCACCAAAGGGTATTGGCAAATTTCCCTGGCCGAGTCGGCCAAGGAGAAAACTGCGTTTGTAACCCCAGATGGGGCATTCCAATATAAGAGAATGCCGTTTGGGTTACAGAATGCACCGGCAACATTCCAGCGGAAAATGGATAAGATTCTGAGGCCCCATCAGAAATATGCTGCAGCTTACCTGGAGGATGTGATTATCCATAGCACAGACTGGGTCTCACATTTGCCAAAAGTACAAGCAGTCCTAGACTCTATCCGGGAAGCTGGGTTTACGGCCAATCCAAAGAAGTGTACCATTGGACAGGAGGAGGCCAAATATCTTGGGTACACTATTGGGAGGGGGGTGATAAAACCCCAAGTCAATAAAGTCGAGGCCATACAGAGTTGGCCACGTCCCAACAGCAAGAAACAGGTACGAGCCTTTCTGGGAATCGCTGGCTATTATCGACGATTCATTCCCCATTTTGCTTCTCAGGCTGTGCCCCTCACCAACCTGTCAAAAGGGAAAGAGTTGGCCATGGTTAAATGGTCCCCAGAGGCTGAAGAAGCATTTCAGTCCTTAAAAACAGCCTTATGTAGCCAGCCAGTGTTGTACTCACCAGACTTCTCTAAGGACTTCGTGGTACAAACTGATGCATCAGACATTGGGTTAGGGGCAGTGTTATCCCAGGTCTGGAACGGGGAAGAGCACCCAGTCATTTACCTCAGCAGGAAGTTGAAGTCCCATGAGATAAATTACGCCACGATTGAGAAGGAATGTTTAGCAGTGAAGTGGGCTCTAGATTCCCTTCGGTACTATCTGCTAGGTAGACACTTTGACCTGGTGACTGATCACGCTCCTTTAAAGTGGATGGCCCAAATCAAGGAGACCAATAGAAGGGTAAATAGGTGGTTCCTGGCCCTACAGGAATTTAACTTTACAGTTAAGCATCGCCCTGGTGTTAAAATGGGGAATGTGGATGCTTTGTCTCGGATACATGCGTGTCTGACTGCTTGTGTTACAACCCCAAGGTTGAAACAAGAGGGGGGGGTATGTGGCAACACGCAGGTAAAATCACCTGGTTGTATCCAGGATGGGAAATATGTGTGCCCTAGATTCAGGCTTTATGCAGACTTGTACAATTAGAGGGGAAGAGTTAATGAGCCCAGCTGAAGTAAGTGGGCTCATTAAGACCTCTACAAAAAACCCCAGCATGTTTAGGGAGATGCTCCATCCTGGAACCAGTTTTGTGTTGTATAGACTGGGGAGTGTGATATCTGTTCTGTGCGGTGAGTTAACGCCTGTGTGGCAAACCTCTACAACAGAGACAGCGACTGGTGCAGCACAAGGCTGTACTCAGTTGTTAGACAGGGAATCTAAGTGTGTAGTTAGAGGTCAAGCTGACCAGGATTTATTTTCATGTTTTATTTTGTTTGGCTGTTATATGTATCACTGCATGTAGCATAAATAAACCGCATCTTTTGTTTTTTGCACCTACAACGCTGTCTGCTGTGCCTGATTTTGTGTTGTGAACCCATCCAGGGGGTCACACACACCCGCTGCCGAGCTAACCCCTCACAATATATATATATATATATATATATATATATATATATATATATATATATATATATATATATATATATATGAGAGAAAAAAGGATTATAGAGCACTGGGGGGAGTGGAGAGCACTGAGGGGGGAGAACAGGGGGGAGAGCACTGACTGGGGGGAGTGGAGAGCACTGAGGGGGAGGGTAAAGCACTGAGGGGAGACAGAAGGGGAGAGCACTGGGGGGGCAGAGGGGGAGAGCACTGGGGGGGGTAGAGGGGGAGAGCACTGGGGGGGGAGAGCACTGGGGGGAGGAGAACAGGGGGGAAATCACTGGGGGGAGTGGAGAGCACTGGGGGATAACAGGGGGAGAGCACTGGGAGGGGGAACAGGGGGGAGAGCACTGGGAGGGGGAACAGGGGGGAGAAGAACAGGGGGAAGAGAACTGGGGGGAGGAGAACAGGGGGGGGGCACTGGGGGGGACACGGAGAGAGCACTGGGAGGGTGAACAGGGGGGAGAGCACTGGGAGGGGGAACAGGGGGGAGAGAACTGGGGGAGAGCACAGGGGGAGGAGAACAGAGGGGGGGGGGAGAGCACAGGGGGAGGAGGGTGAACAGGGGGGAGAGCACTGGGAGGGGGAACAGGGGGGAGAGAACTGGGGGAGAGCACAGGGGGAGGAGAACAGAGGGGGGGGGAGAGCACAGGGGGAGGAGAACAGGGGGGAGCACTGGGGGGACGGGGAGAGCACTGGGGGGAGAGCACTGGGAGGGGGAACGGGGGGGAGAGCACTGGGAGGGGGAACGGGGGGGAGAGCACTGGGAGGGGGAACGGGGGGGAGAGCACTGGGGGGAGAACGGGGGGGAGAGCAATGGGGGGGAGAGCACTGGGGGGAGAGCACTGGGGGGAGTGGAGAGCACTGGGAGGGGGAACAGGGGGGAGAGAGCACTGGGAGGGGGAACGGGGGGAGAGAGCACTGGGAGGGGGAACGGGGGGAGAGAGCACTGGGAGGGGGAACGGGGGGGAGAGAGCACTGGGAGGGGGAACGGGGGGAGAGAGCACTGGGAGGGGGAACAGGGGGGAGAGAGCACTGGGAGGGGGAACAGGGGGGAGAGCACTGGGAGGGGGGAGAACAGGGGGGAGAGCACTGGGAGGGGGGAGAACACGGGGGCAGGGGGAGAGCACTAGGGGGGAGCACTGGGGTGAGTGGAGAGAACTGGGGGGGGTGGAGAACAGGGGGGAGAGCACAGGGGAGAGAACTGGGGGGGAGTGGAGAACACTGGGGGGAGAACAGGGGGGAGAGCACAGGGGGGAGAACTGGAGAGCACTGGGGGGGAGAACACTGGGGGGAGTGGAGAGCACTGGGGGGGGGGCAGGGGGATTGGAGAGCACTGGGGGGATTGGAGAGCACTGGGGGGGAACAGGGGGGAAAGCACTGGGGGGGAAGCACTGGGGGGGGAGCACTGGGGGGGGAAGCACTTGGAGGAGTGGAGAGCAACGGGGGAGAGCAAGAACAGGGGAGGAGAAAACCGTGGGGGGGGGGGCAGGAGAGTGTGGTGGTGGAGGAGAGCACTGGGGGGGCAGGGAGCACAAGGTGAACTGGGGACAGTAAAATAAGTTGGATAGGAGAATCAGCATCCCCTGCAACCCCCCCCCCCCCCCCGTCAATCCTCCTATCCAGGCAATGTGGCACACAGGGCAGGCTGTACCTGCAGCATCTCCTCCTGCGGATCACAGCGCTGGTTGGCCCTGTGTTTGGCGGCCGCTCTGTAACATGGCCCCACCCCCTCAGACCTGCTTGTGTGATAGTAGATAGAATCAACTTTCTGCCTATCACACGAGCAGGTCTGGGGGGCGGGGCCGTGTTACAGAGCGGTCGCCGAACACACAGCCAGCCAGCGCTGTGATCCGCAGGAGAGAGCGGAGGATGCAGCCACAACTAAAAGTGGCCCCAGGGCAGGCGGCCTACCTGGAAATCTCCCGGTTTCTCGGTAGGCCAGTCCGGCCCTGCTGAACATACATATTAGAAAATTATCCTGTGGACATGCGTTGAGCTATCAATTCTAGTAGCGACAAACTCTGGTCATCTCACACAATCTTCTACGTCTTTGGAACCTCAGCAAAAGCAACATCAGGAGCATTTCCTCACACATGCTTATCATGGGATCCATATTAACAAACCAACCAAAAAATAACAGCTAGCTACAAGCACACTGCTTTCTTAGCTGCTACTCACATTATTCTCTCACAGAATGGCTGAAATAGTTAATAAATACTTGATTTTAGTGCTTTCTAATCATTTGGGAGAGTCTCCTGAGGTTATATTTAGTAAATGCTTCTGAACGCAAATGCGGCTTGTAAACACTGCTAAACACACGTTTTTAAACGTGGATTACTAGTTCCAACATTCAGGAGAGGTTGAGAAATGTACATGAAGCCTAATGATTGTAATACGCCCAACTGCACTTTCCTGACCTCCTTCTTCAGGGCTGCCAAATATCAAACGACAGGCGGCATTCCATGGCCAACAAGTCAATCATAATGCCAAGAAAAAACAGCTCTGTTGTAAGACTTTCTGTCTTGTCTGGGGCCAATGGAATACCAATGCGTTCTGATATTTGCTGTAAGGTTCCCAAAAGAATCTCACAAATCTGAGAACCCGAAGACCTGACACAAAGAAAGTCATCGAGATAACGAATGACTGAGCTCACACCCGACACATCCCACACTACCCATTCAACAAATGAGCTTAACCACCTCAATACAGTGCACTTACACCCAGGGGTCAAGTCCTGGGGAAAGAAGTGTGGAAACTACCACCCAAGATCCACTCCCCCACCAAAAAAAAAAGGTACGCTCATATGCATATATATTTCACAGAAAATACAGTACAACATTTATTGTAAAGTGCCAGTTTACAAAAACAAAATAAGTTAACCTGTCAAACAGAATAATCAACACAATGGGTGATGATCTTTCCCTCGCAGGGAATTTCTAACACAAATACACCCTGTTCCAAATTCAAATAAAGCAAATTAGAAAATATCCCACAAACTGGAATAATGTTGCCCTTGCCATGCTAGATTATCGGCAACAAATCAAAAAACTCACGGATCGAATCATTTTTCGGATCAGCAAATAATAATTGAATTTGCAAAAGTTCCCACTGCAATATACATCTCCCCCACTGTAATATACATCTCCCCCACTGTAATATCCACGTCATCTCCCCCAATAATATTTTGGCTGAACATAGATGGGTATGGCTGGGTATTAGCAGAATATGTATTGGCAGGGTATTGCAGAATATTGGCAGAATAAGTATTGGCAGGGTATTGCAGAGTATTGGCAGGGTATGGCAGATTATTGCTGGGTATTGCAGATTATTGGCAGGGCATTGCTGGGTATTGCAGGGTAAGTATTGCAGAGTAAGTATCGGCAGGGTATGTATTGCAGAGTATTGTCAGTGTATTGCAGAGTATTGGCAGGGTATGTATTGCAGAGTATTGGCAGGGTATGTATTGCAGAGTATTGGCAGGGTATGTATTGCAGAGTATTGGTGGGGTATTGCAGAGTATTGGCAGGGTATGTATTGCAAAGTATTGGCAGGGTATGTATTGCAGAGTATTGGCAGGGTATTGCAGAGTATTGGCAGGGTATTGCAGAGTATTGGCAGGGTATTGCAGAGTATTGGCAGGGTATTGCAGAGTATTGGTGGGGTATTGCAGAGTATTGGTGGGGTATTGCAGAGTATTGGCGGGATATGTATTGCAGAGTATTGGCAGGGTAAGTATTGCAGAGTAAGTATCGGCAGGGTATGTATTGCAGAGTATTGGCAGGGTATTGCAGAGTATTGGCAGGGTATGTATTGCCGGGTATGTATTGCAGAGTATTGGCCGGGTATGTATTGCAGAGTATTGGCCAGGTATGTATTGCAGAGTATTGGCCGGGTATGTATTGCAGAGTATTGGCAGAGTATTGGCAGGGTATTGCAGAGTATTGGCAGGGTATTGAAGAGTATTGGCAGGGTATTGGCAGAGTATTGCAGAGTATTGGCACAGTATTGATAGGGTATTGCAGAGTATTGGCAGCAGGGCAGGACTTACCATTGGGCTTGACTGGGCTCAAGCCCATGGGCCCACGCCCAATAGGGGGCCCCGCAGGCCCTGCCGAGATACATAGCCAAGTGTACTTGGTTTGGCTCCACTCACAGTCATGCCCAGTCCCGCCCTATGATGGACATAATACAGGGACTGGGTGTGACTGTGAGCCGAGCCGAGTACACTCAGCTACTTTCGGCAACGATTGGGACTGCGAGAGGACCCGAGAGCCGCCGAGAGGACACGAGAGCCGCTGAGAGCTGCCAAGAGGACCCGAGAGCTGCGGAGAGCTGCAAAGAGCCACCAAGAGGACCCAAGAGCCACTGAGAGCTGCAAAGAGCCGCCAAGAGGACCCCGAGAGCCGCTGAGATCCGCCGAGTTACACAAGACACTGTATCTCGGTGGCGCCATTTTTAAACTTCAAGACTGCAATGACAAGGCTACAAATGACAAGGCTACAAATGACAAGGCTACACTGACAAGGCTGCAAATGACACCGACAAGGCTGCAAATGACACCGACAAGGCTGCAGATGGACACTGAGGCTGCATTGATAGACAATCAAATAGAGCAAGAATTGCAGGAGAGGGAGAGGGTGTGTGCCATGGACTACGCGAACAATCAGTCCGATGTCACTTATTGTGGATTGTTGGAGGCAAGGCACTCCATTATTCTGACCTGACACACACATGTAGGACGAAAATGGCTGAATCCATCTTCGAACAAGGGGACAAGAACGGTAAACTGTTAGCCATGCGGGTTCAGACTAATATCCCTTGTATCAAAAATACTCAGGGTGACCTACTGACAACTCCGACAGCCATACTAGACACATTTGTGGAATACTACAAAACATTGTATGCACCCATACCGACCTACGACATAGCGGAGTTAGACGGGTTGTTAGCATCATTGCAGATCCGGAGGCTGCCCGAGGCAGATAGGGACTTTTTGGAGGCTGACATAACGATAGAGGAAATTGAAAAGGCTATTAGGTCCTTTCCTGCCCGTAAATCCCCAGGGCCGGACGGATTCTGCATCGAGTGGTATAAACAGCATTTGGAAGAATTGGTTCCTAGACTTAAACACTTGTATGACTACTGCTTGGAACACAGGTGTCTCCCGGCCTCTTTGCTAGAGGCACAGGTGATTCTGCTGCCGAAGCCGGGCAAGGACCCCCTATCATATTCTTCGTATAGACCGATCGCATTGCTGAACCAAGATCTAAAAATTCTCACGAAGGTGCTGGCTACCAGACTCTCTCAGGTTATCAGGACTTTGGTGGACATTGATCAGACAGGGTTCATTCCGCAGTAATCTACTGACACTAATTTACGCAGATTGTTTACCCACCTACAAATTGCACCCCCCGAAAAAGGATCTAGAGTGGTGGTCTCCCTGGATATGGCCAAGGCCTTTGATTCAGTAGACTGGCAATACATGTTGACGGTTCTGCGGAGCATGGGCTTTGGGGAGATCTATGTGACCTGGATTTCTTTGCTTTATAATTCGCCACGGGCGGGTATCAAAATAGCGAATTCAGTCTCGCCCCAATTTAGCGTCAATAGGGGCACGCGTCAGGGGTGTCCACTATCACCATTCTTATTTGCATTAGCTATAGAACCACTGGCTATAGCCCTGAGGCAATCACTGGGGGTAGGAACTCTGGAGTTGGGGGGTATTAGGGAGTGCATAGCACTCTATGCGGATGATATGCTCCTCTTCTTGAGGGACACGGGGCCCTCTTTGGAGGCGGTGTTCGGGGTGCTTGACAAATTTGCTGAGTTGTCTGGACTTTGGACTTCTCCCAATTGACCCGATGTGATGGCTATTGACGGGGAGGCGCGAGAGCTGGCAACCACTAGGGTTCCCATTGCCTGGGTGCAAGAATTTAAGTACTTGGGAGTGAGAGTTTCACCGAGAGTGGGTGATTATATGTCCCTGAATCTCTTCCCCTTGTTGACCAGGGTTAAGGTACAGTTGGAAGCTTGGAAGCATCTGCCACTGTCCCTCATTGGTAGGGTTAACATGAAGGTTTTGCCAGTATTTCTTTACTTTAGACAAAATTCTCCTATTTGGGTTCCCTGCTCTTTTTTCGGCGGGTTAATAGTCTTTTTGGCTCCTTTTTATGGGCCGCTACGCACCCCAGAATAAGCCTTAGGGTTTTGCAGGAGCCATGGGGTCAAGGTGGCTTGGCTTTGCCGGATCTTTTTAATTATTATCTAGCTGGGCAAATGGTGGTTGCCGGACGCTGGCTAACGTGGGAGGATGGGGATTCGGCAAATGTACTGGAGGCGGCTCTTTTGGGCTCATACGAAAGCCTGTCCTATTTGGTGTATAGAGGTCCGAGGGCTTCATCAGCTCTGACGGCCTCAATGAGAGCAACAATACGGGCCTGGGACAAAGCGCAGGCCTTGATGAAACAACCAGAGGGGAGTTGGTCTCCCGACACTCCTTTATGGTTTAATCCTAAATTGCCACATTTTGGGGAAATTCCAGATCCGGTGATATGAGCCAGAGTAGGCATTAAACAGCTGAAGCATGTGGTGGGAGGGGGGAAGCTTTTAACGATTGATCAGCTTAAGGTTAAATATGATCTTCCAAATTGGTATTTATTTCCATACCTACAGTTGCGGCACGCTTTTCTCTCTCAGTTCGGTCCTGGAGCTCTGGAGATGGGAGTGTCACCTCTGGAGAAGGTGCTGTGGACGGAGGACCTGAAAAAGCCTCTATCCGTTGTGTACAGACTGTTGTTCCCCGACAGACCAAAGCCTGTCAAAAAATGTAGAGAGGTTTGGAGTGCCTTAGTACCAGACTTTGAAGGGGAGGATTGGGATGACATGTGGGGATACCCGTTTCAGACCCTAGTATCGGCTAGAGACAGACTTATTCAGTTTAAAATTCTGCATAGAGTATACTACACCCCAGCCAGACTAGCTAGAATTTATGGTACGGGTACGGGGAGATGCTGGCGTTGTTCAGCCGACCGAGCTGACTTTGATCATGTGTTTTGGCTGTGCCCGCAGATTGTGGAGTTCTGGAAGGGTGTAACACAAGTTATACAATCTGTACTTTCGGTACCGATTCCAGTCACAGTCGCGACCTGTTTGCTCGGACTGGTGGAGGAGTTGGCACCTCGAAAGGCGCAGAGGACTCTGATCTCTCTGGTGTTATTTTATGCACGTAAAGCTATCCTGTTATGTTGGAAGAAACCTGCACCTCCTACGGTTTCTACTGGAAAGGTTTAATTAATAAAGCTTTGCCGTTATACAAAGCCACTTATCTCAGTAGAGGATGTCCTACTAAGTTTGAGAGGGTGTGGAGGTGCTGGCTTGATGCCGCAGATACTGTGAATTAATTGCTAGGCGGGTGGTGAACTCCTTGAGAGTCAGGGGAGGGACGAGGCAGGGAGCTGCTATATTTGGGTTGGTTTACATCCCCATCTCAGGTATTTAATTTATCAGTAACGCTATCAGTTATGTTTGTTATATATGAGATACTGTCGGTGGCCATAGACTGAGCTAAGAAGTTGAACGGAGGGCTGCACAAGGAGGAGTTTGTCGGGTGGGGGGGAAGGTGAGGGTGGGAAGGGCGGGGGGTGAAGGTTTGGGGTTTTTTTGGGGACCTTTTTGTAAGTTTGTATGTTATATATGTGTTGAAAAACCTTCAATAAAAATAAATTTTCCTACATGCCGACGAAATTTGCTGGTCTGGGAGTGCCCAACCTCAGACTATATCACAAAGCGACCTTACTTGATCAAACCAGAAAACTTTGGGATATGTCTTCGCTACAGCCTTGGACGCTAATCGAAGCAACAGACGTCATACACGCACCCTCGCATCTCCTAGCAGCTATATGGATGGGCTTTCACCCCACACAATCCTCTTTACCCACTCTGAACGCAACCTTAAATATCTGGAAATCTGTATCACAAAGCGCAGGGGGAATACACCCCCAAGCTCTTCATCAAATGCCTCTTGCAGCCATCTCTCTCCTTTCTCTGGATCTACCTATGCAGAGATGGATGACACAAGGCATCAGGAATATTGGAGATTTATTTCAGGACAGCCATCTCCTCTCCTTCCAGCAACTCACAAGTAGATTCCTCCTCTCTCACAAGGATTTCTACATATATTTGAGAGTACGTCACATTCTCTCCTCAATCCCAACATCCACCTGCAACACCACTAAAGGCATCATCCAACTCCTTTTGGTCGCCCACCAACAGGACCCGCGGCATCTCCTGCTTCTATGCTCTCCTGGCCCAACAGTCTCAACTCGAAAGCCCTTCGGCAATTACTCATTGGGAGGTTCCCCCATCAGACTGGTACCAGGCAATTCATCTAACAGCAAGGTACTCAAGAAATGTATCCCACTGGGAGACTGTAGTTAAAATTCTATACAATTGGTACTACACGCCTGTAAAACTAGCCCGCATCTTCCCCGCTCATTCCAGCAAATGTTGGAGAAACTGCAATACAGACGGACATACACTTCATATTTGGTGGGAGTGTCCCTTTATAAATGTTTTCTGGACAGACATCACCAATTTCATACATGAGGTAACCGGCTTGTCTCGTGTCCTTAACCCGCAGATGGCCTTATTTGGCCTAGACATCTCGGTCTGGCCTCCACATTTTCACCCTATTGTCACACAAATCTTTATAGCAGCCCGACTAGCTATAGCCCGCCGATGGAAGCAACCCATTGCTCCCAATGTCAGCCATGTCATTGAAATTTTAAATGAACATTTGCTGATGGAGCATCTCTTTGCAAAATCACAAATGTCCTTGAGGAAATTCCACTACCATTGGAAGCCCTGGCTCTCCGACCCCAGGGCTAAACCCTGTACCTGATTAGAACATAACTTTTACCCCCCCGGTGATAACCTCTGTGTAGAGGTAATCTTCCTGATCTACTCTCCCTTAGAGTACCCTGAACCCACTGCGATAAGAATGACACGGAGACAGGCAACACAGCTCACTAACTACATACTAATCTCGATCCCATACTGGTATCCATCCCTCTCACTTCTTCCTTCCCTTATCCCTCCCTTCCCCCCTTCCAGTTCCCTTCCATCTTGAGGAACTGGAATAATCCCTCAACTTTGTGCGCTTGTTCGAGCTATATGCTCTTTATGGTTGTTGTTTATGGACATTATATCTTACTTATGTTTTGTCCGTAATTTTCCATGTCTTAATCTGTATTTTATTCAGCATTTTCAATAAAGCTCTTTGAAAATCAAAAAAAAATAAAAAATTTCCAAAAAAATTTGTAATTGTTCTTCATAAATTTTGGCCAAAATTTATAGCGCTACATATCTTTGGTAAAAATAACCCACATTAGTGTATATTATTTGGTCTTTGTGAAAGTTATAGAGTCTACAAACTATGGTGCCAATCACTGAAAATTGATCACATCTGATCGGGCCTTCAGTACATCAGGTGTATCTCATTTCTTGAGACACTAACAAGTCAGAAAAGTACAAATACCCCCCAAATGACCCCTTTTTAGAAAGTAGACATTCCAAGGTATTAAGTAAGTAGCATGGTGAGTTTTTTATTTAAGTTGTCATTTTTTCCCACAATTTTTTGCAAAATTAAGATTTTCTTTTTACAAAATTGTCATATCAGGTTATTTCTCACACACAGCATATGCATACAACAAATTACACCCCAAAATACATTTTGCTACTCTTCCTGAGTATGGCGATACCACATGTGTGAGACTTTTACACAGCCTGGCCAGCTTACAGAACACCAACATTGAAGTAGTACCTTCAGACGTTCTACGAGCAAAAATGACGCATCTCATTTCACAGCCACCTATTACACTTTTGAAGGCCCTGGAGTACCAGGACAATGGAATTGCCCATAAAATGACCCCATTTTGGAAAGCAAACACTCCAACGTATAATCTGTGAGGCATAATGAGTCTTTTAAACGATTCATTTTTTTCCAGAAGTTTTTGGAATATGTGAAAAAAAATGAAAACGCATTTTTTTTTACACAAAGTTGTCAATTTATACGATATTTCTAACACATAGCATGTATATAGCAAAAATTACACCCCAAAACACATTCTGCTACTCCTCCCGAGTATGGCGATACCACATGTGTACAACTTTTACACAGCCTGGTCACATAGAGGCGCCGGACATTGAAGTAGTACCTTCAGGCGTTCTAGGAGCATAAATGACACATCTCATTTCATTCCTACCCATCACACTTTTTGAAGGTCCTGGAGCACCAGGACAGTGCAATTACCCATACAATGTATATTCTATGAGGCATGGGCTGCAAATAGGTACTCGGGTACTCTGATGGGCTACAGATAGGTACTCTGGTACTCTGATGCTGGTGACAGGTACTTGAGTACTCTGATGGCCTGGTGACTGGTATTTGGGTACTCTGAAGGGTGGTGATAGGTACTCAGGTACTCATATGGACTGTGACAGGTAGTCGGGTACTCTGATGGGCCGCGACAGGTACTCAGGTACTCTGATGGGCCGCGACAGGTACTCGGCTACTCTGATGGGCCGCGACAGGTACTCGGCTACTCTGATGGGCCGCGACAGGTACTCGGGCACTCTGATGGTCCGCGACAGGTACTCGGGTACTCTGATGGACTGTGACAGGTACTCTGATGGACTGTGAGTGACATGTACTATGAGGGGTGGTGACAGGTCATCTTTATTGGGGCGGGAGGGCAATCAGTGCAATTGGTGTACACTGTAAGTAGTAACGAGATGTTACCGCAATCTCCTCCTCACACACGAGCGGTGTCTCCGTAACACGCTGCCACCGAAGAAACAGGGATGCGTGCACACAGTCGCGCACATTCCCTGTTTAAACGGGAGGACATCATATGACACCCTCCCGCCACAATAGGTCTGCCGCCTGGCTGTCATTTGACAACTGGCGGTTGGAAAGTAGTTAAAGTCTTTAACAGGGCACACAAAATTGATCAAACCATTGGTAAACAACGGTCAACAAAAAACGAGTGCCAGAGACAACTCAACAAATTGATACTGTCAGGATGCATTGGAAGCAGCCAGAAGGCTGGTTCCACATCCGACTTTGCCAATAGTGAACTGCGGCCATATCGGCCGCATCAAACGAGGAATAGGTAACCGCGCAGGCAAGCGGATCAATACCATCAGTGACAGAGGCTCCCATAGGATAAGAAAGATGATGGCTCAGTCTGAATTTGTCGGGGTCTTTCTTTGGGACCACCCCCAAGGGCGAGACAACCAAACCCGGAAATGGCAGAGATGAAAGGGGGCCACTCATCCGCTCCTGGGCAACCTCAAAGTTTTTCCGATACCAATTCCGGGTGAAGAAGCGCCAAACTTACGTTTTTCACCGAACAGCATTTAACCTTCATGGAAAGTGAAGACCAGCCCTAAAACCCAACTCCAGGAGATGAGTCGCCTCCTGATCAGGGTACCTATTTAGATATGGAACCATCCTTTCCACCCTCACTGGAGTCGTCCTGCTTTCCAGCTGCATCACCAGTGCATCCATTACCTTGCTTAAAATAATGGGATTGTTTATGGCTGCCTCCACCTACTGAGCATTCGTGTTTGAAATATCAGGAGCTGCTGAAACGTCAGGAACTGTCGTTAAACTGCCAGCACAACCATCAACTTCGACAAGAGACCAATATCCTTGTGAAATCCTCAATGAATAGAGGACCTGATGGCTTTCCGCTGGCATAACGGAGCCATGCTGCACCACCATACGCTATGTGTCTCCCCAATTGCATACAAATAACAAAAAAGCGCCAATTTTCAGGCGCCTTTTCCCCAATTATGCCGCCAAACTGGTAAAAGCTTGTAACCAATTGGCAAACGTACGCAGAATAAGCCGATATATGCACCGCTCCTCCTCCTTGCTTTCACCCGGTTTAACCCTATCCAAAATAAAATTTTCTAAGGGGAGAATGAAAAATATTTCCACATATTCCCCTTTTCAAATTTTGTCACACACCTCCTGCTTATGATGTGCGCCGAGCAGGCCCTCGAAGCAGATGTACACCTCAGACGTACACGTCACTGAATGCTGGCCACTGACCCAACCTGCACCACTGGTGGGGGGATGGCCCCTGTGCCAACCCAGCGGGTTCCACGCTGTCACCATAGCCCATTTACTCACCAGCCCTTCAAACCTGCCCAGCAATTCCTGCAAACTCCTCCGACACCTGACCTTTGACCCAGATAGAACAGGAGGAGAAAGTAAAGACAAAGTAGTAAAAAGGGACTCAGCAGGCTGCACAGGGCTCTGCCCCCCCCCCTCCCCCACCCCCAGATCCAGATTCCCTGGACCCAGCACGGCTCTCCTATTCCAGCTCTCTGTCCTCCTGACTGCTCACTTCCCCCTCAGATCGCCGAGGTTCAGGGCTGTGACCTAGTCTTCTCCTGCCAGCTCCTCCTCGGCAGTAGGCAATCCTTGCTGTGTAACCTAGCTATGGCTCCCGAGGTGTCCGAGTCTCGCCGGAGCTTCACCTCCCACTGATGTTATCCCTGCTCACCTCCACTCCATCCCCTCTCCCAGGACCTGGCCTGGACCCAGAGGTAGTCACTGTCGTCTTCCTGGCACCACGGACAGACATGCCCGACCTCGCCTGCCGCAAATCACGACCACGAGGAGGGCCACTGCACCAGTAGACATGCCAGCGCCTGCAGGTGTAGCTCTCCCGACAGGCACATAGCCAGTGGAGGCAGCCGCATGCTCCTGGATCTGGACACTGGAAGATGTGACAGTGGCTGTGTGGCGGTAAGTTTTACACCCCTGTGGGCTCTGCCTGAGACGGGGATTGTTCCCAGGACAGCTCCCTGCAGAAGGGTCCAATTGTAAGCTCCTTAGTCGGCGCAGAGCCCTGGGGGTCTGATCTGGTCAAAAGTGCTCCGGAGACAAAGATCTCCGAGCATGTGAATTGGAAAGCCCCACTTGTGGGGAGGGGGGGGTTCTGGTGAACCCCTTGAAGAGCGGCTGCAATGTGGCTCTGAGCCATGAATATCTGCTGCAGCCCTAAGTTGAGCCAAATGCTCCAAATCGCTATTTTTTTTTTTCAGGAACCAGCACCACCCAGGACAGCAGATGCTCTTCCGACAATTTCCTCTCAGCAAGTGAGCCTGGACCTCCCCTTCTGGACAACTGAACTCCCGCCCCCTCCCTGTCACACCGTACTCTGGGCCGATATGGTAAGTGCAAGGACTGACCATGCTAACATTATAATGAAATAAACCCCTACCAACCGGTTCCCCTTCTCACCCGGTTATAGATGGCCTATACGGATCCTATTCCTCCTCTGCTCCGGGCATGTCTATACAATTGTGGCTAAAACACACAAAAACAGGGGATACTCCTATGCCGCATGCAACCTACAGCAGAGTGAACCTTCCTTTACTGAGTGTAAATTCAACTTCTTTCTTATTATTTGGGGTTGATTTACTATCGGTAAATAGACTGGTCACTTTTCAAGAGCAGTTGCACTTGTTTTCCCCCTGACTTTAGCGCATGTGGTGGCCCTTACATTGTAGAGCATACCCAATCAAAAAGGAAAATAGAAAAAAAGGTGCATTTTTGCTTGCATATGATTGGATGATGGAAATTAGTAGACATTCACTAGATTCACTAAGCTCTAAGGAAAATTAGTGCAACTGCACTTGCAAAGTGCACATTCTATTTGCCTTCAGTAAGTCAACCCCACTGACTTGAACGTGTAATAATTAATGAACCATAACTGTTAACATTATATAATAAATACCTCTAAGGAGATAATTTTGTCTCCACCTTTTCTAATAAATACAAAAGCTGCCAACACCTACCTTGAAGGAAACCACAATATTATATATATGAAAGTGCAGTGCTAAATGTATTAAAAGCCTAACTGTCACTAACAAATATCACTATAACATATTACAAAAAAGTGACTGATGTTAGATATTATGTGCAATGTGACAAGCATGAAAGTGCAATACACAGAATATAACTAAAAACGTAAATTTATTTTTTGGGGATTTTATGTGATAGCCCAACACATAGTGGCACATTATTGTGAAGTGGAAGGAAAGCGATAAATGGTTTACATTTTTTTTTTCAAATACATATCTGAAAAGTGTGGCGTGCATTAGTATTCAGCCCCCTTTACTTTGATACTCCTAACTAAAATATTGTGGAACCAATAGCCTTCAGAAGTCACTTAATTAGTAAATAGATTCCACCTGTGTGTAATATAATCCCAGTATAAATACAACTGTTCTTTCAAGCCCTCAGAGGTTTATTAGAGAACCTTAATGGACAAAAAGCATCATGGCCAAGGCCAAGGGACACACCAGACAGGTCAGTGATAAAGCTGTGGAGAAGTTTAAAGCAGGGTTAGATTATAAAAAATAGCCCAAGCTTTGAACATCTTATGGAGCACTGTTCAATCCATCATCAGAAAATTGAATGAGTATGGCACAACTGCAAACCTACCAAGAAATGGCTATCAATCCTAAAATGACAGGCTGGGCAAGGAGAGCATTAATCAGAGAAGCAGCCAAGAGGCCCATTGTAACTCTGGAGGAGCTGCAGAGATCCACAGCTGAGGTTGGAGAATCTGTCCACAGGACAACTATTAGTTGTGCACTCCACAAATCTGGCTTTTATGTTAAGCCCCATACACACCATCAGATTTTCTGCTGATTTTTGTCTTCAGATTTACCAAAACCATGTAGTACAAGGGCCTGTCTGATTGCATACGAATGGAAACGCCTAATTTTTGGTAAATTTGAAGGAAATAATTCAGCAGAAAATCTGATATTGTGTATGGGGCTTTAGAGTGGCATGAAACAAGCTATTGCTGAAAGAAAGCCATAAGAAGTCCTGTTTGCAGTTTGCGAGAAGCCATGTGGGGGACACAGCAAACATGTGGAAGAAGGTGCACTGGTCAGATGAGACCAAAACTGAACTTTTTGGCTTAAAAGTAAAACACTATGTGTGGTGGAAAACTTACACTGCACATCACTCTGAACACGCCCACTGTGAAACATGGTGGTGGCAGCATCAAATGGTGATGGAAGCCGGTCAGAGTTGATGGGAAGATGGATGGAGCCAAATACAGGGCAATTTTAGAAGAAATCCTGTTAGAGTCTGCAAAAGGCTTAAGACTGGGGAGGAGGTTCACCTTCCAGCAGGGCAACGACCATAAACATATAGCCAGAGCAACGATTAAATGGTTTAGATCAAGGCATATCCATATGTTAGAATGACCCAGTCAAAGTCCAGACCTAAATCCAATTGAGAATCTGTGGCAAGACTTGAAAATTGCTGTTCACAGACGCTCTCCATCCAATCTGACAGAACTTGAGCTATTTTTGCAAATAATGGGCAAAAATGTCCCCTCTCTAGATTTGCAAAGCTGGTAGAGACATCATTAAAAAGACTTGCAGCTGTAATTGTAGCAAAAGGGGATTCTACAAATTATTGACTCGGGGGCTGAATACAAATGCACGCCACACTTTTCAGATATTTTTTTGTAAAAAGTTTTAAAAACCGATTTATCATTTTCTTTCCACTTCACAAATTATTTGCCATTTTGTTAAAATAAGCAGAGCACAATTTTGGCACTTTAAATGAAGCAAGTAACAAGGAGGTGCCCGCCTCCATCCCTATCAAAATATAAATTTTTAATATTTGCCATTTTGTGTTGGTCTTTCACATAAAATCACAATAAAATATGTTTACGTTTTTGGTTGTAACATGACAAAATGTAGAAAATGTCAAGGGGTAGGACTACTTTTTCAAGCCACTGTAAAAATACTAGAGTTAAAGCCCAACTCCAGGAAACTCCCAGCAGGCAGCTCTCTGCTGCCCTATGCTCTTACGGTGGACGACTATACATTGGCCTCATCACATGCAATGCAGGGTTATGGCCCCTGCTATGGTCTTAATGACATCGGGACCTTAGACCACTGGAGTATTGGGGAGAAGATTCTGTAGGGACTAGTATAATTATAACCAAGAAGCAGGTAAGTATATTGTTTCTGTGTTCCCTAAACCTAAATAATTAACCCTTGCATTGCAAGTGTAGCCCCACTGCAAAGAAATAGTTTTTACGTTTCCCGGAGTTGGGCTTTAATAAAAGTTCAAAATTATTCTTTGTTCAATGAAATTAAGTGCATAAATAGTGCAAGCACAGTCCTCCACACAACGTACCCACGGTATATACCTGGAGTCGGCAATCTGTCACTGTCCTACATACTACTTACACTGGCCAGGAATCAGAGCAGATAGCCAGGCCTCAAACTAGTCAAAGAAATCAGCCTGCCATACTAGATGTTCTGCTTTTATAATGAACTCCAGCATCAGCCTTGTGGGGTTAACCAATTAGTCCCCAAACATGAATACAAATTGTGAATTTAAGTTTCACACTGGAGCTAAATTTTTAAGGTAGGCTAAGTTTATATTTCCTAAAGCCACATTCGTTTTATAAGATTTTTTTTAAAGTTTTCTTTATGCCTTCTTTACTTTTCATTAAGGGCTTGCTAGTTAACTTATTTTTATTTTTTTTAAAGGGTGCGCCACCCGGTGAGCTTTGATCTCTTCCATGTTACCCGGGTAGATAGATCTCCACCTCTCGAAGGTTGTCTACCTCTGGTATATACTGAGCAGTGCAATGTGTATTCAATAGAAATTGGTAATTTTAGGTCTCATGCACATAGGACTTTTTTTTTTTCTCCCCTGGATGCCTTTGCTCTAGTGGAGGAAAAAGCAGCATAAAAAAAACATGCTCAAACTCGTTTAAGGATGTCAAGCATTTGGGCGTTCATTTGTTTCATTAGCCAGAATATTCATTTATTTTGGCTATTGGAATGAAAGAACGTACAAGCACAAAACCTGCCTAATGTTTAGATGCACTCCTTGTATTTTCCTCTCAAACGCTACTTAACGCACAAGTAATTTTTTTTTTTTTTCAGCCTTTATAGGTTCCTTTTCTAATATGTGTGTAAATGCCTATATGTGCATGGTCACACAAGCTAACAGAGGTACATTTAGAGGCTGAAAAAAAAGATCAAAGGCCTGTAAAAGCATTGTTTTTTACTTTCTGTGTGCTTGAGGCCTATACGTGAATATAGTAAGCTGCAATAGTGTCCATATAACATATTCTCCACACGTATCAATGTAAGTGATTATGTTGGTGGATCCAGTGATAATCAGCATTTAGTAAACCTGGTTCTCAACTTTCAGATTGGACCTCAACTAAAATATATTGGTCTGTGCAGCATATACTCTCCACGTGGTGCTACAAAAATATTCAAGAGGAAGAGGACATAGAAACAGAATAACGTAAAATGGTAACAACCTTTGATAAAACAAACACATAAAACCACAGTTACAAAAAACATTTCTGGACACTTGGCATCCGTGAGCTCCACTCAACAGCTTATCAGAATATGCTGTACTCATCCAGACCTGACTAAGCCAAGATTTTTCAACTTAGGAGGTGTAAATGAGTCCACCATATACCATCAACATCATCTTCACTTCTCTAACTTGGATAAAACCTGTAGGGGGCAGCACAGTGGTGTAGTGGGTAGCACTCTCACCTAGCAATAAGAAGGGTCACTGGTTCAAATCCCAACCATGACACTACCTGCCGGGAGTTTGCATGTTCTCCCTGTGCCTGCGTGGGTTTCCTCAGGGTACTCCGGTTTCCTCCCACAATCCAAAGACATGCAGGTAGGTTAATTGGCTTCTGTCCAAAATTGGCCCTAGTATATGAATGAGGACCTTGGATTGTGGGCTCCTTGAGGGTCGGGACCCATGTGAGTGTGCAATTTACAGGGATAGGGACAATTGTAGACACTCACTCAGGTTGAACTTGATGGACTGGTGTCTTTATTTAATCTAACTATGAAACTATGACCTTTCCACAGGCTCACCTGAGACAGGAAACAGTCCAGCAAGGTTGAGGATTTTTAGTTTTTTATTAGGGGTTAATAAACTTGGATGGGGATGGGATGATTGTGGGATGCCCATTTGACTGGAACAAACTTAGTTAAGGAGACTTGAATTATATACACTTCTTGTATACACGTCACAAAGACAAACACCACAAATCCAGCTGGAAAACCATTTGATGAATCTGGCAAGGCACTCAGCCAGATTAAGCAAAAGCTCTTTATAGGCAGGGACCACTGGCCCCTGTGGCGTGTAGAGAAAATGTTTAGTGTCCAGCTACATTACTGTGGCTACTGATCCCAGCACCACCCCTTCAGGCACTGCCAGTCTGCCTGGCTGCAGCTGCCCCTGTTCACTAGCCCTCCTGGCTACTTCCCACAGTCCTCCCAGACTGTCCACTCATCAGCCACCCAGCTATCTTCTCCCTGGAGCTCTCCTGGATGTGCTAGCTGGCTCTTGCCGTCCTCACTCTTGCTCACCTCTGGACAGGACTCCTCTGTTTTGTCTTGAGAGCATCCCTCCAGCACTTGAACCCCAGGCCCAAAGTCACCACCCTCCTTAACTAAGGGACACCAACAGCCTCCTCAGCACTTCATCTTCAGCTTCGACTCGAACTCCACACTGCTCCTGCTGGCCTGGCCTGGCCTGACCCCACTTCCTGGGGATTGGCTGGGGCCCTTCTCAATACCCCAGGCAGCTCCTTCCAATCTCCTTTCCAATTCTTCTGGAAGCTTCTCCAAGGTTCCAGCAAGTGGGGGGAGGTACCAGAGGTGCTGCCCGATGAGCCAGCCTCCCTGAGTAACTCACCCTGACCCAGATTCAACCCAGCCTGGCTCTTGGCCAGGCTAAATCTTCCTACACTACAGACCAACTATGTACAGCCTATTCTATCACACTAGAGGGTGCTACAAAGGTTAAATCCAGCACCCTGGCTGTATTCGAGTTGATTGATCAACGTGGTACATTCAGCCTGCCCATACACGGTTCGAATCTCAGCCGATTCCTGCTGAACCGTCCGAGATTCGAACAGTGTATGGCCTGCCTAATAGTATGTTTTAGTTGATTTGTAGCTGTGCCAGAGAGGCTGTTATATGCAATCAAATGTCTGTACCTTTGTCATTGTCCTAAATAAAGAGTTAAAAAAAATTGTGCTTTTTTTAACATTGTATATTTAAAGGTTTTACATAAAGATAATGTTTCCCATACAAAAACAGGATAAGCCATTTACACTGCAATATACCATATTAGAAAAAACAATGATCTTTCCTGAACAATGAGTGTGTCAGGGCTTGGCTCAGCCCTTCCATCTCAAAGCCTGCAGCTCAGCTGTCGAATATTGCCAGCTCATATCTCTTCATAGTGACTCACCTGTTGATGATATCCTGCTCGCCAGTCCTGCCTACTTAAGTCGTCCAGTCAGGATGTTGTCTGCCTTCACCTTGGTCACCGCTCTAGAGACACTCTCCTGTGTTCCTGTTAAAGACTTGGTTGGCTGACATTCCTTCTGGCTCCAGATCCTGCTTGCTATTCTACTACGTTCCTCTCTGGCTCCCTGATGTTTTGGCTTGTCTGGCTATGCTTTGCCTAAATTTACTCTGTTTACCTTTTATCATTATAAAACAAGTGTGATGTAACTGTACTTCTGTCTCAGTCTGATTCATGGTTCTTGACAGAGTGCAAGACGTACCCGACAAGACAGGATTAGAGAATGAGTTGAAGACTACATTGCATTCTATTTATTTTAACAGAACACCACCACAAAAGCTACATTCTTAGCATAATATCTACTACCCATAAGAGTGACATTTTTAATGCATGATAGAAAAGATTAAATATCTTCCAATATGGTCTTTATGTTCTGTCATATCAGCATTGTAATGACATATGCTGGCCCCGTTTGCAATTTGCATATAAGAAAACACTGGTCCAATATTACAGTAGGTTTGAGAAAGAGCGACCCATCCCTAAAAACATTTTGCCCAGATGAGCTGTAGTCTCTCTGCTGTAGGTGGGCGGATACACACTCTAACCAAGCTATGACTGTCAGAGGAGAGCTCCAGTGTAGTATTACTGCAGATGTGGGTGTATGCCATCTTAGCTACACAGTCTGAGCAGAAAATGGCTAAGGAAAAGGAAGGATTCAGTTACCAACTAGCAGCACCATTGGCCTCCAGTGCCTGCTGCTCTTCTTTGACATGGTGCCCCCAACTCAAGAAAATGGGAATAAATTTAACACAATTATTCCATAATATGTATGGTTTTATTGTGTCAGATGGGTGTGCTTCCTTTCTTCTGTTTTTTAAGACCTGCATTTCAACAGTATTGAGGGAGCTGCAAGTTTCAGGTCCATTGAAACAAGGATCATAGGACTGTGCTTTAGGAACAAAGACGGACATAGTGCAGACTTGAATATCGTTTCCAAGTTATAAATGAGCGTGAGGTGGCAGGGGACAACCCCATGCTTCTTTATTATTATTTTTTACCTAACATTATGAGTTTTAAATATAACAGTTTGCAGCAAAGCCAAATTGGAACAATGACCCATGAGACTCCACTGCTTCTACTGCAGGTCTTAACAGTGATCATCCAAGACATGGTTTGCACCACTCCTGTTTGCTTTAGAATCTGGAGAACAGAAGTCTTCCCATGTAATGCTCAAAAGGGTCATATATAAAGTGAGGGGGGAAAACATAACACACTCACTACACATTTGGACTTAGACTTGGGTGCATCAGGGCTGTGCAATAGGCCAGTGCCCCCAGACTGCATCTGGCAGTGGGCACTTTTAGTGATGGCATCAAAGACCTCACTCAGTCTTCCCTCTTTGTCCTCACTCAGTATAAACTCTTCTCTATATCTGTTGCACACCCTGCTTCTAACTTCCATCCCCCATTCAGCATTCACTTCTCTTCCCAGAACACAAATTCTTTGTTTACACAAGGCAAACCCGGAATTCTCTCATCGCATAGCATAATGTGTTCCACATCTGGCTGCCTCCAAAGTATGACCTTTACTATACACCAACCAGAACATCCTCTCTCATGAATGGAGGAAGACTTCCATAGCTATGCTACGGGAGGAGGAACGGGGCCAGACTTTGCAAGCATCCTGATACTACTGCAGTGGGTTTCTAAAAAAACTAAAATAAAAAAACTATCTGGAATGTATGCTGGCAGGTGTCACTCAATATAGAAACATGGTATCTCCCGCTCTACAGAATACCTACCCTTCTATGCATATTTTTTGAATCATGTCTACATGAAAGCCCTAAATGCAAAAAGTTACGTTTCAGAACAAAATGATTTGTTTACCAATAGTTGTTGGCAGAAGTTTACATTGTATTTAAGTTTTTACCTAGAACATGTGAATGTAAATGAGGTTGAGGTGGTTTCAAACAAGGTTGTTAGGGAAAAAAAAGAAAAAAGAAAAAATCATAGTCTAGAGCTGGGGCTCAAAAGGCCAGTTGTACCTGTAAGACTATGACTCTACCTTTTTATTATTCAGGAGTGCATTACGTACAGGGTGCAGAGTTCAGGGGTGTGCTGTGTACAGAGAGCAGAGTTTAACCACTTGCTTACTGGGCACTTAAACCCCCCTCAGTCCCAGACCAATTTTCAGCTTTCAGTGCTCTCACATTTTGAATGACAATTACTCAGTGATGCAACACTGTAACCAAATAATTTTTTTTGTCCTTTTCTTCATACCAATAGAGCTTTCTTTTGGTGGTATTTGATCACCTCTCGGTTTTTTATTTTCTGCGCTATAAATGAAAAAAGACCGAAAATTTTGAAAAAAAATGAAATTTTCTTCGTTTCTGTGACAAAATTTAGCAAATTAGCAATTTTTCTTCATAAATTTTGGCCACAATTTATACTACTACACATCTTTGGTAAAAAATAACCCAAATGATTGCATATTATATGATCTGTGTGAAATTTATAGAGTCTACAAGCTATGGTGCAGATCAAAGATTTGCAAAAAAAGATCACATCTGATGTACTAAGGCCTATCTCCATTCTTGAGACCCTAACAAGCCAGGAAAGTACAAACGCACCCCAAATGACCCCTTTTTGGAAAGTAGACATTCCAATGTATTTAGTAAGAGGCATGGTGAGTTATTTTAAGTTGTCATTTTTTCCCACAATTCTTTGCAAAACTACGATTTTTTTTTTTTCACAACATTTTCATTGTAATAGCTTATTTCTCCCACACGGAATGTGCATACCACAAATAACACCCCAAAATACATACTCCTACTCCTCCTGAGTATAACGATACCACATGTGTGAGACTTTTACACAGCCTGACCACATACAGAGGCCTAATTTTGAAGTAGCACCTTCAGGCATTCTAGGAGCATAAATTACACATTTCATTTCTCAACCACCTATTACAGTTTTGAACGCCCTGGAACACCAGGGCAATGGAAACGTCCAGAAAATGACCCCATTTTGGAAAGCTAACACCCCAACGTATAATCTATGCGGCATAATGAGTCTTTTAAATGGTTAATTTTTTTCCAGAAGTTTTTGGAAAATGTGGAAAAAAATGAAAACGCATTTTTTTTTACACAAAGTTGTCCGTTTATAAGATATTTCCAACGCATAGCATTTACATAGCAAAAATAACACCCCAAAATACATTCTACTACTCCTCCTGAGTATGGCAATACCACATGTGTGAGACGTTTACACAGCCTGGCCACATACAGAGGCGCAACATGCAAGAAACACCGTCGGCATTCCAGGGACAAATAGCCTGCACATACCAAGAATTACACCCCCAAATACATTATGCTGAGCAAAGGGTAAAGAAAAGATTACCTGTGGTTTTAGAAGCGCAGTTGTCCACAGGAGGATATCACTGGTCCATGCAGCAGGCAGGGACTTGGTCAGCAACAGCGAACACAGTTTTTCAGGCAGGGATACTGTCCATATTACAGTCCAGGGTCAGTGCAGAGATGTCAGCAGTGCCAAAAATATTGGTCCTGGTAGTAGGCAGGTCCTTGTGGTGTGGTCAGTGCGGCATGATGGCAGTAAGTCCTACAGGCAGCAGACAGAAGTAGAGCCTCGTTCAGGACAGAATGGGGATAGGGGTAGAGGCTTCTCCCTCCCAAATCTCTTTGAAGCCTCCGAGTCTCCAGACCCTAATCTAGGAATAAGAAAAGAAAATAGTTTTCTTCTTCCAGAAAAACTATACTGGAGCCCCTCACATTTGTGAGACCCCGTGTTGAATCCCACTAGTCCAGTTGCAGAATACAAGATCAGTCCAAGAGGCAGGCAAATATCGTGGTCAAACAGTCCAAGGTCAGTTCCAGATCAGGCAGAGATATGTACAGAATCGTTAGACAGAAGCATGGTCGAATAACAGTCCAGGGTCTGTTCCAGATCAGGCAGAGGTATGTACAGAATCGTTAAGCAGAAGCATGCTCGAATAACAGTCCAGGGTCAGTTCCAGATCAGGCAGAGATATGTACAGAATCGTTAGGCAGAAGCATGGTCGAATAACAGTCCAGGGTCAGTTCCAGATCAGGCAGAGGTATGTACAGAATCGGCAGGCCTAAGAGTGGTCAAAAAACAAACCAGGGTCAGTTACAGAGCAGGCAGTGGCATAAGGGGTGTGAAGGTGTATGAAGGCAGGAACTGAGGATTATGTTTACCATACTTCACTAAAAATTTATTGAAGTATGTTAACGCCGAAAACAGTCGCCTATGCAGAGGCCTGGTTGGGAAGGACATTGTGCACAATAATAAGATGTGTCTCTTCTGACTCCTGCTCTGGTACACACCTTACATCTTTTTTGACGTCTTTGGCCTGTTGGTTTGGGAGGGATTTAATCGGGAAAGTGGCGCTCGGAGAGTAGACTAATAACATCTGATCGGATATTTTCTGGTGGGCCGTTTGGGAAAATAAGGGCAGTGAAAACTTCCTCCTGGTAGCCAAAGAAACGTTTGGGGTTTTGGGTGGAGTTGCGGTAAATTACATAGGAATTGTAAATGGCCAATTGAAAAAAGTAAATTGCTACTTTTTTGTACCAATGGTATGTCCGTCTTGTGACAAGATATGGTTCCATCATTTGGTCGTTGAAGTCGACTCCCCCCATGAACAAATTGTATTCGTAAATGCATTTGGGTTTCTTTACGGGGCCATTCCTTCTGGGGATTTCCACAAAGGTATCATTGTGGATAGAAGACAACATATACACATCCCTTCTGTCCCTCCACTTCACTGCCAGAACCTCCTTGTTTCTCAGACTTGCGGTTTCTCCTTTTCGTAGCTTCTTATTCACAAGACTTTGAGGAAAGCCCTTCCGATTCCTTTTTACGGTGCCACATGCTGGCGTCTTCTTCCGGTGAAGGTTGTGGAACAGGGCAGAGATGTGTAGAAGTTATCTACATACAGGTGGTAGCCTTTATCCAATAGGGGGTATATGAGGTCCCAAACAACTTTTCCGCTGGATCCCAAGTAGTCCGGACAATTAGGGGGCTGCAGCTGGGTGTCCTTCCCTTCGTACACTATGAATGAATATGTGTACCCTGTGGCTCTGTCGCATAATTTGTAGACCTTCACCCCATAGCGGGCCCTTTTGCTGGGCATAAATTGCTTCATTCTAAGCCTGCCGCTAAATTTAATAAGGGACTCATCCACACATATGTGTTGGTCTGGGGTAAACAATTTGGGGAATGTTTGTGAAAAATAATTAAGTATTGGTCGAATTTTGTAAAGCCTGTCGTAATTTGGATCATTTTGTGGAAGGCACTGGGAATTGTCGCTGAAATGTAAGAACCTCAGGATCATCTGATACCTGGTTCTGGGCATTACCGCGGAGAAGAGCGGTGAGTGGTGGAGGGGGTGGGTTGACCAATAGGTACGCAATTGATTTTTTTTGTTGAGTCCCATGTTAAATGTGAGGCCTAAAAAAACCTTGAACTCCTCCACCGTTAGGTCTCTCCATTCGTAGGGACGGGCATAATAAGAGGTCGGATTTTGCAAAATAAATTGTTGTGCATACAGGTTGCACTGGGCCACAATTGACGACAACATATCCTCCGTAAAAATTAAATTAAAAAAATCTATTGGGGTAAAATTCTCCGTGTCCACCTGGGCAGTGAAAGGGGGAACATTGGCCTCTCCTGAATTAGGAGGAAGCCACAAGGGGTTCTGAAGGGCATAGGGAAGGCCGGCATGGCTCCTAACCCTTTGGGGCTGAGATGACACCCCACTGGTACTTGGCCTTTCTTGCCGGGGCACTGCGGTGCTGGTGGACGGCACTGCGGTGCTGGTGGACGGCACTGCCTCACTATAACGCCTTCATCTGATGGGCCGGATATCTTTCTCCTCGGATTCAGTCAGTGTTTCACTGCTGAGGACTGGCTCATAATTTATGTCGGCTTCAGAATCCGAATCTGAAAAGGAATCTGAAGAGGAGAGCTCCCCGTTGCTCTCGTCCTCTGTGGAAATAATTTGGTACGCCTCCTCGGCGGAAAAGACTCGTTTAGCCATGGTTGCTGGTTAAGCCTGCACTGATGGGCACTGATGAGGTTGTACAGATGTGCACTGATGAGGTGGCACAGATGTGTACTGTTGAAGCAGCACAGAGGTGGCACAGATGGGCACTGATGAGTCGGCACAGATGTGCACTGATGAGTCGGCACAGATGTGCACTGATTATACAGATGGGCGCTTTTGAGGTGGCACAGATGGGCGCTTTTGAGGTGGCACAGATGGGCGCTTTTGAGGTGGCACAGATGTGCACTGATGAGGCGGCAGATGGGCACGGATGGGCACTGCTGAGTCGGCACAGATGGGCACTGCTGAGTCGGCACAGATGGGCACTGCTGAGTCGGCACAGATGGGCACTGCTGAGTCGGCAGATGGGCACTGATGGGTCGGCACAGATGTGCAGATTTATTGCAGATGTGCACTGATGAGGCAGCAGATGGGCACAGATGGGCACAGATGGGCACGGTTGAGGCGGCACAGATGGGCACGGTTGAGGCGGCACAGATGGGCACTGCTGAGGCGGCACAGATGGGCACTGCTGAGGCGGCACAGATGGGCACTGCTGAGGCGGCACAGATGGGCACTGCTGAGGTGGCACAGATGGGCACCGATTGGTACAGATGGGCACCGATTGGCACTGGCGGTGCACAGATGGGCACTGGCGGTGCACAGATGGGCACTGGCGGTGCACAGATGGTGCACAGATGGCACAGGTGGCTTCAGGTGGGCACAGGTTGGCACAGGTGGGGTAGAGATGGGCACTGGCGGGGTAGATCTGGGCACTGGCAGGGTAGATCTGGGCACTGGCAGGGTAGATATGGGCACAGATGGCACAAAAGACTTTTTTTTCTCAACTCACAGTATCTCTCTGCTCACACGCTATCGCTGTGTGAGGAGACAGATTCGGCAATGGGTAATGATGTCATTTGTTTACATTTGAGATCATCCCCCTTTGGAGGCGGCGATCGCGCTGTAAACGGCCGCTGTGATTGGCCGTTTACAGCGATCTGTGATTGACTGTGTCCAGGGGACACGGCCAACACAGATTTTCCCCGATGCGCGCTCCCGGGAGCGCGCGGGGAGCCCTTAAAGGGGACGACGTCAATAGACGTAGTCCCGGAATTCGAGATCCGCGCTGTAGCCGTCATTTGACTATAGCGTGGATCTCAAGTGGTTAAAGAGGAAGTAAACCCTAATGGGTTTACTTTCTCTTTGATTCCCTGCAAAGGTAAAGCATAATGGACTACTATGCATCACATAGAAGTCCATTATGTGTCACTTACCTGACACAGGAGCCAGCGAAGTCACCGCTGTCCCCTTGTGTACGGAGCCTCCATCTTCTTGGTGGGTCTCGCTGCTCCGTCGCTGTCATTCGGCGAAGCCGCGATGACGACACTCCCGCCCATGCGCACGGGAGCCGCTACTCACGGCATATCGTCGTTGACAGCGGTGCGCTCAGTGCACCTGCGCTCCGCTGTCTACGGCGCATGCGCCGTAGACAGCGGTGCCTGTGTTTTGGCAAATATCTCCCAAACCATGTAGGTTTAGGAGATATTTCTTGGACCTACAGGTAAGCCTTAGGCCCGGTTCACACCGCTGCGGGGGGAGATCCGGATGTGATTCGCACAGCAAATCACATCCGATCTCCGTAGCGATGCGAGTTCAGCCATACAGATAGTATGGCTGAATTCGCATTGGTCCCGCAGCAAACTCGCACGGGACCCTTTTTTGGGTCCGCAACAGAATCGGATCGCATGGGGGTTCACACCATGCGATCCGATTCCTGTGCGAGTCGGCAGATCGCACTGCGATATGCCGACGGATCTGGGGGTGTCATTAACATAACATTGACACTCCCAGCCGTCCGCATAGGGCAGTGTGAACTGCCGGCGGGAGGTGTGCGATGCGGGTAAACGCCGCGGATTCGCATCGCTATAGTGTGAACCCGGCCTTAATCTAAGCTTACCTGTAGGTCAAAGTGGTTTGTAAGGGTTTACAACCACTTTAAGGGTGTGTTACGTACAGAGTTATACATGTTATTCCGTGAACACTTTTTTTTTATAGCCACATGCCCTGATTTATATAGTAGGTTGTGTGCATAATTTTGGAAAAATTAAGATACCATTGCTGCCGCTAATCACCAATGGTGGGATAGTTTTTTCCTTAAAAAGGCACCTTGAGTTTAAAATTGCACCTAGGGGTCTTATACAGTTAATTCATTATTAACTAATTTAAAGATAGGTGTTTTTTCCTAACACAAGAGCTTAGTAAAGAATGGGAATAGATATCAGAGTTTTGTTCCCAAAAATGGACAGACACAATTATCAAGCAGAGAGAGAAGTTCAAGTCTATATATTTTGGTACGTCAGACACCCTGTTTTCCACTTAAAGCGTAAGTAAACCCATCCATAAAACAGTTTCATTTCCAGCACGTGCCGTAAATTTAACACCCCCATTGGTTGTGCTCTCAACCAAACTGTCAAACCATCCAATGGCTGGTGTCATAATTGATCACATGTGCAGTATCATGGCAGTTGTAGATTAAACAGAGGCAAATATGGCAGCTGCCTTTGCTGAAAACAGTAGGGAGGTTTACATCACCTTAAGTGGCTACAAATACTTAAGAAAAACATTTAACTAGGGGGAGGATATCCTAATCAGACAAAATGAGGGATTTGGGTTTATATATTTAACATATGATATTTAGTTGAAAAAAGTCTGAGACCCTCCATCCTATTTCCTAGAACTCTCAAGCTCCCTGCACCCATGTCCTATGCACCAAATCCCCATCTGCCTCATTGATCTTTATATGCCTGACCCATTGACCACCTTCCTAACCATCAAAGAAACGTATGGGTACCTAGGCAGCAAAATCCCTCTGATAAACCAGACCATCGATTCATCCACAACAGGGCCCTCAGCCTTCACTCCAGCTTACCCATTCAGGGAACAGGACACATTA
Source organism: Lithobates pipiens (assembly GCF_037356315.1). Classification (NCBI taxonomy): domain Eukaryota; kingdom Metazoa; phylum Chordata; class Amphibia; order Anura; family Ranidae; genus Lithobates; species Lithobates pipiens. Next base: position 92,556,481 of record NW_027507788.1, on the reverse strand, counting down.
TCACGACCATTAGCGCCCAAACCTCATCGTAATAGAACTCAGAGAAGAGCTAAAGACTCAACCATCCCCCATATGCGAACTCAGATGCAGGATATTCCTCACCAATGCAATCTCCAAATGTCCTAGAGCAGATTACACCCAATGTAGTCCCACTATAAAGTATTCCCGATACCCACCTCAATGAGACTCTAGCTGTCACTATAGTAAAACATGACATCAAAACACCAGTCCCTGTAGATAGCAATCCTATATCCATATTGGCGTGTGAGATCATAAATAACCAGACTCAGACTTATATTCCTACAGATCATCATGTCGGACCCAAAAGTATTGGGACACATGAACTTTATTTGCATTCCAGTCTTAGTCCGTATGGTTCATTATTGAGTTGGCCCACCCTTTGCAGCTATAACAGCTTCAACTCTTCTGGGAAGGCTGTCTACAAGGTTTAGGAGCGTGCCTATGGAAATGTTTGACCATTCTTCCAGAAGTGCATTTGTGCGGTCAGGCACTGATGTAGGACGAGAAGGCCTGAGTCATCAGCGTCATCAGTACTTGACCTCACAAATGCGCTTCTGGAAGGAAGAATGGTCAAACATTCCCATAGACACACTCCTGACACACACACTGTTTCTTTTTTTTTGGGGGGGGGGGGGTTGTGCTGGGAGCATATAGGGAGAGAGAATTTGGCCTTGGAGAATGGGGGACAAAGATTTGTGCTGGGAGCAGGAGGAATTTCTGCTTGGGGTAAGCATTACATACTAATTCTGTGGTCTTTTTTAGGGGTGCAATTTTGGCATGTTCGCCCTGGGCTGTAGATGACCTTGTCTGGACACTGCCTGTTAGCACTATAAACAGTCTCCGGGATGCTGCAGTCTAAGGGAAGAGGCCGGTGATCAGCAGTGGGAAGCTGAGGATCAGTGGACACTCCTGGCTCCCTGCAGCAGTGGTGTAGGTGCTATGATGGGCTGGGCTGCATTGACCCTGAAGGTCTTCAATTCCAGTCTCAGGCTTGGATGGTTTCCTGCTGGCAAGCAAATATCCAGAGGTGCTCTCTCTCTCTAACTGCCTTAGTGCCAAAAGTAAGAACTTACCCAAGCAGTTTAATAAAAATCATCTCTCCACTCCTCCTCCTACACAGTGCCTATTGGGATCTGTAGTGTATGGAGTCTATGGTGCAGATTTTCTAAAACCGGTGCACACAGAAGCTGTACATAGTGACACATCAGGTTCTAGTTTTTATTATCAAAGCTTAACCTCCCTGGCGGTAAGATTATTTCAGATTTTAGGTGCTGAAAACGGTACAATTATTTTGCATGAAAATTTGGTGTTTTATATTGTAGGCCTGTAATTCTTAGGAATAACTCACTTAAATCTGTCCAAACCAGAGTCTAGTAGACATCCCGGGTATGATAAAGTTTGAAAAATTTAATCATAAATTATAATATAATAAATAACTATAATTATACCAAATAATAATCTAACAATAATAAAAAATATTCAATAATGTAATCAAATCAAAAAGACAGAAATGTGCTCAGTTGCAGAATTATCACTGTCATTACTTTTCAGTATTTGATGATGGATCTCCCCACAAATCACTATCGCTCAATTCTGTGAGTGATTCCAATTTATTATCGCTGTTTTCTAGCTGGTCTAAAACCATTTTTGATGTAAAAGGACGGTTTTGGTTGCTATGGACAATTTCCAGTTTCCAGGCATAAAGAACACTGCATGCAGGACACTGGAGAACAGCAATGTATTACAATATATTCTGTAAGATTACATTATACTCAGTGGCGTAACTAGAACCTTCAGGGCCCGATGCAAGAAACCATGAAGGGCCCCCCTGAACCCAAGCCAGGGCCCTTCCCTCCGAGTCCGGCGGTGGAATTCCAGGGCACGGTCACAGGTATGACCTGGGGAAAACTCTGGCTGGGGAAAACAGACTCGGACTGAGCGGCAATGCATGGAGCAGGAGAGGGGTACTCTGAGGAGTCGGCTGAGGACACAGGTCATGCGGTGAAGGCACAACTGAAGAGCAGCCAGTGCCATAGTCAAGCATGGAGCTCTGCTAGTCCCCCTCCAGCCACCCGTGTGCATGGTGCACTGGTACCACTAGCTGCCTATGCTGCTGCTGGCCATATGTAGAGGGGGCTGCATGGGCCCCCTGCATCACAGGGCCCGGTTGCGGTCGCAACTGCTGCACCCCCTATAGTTACGCCCCTGATTATACTGTATGTAATGTGTGTGTGTTACTTTTTGAATTTGGTGCCGTTCTCTGTCCCCATGCGTTGCAGCGCTCGCAGGGAACGGAGCCCGGCGATGTGATAGATCGAGCGGAGGATGGCTCGCTCGTACAGCAGGGGGACATCGCTGCATCCAGGGGACAAGGTAAGTAAGCTCTTCCTGGATCTAGCGATGCGGTCCCGAGTCTGGCTCAGGTTTACCGTTAATGGTACTAAATTTTCACCCTGAGCCAGACTAGGGAATACCGACAGGGGGGTTAATTGAACGAGCTAAAGTTAGAAGCTGATTGATTATGCACAGCTGCACCAGATTCTGTGTGCACCAGTTTTAGTAAATCTCCCCCTATTTGTCCCATTTTATGGCTGTCGTCTCAAACTTCCACTCCCAGGATTCTCAGACATCTGCATAGAAGCCTATGCTTGTTTGATCATTGGTGGATCTGGTGCAAGATTATTTCTCTACAAATATTTTTACTCAACCACTGAATTTTTATGTATTTTGTGTATGCCCAGGCATGTGCATTTTGTGTATGCAAGCCCTATATCCAGGGCTTTTTTTCTCAGAGAATAGGTGCACCATCTGTCATATTTCTTACCCCTGTTGCAATATTAAGCTGAAGCACATATCCGGCTGTAGTACCTCCCAGCATACTATACTATACTACAGTCTCTTGCAAGGGATATCATGCAGTAGAAGCATTAACAACTGGTCACCAGGGAAAAAATAGAGACCACAGAGAGTGCAGCCTACCACACACCCTCTCCTGCTATGACTGCACTGAACCCCGGGCAACCGTTCTGTATCTCCCTTGTCCCTGTCTGGCACTCAGTGGGATCTGCAGAGATCTGACCTGTGGGAGCTACTGGGAGATAAGCCATCACTTGTAAACGCAGAAGCCGGACTTCAATGTTACCAAGTGATAGTGGTGAGCAGGGAGCAGAAGACCTGAGCCAGAGGTGGTGGAACTGAATTCACCCTAGTTCCTGCTGCTGAAAAAAAAAAGCCCTGGCTATACCAGTTCAATAAACGATTCCTTTTTTTGTGACTCTGGTGACCATTGACTTCTTAAGTTTGTTGCTTAAACAGAGTTGTCCAAACACCCATGACACATGCAGCGCTATATAGAGACAATAGGGTATTGTTTTATCCATTTCCCAGCAGTCCATTTTTGACCTGTGATTGGATAAATCAAAAACAGACAGCAATGTATTTCTATACGTGGCCAGATGTAAGCAGACCTGCATTCACCAATATCTGACCACACCTGGGTCAGTTCAGGTTCCTTGGACCAAACAATTTGTACCCAGGTCCACTTTTACTGAGCTGACCGGATGTGGGTGGACATATGATCAGCCATAGGAATTTTACACATCTGCTTACATCTGGTCACCCATAGGAATTACATTGGTCTTATTTTCCTCCATCACAAGATCTGTTCTGATGTGACACAGCAGTTGATTAGGCTAGGATGCCCTACTGAGAACGGAAGGTGCCCATGTCAAAGGGACCTTGCTGTTATAGAGACTAATGCGGCACCATGTCTACTGAATACAATTGCATCCCTCTTCAACTATACTTTTTAGGTACATATACGATTTTCTTCCTAGTTTTAGAGGAATCCAGTTGCACAACAGAGCTCTTATTGCATCTGTTCTCACCTTCAGTCAAGGGAAGTAAATGGTCTGTGTCCTGTCTCAGCAAAAAGCAGAAGCTACGGCAGAACTTGTGGGTGTCAGAACTGAAGCCAGATTTCACACCTTTTGCTGCCACTGCTGATGTGTTCTTTCCTTACGTGCTTTGTGGTCTCGGGTTCCTGTACAACTGTCTCATAGCTTCTTTGTTGTTTAAATAACATATTAAAAAGCAAGAAAACATTTAAAAGTGGCTGCCTTATTTTCAGTTTTTTCTGGTTTGCAATGATTAGGCCACCTGTGCTACTGAGCAACTGAGGGGTCCAAGTCTGTTCATTGGTTCAAGTATCCCAGCCTTTCAGTAAACTCTGTCCTTGTAGATGCAGCGTTCTTCAAACCATAATCTTTTTTCTAAAAGAAAGGGAATCATCTTTGCAGGCTTGGAAGGCTTATTGCTTATTGCCAACAAAATAGGCAACTTCGCAGAAAATCAAACCACGTCACTGCCGCTTCCTTTAAACCATTAGTAATTGCTGATTTGGACGAATTTGTGTTTCGACACAACACTGGTCACAGAATACAGTCCAGTATAGGAAGATGTTGCTTTTTTCACAGCACAGCGGCTAACGAGGACAAAGTTGTCGCCGCCTCAGAGACGGCCATTTTCTTGGTTAGTTTCGGAGCAGAGTAACAATCTCCGCTCATAATATCATGCACTGGACTGTATTCGGTTGCTGGTGTTGTGTCCAAACAGCAATTTGTGAAAATAAACAGCAATTTGCCAATTTGCAATTCATGATGGATTTAAGAAAACAGAAGTGACGCGTGTTGCTCATTCTGGCAGATTCGACATTTTGTCAGAATATCGGCATCATATCTCCATTCACAGCAGTACAGCTTAGCAGCCTAATATGGGACAAGATTGTATGAGGTGCTTACACAGCATGCTGGCCTATTCTCAAACATTACACCAGAGTGAAAGTGAAGTCCAGTTCCATTATTGGTGAAAATGGTCTTCAAATCTAGAGAAAGTACCAGTGTTGACCACCTTCAGCAGCATTTTTTACTGACAACCTGAAAAATGACATAACGCCTATTAAAAACGAAGACAACTGATATTTAAATAGTATAAAGACATACACTTTAACCACTTGCCGACTGTATAACAGATGTACGGCGGCAAGATGGATCTGCTGCAATAGATCATGTAAAAGAAAAGTACGTATGTACGTACGTTTCTAGTACGTGATCTGGCACTTTCAGATAGGGGGGCGCGCGCATGTCACCGGTGACCTTTTGTGCAATTTTACACAGAAGATGCCAATCAGCAGGAGCCGCCCAATAGAGTACCGCCGGCATCCGCCAATTGTCTGAAACACACACAGGACAGGGCTCTGCCTATATAAACAAGGCAGAGCTCTGTTCTATCAGCTAGGAAATAACGGATTTAGTTCCATTGCTTTCAGAAAATGAAATTGATTACTTCCCCTAGTAATAGCACCACACTATGTACACAAACACTGGTTAGGCACACATTTAACCCTTTGATCATTCTAGATGTTTAACCCCTTCCCAGCCAGTGTTAGTATTGCGACGAGCATATTTTTAGAACTGATCACTGTATTAGTGTTCCTGGTTCCCAAAAAGTGTCAAAATGCTCGCAGCAATATTGCAGTCCCCCTATAAGCCGCAAATTACCATCATAACTAATGGAAAAAAAAAACAAAGAACTACACCACAGTTATCCCATAGTTTGTAAACTCTGTAACGTTTGTGCAAACTAATCAGTATTCATGTATTGAGATTTTTCTTTTTTTTTTGCAAAAAAACATGTAGCTGAATACATATTGGCCTAAATTTATATAGAAATGTGGTTTTAAAAAACCTTTTTTTTTGGATAAGTTTTATATCAGAAAGTAAAAAATATAGCTTTTTTTTTTTCAAAATTGACGGTCTTTTTTTTGCGTTATAAACAAGACACAGAGGTGATCAAATACCACCATAAGAAAGCTCTATTTTTGGGAGAAAAAAAAAGGACAAATTTTATTTGGGTGCAGTCCTTGACGACCGCACAATTGTCAATTAAAGTAACACAGTGTCCCCTCGCAAAAAATGGCCTGGTCATGAAGGGTAAATCTTCTGGAGGTCAAGTGGTTAATGAAACTTGAATAGTGAGCAGGGCTAGGCACATGGCTAAAAAGCACCACCATGCTAACGGTGTCTGGAAATGGCAGGTCTCCGCTATCAAAATTGCTATTTTGTGTACACTTACAAAGGAGCAATAACAGCACTGCTATGTGAGTGGGAACAAAGCAACAAGCTTGTGTCGGTAACTTGACCCCCCTCCCCATTTTTGCCATACATCCCTCCCCTCTCTCCCTCCACCCTAGCTCCTACATCAATGCACGCCTCACCTTGTGGGAGTTACTGCTCATCATGTGCTGGTTAACCACTTGCCAACCGCCTACCGCATATCTACTGCGGCAGGTCGGCTCTATTGTGCCAAATCCCGTACCTGTACATCATTTCGTTCAATAGCCACTGGGGGGCACGCACATGCCGCTGGAGGTAGGATCAGGATGCCAATCAGCAGGTACTGCAGATGTTCACCGGCCACCTGCGATCGTTCCCAGGAGAGGCAGAATGGAGATCTGCCTATGTAAACAAGGCAGGTCGCTGTTCTGGCAGGGAAGAAGATGAAGATCTTGTGTTCCTGCTAATCAGGAACACGAATCTCTGTCTTCATCCAGTCAGAGCAACCCCTATACCAGGGGTCTCAAACTGGTGGCCCTCCAGCTGTTGCAATACTACAAGTCCCATGAGGCATTGCAAGGCTGACAGTTACAAGCATGACCCCAAAAGGCAGAGGCATGATGGGACTTGTAGTTTTGCAGCAGCTGGAGGGCCGCCTGTTTGAGACCCCTGCCCTGTACAGTTATAAAACACCAGCTAGGCACACAGTTAACCCTTTGATCACCCCTGATGTTAACTTCATCCCTACCAGTGTCAGCACAGTGACAGTGCATGATTTGTCCACCACAATGTTGCAGTCCCACTAAAAATCACTAATCCTTGCCATTACTGGTAAAATAAAATAAAAATTCCATAGAAATATCCCATCGTTTGTAGACGCTATAACACAAACCAATCAACATAAGCTTATTGTGATTTTTTTATTAAAAAATATGTAGCTGAATACATATTTTCAGTGCTGTATAACGGAAATTACACCTATACCAGTGCCTTTGAAGGTGGCAACATGCTTACAGTGCCTTGCGAAAGTATTCGGCCCCCTTGAACTTTTCTACCTTTTGCCACATTTCAGGCTTCAAACATAAAGATATAAAATTTTATTTTTGTGAAGAATCACCAACAAGTGGGACACAATTGTGAAGTGGAACGAAAGCTATTGGATTTTTGAAACTTTTTTAACTAATAAAAAAATGAAAAGTGAGGCATGCAAAATTATTCGGCCCCCTTGCGTTAATACTTTGTAGAGCCACCTTTTGCTGCGATTACAGCTGCAAGTCGCTTGGGGTATGTCTCTATCAGTTTTGCACATCAAGAGACTGAAATTCTTGCCCATTCTTCCTTGCAAAACAGCTCGAGCTCAGTGAGGTTGGATGGAGAGCGTTTGTGAACAGCAGTTTTCAGCTCTTTCCACAGATTCTCGATTGGATTCAGGTCTGGACTTTGACTTGGCCATTCTAACACCTGGATACGTTTATTTGTGAACCATTCCTTTGTAGATTTTGCTGTATGCTTGGGATCATTGTCTTGTTGGAAGATAAATCTCCGTCCCAGTTTCAGGTCTTTTGCAGACTCCAACAGGTTTTCATCCAGAATGGTCCTGTATTAGGCTGCATCCATCTTCCCCTCAATTTTAACCATCTTCCCTGTCCCTGTGCCTTGCGAAAGTATTTGGCCCCCTTGAACTTTTGGATTTTTGAACTTGACGCTGTACCCAAATAACACTGGGACTGCAGAAGAGGCAGGTTACAGTGCTTTTCAGGTGTTATTTTTAGTGCAAAAACGCCTCAGTGTGAAAGTAGCCTGAGAGAGCCTTCTAGATCCACAGCCCACCACCATGCAGATAACCTCCCCCTCTCAAGGAAATCTAGAAAATCATTAAGCTATTGAAAGATCGCTGTCCAACAAAATCTTCTATACAGTATAGAAGATTTGGTTGGACAGCGATCTTTCAATAGCTTAATGATTTTCTAGATTTCCTTGAGAGGGGGAGGTTATCTGCATGGTGGTGGGCTGTGGATCTAGAAGGCTCTCTCAGGCTACTTTCACACTGAGGCGTTTTTGCACTAAAAATAACACCTGAAAAGCACTGTAACCTGCCTCTTCTGCAGTCCCAGTGTTATTTGGGTACAGCGTCGCACGACCGTGCAATTGTCAGTTAACGTAAAGCAGTGCCATAAAAATGGCCTGGCCATTAAGTGGGGTAAAACCTTCTGGGGCTGAAGTGGTTAATGCAATGTGTCAGCCTGGAATAAAGGAGCAGGAGAGGCACTGTGCTACCCAGGGGTCTGTTCCACTGCAGAGTTTGCAGAAAACATGTTTCAGGTGTAAAAAGGTAACATGGGGCCACAGATACGATTACCATCAATATCTTTTCATTCTGCTACTGATGACCTTTACAAAAAAAAAAAATCACACCCCTGTTCTGAGCAGACTTAACCACTTCCTCCCTGTCATCCTCCCTAGATGTACTTACTCTTTCTACATGCAGAACCATGCTCCATCTGCCACAGCTCTGGCAAACGGACAACACCACAAGTCTCAAGAGAGACAGCCTTGAGCAAGCATGGCATAAATCTAAGTTCCCGCAAGATTTTACCCTCTACAAATCTGCCCTTCTCAAATACAACTCCTGCCTCCACACTGCTAAACAAACCTATTACAACACTCTCATCAAAACCCTCTCATCAATACTCTCCTCATTCTGTCCAGTTACCACCGATGAAGTTGATAAAATCCTCTACATGGCCCACCTCACCACCTTTCCCCTGGACCCTGTCCCCTTACAAATTACTATGACCACCTTCCCACTCTATCCCTAACCCACATATTCAACCTCTCCCTCTCGCCCGGCACCTTTCCTTCCCTGCTCAAACATGCGGTGATTACCCCCATACTTAGAAAACTCACTAGACCCCACCTGTTTGAATAACTTTAGACCCATCTGTCTGCTCCCATTTGCCTCCAAGCTCATTGGGCGCCTTGTCCATGACCAAATGAGTCGCTACCTCACAGACAACAACCTTCTCGACCCCCTACTGTCTGGCTTCCATCCACAACATTCTACTGAAACTGCCCTACTAAAGCTCTCCAATGACCTACTAAATGCTAAAACCAATGGCCATTACTCCATACTCATACTCTTACATCTCTCTGCTGCCTTTGACACAGTTGACCACCTGCTATCTCAGCAGACTTTCAGTGTTGCTTACAACTCCATCTCCTCTGATCCTCTTCCTCTCTCTGTTGGTGTACCCCAATGCTCTGTCCTTGGGCCCCTCCTGTTCTCATTCTATACCTCTTCCCTGGACCAGTTGATATCCTCCCATGGCTTCCAATACCACCTCTATGCCAATGACACCCAGATCTATCTCTCCACTCCTCAACTCACCCCCTCAATCTCCTCACAGATCTCAAACTTACTGAATAACATATTGGTATGGATGTCACAGCACTTTCTTAAACGCAATCTTTCTAAAACTGAGCTTGTAATATTTCCTCCTTCCCGGTCCCCGCCCATGACTTTACCACTAAGATTAACAGCACAACAATTGGTCCCTCCACACATACCAGGGTGCTGTGTGTAATCTTTGACTCTGAACTCTCCTTCGGGCCCCCACATCCAAACACCAGCTAAATCCTGCTGCCTTAACCTCCGCAGCATTTCCAGAATTCGACCCTTCTTGACTAATAACACCACAAAGTAACTTATTCACTTCTTGATTATTTCCCGTCTTGACTACTGCAACTCTCTCCTTAATGGCCTACCCTTAAGCAGATTATCCCCCCTTCAGTCTATTATGAATGTTGCTGCTAGACTAATACACCTCACTAATCAATCTTTGACTGCTGCCCCTCTCTGCCAATCCCTTCACTGGCTTCCCCTACTCCGTTGTATAAAATTCCTAATGTTAACCACAAGGCCTTTCACAACATCGCCCCCAGCTACATCACCAAAATCATCTGCAGATGTCGCCCAAATCATCACCTCCACTCTTCCCATGATCTCCTGCTCTCTAGCTCCCTTGTTACCGCCTCTCATGTTAGCCTTCAGGACTTCTCCAGAGCATCTCCCAACCTCTGGAATTCCCTACCCCGGTATAGCCGATCAGCCCCTAACCTGTCCACCTTTAGGAGATCCCTGAAAACTCACTTATTCAGGGAAGCCTATATCACACCCACCCATCAACTGTTCCTGAGCCACCCCCCATCAAATCATTCCCCGCATCTATTACTTTTTGTACCACCACCCCCTCCCTTTAGAATGTACCTTCTGTATTGAGCTGTACTGTAATTGTGCTGTCCCCCCTCTAAATTGTAAAGCGCTGTGTAAACTGTTGGTGCTATATAAATCCTGAATAATAATAATGAAGTACAATGAACAGTGGTAGCGTGACCCATTATCCTGAACATGGTGGGAAAATAGAAAATACCTGCACTCAAATTACATTTGGCATAGAGAAAATCAATGTTATCCTTTCAATTTCCCTTTTGAAATATTAGTTTCACCACAAAACCAGATAAAAAAAAAAAAAAAAAAAACAATGGTCTCCTTGCTCACCATGCTGGAAAATTGTATTTCACATCTTTCTGAATATATTCCAAATATTGTTCTTATGACTCTTAATTTCCCCCCAAATTGCCAGATACCATCCATAACATTAGATCTATTTTTGCTATAGATCACCTCCTCCCATTTTGCCATTAACAAATTGGCTAGGTTGGGTGCATATTTGGCCCCCATTGCCGCACCTTTTGTTTGTAAATAAAACGTAATGGTGTGTCAAATATAGTTTCTGTGCATGACAAATTCTGAAACGTGAATTTGCCATGTTATGACCAATTTAAACCATCTTAAAGAGAAACAGGTCAGGCATAGGAAGGCATTATACCTAGAAGACTGAGGTAGGATAATATTGAAATCTAGTGATATGTATTTGAGAGTTTTCCTCATTTGGATTTGGAAAAACTTTGTCAGCAGGACAGGAAGTGGAGGGAAACATCTCTAACAGAACCTAGGAGAGCAGCAACAACCTGGTAGGAATTCCTATCCTTTCCCACTCCATCCAAAGCCTATAGTGTTCAGAGACCAGGTATAGTCTGATGCAAGAAGATATTAGCTCTGGCATGTAAGCATTGTGGCTCTAAGAATAAGAGTAATTTTTAGCCTGGGCTAACCCATGACACTTAGACTGCGTATATTAGACCCCCCCCCCCCCCAGGGTGCAGGTGGAAGTGATCAATTAAAACAAAAAAAGACCACTGGCCATGTTTGAGTTTTCTCGTTAAAATCCTATTATCCACATTTAAAAGGAGAGTAGAATTCACAAACAATCACATAATAAAAACATGCACATACAGCACATGTTGCTTGGTGGCAGTTTCCATGGAGCCTTTGATGATGGCACTTTTCTCATTATTGTGTTATTGGCTACATTACAAAAAATACATTATTGAGAAAGCTCTGCATAGTAACGTATGCAATGCTTTTCCATCCACTGTATTGTTCCCCAATCTTATTTGTATTGCTCACCAATCCTTTTTTATTCCTTTCATGAATCCAAAACGTCAAACCTATGTTTAGATTTCCGGTTTCTCTTTCCTAAGCATCATCTGTCTGACAGCCAATTATAAATCTCTATGGAGGTGATAAGTATTAGAGGATATAAGGGGAGCTGCACTTATCTAAAGAATTCACTTACCTGGAAGCAAAGCAAAGACCTATATAGGAACCTGTACGAAATGCATTTTTTTTCACATCTACTATTATCATTCCCCAAAACTTATTTGTATTGCTCCCCAATCTATTTTTGTTATTTTTATTGATCCAAAAAGTCAAATCTATGTTTAGATATCCTGTTCCCCTTCTCTCTTCCTTAAAGTATTTAATTAGTATTCAAGTGTCACAATTGGCTTTTCCAACACAAAGGGACTCTTACGCATTGTAAAACAGTGTGCAGGAGTTTTGGTGCACCTTCTGAAAGCACACCAAAACCATGGGACATAATTGAACTTTATGGGAAAGCACAGCTAACCCGCATGAAGACCTTGGATTAGCTGCATTTTGCCTAAAGCACAGCAGGGCAGTGTGAAGCTATCCTTAGGCAAAAATATTACAGATGTAGCAAGGTCCAGGACAAAGGCCAAATGGCGACCTCCAGAGCCTGGGATAACTGACATCTGTCTTTGTAGAGTGGGTTACAAGGCATGGTGGGTGTGATGCAAGATGGAGTGATGGGCACTAGACACTTTTTGAATGGAAACGAGATTTATTGTCTCTTAATAAAAACAGGGAGAGAGGGTTAGGGCCAGGACACCCTTAAGTATGAGATAATTGGCAGACTTCTATAGGTAGACAGCTATACAGGGGAAGGCTTCTGTAAGGTACCTGTGATAGGTAGTGTTCGAAGTGGAGCTTGTTTGTGTGCTGAGGATTCAGGCAAAAACGTAGTCAAGCAGATCATCAGATCATACATGAGCTGGCGGTGAAGTACAAAATCAGCAGGCTAGAGAGTAGTCAGGAATTCAGACATAAGTTCATATACGGTATTCAGAGTCACAAAGCAATCACAACACCCAGGGAGTTAGTCCACACAAACTGGCACTGAGCGATAGGAAGTGCTATTTATGGGTTGCTTTGACTGTAGATTGTCCACAGCTGGCATCAGGTGGGGCTAGCGAGTCCAAGGTAATCCATCAAACAGAGAACATAGCCATAGCTCTTCTGTGGCACAACAAGGAAGACTGCAACTGTGGGACCAGGAACATCTGGGTTCTAATCCACCCAGGTACATGACAGCCTCCAGCTGGATAATACTGTATAGGTAGGACCACTGTCTCCTATGACAACAAAGCTTGTCACCCCCCCATACTGCTGGGTCCCTGGCTTGGCACCTGTTGAAGCTTTCCCCCTTCTTCACCGTCCCCGGCTGGTGAGAAGACTGCTATGGTACTGGCTCCAGCTTACCCATTGTAGTCTGCGGTAATAAGGTGGATGGCCCCTTAGTGGCGACAGCTTCCCCTCTACCTCCGACTACAATTGGTTCCCCATCCGGCTGAACCTTGACAACTCTGTTAGACTCCAATCCTGCAGTCCCAACCCTACGCTGCTCATCTTGCTCCTGGATAGGCATCAGGCAGCCTAGCAGCAGGTGTCCCTGGGATAGGCCCCAGGCCTCTGGCCTAGCAGCTTGGGCTACATAACATTTGTCCACCCAGACAGCCATCCAGGTGGCATATAACTCCAATCACCTGACTCCACCCAAATGAATAAGCTCTACCAGCAGGCCAAGGGATCAAAGAATCGCCTGCCAATTGGCTGAGACACCCCATCTATCCATAGTCTGAGCTTGCTACACCCTTGTCAACCTAATGCCACCAGAAAGCGCCACCTAGTGACAGAAGAGAAAAAGTACAGCAATCCAGTGTTAGAGGGGAATCAGCAGATCTTCTAACAATCAGCCAGGATGATTAATACCTGACAAACTAAATTTATTAGAAACCCTGCCTAAACACCAGGGTGAAACACAGAGAAGAAAATATCTCATACAAACTGTGATATTGTCACTGCAACACCCCTTGATAGGTGGCACATGCTCACCTGCAGCAAAGAGACTAAGTTGGTCCTCACCAGTAATCCTGATGGTGGAGAGGGGCAGGTAAATCTAGTGGCCCTTGGAGCGCTTACTGCAGGCTGGTATCAAGTCATGGCCCCCAGGATCCCCCCCACTAAGGGATGAGCAAGGACCAGGAGGCTACAGTGTGGAAACTGTGCACAAAACATTAGCGAAAGGAGTCAGATCCAAGCAGAGGTCATTGACAGGCAAAAAAGTAGTAAGGTCAATACCAGTCAGGAATAACAAAACATACAAGTTTCTGTGCTCAAATGTGGCACCAATATTATGGGAAGACACTCTCATCCAGCTATCTCAAATCCATACAAACCAGAAAACCAATGGCCCATGGGACTTTAATCACCTTTAGACTGGCTGCCAGTGTTTGACGAAGTCACAATGGCTCTCCAAAGGAATCGCCGTAGCCGTACAGACTCAATGTCTTCCGGCGGCCCGCGATTGCCATGTACACGGGCATTTTCTCGTTCTGACAGATGACATGACAGGGATCTACTGTTCCCAGTGGTTGGGAACCATGATCTCTGTCATGTCCCACAAAGCCCAACCCCCACCACAGTTATAAACACTCAACGGTAACCCCTTGATTGCCCCCTAGTGTTAACCCCATTCCCTGTCAGTGACCTTTACACAGTAATCAGTGTCAATTTTTAGCTCTGACAACTGTATAAATGTCAATGGACCCAAATTAAGTTTCATAAGTGTCCGATCTGTCCGCCGCAATGTCGCAGTCCTGATAAAAATAGCAGATCACAGCCATTACAAGTAAAACAAAAAAATAATAAAAATGCCATAAATCTATTCTTTATTTTTTAGACGCTATAATTTTTGCGCAAAGCAATCAATATACGCTTGTTGTAATTTTTTTTACTAAAAATATGTAGAAGTATATACATGGTTCCAAACTGATGAAGAAATTTGTTTTAAAAAAAATAAATGTGGGATATTATAGCAAAAAGTAAAAAAATATTGTTGTTTTTTCAAAATTGACGCTCTTTTTTTGTTTATAGTGCAAACAAAAACCGCAGGTGTGATAAATTACCACCAAAAGAAGGCTCTATTTGTGGGGGAAAAAAACAAATACATTTTGTTTGGGGACAGCGTTGCATGACCATGCAATTGTCAGTTAAATCGATGCAATACCGAATTGCAAAAAATGCTCTGCTCATTAAGGGGGAAAAAACCTTTCCGAGGCTAAAGTGGTTAAAAAGTAAATTCTTATTTTTTTTTCTTATTTTTTCAAAATTTGAACAATAGCTCATTATAAGGTATAATAGATAGAAATCGGCCTAAAACGACGTCTGCAAATACCTTTTTTAGGGTTTTTAGATTTTTTTCATTTCCGGGTATTGGCCATGCCATTGTATGAGCTGTTTGCTGAATCCGCCATCGTGCCGTATCTCTCCTCTGTGCCGTTCAGAGGGGAAGCTCGTCCACAAACATTTCCCGACATGCAGCTGATACAGAAATGGCACACTTTAGGTGCTGTAATGAACGATCCTACTGTGCAATCGCGCATTACGTCATCTAAGATGAAAGGATGATTTCCTTGGAAAAGACAGCAGTAAGTACACTTTCACGGGCAGCGATTAGCTGCCCGTGTTATCTACTTTATGAACAGAAACTTGTCGAGGAGTGTTTACAACCAATTTAACAAGAGTAGTGCTAGTAAACATATACAAGGTTTATTAAAATACAAAATCTATTAAATAATTCAAAGAAGGAAAAAAATACATAACATTTTTAAATGAATGACTACATATCAAAAAAAGGCAGAATGATATACAGTACAGAGTAATAAATCATTCACCAAAGTACATAGGAATTAACAACCTTGACACACTGATATTGCTGCAGCTGTAGTCTATGCATTTCACAGGGCAAAGCCTGCTTGGTCAGGAGATAGCTCACATTGGTATAAGTACACATCTGTGCAAGAGCCATGTCATCAACACAAATAAAACAATGATTCATAATAATTTATACAAAACCATTATCCAATATTATCCACATATTATACTTAAATGGCGAGAAAACCAAACGGGTAGGATCTAGCAAAAATTGCTGAACCAATACCCAAGATTTGGTAAACTACAGGCCATGTAAAAGATTTATTCGTATGGGTCCCATTGCTGAAGGTCAGCAGCCCAAGGAGGGCTTACCCCCACAGGAGCTGAGGATAGGTGGGCAACTAGGTGGCTAAGCAAATACAATGGCTTTGGTCCTCAGATATCCCCTAAGCCTCGCTGCCCTCCTCAGATAGGAGTAAACCATAAGCACTACATGCAAAAAGACAAAAGAGAGCGCACTAGCCTCATGCACTAACCAAGACACCATTTTTTTAAAGGCTAAAAATAAGTAAATATTCTCACAAATGAACAAAAGGCTCAAAAATAAACAAATCTTAAGGAAGGAATGACCAGAAAATGCCATGAGGGCCTGCAGACCCTGAAAGGTCCTGGGAAGATGCCATGAGGGCCTGCAGACACTAGCACTTTGAGGGTGCCCCCTTCTTCTTCAGAGATAAAGGTCTGCTTCACATTGTGCGTTCTAATATACCATATGTGTATTACAGTTATGTCCACTAGTAGCACCACCTCCAATTAGTGAGGGGGTGGTTCAATAATAATCAGGTACTTCAGACATTGGCTTACAAGACTAGCAATTATCCATCAAAAGTACATGGATAGTGCCTACCGTAATGAACTCACACATATTAATTGAATGACAAAAATTTAACAAACTGTACAAAGAATGGTTCTGCTCCTTTTACATGTACAGATGTCAGAAGCTCCTATCTATGCTGAACAACTGTCGGACCATTGGGAAAACCATATAACTAGCTTGTTTCAATGATTCACAGTAACAATATATAACAAATTGAAAAAGTACAGGTTGCCTTTACTGTAAATATACAATGGAGTGGGGGCCAGGATGAAGATTATATTAACATTTTTCATCACCACTGGCCCCTCCTGCAAAGTCCAACACACAGAAGTGCCACTTGGTTACCCACTTCTGCCCCTGCACCTGGTTTCCTGCTGAGGAGTCTGTGCAATTGACAGAGAGGGGGCCAGTGCCATGCTTCCCATTTATTGTTGGCCACAGCAACAAGGCTGCCCTGAGCCTGTGCAGATTGCATGAGTACATCTGATTTTCTCTGTGCCAACTGCAAGCTGAGTGCCACCACCATCATTACAGAGAGCACAACCCCCCTATTCCCACAAAGCCACCTCTGATTCCTCAATCACCAGTACAGTCAAAATTTGGAAGGTGTAGGCACGTGTTCTGGAGAAGCAAAAATGGCAGATAAGACACGTTTCTAACAGATATGTTATATCACAACAATAATTAAACAATAAATGAGAGAATGGGGTAAGGAAAGAAGATATAATGGGATGTTCCTAATACGGCAATAATTTAAATGAGATATGTATGTAGATGTATATTTTAGCCATGGATCCAATGGATTTGGAAAGCCTATTTAAAATTGCAGGTTTTCAATGGCCATTATCCAATACATTTTTTAAAGAATCAAATCCAATCAAAATGAGTTAATGTTAAGTTCCAAGATCAAGGTATTGTAGATTTAGCTGCAAAAAAGATGTAAGTTATTTATATAGTTGAGGAGAGCTACAGATGCTTGCCGATTCTGGTAAAGATAAATTAGAAATGGTATTTAGGAGTTCACCAATCCACTGCTTAGCTGAAGAAAGTTCTGCTCAGTCATAGCTGCAGCTGTCAGTGTGACAACCACCATTTTTCTAGTTCTTTCTGTGGCCCCAATAATCTATTTCTTCCACTTTAACATTTTTACTTCCTGGGTCAACTTTAGTGTGTCCTAAGCAGTGGCGGCTGGTGTTTTTTTTTGGGGGTGCAGCAAACAACCACCCCCCCAAGCAGCCAGCAGCATGTCCCCCCCCCGCGCTGTTTGGCAGTCAGTCTGGCACTTACCCCATCTAGGTGGGTGGCGGTCAGTGGCTCCATGTCCTCTCTTCTCTCTGCGGCTTCCAGCGTGCAGCTCCTACCTTCCTCCAAGGTGTCCAAAAGGATCGCCTTTCCTTTCAGCCATTCGGGTGATGTGTGTCAAAATCCATTTCCTGATTGGCCGGGAAAAGGATCGGTGTAACCATAGCGCAACCATAGTGTAGCGCATATTCATTCGCTGTTGTAACACACCTGGGTAGACTGTGACTGCATTCTCTGCGCCCCAAGCTCACCCTATTTTAAAGCCTAATAGAGCAATGGCTCTAATCGGTGCTTCAAAAAAACACCCACTCAACATTGTCATCCATGTGTCTGGCATCCTGAAATGCACCCTTAATGGACAAGATGCCCCTGGTCCTAAGTTAACTTCTTACCCATTTAATACAGGTGATGATTCATTACCCAATAAAAAGGCTGTGGATGGAGAGGTGACACACCATAGAAAGCTAAATCCTTGAAGTAGGAAGATTCATTGTTTTATGAAGAAATATAGGTGTCTGCCCACTGAGATAGAGACGGCAAGAAAAAAAACCTGAGCGCGGTTTAGATACGTTTAGCCAACATTTAATCTGCTTATAACTTACCCTCCCTGGTTCCTTGTGGTTCATCAGTTCAATTGGGTTCTATAGAGATAAATGTAATTTTAAATGATAAAAGAGCTTTTTCTAGGACCCGTTTTCATAAAACGGTACACCAAAATTTGGAGCAATACCATAAAAAATAGCACTTCTGCTTTAGACATATTTTTAGTAATATCTTTCCCCACTTAAATCAGAATGTTTTACTATATTTCCAAGATACCGATAACAATTTGCCTTAAACACAAAAGTAGTCATACTGTAAGAAGTGAATGCGCTCAGCCTTGACTCAAAGCCTGTCTAGACACCGGGAGGTACAGAATGTTGGATGGGTAAAACATGATTCATTCTACAAATTATGATAGTTTTATTTGATTCATCGCAGTCTATTTCTTATAATTGTACTGGTGCAGTAGATATATATTTGTCAGTGTGTTATTAACTGTTAATGTAAATGTAAAGCCCAACTCCATCTTTAAAAATGTAAAAACAATCTTCTGCTGTGGATAAAAAAAAGCTCTCACTGTAACCTTTAGTGCCGGTTCACACAGGGGTGACTCAGATCCGACTTCAAGTCGCCCCAAGTCACCTCAGGTCGCACAACATGTAGAAATCAATGTAAGTGAATGAGAGCTGTCTTAATGCACACTACTGAAGTCGCTCCGACTTCAGAAAAAGTTCCTGTACTACTTCAATCTGACTTGTAGGCGACTGGTACCCATTGATTTCAATGGAGGTCGCCTCCAAGTCGGATCTCCGTCTGTACAGAGGCGACTCTCAGAGAATTATCAGCTCTCAAAAGGAGTTCCCCCCTGAGAGCTCATTCTCCGATTAGCCACGGCAAGTCGCCTGGCCTGGGGCGACTTAAAGTAGTGTTGTAAGTCACGTCAAGTCAAGTCACGTCACGTCACGTCCAAGTTGCCTCCAAAAGTCGTGTTGCCCCTGTGTGAACCGAGCCAGGCCTAGTAATGAGTGAACCGAGGGAAGCTCAGTTTGCGGCATATTAGCTGAACCCTTTAAAAAAATCTGCAACCCCCGAATTTAGTGCCAAAACTCCTATGGGAATCAAATTGTGTTTGCAAGCTTTTTGGTAAAAAAGATTATGGGTAGCTGGGAAATAGCATAAGGGACAAGTACAATTCAAAAAAATAAAACATTTTTTTTTAAGTACCACTCAGTGGGGAGCAGGTCGTTAAAAGGAGCATAAAAGGACACCATTAAAAATATCCAATAGGGATGGGCGAACGGTTAGGCCTGAGCACAAGTTCGGGCCGAAATTTGCATGTTCTCCCCGTGCCTGCGTGGGTTTCCTCCGGGTACTCCAGTTTCCTCCCACACTCCAAAGACATGCAGGTAGGTTAATTGGCTTCTGTCCAGAATTGGCCCTAGTATATGAATGGGGACCTTGGATCGTGGGCTCCTTGAGGGTAGGGACCTAATGTGAGTGTGCAATGTACAGGGATAGGGGTAGACACTTACTCAGGTTGAACTGGATGGACTGGTGTCTTTATCCAACCTTACTAACTATGAAAAAAAGTTTTTGTCATAAAGTGTTTGTGGACCTGGGTCCTGCCCCAGGGGACATGCATCAATGAACTATTATTTTTTTTTTAAACGGCTGTTTTTTCAGGAGCAGTGATTTTTTTTTTAGTGCTTAAAGGGAAACGATACAAATTAAATATTTCTTTAAATATTGTGCCTTGGGGGTGTTTATAGTATGCCTGTAAAGTGGCACATTTTTCCTGCGTTTAGAACAGTACCACAGTAAAATGACATTTCTAAAGGAAAAATTGTAATTTAAAACTGATCACAGCTGTAATGAATTGTTGGGTCTCCGCAATATAGATAAAACTCATAAGAGAATGGGGTCCCCCCAGTCCATTACCAGGCCTTTTGGGTCTGGTATGAATATTAAGGGGAACCCCAAACCAAAATAAGAACAAAAAATTGCATGGGGGTCCCCCTAAAATCCATACCAGGCCTTTCAGGTCTGATATGGAAATTAAGGGGAACCCTGCGCTAAATAAAAAAATGGCAAAGGGGTGCCCCTCAAAATCCATACCAGACCCTTATCTGAGCATGCAACCTGGCAGGTGAGAGAGTGCCCCCCTCCTGAACCGTACCAGACCACATGCCCTCAACATGGGGAGGGTGCTTTGGGGAATTTGGCCAGCAATAGACAGATGAGAGCTTTTGGTCGGAAAATGTGACTGTGTGTATGCTCCATCTGACTTCCATCTGACTTTTGCTGGCCGAATTCCCGCCAGCAAAAGCTTGAGAGCAGGTTCTCAGTTTTTCGGTTGGAAAAAGTTTTGATCAGTAATTACGATAGTCTGTTGCAATTCCGACATGCAAGCTCAGAAGCATTAAACTTCATTTTTTTTGGCTCGTCGTAGTGTAGTCACCGCGTTCTTGATGGTGGAAAGTTAAGCAAACTTTTGTGTGACCATGTGTATGCAAGCCAAGCTTGAGCAGAACTCAGTCAGAAAAACCATCATAGCTTTTTTCGACGACAATTCTGATTGTTTGTATGCGGCATTAGAAGAAAACCTGTTATAGTCTGGGGCAGAGGTTTACCTTCTAGCAGGTCAATAACCCTAAATATGCAGCCCGAGCTACAATGGAATGGTTTTTGATCAAAGAATATTTGTTACGATGGCCCAGTCAAAGCTCAGATCTAAATCAAATTGAGAATCTGTGGCAAGACTTGAACATTTCTGTTCAGAGACCCTCTCCATCCAATCTGACAAAGCTTGAGCTATTTTGCAAAGAAGAATGAGCAAAAATGTCACTCTCTAGATAGGCAAAGCTGGTAGAGGCATACCCAAAAAGACTTGCAGCTGTAATTGCAGTGGAAGGTGTGTAGCACCCTGGGGTTTAGTCAGGGAGCTCCATACCTATTTACTCGCTAAGAATAGTCCTCTTGGTCGATTGATAGAGAGCTATTGATTTCTCCCTAAGTTTGGCCTTGTTGCACTTTTCTCTTCTACCACTAGGTGACCAGGAAATGAACGGTACTACACATGAACAGGGCAACCCAAGGTCAGGTTATCGGTATATGGGGTAGCTTAGTCAATGGGCAGGGGTTTTCTTGCATCCCTTGGCCTGCTGGAAGAACCTATATATTCGGGTGGAGTCAGGTGACCTGTGTTCTGTGCCACCTGGATGGCTGTCTGGGTGGATGTGTGTTATACACTCTGGGCTGCTAGGCCAGAGATTGGGCCTATCCCGAGGCATCTGGCTGCCAGGCTGTGTGGGGGCTAGGCACCCCCCGGTTCGGTTTGTACCAGAACTTTCGAACGGACCCCACGTTCGTTACGAACGTTAGAACCCCATTGAAGTCTATGGGACTCGAACGTTCGAGATGAAAAGTGCTAATTTTAACGGCTAATATGCAAGATACTGTCCTAAAAAGGGTTTGGGGACCTGGCTCCTGCCCCAGGGGACATGGGTCAATGCCTAAAATGTTTTTAAAAATGGTCGTTTTGGCGGGAACACTGATTTTAATGACGATTAAAGTGAAAAAGAAAAGTGAAATATTCCTGTAAATATGGTGCCTGGGGGGTGTCTGTAGTATGCCTGTGAAGTGCCACGTGTTTCCCGTGTTTAGAACAGTCCCTGCACAAAATGACATTTAACGGAAATAACACCATTTAAAACTGCTTGCGGTTTTAATGTTATATCTGGTTCCTGCAATATGGTTGAAAATCATTCAGAAAAATGGCATGGGTAGCCCTCCCTGCCCATTACCAGCCTATTTGGGTCTTGTACGCATATTAAGGGGAACCCTGTACCCATATTAAAAAAAGGAAATGCGTGTGGCCCCCAGGCCCTATATACTCAGAACAGCAGTATACAGGCGGTGCAAACAAGACAGGGACTGTGTAGGTTTGTTGTGTTAAGTTGAATCTGTTTGTAATTTTCAACTGGTACATTTTGAAAGTGTAGCTCCAGTCAAAAAAACGATTTTTAAGCTTTTTGGAAAACATAGGGAAGGGTTATCACCCCTGTATAATTTGTTTTGTCGTCCTTCTTTTTTCATCTCACTTGCTGTTGTCTCCTTCCGTTTGCAAGTAGGAGATGTTTGTAAGTTGGATGTTTGAAAGTAGGGGCCTGCCCTATATGCTCTGCAGAAATGGCGGAACAAGGTGTTGGTTTTGCCACAACATTGTAAGCCCTCAAAGTGACTCTTGGTGGGCGCTGGAGCACCCTGCTGTGAACGATTATATCAAGAATTGTAATTACATGCCATTGTTGAACAGTGGTAGAAAAATTGACCTTTGGTGGTTGTGGTGCTGGTGCCACAACACTATAAGTCCTCACCGTTACTCTGGGTGGGCACAGGAAGGGGCCCTCCTGTGAAATATTATATCAAGAATTGTAATGACATGTCCCTGTTAAACAGGGACATGTATATCTGCCATATACTCTAGTTTTATTGCAGGAATTAGCCCTGCTGCAAAGCATTGCATCAAAAATTGTACTTAAATGCCCCTGTTAAACAGGGGCAGAAAAATTGGGCCTTAGGCACTGGTGCTGGTGCCACCACACTGCAACCTCTGCCATATACTCTAGTTTTATTGCAGGAATTAGCCCTGCTGCAAAGCATTGCATCAAAAATTGTAATTAAACGCCCCTGTTAAACAGGGGCAGAAAAATTGGGCTGATGGCATCACCCAGAACCAAAAATGTTCTTCCAACATATCAGTGGAGGAGGAAGAGGATAGACAATCAACATAACAGGACAGTCACTCAGCATCAGCATAGGCAGTCTTGAAGGGATGTGGTATTTCAAAAAAAATTATTCGGTTACATCAGCTTCAGGTGCTTGGTAGCTGTGGGTGATCCAAGACTGATTCATCTTGATGAAGGTCAGTCGATCAACTGATTCGGTGGACAGGCGCACCCTGTGATCGGTAACAAAGCCACCAGCAGCACTGAAGGTGCGTTCCAAAAGAACGCTGTATGCAGGACAGGCCAGTAGCTCAATTGCATACTGTGCAAGCTCTGGCCAGTGATCCATCCTCAAGACCCAGTAAGCCAGAGGATTTTCGGTGGGAAAGGTGTCCAAGTCTGACCTTGCCCCTAGGTATTCCTGCACCATGTAAATCAGACGCTGGCGATGGGTGCTGGAACCAATCATACCTTGGGGCTGCGGACTAAAAAATTGTCTGAAAGCATCAGTCAGACGGCCACCTTCTCCACCGCTCCTTCTGACCGATGCCTCAGCAACACGTTGTCCAGGACCAGGAGTTTGTAACCTCCCAGTCTCTGGGAACGCGTTGCACAGAGCTTTCTGCAAGGCCTCCCGGAGATGTCTCATCCTCTGCTCCCTCTGCGATGGCAAGATAAGGTCGGCAACCTTACCCTTGTACCGTGGATCAAGGAGAGTGGCCAGCCAGTAATGGTCCCTCACCTTGATCAAAAGAATACAAGGATCCTTCCGCAGGCTTTGCAGGATCAGGGAGGCCATGCAGCGTAGGTTAGCTGAGGCATTCGGTCCAGAGTCCTCTGGGTCACTAAGGACAACATGATCCGCAGCTACCTCCTCCCAGCCACGTACAAGTCCACGTATTTCTTGGGACTGTAAATCATCCCTACAAGACTGCTGCTGCTGATGCTGAGTGCCAGCCTCCACCTCCATGCTGACACAATCATCCTCCTCCTCATCATCCTCTTCCTGTGTGATGGGTGGCACAGCAGGAACACTGTCTGGATAAAGGGGGCCTTGAGAGGCAAGGAAGTCCTCCTCTTCCTGCCTCTGTTCTGCCTCAAGTGCCCTGTCCATTATTCCACGCAGCGTATGCTCCAAGAGGTGGACAAGAGGTACTGTGTCACTGATGCATGCACTGTCACTGCTCACCATCCTTGTGGCCTCCTCAAACGGTGACAGGACAGTGCATGCATCCCTGATCATGCCCCACTGGCGTGGTGAGAAAAAACCAAGCTCCCCTGACCCTGTCCTGGTGCCGTAGTCGCACAGGTACTCATTGATGGCCCTCTGCTGCGTGTGCAGCCGCTGCAGCATGGCCAATGTTGAGTTCCATCTGGTGGGCATGTCACATATAAGGCGGTTCTTGGGCAGGTTCAACTCCTTTTGGAGCTCAGCCAGCCGAGCACAGGCATTAAATGATCGGCAGAAATGCACACAGACTTTCCTGGCCTGCTTCAGGACGTCCTGTAAGCCGGGGTACCTGCCCAAGAACCGATGCACCACCAGGTTAAGGACGTGAGCTACACAGGGCACATGGGTCAGTTGTCCCTGTCGGAGGGCGGAGAGGAGGTTGGTGCCATTGTCGCAAACCACCATTCCTGGCTTAAGCTGGCGTGGCGTCAACCACCTCTCGGCCTGCCCCTGCAGAGCTGACAAAACATACACCCCAGTGTGGCTCCTGTCCCCCAAACAAACCAGCGCAAGCACGGCATGGCATCGTTTTGCCTGCGTACTTGCGTAGCCCCTGCAACGCCTACGGAACACCGTTGGTTCTGAGGACAGAGAACTGGAAGAGGCCATGGAGGAAGAAGAAGAGGAGGGGGTGGAGGAGAGAGGTGTGTCACAACCAATAGTAGCATTTTGGAGGCGTGGTGGCGGAACAACCTCCAACACTACTGCACCTTGTCCTGCATCCTTCCCAGCAGCCAGAAGAGTGACCCAATGGGCCGTGAAAGACAGGTAACGTCCCTGTCCATGCCTGCTGGACCATGAGTCAGCGGTAATATGCACCTTACCGCTGACCGCCCTGTCCAGCGAGGCAAGGACATTGCCTTCCACATGCCGGTAGAGAGCCGGAATCGCCTTCCGTGAGAAAAAGTGGCGTTTGGGGACCTGCCACTGAGGAACCGCACATTGTACAAACTCACGGAAGGGGGCCGAGTCTACCAACTAAAAAGGCAGCAGTTGAAGTGCTAGCAATTTAGCCAAGCTAGCATTCAACCGCTGGGCATGTGGATGGCTGGGAGTAAACTTCTTCCGCCGGTCCAGCAGCTGGGGCAGGGACATTTGCCTGCTATAATCGGACGTGGGTGTACCGCTAGCAGAGTTCCCGGAAGCACTTGGCTGTGACACACCTAATTCTACACCTTCATTCCTCTCAGAGCAGGTTTCAGAGAGGACTGAAGGTCTAGTGGGGTTGGAGATGCCAGCTGATGAGGAGCAAGGAGAGGTCCGCTTTGTTCTTTGGTGTGGGTCTTTGAGGCACGCTTGCCAACGAGCTGCATGGCAGGTCAACATATGTCTGGTCAAGCATGTGGTGCCCAAGCGGCCGATGTTTTGGCCACGTGAGATACGCTTGAGACATATGTTGCAAATAGCAGCGGTGCGATCTGATGCACCCGTCTCAAAAAAGGCCCACACCAAAGAACTTTTAGAATAACGCGCAGAGGCAGCGCCCTGCACAGGCGGAGCTCTGCGGTGTGATTCAGTCGGTGTGCTGCCCCTAAGCTGGCCCCCGGAGGGCATCCTGCCTCGTTGGACATGTGCCTCCTCCTCCTCCTCCCTCCTTCCAGGCACCCATGTGGATTCAGTGCCCTCATCATCCCCTCCCTCTTCATCGCTGTAGCAAACCTGGCAGTATGCTGCAGCTTGTGGAACATGACTGCCAGATTGCTGTCCTTCTTGAGCATCCCCTCTCTCTGCGCTCACGCTACTGCCTTCCTCTAGCTGAGTGTCATCATCAGAGCCCACCAAACACTGGGCATCCTCCTGGAGCATGTACCCAACACTGTGCTCAAAGAGTTCAGGAGACTCCTCAGGAGGACGTGGTGGGTCTAGGGAAGGAGTCACTGATGATGACATTGAGAGGAGGGAAGACGATGCGTTGGCAGCTGCTTTGCGACTACCCTGAGACTGGGTGAGAGAGGATGAGGAGGATGAAGAGGGCTTGGTCATCCACTCTACCAAGTCGTTGGCATGTTGCGGTTCAACATGTCCAGCTGCCGAAAAGAAGGACAAGCATGTCCCATGGCCACGTGCTGATGACAATGCACCGCGTCCACGACCAGCACTGTTGTCTCTAGACACAGAGCCTGCTTGCGCTCTTTTATCGGCTCGCGCCTGTCTGCCTCTCCTTGCTGGCCTTCCAGACATGGTAATGGCCTGAAGGGAGTTGGGTAAAACAGCAGTTGGGTAGTTTATATTGTGCTGGAGGCACACAACACCCACTAACTCCTGCAGATGCCTTTTTATAGAACAGCAGAGATAAAGGGGTATATACAGATGTATACTGTGCTGTGCTGGAGGCACACACAACTTCCAATAACTCCTGCAGATGGCAATTGGGCTCAAATAGAGAACAGCTATGTAGGTGGATTATAGCGGTATGTACTGGGTACAGAGCACGCAGACAGCACGCACTATCTCCTAACACTACTGACTGCAAGCTCTATTATTAAAGATAGATCACTAGCTATATAGGTGAGGTGAATATAGTGGTGTATACTGCGGTCAGGGCACAGACAATAACTACTACACAACAGCAAGATAGGAAATCAGCCAAAAACGATCGGTGTGTACTGTGTTGAAGGTACACAGAACACCCACTGCTTCAGATGCCAACACACTACACGAGGCCGCCTTAATGGCGGCCTTATATAGTGTGGGGCGTGCACTACACAGCCTGAGCTATGATTGGCCACAGGCATCCTGCCTGTGGCCAATCATGGCTCTCCTCGCTGCTGGCGCTGCGATTGGCCAAGCATGCGGGGTCACAGTGCATGCTTGGCCAATCATGAGCCAGCAATGCACTGCGCCATCGCAGTGCATTGTGGGCCGTGAGCGCCATGCGAATTTTGACGCGAACGGACCAAGTGTTCGGATTTCGCCGAACGGACGAACAGCCAATGTTCGAGTCGAACGTACGTTCGACTCGAACACGAAGCTCATCCCTAGTGGGGGCCTATTCAGAAGTGTTTCAGATGCCTATATCCATCTGCTGAAGGAATACTGCTGGTACCGTGTAGTGTGTGTGAATATCAACTTCTACCGATACGCACTGGGTGCTTGAGTTTATACTATGTCAGTCAGTGGAAAGTGCCTATAGTGCTGACGAATACAATTATGGCTTAAATCAGAAGAGACTTTGCTGTGTATCTGTTCCCCCATGCTTGGAGTGAATCTATTTGCATTATTGCTGTAAATACTCTTTCTACTACTTTCTAATAAACGCTGCCTGGTTTATAAAGTCAGTATGTGCGATTCCCTTGGGGAAGCCGCTACAGTCTATACCTGCTTACATGTCAGTGGTCGGAGGTAGAAGGGAAGCTGTTGCCACAAGGGGACCAACCACCTTTACCAGGGACTGAATAACTGAAGAAAGTACCAGAACCATATTCTCATCTAACAGGCACGGTGGAGAATCGGGAAACTTCAGGCCTTGATCAAGTCAGGGGCCCAACCCGCAGAGGAGACGCTTGCAGAGCAGACTTGTGAGTTAAACCAGGGACCTCGCCGGTTAGCAGGGGAGAAGCTTGTGAAGTATCTGGAGTGGCAAGCTATGGACCCAACAGGGAACTGTGGGTGACGCTTAAGGAGATTCCACCGCCAACCTTGGAAGAGCTCAAGGGATTCGCAGTCAGTGAATCAGAAGGTCTAGAGAGAAACCGGGAGCTCAGTGTTGAAGAACTACAAGAGGTAGTTGTAGTGGAGCTGAAAGAACTGTTACGCTTGAGTTAGGAACTATTAAAGGACTGTTGCCATAGAAGACAGCATTCCTGAATGTGCAGAAGTGGCACCTTTCCCTGTACTGCTGCACTTCTATTGAAGTCTGAGTCTGCCAGTTGGCTCTATAGCTACTAAAGGGTGTCCTGGCCCTAACCCCCCCCCCCCCCCCCCCAAATACAAAATGGACTGTGAAAAGAAATAAAACCTCTTTTATATCCAAGTAGTATCTGGCACCCAATGACTTATACCATCTTTGCACCCACTGTGCCTCACAACCCACTACATATTGAAGGATGTCAACTATCTTTGGCCTTGGGGGTCCTCATTAGACTGGACAAGGCCAGAGACCTTGCTACAGGGTGGTTCTACAAAGTATTGACTCAGGGGGGCTGAATACAAATGCCCCCCACACTTTTCACATATTTGTGAAAACAATTTAAAACCATTTATCATTTTCCTTTCACCTCAAAATTATGTGACACTTTGTGTTGGCCTATCACATAAAATTCCAATAAAATACATTTACATTTTTGGTTGTAACGTGACAAAATGTGGAAAAATTGTATGGGGTATGAATACTTTAAGGCACTAACTTATCTTATGCCTCAACATGCACCAAGGAAAAGACTCTGAGAGAAGAGTTGTTAGCTTACCAAGTCACCTAGGGGATCCACCACACAGGGGGAAAAAGTGATACCTTAACCACTTACCAACTGATGCACAACGATGTACATCCCTTTTTTGAAGAGGGATATCACGGTAACGGCAGCAGCTGCTGCCACAACTGAGGTATCCATCTCTTCAGGCAGAGGTTCAGTAAACCATAATGGTGGTCTCTGCGGCGGATTTGCAGCGAGATCACCGATATCGGTGGCGGGAAAGGTGCCACCCCCCTTCCCGCCGCTCTACCGCACCCTCCACCACTTACCGGAGCCATCAGCAGCAGCGGAGGCGATCGAGTCCTATCACTTCCTTGGTATGGAGGCGAGTGAGGCTAAGATGTCTCCATACCATAGCAGGGCAGAAGCGACGTCAAAACGTCACTTCCGCCCATACGTCTTAATGGCACATTTTTTCAATGTCATTTTTTCAAATGACAATTTTTTTTTATTGCATTTAAGTCCAAATATGAGATCTGAGGTCTTTTTGACCCCAGATCTCATATTTAAGAGGGCCTGTCATGCTGTTTTCTATTACAAGGGATGTTTAAATTCCTTGTAATAGGAATAAAAGTGACTTATATTATTATTTTTTTTAAAACAGAGTAAAAATTAATAAAATAAATAAGAATTATTTTTTTTTAAACGCCCCATCCTGACGAGCTCGCGCGCAGAAGCGAACGCATACGTGAGTAGCGCCCGCATATGAAAACGGTGGTCAAACCACACGTGAGGTATCACCACGATTGGTAGAGCGAGAGCAATTCTAGCCCTCCTCTGTAACTCAAAACATACAACCTGTAGAATTTTTTAAACGTCGCCTATGGAGACTTTTAAGGATAAAAGTTTGACACCATTCCACAAGCGGGCGCAATTTTGAAGCGCGACATGTTGGGAATCAATTTACTTAGAGTAACAGTATTTTTCACAAAATAAAAAAAAATGGGCTAACTTTACTGTTGTCTTATTTTTGTATTCAAGAAAGTGAATTTTTTCCAAAAAAGTGCACTTGCAAGACCGCTGCACAAATACGGAGTGACAAAAAGAATTGCAATGACCGCCATTTTATTCTTTAGGGTGTTAGAAAAAAAATTCTAGCAAAAAAACTTGTTTTTAACTTGTCTGAAAAAGACCAAGTTAAAGACCAAGACACCAAGTCTGAAAAAGAGGCCTGGTCGTTAAGTGGTTAAAAAAAAATTGTATACTGAATATATACAATGTATATGTCATAGGATGCGCACAGGTAAAGCGCTCTGGCGCACAGCTGTGTGCAACAGGAATAAACGAAAGCACACAAGCACACACACACAGGGTGTGACCCCTCGCTGACCTATAAAGGAAGTGAGGTCATCCAAACACTGCTGGTTTGTCTTCAGCTTCCTGTGTTTCCCACGTGTGTTCCTGTGATCTCTATTACTTGTTTTTGACCCGGATTGCCTCATCGACCTCGCTGATCTTCTCCTGACCCGACCCCTGGCTTGTCTTGGATTATCCTTCTGTCTCAGCGTTCCTGGTACTTGTTGTCTGGACTGTGTTTGACCCCTGGCCTGTCTCCTGGATTCTCTCTTTGCTTTACGGACTTGTTACCTTGCTTCTGGACCTTCCCACGGGACATCACCTTCAGCTCTGCTCAAGCTACCTGCTGACCTTCTAGCAAGTGACTGTCCTACTGGTAGCTTGTGCCTCTTGGTGCAACCACCCTCTGTGCCACCTTCAGGGGTGGTCTGCGCCGAGTCGCAACAGCGACCGCTCTCGGCATCTTGGCCTCGGTGAGTACATTTATATGATAGTATAGGCCAAACAGCAGATCTAACTTTTACACGAAGAGCTTCTTTACCACTTGCCAAGCAGCCGCTGTCATTATACTGCGGCATGTTGGCACGATCACGCAAATCGGCATAGGTGTACGTCGGCACCTTTAAGGGCAATAGCAGGCACACCTGCTGCATGGCGGAGGACCCAATGCGTGTTGCTGGCAGCCGCAATGTCCACCAGCAACCCGCGATCGCAGGCATGAGAGCCAGGGGAGGAGAGACACATCTGCTGTTCCTAGTGATTAGGAACAGCGATATGTCTCCTCCTTCAGTCAGTCCCAACCCCACCACAGTTAGAAACACACATGAGGGAACACATTTAACCCCTTGATCGCCCCGTTAACCCCTTCCCTGCCAGGGACATTTATACAGTAATCAGTGCATTTTTTATAGCAAAAAAAAAAAAAAAAAGTGCCGATCTGTGCACCGCAATGTTGCAGTCGGCTAACAATTGCAGATCACCACCATTACGAGTAAAAAAAATAATAATAAAAATGCCAAAAATCTATCCCCTATTTTGTAGACGCTATAACTTTTGTGCAAACCAATCAATATCATTTTTTTTTACCAAAAGTATATATAGAAGAATATATATTAGCCTAAACTGATGAAGAAATTTATTTTTTTTACATTTTTTGGGGGATATTATAGTAAAAAAATAGTTTTTTTTTCAAAATTGTTGCTCTTTTTTTGTTTATATAAAAACAGCAGAGTTGATCAAATACCACCAAAAGAAAGCTCTATTTGTGGGGAATTTTTTTTTGGGGTACAGCCTTGCACGATGTGCAATTGTCAGTTAAAACAACAGTGCCATATCACAAAAAATGGCCTGGTCATTAAGGGGGAAAATCTTCTTCTTGTCTGTAAGTAGTTCATTTCAAAAACGTTACAAAGTCCACTAACCACAATGTACACTTAAAAGTAGGGGTTCAACTAATTATTATTTTCATAATCGATTAGTTGGCTAATTAATGTTTTGTTTAATCGGATAACCATCTTAAAAAAGTGTGGTGTATAATTTAGTTAATATGTAAAGTTTAAATAAAAGGCAATTTATTCTTAAATATCTCTATGCAGTGGTTAATATAAATAACCAACTATATGGTCTCAAATCCGCTCTAGGAATAACAGACAGAAGAGATATACTGTATGTACTATTAGAGGCTAAATCTGGTAAATATCATCAGACTTCGAGATCAAATTTTTTATTTAAAGAAAAACAACATTAAAAAGAGTGTTTTGCCGATTTTCAGACAGAACTGTAATATATTATGTCAGACTCACTTGTTATAGGTAGGTGGCTTGATAAAAGCTACCTGTGTCTGCTGTCACTCATGCTGGCTATACAAAAACCATATCTTCCTTGAAAAAAAGTTCATTTTAAGAACGTTCGTTGATTTTCTAATCGAAGCAGCAGAATAGAAAACTTCTCGGTCAAAGGAATTTTTGGATAGTGTATGTGGTTTTCTTCAGAAATTACATTCATTTTAATACTGAATATTAAGCAAGTGAAATTTTCAAACTATATTCTTTCATTCAGTAAAAGTACAAAGATTTTTGTATGAATATTCTCATCCGAAAATCGAAACGTGTATGGCCAGCATAAGGCTTGGTTCACACCTATGCAGTTTGCTTTTTATCCATTTCTGCAGTTCGTTTTACATTTTTTGCACATGCGATTTTACTGCAATTTGCTTTTTCGCATTTTTTTGAATGCTTTTTTCGGCCAATTTGTTGTTGCACAGATTAAAAAAACACCAATCGGTGCAATGTACTACATGCTTATCTGCAGCTTCTCCATTGAAGTCTATTGAAACAAAAAAGCACCATTTTGCATTGAAAAAATTCCCTGACCCTTTCCAAATATCCAGTGGCTGAAAAAAGCATGGATGTAAACGTGTCCCATAGGACACCATGTTAGGCTTTATGTACACCGGACATTTTTTACAACTTCTGCTGAATGATTTAACTTGACAGATAGTAACTCACGATTAAAATATCTGTTTTGACCCGTTTACATGCCACGTTTGCATCTAGAAGCATTTAAAAAAAAAAAAAAAAAATTCTAAAATAGTCAAAAAACGTGAATTACCACTTTTAGAAGCATTTGGCACTTGAAAATGCCTGTAAACTCCGCTTCTGAACACATTTTTTTGCATCCAAAAAATGCCTCTAAACTCAACTGCCTAGAAACGACTGTAAATGACCCTGAGGAGCCAGAGGAGCGTTCAGGAGCAGTTGAAAAAAACTACCAACTGCTCCTAAATGTCTGTTTACCAGCAGCAGTGTACATGAGGCCTTACATGAACTGTAGTGCATTTCTGCGAAAAGCACCAAAAAACACATAGGTGTGAACCAGACCCAAGACGTTTAGTAGCAGCAGCATGCATTTTTTTTATATCACCTGTCATAATGGAGTTAAAAAAATAAATAAAATGAGCCCTTTATAGTACAAAAAAGAGCAGATTATCGATACTATAAGAGGTTCATAGAGGAAACCCGGCTGGGGACACCCGGGGCAAGGAGGGACTTGGCTGGGGACGCCCGGTGCAAGGGGGGGCTCGGCTGGGGACGCCCGGTGCAAGGGGGGGCTCGGCTGGGGATGCCCGGTGCAAGGGGGGACTCGGCTGGGGACGCCCGGTGCCAGGGGGGACACGGCTGGGGACGCCCGGTGCAAGGGGGGACTCGGCTGGGGACGCCCGGGGCAAGGAGGGACACGGCTGGGGACGCCCGGGGCAAGGAGGGACTCCTTGCACCGGGCCGAGTCCCCCCTTGCACCGGGCGTCCCCGGCCGAGTCCCCCCTTGCACCGGGCGTCCCCAGCCGAGTCCCCCCTTGCACCGGGCGTCCTCGGCTGGGGACGCCCGGGGCAAGGAGGGACTCGGCTGGGGACGCCCGGGGCAAGGAGGGACTCCTTGCACCGGGCCGAGTCCCCCCTTGCACCGGGCATCCCCAGCCGAGTCCCCCCTTGCCCCTCGGCTGGGGACGCCCGGTGCAAGGGGGGACTCGGCTGGGGACGCCCGGTGCAAGGGGGGACTCGGCTGGGGACGCCCGGTGCAAGGGGGGACTCGGCTGGGGACCCCCGGTGCAAGGGGGGACTCGGCTGGGGACGCCCGGTGCAAGGGGGGACTCGGCTGGGGACGCCCGGGGCAAGGGGGGACTCGGCTGGGGACGCCCGGGGCAAGGGGGGACTCGGCTGGGGACGCCCGGGGCAAGGAGGGACTCGGCTGGGGACGCCCGGGGCAAGGAGGGACTCGGCTGGGGACGCCCGGGGCAAGGAGGGACTCCTTGCACCGGGCCGAGTCCCCCCTTGCACCGGGCATCCCCAGCCGAGTCCCCCCTTGCACCGGGCGTCCCCAGCCGAGTCCCCCCCTTGCACCGGGCGTCCTCAGCTGGGGACGCCTGGTGCAAGGGGGGACTTGGCTGGGGACGCCCGGTGCAAGGAGGGACTTGGCTGGGGACGCCCGGTGCAAGGGGGGACTCGGCTGGGGACGCATGGTGCAAGGGGAGACTTAGCTGGGGACACCTGGTGCAAGGGGGGGACTCAGCTGGGGACGCACGGTGCAAGGGGGGACTCGGCTGGGGACGCACTGTGCAAGGGGGGACTCGGCTGGGGACGCACTGTGCAAGGGGGGACTCGGCTGGGGATGCACGGTGCAAAGGGGGACTCGGCTGGGGACGCCCGTTGCAAGAGGGGACTCGGCTGGGGACGCCCGTTGCAAGAGGGGACTCGGCTGGGGACGCCCGGTGCAAGAGGGGACTCGGCTGGGGACGCCCGGTGCAAGGAGTGTCAGCACTGATTGCTGTATAAATGACAATGGTCCCAAAAGTGTGTGCAAAATATCCGATGTGTCTGCCATAATGTCGCAATCACAATAAAAATCGCTGATTGCCGCCATTACTAGTATAAAAAAAAGATTAATAAAAATGCCATAAAACTATCCCCTATAACTTTTGCGCAAACCAATCAAGCGCTTATTGCAATTTTTTTTACCAAAAATATGTAGCCTAAACTGAGGAAAAAATCATTTTTTTTATATATTTTTTGGGGGATATTTATTAAAGCAAAAAGTAAAAGAAAATTTTTCAAAATTGTCGATTTTTTTGTTTATAGCGCAAAAAATAACTGCAGAGGTGATCAAATACCACCAAAAGAAAGCTCTATTTGTGAGAAAAAAAAAGGGTGTCAATGCCGAATCGCAAAAAGTGCTCTGGTCGTTGGCCAGCAAAATAGTCTGGGGCTTAAGTGGTTAAAAGAGTGATTTTTCATTGAACCCCCCTACCAAATTCATTTTTTTGGTAGTCTGTCCTCTAGACAGATGAGTCATCATAACTGCCTGCAGAATTGAAGAACACAATATTCTGTTCTCTCAAATCAAGGAATTTACATCTTTATGTGCAAAAAAAGAGAGAAGTTTACATCAGTCGTTTGCAACACCTTAGATTAGATAATAGTTGTCTACGTGTACTGGAGCATGACAACTGAGTACTGAATGTACATAGTAGGTCTTTATAAACATACATTTTAGTTAATGTAGAGTTAAGGAATGCCTTGTTGTGACCAGGGTCACCAGAACTAGTGTCTAATCCAGTGATGGCATGTGTGCCACAGCTGGCATGCCAAGCCCTGTCAGCACTCCATGGGAAACCCCAGCAGAACAGTCACTTGCACTGGTGGTGCGGGCACGGAGGAGCCCGCTCCCTTCCTTGCCATAAGTGCCTGTGACATCGGCGAGGGGAGTGGGCAGCCAATCATCTTATCCCAGCGATATGTCTCCTCCTTCAGTCAGTCCCAACCCCACCACAGTTAGAAACACACATGAGGGAACACATTTAACCCCTTGATCGCCCCGTTAACCCCTTCCCTGCCAGGGACATTTATACAGTAATCAGTGCATTTTTTATAGCAAAAAAAAAAAAAAAAAAAGAAAAGTGCCAATCTGTGCACCGCAATGTTGCAGTCGGCTAACAATTGCAGATCACCACCATTACGAGTAAAAAAAATAATAATAAAAATGCCATAAATCTATCCCCTATTTTGTAGACGCTATAACTTTTGTGCAAACCAATCAATATCATTTTTTTTTACCAAAAGTATATATAGAAGAATATATATTAGCCTAAACTGATGAAGAAATGTATTTTTTTTACATTTTTCGGGGGATATTATAGTAAAAAAATAGTTTTTTTTTCAAAATTGTTGCTCTTTTTTTGTTTATATAAAAACAGCAGAGTTGATCAAATACCACCAAAAGAAAGCTCTATTTGTGGGGAATTTTTTTTTGGGGTACAGCCTTGCATGACGTGCAATTGTCAGTTAAAACAACAGTGCCATATCACAAAAAATGGCCTGGTCATTAAGGGGGAAAATCTTCTTGTCTGTAAGTAGTTCATTTCAAAAACGTTACAAAGTCCACTAACCACAATGTACACTTAAAAGTAGGGCTTCAACTAATTATTATTTTCATAATCGATTAGTTGGCTAATTAATGTTTTGTTTAATCGGATAACCATCTTAAAAAAGTGTGGTGTATAATTTAGTTAATATGTAAAGTTTAAATAAAAGGCAATTTATTCTTAAATATCTCTATGCAGTGGTTAATATAAATAACCAACTATATGGTCTCAAATCCGCTTTAGGAATAACAGACAGAAGAGATATACTGTATGTACTATTAGAGGCTAAATCTGGTAAATATCATCAGACTTCAAGATCAAATTTTTTATTTAAAGAAAAACAACATTAAAAAGAGTGTTTTGCCGATTTTCAGACAGAACTGTAATATATTATGTCAGACTCACTTGTTATAGGTAGGTGGCTTGATAAGAGCTACCTGTGTCTGCTGTCACTCATGCTGGCTATACAAAAACCATATCTTCCTTGAAAAAAAGTTCATTTTAAGAACGTTCGTTGATTTTCTAATCGAAGCAGCAGAATAGAAAACTTCTCGGTCAAAGGAATTTTTGGATAGTGTATGTGGTTTTCTTCAGAAATGACATTCATTTTAATACTGAATATTAAGCAAGTGAAATTTTCAAACTATATTCTTTCATTCAGTAAAAGTACAAAGATTTTTGTATGAATATTCTCATCTGAAAATCGAAACGTGTATGGCCAGCATAAGGCTTGGTTCACACCTATGCAGTTTGCTTTTTATCCATTTCTGCAGTTCGTTTTACATTTTTTGCACATGTGATTTTACTGCAATTTGCTTTTTCACATTTTTTTGAATGCTTTCTTCGGCCAATTTGTTGTTGCACAGATTAAAAAAACACCAATCGGTGCAATGTACTACATGCTTATCTGCAGCTTCTCCATTGAAGTCTATTGAAACAGAAAAGCACCATTTTGCATTGAAAAAATTCCCTGACCCTTTCCAAATATCCAGTGGCTGAAAAAAGCATGGATGTAAACGTGTCCCATAGGACACCATGTTAGGCTTTATGTACACCGGACGTTTTTTACAACTTCTGCTGAATGATTTAACTTGACAGATAGTAACTCACGCTTAAAATATCTGTTTTGACCCGTTTACATGCCACGTTTGCATCTAGAAGCATTTAAAAAAAAAAATTTTTTCTAAAATAGTCAAAAATTAAAAACGCCTGTCTAAACGTGAATTACCGCTTTTAGAAGCATTTGGCACTTGAAAATGCCTGTAAACTCCGCTTCTGAATGCATTTTTTTGCATCCAAAAAATGCCTCTAAACTCAACTGCCTAGAAACGACTGTAAATGACCCTGAGGAGCCAGAGGAGCGTTCAGGAGCAGTTGAAAAAAAACTACCAACTGCTCCTAAATGTCTGTTTACCAGCAGCAGTGTACATGAGGCCTTACATGAACTGTAGTGCATTTCTGCGAAAAGCACCAAAAAACACATAGGTGTGAACCAGACCTAAGACGTTTAGTAGCAGCAGCATGCATTTTTTTTTTATATCACCTGTCATAATGGAGTTAAAAAAATAAATAAAATGAGCCCTTTATAGTACAAAAAAGAGCAGATTATCGATACTATAAGAGGTTCATAGAGGAAACCCGGCTGAGGACACCCGGGGCAAGGAGGGACTTGGCTGGGGACGCCCGGTGCAAGGAGGGACTCGGCTGGGGACGCCCGGTGCAAGGAGGGACTCGGCTGGGGACGCCCGGTGCAAGGAGGGACTCGGCTGGGGACGCCCGGTGCAAGGAGGGACTCGGCTGGGGACGCCCGGTGCAAGGAGGGACTCGGCTGGGGACGCCCGGTGCAAGGAGGGACTCGGCTGGGGACGCCCGGTGCAAGGAGGGACTCGGCTGGGGATGCCCGGTGCAAGGGGGGACTCGGCTGGGGAGGCCCGGTGCAAGGGGGGACTCGGCTGGGGAGGCCCGGTGCAAGGGGGGACTCGGCTGGGGAGGCCCGGTGCAAGGGGGGACTCGGCTGGGGAGGCCCGGTGCAAGGGGGGACTCGGCTGGGGACGCCCGGTGCAAGGGGGGACTCGACTGGGGACGCCCGGTGCAAGGGGGGACTTCCCTGGGGACGCCCGGTGCAAGGGGGGACTCGGCTGGGGACGCCCGGTGCAAGGGGGGACTCGGCTGGGGACGCCCGGTGCAAGGGGGGACTCGACTGGGGACGCCCGGTGCAAGGGGGGACTCGGCTGGGGACGCCCGGTGCAAGGGGGGACTCGGCTGGGGACGCCCGGTGCAAGGGGGGACTCGGCTGGGGACGCCCGGTGCAAGGGGGGACTTCCCTGGGGACGCCTGGTGCAAGGGGGGACTCGGCTGGGGACGCCTGGTGCAAGGGGGGACTCGGCTGGGGACGCCTGGTGCAAGGGGGGACTCGGCTGGGGACGCCTGGTGCAAGGGGGGACTCGGCTGGGGACGCCCGGTGCAAGGGGGGACTCGGCTGGGGAGGCCCGGTGCAAGGAGGGACTCGGCTGGGGAGGCCCGGTGCAAGGAGGGACTCGGCTGGGGAGGCCCGGTGCAAGGAGGGACTCGGCTGGGGAGGCCCGGTGCAAGGAGGGACTCGGCTGGGGAGGCCCGGTGCAAGGAGGGACTCGGCTGGGGAGGCCCGGTGCAAGGAGGGACTCGGCTGGGGACGCCCGGTGCAAGGAGGGACTCCTTGCACCGGGCCGAGTCCCCCCTTGCACTGGGCTTCCCCAGCCGAGTCCCCCCTTGCACCGGGCGTCCCTGGGGACGCCCGGTGCAAGGGGGGACTCGGCTGGGGACGCCTGGTGCAAGGGGGGACTCGGCTGGGGACGCCCGGTGCAAGGGGGGACTCGGCTGGGGAGGCCCGGTGCAAGGGGGGACTCGGCTGGGGAGGCCCGGTGCAAGGGGGGACTTGGCTGGGGAGGCCCGGTGCAAGGGGGGACTTGGCTGGGGAGGCCCGGTGCAAGGGGGGACTTGGCTGGGGAGGCCCGGTGCAAGGGGGGACTCGGCTGGGGAGGCCCGGGGCAAGGAGGGACTCGGCTGGGGACACCCGGGGCAAGGAGGGACTCGGCTGGGGACGCCCAGGGCAAGGAGACTCGGCTGGGGACGCCCGATGCAAGAGGGGACTCGGCTGGGGACGCCCGGTGCAAGAGGGGACTCGGCTGGGGACGCACGGTGCAAGAGGGGACTCGGCTGGGGACGCACGGTGCAAGAGGGGACTCGGCTGGGGACGCACGGTGCAAGAGGGGACTCGGCTGGGGACGCACGGTGCAAGGAGTGTAAGGAGGGACTCCACTGGGGACACCTGATGGCAGGTGATGTGGCAATTGAGACACTCAGGGCTCCCATTAGGGTGAGTTTAACTATTTCATTTTATATTACAATGTAATAATAGAAAAATTGCACTTCAATCATCCTGACACCATAACAACCATGGTGCCGGGATCATTGAAGTGCTAACAACAGGTGTTGGAGTATCATCTGCTGATTATTAAACTTTCTGAAATGCACATATTTCTATTGTAGTGTAGGGCTGCTGTCCCTCCATCCCTCTTTCTTTCCTTCCTTCTCTCCCCTTCCCTCCCTATCTTTTTCTTCCTCCCTCCATCCCTGGTTCATCTCAGACTTTGAGTCATGCCCCTTTAAGCCACGTCTTAGTCAGGTAATGCCAAGCCTTACTAACCGTCAGGAAATGACAAAGCGCATGTGAAGTGTGCGGAACACATCTACCCAGCATTCTGATGCCTGTAATTTTTGGGATATTCAAATAGAGAAGTTTGATATACAGTGGTGTGTGGCCATTTCTTCTAATTTCATTGTGTGCGGAGGCTAACACCTGTGGGATCATTAGGCTTCCTTATCTCACCTAGAGTGGCGGGTTTTCTTATTTCCACCCCTTTAAGCGACGCCCAATATTTTGTTTAAACCACATCACATTTTTCTTTCCCCACTATGTCACACCTACAAACGAATGCCTCACCCCCTAATAATAAGAAGAAACTGCCCACAGACAAATAAGTGTCCCCTATAATTTTTTTTACAATGTTGGCAACTATGTATATGAAGGGTGGAAGGGAGATTGATATAAAAGATTTCTTAGCACTAAAAGCTCAGACTTTTTTTTCATGGATATGATTAAATGTAATGCACAATACTGGTAAAAGTTTACTTTAAATGTACTTGTAATGCCATATATTACCTCCTGTCTATCGGCCTCCACCTTCTCTGGGTTCAGATGCTGATCTTCCCTGCACACAGTCTTTGGGCATCATTCTCACAAGGCAGATCCGTTGCCTCGGAGCCCGCCTCTGTTCGCCAGCTCAGCGGGAGATCTCTCAGTTGATCTGCGCTGAGCCGGCGGATGACAGGTCCCTCTCTGCTCCCTGAGCGGGGAGGGGCTTGTCGAGTGCTGCTAGTTACTATGGAGAGATCAGACGAAAACGGACAGCATGTCTGTTTTCATCAGATCTCACCTGATCCGATAGGGACGGATGCAAATGGGTTCCAAGCTCTGCGAGTCGGGTCGCGGGTCCCGCGGACTCAATGTCTCCGGGGATACCCGCAATTGTCTCACAGAGAGGAAGAACAGGGAGATGCTAATGTAAACAAGCATCTCCCCATTCTGCCTAGTGACAGTGTTACTGATATCTGCTCCGTGTGATCGGGAGCAGAGATCAGTGACCTGCCACGCGTAGCCACCCCCCCCCCCCCCCCCACAGTTAGAATCACTCCCCAGGATATACTTAACCCCTACACTGGCCCTTAATGGTTAACCCCTTCACTGCCAGTGTCATTTACACAGGAATCAGTGCATTTGTATAGCACTGATTGCTGTATAAATGACAATGGTCCCAAAAGTGTGTCCAAAATATCCGATGTGTCTGCCATAATGTCGCAATCACAATAAAAATCACTGATTGCCGCCATTACTAGTATAAAAAAAAAAAGATTAATAAAAATGCCATAAAACTATCCCCTATAACTTTTGCGCAAACCAATCAAGCGCTTACTGCAATTTTTTTTACCAAAAATATGTAGCCTAAACTGAGGAAAAAATCTTTTTTTTATATATTTTTGGGGGATATTTATTATAGCAAAAAGTAAAAGATAATGCGTTTTTTTTCAAAATTGTCGATTTTTTTGTTTATAGCGCAAAAAATAAAAACCGCAGAGGTGATCAAATACCACCAAAAGAAAGCTCTATTTGTGAGAAAAAAAAAGGGTGTCAATGCCGAATCGCAAAAAGTGCTCTGGTCGTTGGCCAGCAAAATAGTCTGGGGCTTAAGTGGTTAAAAGAGTGATTTTTCATTTTTCATTGAACCCCCCTACCAAATTCATTTTTTTGGTAGTCTGTCCTCTAGACAGATGAGTCATCATAACTTCCTTCAGAATTGAAGAACACAATATTCTGTTCTCTCAAATTAAGGAATTTACATCTTTATGTGCAAAAAAAGAGAGAAGTTTACATAAGTCGTTTGCAACACCTTAGATTAGATAATAGTTGTCTGCGTGTACTGGAGCATGACAACTGAGTACTGAATGTACATAGTAGGTCTTTATAAACATACATTTTAGTTAATGTAGAGTTAAGGAATGCCTTGTTGTGACCAGGGTCACCAGAACTAGTGTCTAATCCAGTGATGGCAAACCGATGGCACGTGTGCCACAGCTGGCATGCCAAGCCCTGTCAGCACTCCATGGGAAACCCCAGCAGAACAGTCACTTGCACTGGTGGTGCGGGCACGGAGGAGCCCACTCCCTTCCTTGCCATAAGTGCCAATGACATCGGCGAGGGGAGTGGGCAACCAATCATCTTATCCCATGTGCGATGTTTTAGGGGGGTATAAAATTCTTCCTCCACCATCCCTACTCTGTCTGCAGTAAAGGCATTTGGGCATTCCTTTCTGCACGCACCCAATGCACAGTGCATTCTGAGCACAATGCATGACACTCGTATAATAGATGGGCTACTATCCCCCATATTGTAAACATCTATACATATATATATATACATATCTTAAACACTGCTACGTCCCCATACTCCCCCCAGAAAAGGAGACCACACCAAAATTGGAGTAAATAATTGGCCGTAGCAGCCAATAAACTTTCTTTTATTAAATATTCAAATAAATTAACATCAATAAACATAACTGTATAAAAACTGTAATAAAACTGTAGTACCCGTTAACTCCACCCGTTGGTCTTTGCAGGAAAAACCCACCACTCTAAACACCATCTCCAATCCGGCACTGCGGTACCTTAAAACTAAAATAGGCCTCCAGCTGACCTGCTGGCTCGGAGACACAAACCACTGACCGCAGTGCACCCGGTAACCACCTTCCAGCTAAAACCACCGCTAGCTGGACCACCACCCACGGGCCCCATATCACCAATGAGTCCCGCCCTCTTCCATAACTGGGGTTTAACCTCCACCCGCAAAGACCAACACCACGCCGCTGCCACGACATCCTGGTATCTGAAATGCAAAGCAGAAACATTAATAACCACAACAAAACCCCCCAAAGATTAGGGAGGGAGGGTGGGAAGTTCTCTCCTCGTGGCCAGACTGATCCTGTGTCTGAAGCCACTCCCCCCTCTGGATGCCTGCTCCTCCGCCCCCTCCCCACATGACCAGAGCCTTGTTTAATTAACCCCCTATTCCCTCTGTCATGCCGCCCTACGCTTATTGTTTCTCTTGCTGTGCTCCGGGCTCTCTTGACACTCGTATAATAGATGGGCTACTATCCCCCATATTGTAAACATCTATACATATATATATATACATATCTTAAACACTGCTACGTCCCCATACTCCCCCCAGAAAAGGAGACCACACCAAAATTGGAGTAAATAATTGGCCGTAGCAGCCAATAAACTTTCTTTTATTAAATATTCAAATAAATTAACATCAATAAACATAACTGTATAAAAACTGTAATAAAACTGTAGTACCCGTTAACTCCACCCGTTGGTCTTTGCAGGAAAAACCCACCACTCTAAACACCATCTCCAATCCGGCACTGCGGTACCTTAAAACTAAAATAGGCCTCCAGCTGACCTGCTGGCTCGGAGACACAAACCACTGACCGCAGTGCACCCGGTAACCACCTTCCAGCTAAAACCACCGCTAGCTGGACCACCACCCACGGGCCCCATATCACCAATGAGTCCCGCCCTCTTCCATAACTGGGGTTTAACCTCCACCCGCAAAGACCAACACCACGCCACAGCACACCAGGGGAAAACCTTACCCTTGTGTGCCCCGCCAAACCCTCAAGGCTCTCTGAATCCCATCCTGCAACCCCAGGGCCCACAAGTCGATCCCAACATCATTAAGGTGCACCCCATCCCACCTCAGGAACCGCCACGTGTCCTCCTCCAGGTCCAAGTGGCGAACAGCCAATCCCCCATTCCTAACCACGAAGCCACTGACCTCCTTGTTGACCTTCTTTCTAGCCCTATTGATCTTGTCGACAGACCTGGCAAACCTCCATGAGGTCCTAGCCACCATGTCTGACCACACGATGACCATATGCGGGTAGGCCAACCGAAGCTGCCAAAAATCAAACTTGATATCCCGCACCAGGTCCAACATAGACTTAAGGCCTAAGTCATTGCCCCCGACGTGTAGGACCAACACGTCAGGAGGCCTGCTCAGACGTGCAAGCTTGTGCACCTCCGCAACCGTCCTCCCCCACAGCATACCCGGCACCCCAAACCACCTGATACAGGCATCCTGTCTGGAAAAGCCGAGCTGCCTCCCCTCGGGTCGAACATCTCCTCTCCTAGCCCCCCAATACACGTAGGAATGGCCTACAATCCAGACCAGGCCCTGAGCTCCACCTGTAAGAAAAACAAAACAACCCCCATCACCGTCTGTACTGCCCAAAAACCATGACACTAACCGAACCGTAATGCCCCCCCCAGTCCCCCTCGGTTACACACCCAGCAGATGGGGGCGAACATACGATCGGAACCTCCTCGACTCCCACCTCCCAATCCGTTTGACAGCCGCCTCGTCCAACCCCCACCTAACCGCTTCCGTCGCAGCCCCTATACGAAACGAATGGGAAGAAAATTGCTGATCACCCAGCCCCAATGCCGCCAAACACTTCTTAAACACCGCCCCGAATTGAAACCTA
This sequence comes from Lithobates pipiens, assembly GCF_037356315.1. Taxonomy (NCBI): domain Eukaryota; kingdom Metazoa; phylum Chordata; class Amphibia; order Anura; family Ranidae; genus Lithobates; species Lithobates pipiens. Next base: position 92,512,483 of record NW_027507788.1, on the reverse strand, counting down.
GAGAGCGATGACCCATCCTGATGCACCAGCAACGACCCCCCCACCGCCGGCCGCAACGCCAAAAACCCCCTCACCAGTTCCACTGGGCACAGGGGAGAACCTTGTAATGCAAAAATTTGCACCTTCTTGCCCCTGCCCCGCTGATCTGTTTTTGACCGCCACAACCATATCGACAGCCTGTCCGTCCCGCACACCAAATCCGCCACCCCCAACCCCCCATGTTGTCGCTTCGAAGGGCTCACCAACTCACTTATCCTGAACGCCCCAAAAAATGCTAAGGCGAAAGCTGCGCGGAACAAAACCACCTCATAAACCGATGAACAGGTGACCTCCACCTGTGTCAACAACCTGCCCAGCAGCGCAAAAGACACCGGCCGTCTCCTGTCCCTGCTCGGCTTGGCGCGCCGGTAACCCCTCACTGCCTGCTTAACCCAGAAATCCTTAGTCAGATCCGGCCAGCCCTGAAATTTAAACCAAAACGCCAAACCAGCCAACTTCTTGTCCAGCCCTGACACTGACACCCCCCCTTCCATCTGCCTCGAAACAAAATACAAAACCAGCAGCCGCCGATCTCGTGCCTCCTGCTCATCCTCCACCTCCCGGACCACAGCCAACCATTCCCCCCACACCCTAAGGTATGCTGACCACGTGGCTTCGCTCACCGACCTTCTGATCCAACCGGAGAGTCGTCCAAAGCAATCTTCCACAGCCACTCGGGACAAGGGACCCCGCACAGCTCCGCCCCCGGTGCCAACTCCCGGAATCGGTCCCACTGAAAGCGAGACAACGCATCAGCAATGACGTTCTCTACACCCGGGAGATGAACAGCATAAACGAACACGTTCAACTGCAGGCACCGCAAGACGAGGTGCCTGAGTAACCGGACCACGGGGGGCGACGTCGCCGTCACCTTGTTAATCACCTGGACCACCCCCAAATTATCACCATGAAAACGAACCTTCAGATTTCGAAACGCATCCCCCCACAACTCCACCGCCAGCACCACCGGAAACAGTTCCAGCAATACCAGGTTCTTCACAAACCCTGCCTCCTTCCAGGAGTCCGGCCACGGTCCAGCGCTCCACTTACCCTGAAAGAAGGCCCCAAAACCCGCCCCCCCTGCCGCGTCCGTGTACAATTCAAGATCAAAATTGCTTACCGGACCCGACATCCACAGCGCCCTGCCGTTGAAATTAGCCAGGAACGCATGCCAGCACTCCAAGTCCTCCCTGTGAACCTTCCCCAAGCGCACGTAGTGCTTAGGCGACTTCACCCCCGCGGTACTAGCCGACAGCCGTCGGCAAAACACCCTCCCCATCGGCAAAATGCGACACGCAAAATTCAACTTGCCCAGCAGCGATTGCAAAGGCCGGAGCTGAACTTTCCGCAAACCAATGATCCCGCGAACTTCTTCCTTCAGCGCCATCAACTTATCTTCCGGCAGTCGACACTCCATCCTGTCCGAATCTAGCACTATGCCCAAAAAACTCAACACAGTCGCCGGCCCCTCGGTCTTTTCCGGTGCCAGCGGGACGCCAAACTTCTCCGCCACATGCTCCAACGTCGCCAAAAGGACCGCACACACCTCCGATGCAGGCGGGCCCACGCAGAGAAAGTCGTCCAAGTAGTGTATGATCGAATTCACTCCCGCGACGTCTCGCACCACCCATTCAAGAAACGAACTAAAACGCTCGAACAGGGCGCAGGACACCGAGCAACCCATGGGCAAGCATCGATCCACGTAGTACTCCTCCTGCCAGCGACAACCTAACAGGCGAAAACTGTCCGGATGAACTGGAAGCAACCGGAACGCCGACTCCACATCCGCCTTAGCCATCCGCGCTCCCTGTCCGTACTTGCGTACCCAAAACACCGCAGCATCAAAAGACGTGTAGGAGACTGCACAAACTTCCGGGTCAATCGCATCATTCACCGAACCCCCTTTGGGAAACGACAAATGATGTATTAACCGAAACTTGTTGGGTTCCTTCTTTGGCACCACACCCAAAGGCGATATTACCAAGTCCGGAATTGGCACCCCCGAGAAGGGACCTCCCATGCGACCCAACGCCACCTCCTTGCGCAGTTTCGCCGTCACCACGTCCGCATGCTGCAGAGCCGATCGCAAATTGCGAGCGACTGGGGGAGCGGTGACCAGCTTGGATGGAATACGAAAACCCTCTGAAAACCCCCGGGCCAGCACCTGGGCCGCCTCCCTATCGGGATACCTATCTAGGAAGGGCCGCATCTTTTCCACTCTCACCGGCGTGTTCCCCCTTTCCAACCGCATCTCCGGGCCGACCTTTTCCTTGCTTAAAACAGCGGGACAGGGGGTGTCCGCCGCCACAGCCAGAACATTCGTGCTTGTACTTGCACGACCCCCCAAATTTGCAGGCTCCCTCGTTGAACTGCCAACACAACCCCTTTTTTCTCGCAGCCGATAGTCCGGGGCTGGCGGACCCACCGGCCCCCCCTGGAAAAAACTGACTCGCCGGTCTCGCCGAAGTCATCAGACGCATCCAAAGACTGATGTCCTTGTGGTCCCACCGCAAGGACGGGCGTATCGCCCTACGCTGCCGGAATTGTTCATCATACCGCAGCCATGCCGTTCCCCCGTAGACTCGATATGCCTCTCCCACGGCGTCCAGGTAGCAGAATAATGCCGAGCAGTGTTCCGGGTTCTTCTCCCCAATCACGCTTGCCATGATCGCGAAGGCCTGCAACCAGTTTGCAAACGTCCTGGGAATGAGCCTATAACGCCTCTTCTCCTCATCCTCCTTCTTGCTGTCCTCCGGCCTAACCCTGTCCAAATTAAACTTTTCTAATGGCAAGAGCGCGAAGATCTCCACGTATTCCCCTTTCCAGATCTTCTCGCGCACCTCAGGCTTCAAATGAGCTCCGAGGGGCCCCTCGAAGCACACGTATACCTCGCACTTCGCCGCATCAGCTAATCTAACCAAATCCTGTTTTTTCGCCACTTCCGCAGCGGTCTCCCCCGAAGACTTAGTCGCCTCTGCCCTGTCTGACCCCCCCACCCCCTCCGCGACGGGTACCGCCGGCCCCGCCACGGGCGCCGCCACTGGCTCCAACGCACGCACAGCCTCCGGTGCCCCCTCCCCCCTGCCCCCCCCTGGGGCCACCCAAGCAGCTGCCGGAGCCGCAACGCCCCCCCCACCGGGCTCAAACCTGCCCACCAATTCTTTCAAACTGGCGAGAAACCCCCGGAACCCGGAATCTGCCCCGGCTGCCTCGCTCGTTCGCGACACCGGAGGGGAAGGCACGGTCGCCGCCGACCGCCCCGCTGTCCCACGCCCCACACCCTCCACCCCCCCGCCCCCCACCCCCGACAAACAATCCCGTGAAAAAAGCAAAGCAGTCTTACCGTGATGCCTGGAGGGGGTCCCACCAGCCGAAGGTCCCGGCCCGACAGCCACCGTCTGTCCCTGCAGCACTTCCTCGTCCGACTGCGACAGCTCCCCTTCCGAGCGTGCGGCAACCATCTCGTCCTCTCCCGCCGAAGGCCCACCAGCAGATACTTCGCTAGCTGCCGGGGATCCGCGGTTCGCCATCTTCCTTTGCAGCGCACCAGATCCGCTTGTGGACTTCCGCAAGGCCTTCTTTGGCCCAGCCCATGCCTGCTCGCTGCGCCGCCCACGGCCACCGCCAGCTGCCGCCTGCATGGCACCTCTGTCCATCACATCCGCAGCCCGCCCCCCATCAAAGTCCTGGAGCGCCCCGTCTGCCGCCTGCCGTCTCCCCAAGCCAGGGCGCCTGCCATCCGACCTCATCCATCCATTCCCGGGCTCCCACCCTCCAGCCCCAGTCTCAGTGTCCTCCGCATCCAGTCCTCCCCGGCCACCACGTCCAGGCCCCGCCCCCGCCGACTCCAGGCCAGAAGCCAGGGCCTCAATCCTCCTTCCAGTCCCCCTGCTGGGCCCAGCCACTGCCGCAGACGGGCCAGCGCCGTCCCCCCCAAGCCTGCCAACAGTCCTCCGTGGGTGTGCGCCCCCCCCCCGCCCGCGGGCACCGCCGCGCGCTTCGCTGGCGGCCCCGAGCAGGCCCTTCCACGCCGCTCCGTACCACCGTCAATAGGGGAAGAAGGGGGGTCAGGGGAGAAGCGAGCCGGCGGCCTGGAACGCCGCGCTCGCACCGCTCGAGCACCCACCGGTTCAGCCGCCGGAGTACCGCCTCCCAGCGCCGCAGTCAAACGCTCCTCCAGCCATCCAGGTCCCCTGGATGCCGCTTCTGCCTTCAGCCGGGCGAACAGAGCCTCCACACCTGCCATGCTGCAAGTTCTCTCCTCGTGGCCAGACTGATCCTGTGTCTGAAGCCACTCCCCCCTCTGGATGCCTGCTCCTCCGCCCCCTCCCCACATGACCAGAGCCTTGTTTAATTAACCCCCTATTCCCTCTGTCATGCCGCCCTACGCTTATTGTTTCTCTTGCTGTGCTCCGGGCTCTCTTTCTTTGGATACATTGAAATGGGTTTTCTTTGCTATTTACATTATATAAAAGTATAAAGAAATAAATCTTTAATACAGAGTGTGTCCATGACAAAGGATTCATATAGCACTATCTATTTAATAAAGTAGGAATCCAGGCCACAGCTTTATGCTTTCAGGCTCCCTCTCTCTAACTGAAACTTTATGAAACCATCTCTACAGAGCAGGGGCTAGGGAAATTACTGATCTCAACTGACTCTAGTTTGTGCTATGGCACTCTGTCAAAATTTTTTATTTATGCAAAGCAGATCTAGATTGACTCAGACATATAACAAAAGAGACTATAGCTCTGTCTACTCAGTTAAAATAAAAACACAATATTAATGTGCAATTTTTATTTTTTTAGTAAATAAAAAAGTATAAAAATATATTTTTGAAAATATTTTATGTATGAATAAATGTATTTTTTGGGCGAATATTATGAATGACGGCAGTTGACTCCTGAGACAATTCTAGATGCTTGGAGCTTAAACTAGATTTAAGGAGGTCATTGCTCACCAAAGCCTTTGGACAACATTTGTTGGCACTGATGTTAAAGAGATTGAGGTAATCATCAAAAAGCACCATCCAATAAATATGTGCACCAGTTATATGACCAGGGCCAATTCAAATCCTTTGCTCAACTACGAGAGGAATTAAGGGGTTCCCCATTCATGGCGTTTTAGATCTCTGCAACTGAAACACGGCACAATTTGGTCTCAGTGATGTCCAATTTACGAACTCTAGCCTGGAAAAAGCTCTACTACAACCTGAACACATAGGGCTGATCTCTCATTTTTACAGTACCCTAACACTGAGTAAATTTACCCACTCACAGGCCCTGAAAGAAAAATGATCACAAGATATCCCTGATCCCTCAGATGAAAATTGGGAGGAACTCTTTCATACTTATTTTACTACCATATCAGCTAGAGATAGAATTATTCAACGGTGTATCTTTCACAGGATATACTATACTCCACTTTGTTTATTTAGGATACATAAAAGAGATAGCCCTGTATTTCCTAAATGTCAGGGGGTCCTGCTTCACATGCTCTAGGACTGCGTGAAAATGAGACCATTCTGGTCTAAGGTGACCCAGTTTCTAGCCAAGAATTCTGACCTCCCTAATGTAGTTGGAAGTGATGGAAATGATGGACTATGGTTCCTACTTCCTACTGTTTTATTCCAAGAAAACGGTTGTGTTACAATGGATATATATATATATATATATATATATATATATATATATATATTATACCTATTCCCCTTAACCAGTGGAAACATCTTATTAACCAGGTCATGCCAATTTACTAGCTCACCTATGAAGCCAGGGGCTGCCCTCACAAATTTGACAAAATTAAAGGACCATGGATAGAGAGAGCGCTTTGGCAAATGTGCAATGCGTGAAACTTAATCTTTACTAATGGTATATGTTTGGAGGAGTGGGTTACTCACATGTTTTGGTGAAGTGTCTATTTGATTTTGTTTTGTATCCGACTTCAGTGCTGAATTCTTCGATACATCCAAAGCAATTGCTTACCTAAGGAGGGAGGCGGTCCACTCTGGGGGAAGTCAGGCCATCTATCAGAGCGAGGGCAAGGCAGTGGCAGGTGCAGAAGGTGCTCTGTAGCTGTGCTGGCTCTCTCTGTTCGTGTGCGTTGGCAGCTTCTGTTCAGTGTCATTGAGCTCACATTGGGCTCTATACTGCCACCTCTGGATGCTTCATGTATGTGCACCCACCCTTCCAGTAATGTATTTACATGGGGACATGTGGAGTCAAGACCTGGGACAAGGACAACCACCTTACAAGTGGGGGCTGTGAGTACAAGTGAAGGGAGGAGGCTGTTTGTGTACGGGGGCAGATCTGTGTGTTTACAGATGTGGGGGCAGCTGAGTGTGTACAGATGTGTATGTGTGGTGGGGCATTTGAGTACGTACAGGTATGAGGGGGCTGAGCAAATACAGGTATGAGGGGGCTGAGCGAGTACAGGTATGAGGGGGCTGAGCGAATACAGGTATGAGGGGGCGAAGCGAATACAGCTATGAGGGGGCGGAGCGAATACAGCTATGAGGGGGCGGAGCGAATACAGCTATGAGGGGGCGGAGCGAATACAGCTATGAGGGGGCTGAGCAAATACAGCTATGAGGGGGCTGAGCAAATACAGCTATGAGGGGGCTGAGCAAATACAGCTATGAGGGGGCTGAGCAAATACAGCTATGAGGGGGCTGAGCAAATACAGCTATGAGGGGGCTGAGCAAATACAGCTATGAGGGGGCTGAGCAAATACAGCTATGAGGGGGCTGAGCAAATACAGCTATGAGGGGGCTGAGCAAATACAGCTATGAGGGGGCTGAGCAAATACAGCTATGAGGGGGCTGAGCAAATACAGCTATTAGGGGGCTGAGCAAATAGAGGTATGAGGGGGCTGAGCAAATAGAGGTATGAGGTGGCTGAGCAAATAGAGGTATGAGGGGGCTGAGCAAATAGAGGTATGAGGGGGCTGAACAAATAGAGGTATGAGGGGGCTGAGCGAATACAGCTATGAGGGGGCTGAGCGAATACAGCTATGAGGGGGCTGAGCGAATACAGCTATGAGGGGGCTGAGCGAATACAGCTATGAGGGGGCTGAGCGAATACAGCTATGAGGGGGCTGAGCGAATACAGCTATGAGGGGGCTGAGCGAATACAGGTATGAGGGGGCTGAGCGAATACAGGTATGAGGGGGCTGAGCGAATACAGGTATGAGGGGGCTGAGCAAGTACAGGTATGAGGGGGCCGAGTGCGTACAGGCAAAATCAGTGAGGGGGGGTGCCAGATATAAGATCTGTCCCGGGTGCCAAATGCTCTAGATACGCCCCTGATCCAAAGTGCACACTTTCTTATTTTTAAACACATGAACAATGTCTAAGTTTGGAGCTTTGTTAGTTTGCTGTGTTAAGTTGATACTTTTGAGACATAAAGGACACCAGAATGTTCAATTACATAATTCTGCATGTGTACTTTATGTAACTTGTTGCTGTTATTCACTTTGCAAAGAAAACCCAAAAAAACTGCTAAGAAAGAAAAAAAAGCTCCATTCAACTTCATATGACCTTGACCCAGGTAAAACAAGGCCTGAACTATGGTAGAACTATTAGCATACATAATCCACATTAGTCAAGTGGTCCAAAATATTGTACAGTTTTCTCTCTGTACAGGGATCTTCCCACACCAACTAAATAAAGCCATTACCATACCATTCCTAAAAAAGCAGCAAATAAACATTGGTCTACCCATTTAATGACCTATTGATGGCCAGAGGCAAGAGCAAAAGGTCTATACTTATCCTCCTTCTGGCGCATTTGATACTTTTGACCATAGCATCTTACTATATTGCTTAAAACTGTTTTGTGGTCTAGAGTAGGGGTCTCCAAACGTCTCAGTAGAAATGTCACACTGTGAATTTTACAAATATTCTTGGCTCTAAAAAACACATTTTTGACCTAGGAGTGCCCATCAGAGTCCCTCTTACATCCAGGAATGTCAATCTGGGTTTGCCCCTACATGCAGGAGTGCTCATCAGAGGAAGTAGGGGAGAGTCAAGGCTGGCTAGCGGTCAGTAGATGTGCCAGTCTCCATATTACAGTACACAGACCACTGCCAGCTGGGGTATTTTCTGTATGCTGTTGTCTGTTCTTGTATGGGCAACTGGCTGTAGTTTGGAGCAAAACAACAAGGAAACTAACATTGTTGGAAGTCCTCCACAATGGCTTCCCTTGTTTCTTATAGGGATTTACTTTAAAGTGGTTCCAAAGGCTGAAGATTTTTTGGATTAATGTATTCTCTGCAATAACTGTAAAAGAAACCTGAGAGCAGTTGGGTATAATAATGGTTTACAATCACTAATGTTTTAAGTGCATTTTCTTTACTATTTATAACAAATCTTTAACAGATGAAGCTCATATCCTCTTTTAAAGGGGAAATATGCTTCTTTCAGCTTATGGTAATAATGATGATAAAATCTAGGGTCAGAAAAATGTATGCAGTATGAAAGGTTAACACAAACCACTATCTTAAAGTGTATGTATAGCATTTTGTTTTCTTTTGGATAGAGTAGAGAAGACTCGTGTCAGGATTTTTTTGGGATTTCCCTTTACTTATTAAAACAAATAAGGGAATACTCCTCTAAATTGTCACCAGCCTCCAATTATCCCTACTGAGAGCTTTACCCTCAATCTCGGTTCTGGTGACAATTCAAAAATTTAGCAAGCCAAGGTGGAGCCACCAAATCAGACGATACCACATCCCAAATTAAATATACGAATATAGAGCAGGGGGAAGAGGTAACCAACCTCACGGGACTTTTAAGGGTATCAATATTATATATAATGTTAAAGAGGACCCATAGGGATCAAACAACAATAAACCATGAATTAAAAATCACAAAATGTATTACAAGAGAAAATAATCAAAATATAATATAAAACAGCATGTGTAGAAATCCATCCAATACACAATGATTTTGAAGAATTTCTATCGAACTCAATCAATATAGTTTAAAACGATGCTCGACATGTTTCACTCACAAAGGAGTTTCATCAGGAGCTTTGAATCAATATAGCAATTGTAGTGCCGTATGGATAGACATATGAATAAATTAAATACAGCATTGTATTTGAAACATTACAGAGAATATACAGAGAATTTTTTTTATCATAGATACATATAAATTGAATAGAAAAATCACAGAATGTATACAGAGTTAAGGGCATCTGTGCTAGTCAAAGGTCAAGAAACTTGGGAAATTCCGCTCTCACCTGCAATGAAGTCAGCAAAGAAATGTCCTAAATGTCAGTCTGAATTAAATAATAAATATTTATTATTTAATTCAGACTGACATTTAGGAGAGTCTCTCTGCCAGCCATAAAAAAGGTCCAGATATCCCCAGTTATCCATTTGTTGAGGCCCCTTTTTGGGTATGCTTTCCGTCCAGATCACCATCATTTGTTTGGTTCTTTGCTGACTTCATTGCAGGTGAGAGTGGAATTTCCCAAGTTTCATGACCTTTGACTAACACAGATGCCCTTAACTCTGTATACATTCTGTGATTTTTCTATTGAATTTATATATCTATGATAAAAAAATCTCTGTATATTCTCTGTAATGTTTCAAATACAATTCTGTATTTAATTTATTCATATGTCTATCCATACAGCACTACAATTGCTATATTGATTCAAAGCTCCTGATGAAACTCTTTTGTGAGTGAAACATGTCGAGCATCGTTTTAAACTACCTGTATATTGATTGAGTTCGATAGAAATTCTTCAAAATCATTGTGTATTGGTCAATTGGATGGATTTCTACACATGCCGTTTTGTATTATATTTTGATTATTTTCTCTTGTAATAAATGTTGTGATTTTTAATTCGTGGTTTATTGGTGTTTGATCCCTATGGGTCCTCTTTAACATTATATAATATTGATACCCTTAAAAGTCCCGTGAGGTTGGTTACCTCTCTCCCTGCTCTATATTCGTAAACTCAAAAATTTTGATTTTTTCACTTTGTCTTAGGGACAATGGTCATCAGTACAAATATAGGGGTGACTCTCCCCAGTGGGGACACAAAAAACAATATCAAGGTGACAAAGGGTCTAACCCATCCACACTTTATCCACAACCTAAAAAAAGTCTTTACATACCTTAGATCAATTCAATGCAAATTTGTCATTCAAGTTTATTTTTTTTTTTAAATTAAATGTAAATTAAATAAATTTATTTAAGTTTTAATTTTAACAGTGGGCTTGCTAGGTGATAGACTTGCTTTATCTTAAGGCTATGTTACCACTGTTTGCATGCTTTTCCGCAGTGTAAAACACACTGAACAATGGCACCCCCACGCATTGGAAACTGCGTGCTGGGAAACGCATAGCACTATGCAGTTTCTCTAAGACTGCAATGTTAGAAAAAGGTGCAGGGACCTTCCCTTGCATTTCCTGCAGGTACAGCAACGAATCCAAAAGGGAGTGAACCTAGTCTTACGATCTTTTAGCAGGGCTGTTAAATTTCCTGATATACAGAATCATGAAAATACAGTATAGCAAATTCATATAAAATAATGAACTCAATTAGGCAACTTGATGAAAACACATTTGTTTCCTTTTAAATTAAAAATAACATTTTTGTATGTGTTTAATGTTTTTGACTTTCTTTTTTTTTTTGCTCAGTTGGTTTATTATGAAATATTGCAAATGAATATTTAGCTATTACTGAGAGCAGGCAACAGCTACAGGCTCAACGATGTACTGGTACATTGCTAGGCATATGCTCACTGGTGCACCCCCAGACTCCATTCCTGACTGTTTGCTTACTATTGTGATGCTGTGATTGGCTGTAAGCCAAACACAGATCACAATAGTAAACAAAGCAAGCTGTCATGAATGAAAGCCATTCATGACAGCTAAAACGTTTGCTTATAACAGTGATCATGACTGTTATAAGCAATAAGGGCTCTTACCCACAGGCGTTGAAAATAGGCGTTTGGGTCTTGTTTTTAACGTTTCCCGAATGCCTATCGATGCCACTCAAAATTTATACTGTACAATTGGGAGTGGATGGAGGTGTTCACAATGCAGCCTTAGCGTTGCTGTGGGGCAACAATAACTGCCTGCAGAGTTTGTCAGCTGTTGATGCTTTGCAACTGCCTCTATTTACAACTATTGAAACACACCAAAGCCCCACTTAAAATGCACTGTAAACGCACCTATAGCATTCACAGTGTGTTTATGACGTGGTTGCAAAGTGTCAAAACTGATTTCCGATTTTAGCCTTGTAAAAAATAAATAAACAAATAAATAAAACACAACGGGGTGTTTGAGAAGTGTTTACTGACGCACCATGAACGCTTGTACAACTTATCCTAATGAGCTTTTAGGCTCCTTTAAAGCGGTAGTATAGTACATTTTTTAAACTTTTACCTACAGGTAAGACTATAATAAATCCTGTACAGTTTAGGAGATATTCCCCTCGCAATGAGCGGCTGACTTCAGCGGCACATGTACTCCGGGGATTCTTGGCTGAAAGTCCGGCAGACGCCGGACCTTCCTGGAGCCGCAATACCCGGAAGACACGCTAAGGGAAAATGTCAGCTCCCTCGGCGTGGATTGGGTGAGATACCAGCGCCTCATTTTATGGTAAATATTTCAAAATGAGCTAGTATGAGGTGCATATTAGCTCATTATGCCTTTTCCCTTACAGGTGTAGTAAAAAAAAAAAAAGTCAGCGGCTTTATTACCAAATTGAACGCAAGTGTATAAGAGCGCTAGTGTGTAAAAAAAAAAAAAACCTGATCTCCTCCCCCTACTTTCCAGAGTAGTACAGTGTGTCACTGTGGTGACACTGAACTACTCAGATGAAAGTATGGGCGAGATATGCCCACACCCAGCTCAGCCTCTCAGTAAGCCAGCCGCTCTCGCCCCCTCCCCAGCACAGCACTCCAATGAGTGCTGGAGGGGCGGGGAAGTGCAGACAGTGATGACTAACAGTCACCAGATCTCTGCTCAGGAAGCCCTGTGATAGAACGATTGGTTCTCACCGTTAGAGCCAGTGGGGGACTGACGCTGCATCCACCTAGGCAAGTATGATTGAAAAAAAAAATGTTCATACTTATCTTTTAATATATACCTATTGGGATTTTTTTATTTTTTTTTGCCAAAGACATGTAGAATTAAACATTTTGGCCTAAATTTGTAAATAAATTTGATTTTATTGGATGTTTTATAACAGAAACTAGATATTTTATTTATATAGCAAAAAATAAACAATCCAGTGGTTATTAAATACCAGCAAAAGAAAGCTCTATTTGTGTGAAAAATAGGATTTTTATTAGAGCTTACCTGTAAAATCCTTTTCTTGGAGTACATCATGGGACACAGAGCCTTAAGTAATTAGTTAATGGATTATGGGCCACCTTCAGGTGTTGACACTGGTATACCTAATCAAGGAAGTTCACTCCCTACATAACCCCTTCTCCTTCCAGGAACACATCAGTTTTTGTTGCAAAGCAATATACATAAATCCCCAAAGAGGGGAGGGACCTCTATGTTCCATGATTTACCCCAAGAAAATCATTTTACAGGTAAGCTGTAATAAAAATCCTATTTTCTTTATGGTACATCATGGGACACAGAGCCTTAAGTAATTAATGGGACGTCCCATAGCAATGCTACTTGAGGGAAGGGAGCAACAACCCGCAGGGTACCCCCAGACTTTAGGACTTATATTGCTACCTGCAGCATACTGCACCCAAAGGCAATATCCTCATACCTCCTTACATTCACCTGATAAAATTTTAGTGAATGTATGCACTGAAGACCAAGTTGTGGCGGCATACAGATCTGAGCCATGGAGGACTGGTGACTCACTTCCCAAGAAGCACTAAACACCCTGGTAGAGTGTGCCTTAACATGAAAAGGGGATCTTAACCTTCATTATCAGTTTGAATTTATAACTTGCCGAATCCCCTTAGCGACAGTGGATTTTGATGCTACCTGTCCCTTCTTAGGATGTTCTAGCAGAATACATAAGACATCAGTCTTAATATAAGCAGTTGTCTTTTCTCACTGCTCTCACCACATCAAGACAATGTAGTGATTTTTCTTCCCTGGAACATGGTTTTGAAAAAACTATGGCAGGACAATATCTTGGTTCAGGTGAAAACCTGAAAATACTTTTCGCAAAAAGCCTGGACGAGGGTGTAACATCACTCTGAATAATCAAATATGACTCTACAAGAAAGAGCAGCCAATTCTGAAACCCTCCTTGTTGAGGATATAGCAACCAAAAATACCAGCTTCCTTGTCAGAAGGACTAAGGGAATATGCTGTATCGGTTAAAATGGCTGTTTTTGTAATACTGACTAGGGATGAGCCGAACACCCCCCAGTTCGGTTCGCACCAGAACTTTCGAACGGACCACAAATTCATACGAACTTTAGAACCCCATTGAAGTCTATGGGACTCGAACGTTCGAAATTAAAAGTGCTAATTTTAACGGCCAATATGCAAGATACTGTCCTAAAAAGGGTTTGGGGACCTGGCTCCTGCCCCAGGGGACATGGGTCAATGCCTAAAATGTTTTTAAAAATGGCCGTTTTGGCGGGAGCACTGATTTTAATGACGATTAAAGTGAAAAAAAGTGAGATATTCCTATAAATATGGTGCCTGGGGGTGTCTGTAGTATGCCTGTGAAGTGCCACGTGTTTTCCGTGTTTAGAACAGTCCCTGCACAAAATGACATTAAACGGAAATAACATAATTTAAAACTGCTTGCGGTTTTAATGTTATATCTGGTTCCTGCAATATGGTTGAAAATCATTGAGAAAAATGGTATGGGTAGCCCTCCCTGCCCATTACCAGCCCCTTTGGGGCTTGTACGCATATTAAGGGGAACCCCGTACCCATATTAAAAAAAGGAAATGCGTGTGGCCCCCAGGCCCTATATACTCAGAACAGCAGTATACAGGCGGCGCAAACAAGACAGGGACTGTGTAGGTTTGTTGTGTTAATTTGAATCGGTTTGTAATTTTCAACTGGTACATTTATAAAGTGTAGCTCCAGTCAAAAAAACTATTTTTAAGCTTTTTGGAAAACATAGGGAAGGGTTATTACCCCTGTATAATTTGTTTTGTCGTCCATCTTTTTTCATCTCACTTGCTGTTGTCTCCTTCCGTTTGCAAGTAGGAGCTGTTTGTAAGTTGGATGTTTGAAAGTAGGGGCCTGCCCTATATGCTCTGCAGAAATGGCGGAACAAGGTGTTGGTTTTGCCACAACATTGTAAGCCCTCAAAGTGACTCTTGCTGGGCGCTGGAGCGCCCTGCTGTGAACGATTATATCAAGAATTGTAATTACATGCCATTGTTGAACAGTGGTAGAAAAATTTACCTTTGGTGATTGTGGTGCTGGTGCCACAACACTATAAGTCCTCACAGTTACTCTGGGTGGGCACAGGAACGAGCCCTCCTGTGAAATATTATATCAAGAATTGTAATTACATGTCCCTGTTAAACAGGGGCAGAAAAATTGGGCCTTAGGCACTGGTGCTGGTGCCACCACACTGCAACCTCTCCCATATACTCTAGTTTAATTGCAGGAATTAGCCCTGCTGCAAAGCATTGCATCAAAAATTGTAATTAAATGCCCCTGTTAAACAGGGGCAGAAAAATTGGGCTGATGGCATCACCCAGAACCAGAAATGTTCTTCCAACATATTAGCGGAGGAGGAAGAGGATAGACAATCAACATAACAGGACAGTCACTCAGCATCAGCATAGGCAGTCTTGAAGGGATGTGATATTTCAAAAAAAATTATTCGGTTACATCAGCTTCAGGTGCTTGGTAGCTGTGGGTGATCCAAGACTGATTCATCTTGATTAAGGTCAGCCGATCAACTGATTCGGTGGACAGGCGCATCCTGTGATCGGTAACAAAGCCACCAGCAGCACTGAAGGTGCGTTCCGAAAGAACGCTGGATGCAGGACAGGCCAGTAGCTCAATTGCATACTGTGCAAGCTCTGGCCAGTGATCCATCCTCAAGACCCAGTAAGCCAGAGGATTTTCGGTGGGAAAGGTGTCCAAGTCTGACCTTGCCCCTAGGTATTCCTGCACCATGTAAATCAGACGCTGGCGATGGGTGCTGGAACCAATCATACCTTGGGGCTGCGGACTAAAAAATTGTCTGAAAGCATCAGTCAGACGGCCACCTTCTCCACCGCTCCTTCTGACCGATGCCTCAGCAACACGTTGTCCAGGACCAGGAGTTTGTAACCTCCTAGTCTCTGGGAACGCGTTGCACAGACCTTTCTGCAAGGCCTCCCGGAGATGTTTCATCCTCTGCTCCCTCTGCAATGGCAAGATAAGGTCGGCAACCTTACCCTTGTACCGTGGATCAAGGAGAGTGGCCAGCCAGTAATGGTCCCTCTCCTTGATCCGAGGAATATGAGGATCCTTCCGCAGGCTTTGCAGGATCAGGGAGGCCATGCAGCGTAGGTTAGCTGAGGCATTCGGTCCGGAGTCCTCTGGGTCACTAAGGACAACATGATCCGCAGCTACCTCCTCCCAGCCACGTACAAGTCCACGTGTTTCTTGGGACTGTAAATCATCCCTACAAGACTGCTGCTGCTGATGCTGAGTGCCAGCCTCCACCTCCATGCTGACACAATCATCATCCTCCTCCTCTTCCTCCTCCTCATCCTCTTCCTGTGTGATGGGTGGCACAGCAGGAACACTGTCTGGATAAAGGGGGCCTTGAGAGGCAAGGAAGTCCTCCTCTTCCTGCCTCTGTTCTGCCTCAAGTGCCATGTCCATTATTCCACGCAGCGTATGCTCCAAGAGGTGGTCAAGAGGTACAGTGTCACTGATGCATGCACTGTCACTGCTCACCATCCTTGTGGCCTCCTCAAACGGTGACAGGACAGTGCATGCATCCCTGATCATGCCCCACTGGCGTGGTGAGAAAAAAACGAGCTCCCCTGACCCTGTCCTGGTGCCGTAGTCACACAGGTACTCATTGATGGCCCTCTGCTACGTGTGGAGCCGCTGCAGCATGGCCAACATTGAGTTCCATCTGGTGGGCATGTCACATATAAGGCGGTTCTTGGGTAGGTTCAACTCCTTTTGGAGCTCAGCCAGCCGAACACAGGCATTAAATGATCGGCGGAAATGCCCACAGACTTTCCTGGCCTGCTTCAGGACATCCTGTAAGCCCGGGTACCTGCCCAAGAACCGCTGCACCACCAGGTTAAGGACGTGAGCTACACAGGGCACATGGGTCAGTTGTCCCTGTCGGAGGGCGGAGAGGAGGTTGGTGCCATTGTCGCAAACCACCATTCCTGGCTTAAGCTGGCGTGGCGTCAACCACCTCTCGGCCTGCCCCTGCAGAGCTGACAAAACATCCGCCCCAGTGTGGCTCCTGTCCCCCAAACAAACCAGCGCAAGCACGGCATGGCATCGTTTTGCCTGCGTACTTGCGTAGCCCCTGGAACGCCTACGGAGCACCGCTGGTTCTGAGGACAGAGCACTGGAAGAGGCCATGGAGGAAGAAGAAGAGGAGGGGTGGAGGAGAGAGGTGTGTCACAACCAATAGTAGCATTTTGGAGGCGTAGTGGCGGAACAACCTCCAACACTACTGCACCTTGTCCTGCATCCTTCCCAGCTGCCAGAAGAGTGACCCAATGGGCCGTGAAAGACAGGTAACGTCCCTGTCCATGCCTGCTGGACCATGAGTCAGCGGTAATATGCACCTTACCGCTGACCGCCCTGTCCAGCGAGGCAAGGACATTGCCTTCCACATGCCGGTAGAGAGCCGGAATCGCCTTCCATGAGAAAAAGTGGCGTTTGGGGACCTGTCACTGAGGAACCGCACATTGTACAAACTCACGGAAGGGGGCCGAGTCTACCAACTGAAAAGGCAGCAGTTGAAGTGCTAGCAATTTAGCCAAGCTAGCATTCAACCGCTGGGCATGTGGATGGCTGGGAGTGAACTTCTTTCGCCGGTCCAGCAGCTGGGGCAGGGACATTTGCCTGCTATAATCGGACGTGGGTGTACTGCTAGCAGAGTGCCCGGAAGCACTTGGCTGTGACACACTTAATTCTACACCTTCATTCCTCTCAGAGCAGGTTTCAGAGAGGACTGAAGGTCTAGTGGGGTTGGAGATGCCAGCTGATGAGGAGCAAGGAGAGGTCCGCTTTGTTCTTTGGTGTGGGTCTTTGAGGTACACTTGCCAACGAGCTGCATGGCAGGTCAACATATGTCTGGTCAAGCATGTGGTGCCCAAGCGGCTGATGTTTTGGCCGCGCGAGATACGCTTGAGACATATGTTGCAAATAGCAGTGGTGTGATCTGATGCACTCGTCTCAAAAAAGGCCCACACCAAAGAACTTTTAGAATAACGCGCAGAGGCAGCGCCCTGCACAGGCGGAGCCCTGCGGCGTGATTCAGTCGGTGTGCTGCCCTTAAGCTGGCCCCCGGAGGGCATCCTGCCTCATTGGACATGTGCCTCCTCCTCCTCCTCCTCCTCTCTCCTACCAGGCACCCACGTGGAGTCAGTGCCCTCATCATCCCCTCCCTCTTAATCGCTGTAGCAAACCTGGCAATATGCTGCAGCTTGTGGAACATGACTGCCAGATTGCTGTCCTTCTTGAGCATCCCCTCTCTCTGCATTCACGCTACTGCCTTCCTCTAGCTGAGTGTCATCATCAGAGCCTACAAAACACTGGGCATCCTCCTGGAGCATGTACCCAACACTGTGCTCAAGGAGTTCAGGTGACTCCTCAGGAGGACGTGGTGGGTCTAGGGAAGGAGTCACTGATGATGACATTGAGAGGAGGGAAGACGATGTGTTGGCAGCTGCTTTGCTAGTACCCTGAGACTGGGTGAGGGAGGATGAGGAGGATGAAGAGGGCTTGGTCATCCACTCTACCAAGTCGTTGGCATGTTGCGGTTCAACATGTCCAGCTGCCAAAAAGAAGGACAAGCGTGTCCCATGGCCACGTGCTGATGACAATGCACCGCGCCCACCACCAGCACTGTTGTCTCTAGACACAGAGCCTGCTTGCCCTCTTTTATCGGCTCGCGCCTGTCTGCCTCTCCTTGCTGGCCTTCCAGACATGGTAATGGCCTGAAGGGAGTTGGGTAAAACAGCAGTTGGGTAGTGTATATTGTGCTGGAGGCACACAACACCCACTGACTCCTGCAGATGCCTTTATTATAGAACACCAGAGATAAAGGGGTATACTGTAATGGAGTCACACAACACCCACTAAGCCCTGCAGATGGCTCTATTAGAGAACAGCAATAAAGGGTAGATACAGGTGTATATTGTGCTGGAGGCACACAACACCCACTAACTCCTGCAGATGCCTTTATTATAGAACATCAGAGATAAAGGGGTATATACAGATGTATACTGTGCTGTGCTGGAGGCACACACAACTTCCAATAACTCCTGCAGATGGCAGATGGCTCAAATAGAGAAGAGCTATGTAGGTGGAGATTTTTATTAAAATAAAACTGCTACTGATTTACATAATCAGAAACTTAAGAGAGACTCAAAAAAGGAACAAGAGAACTCATACAAATGTTTTTTAGACAGACAGAAACTATTCAAAACTGCCCCCTCATAATGATGATAGAGTCCATTCAAAAAAAAAAAAAAAAAAATCGTCTGGACTACTTAAAAGAAACCAGAAGAACAGAAGCCTATCAAAACAAACCCCAATCATTACTCTAACTATGTACATTTATATTACATACCCCCTATAGGCAGGAACGTAACGAAACTGAGGGTGCATACCATGTTTTTAAAATTAAGTTGCCCAAAAGCTAAAAAAAAGGGGGGTGAAAGGACAGACAGACCCCCACCTAAGGAAAAGAAGGGGGAGATCATCAAGGTGGCCGGAAAGAAAACCCTCTCCACAACCTAGCACACCTTTCCCTACCCATTCTTTCCCCCTCAAGAAACCTCACCTTACCCAATTCCCGAACGATGTCACCCGCCACCTCATGCATAGGCAGGAACTTGCCCCTAGTCGATACTAAACACCGAGCGTGCCAAGAGTAATAAAGGCATATGACACTAACTAAATACAGTGATGATAACACAAAACCCCTCCGGGCTCTGAAGTCACCGTACACCCTCTCAGGATAGGCAAGGGCCTGGAGACGGGGATAGCCGATGGCATCTCCGACCTCCCCCAGAACCCCCAAGTTGAAGGGGCACTCGACCAAAAAGTGGTCCATGATCTCTAGCGACCCACCACACACCCTCTGTCCTCTAGGCTCCGGTACTTCAAGTTCGATCTCACATAGAGTCGTCCATGGAATGCCCTCCATGCGAGATCCCAGAACTTGGCAGGAATTCTCTTGGAATTCAGGAGGGCTAGTCCCTCCCTGAGAACCCTGTCCGGACAGTCCCTTAAGGCCAGTGGTCTCAAAACGTCCGAGGCCATGACCCTCTGGTACAGCTCACGCCGGCCCAGGGAGCCTACCTCTAAGGCCGCTATCCTCCACCGCCTTAGTACCTTCAGGGCGGTTGGGACATAGGCAGGGAGGTACCCATGGGACCTCCGAAGGTCACCCGGGTAACCGCCCCCCTCCCACCTGCTCAGGAACACCAGGAACCAATTCTTACACGAACGTTCCCACAGAGAGGGTTCGTCCACAAAAATGGATTGCAGACTGAACTTTAGGAACACCACGGTAAAGAAAACCGTGGGGTTGATCATGTCCAACCCGCCCTCCCCTCTCCGTCGATACGTGACCTCCCTTTTTATCAGGTTCAGTCTGTTTCCCCACAGAAGCAGAAAAAACAGACCGCAGACCCGCGCATAGAGGGACTCTGGCAACAGACATGCGTAGCTGACATAGAGGAACTCGGGAAGCAGATAGGTTTTAACCAGGCTCACCCTTTCCCTCAATGACAGCTTCCAGCCTTTCCAGGCGTTCACTTTCTGGGTGGCACTTACCAGCCTGCGCTCCCAATTTAGCTTGGGATAATCACCCTGGCCGAAATAAATGCCTAAGATTTTGACCTCTGGTCGGGGCGGGGGAAAAACGTCCGGGAGGGCGAACTGCTCACCCTCCCTTCCCAACCAGAGAGCTTCACTCTTATTCCAGTTGACCAACGAGCCAGACGCCTCGGAGTAGCCTCCAATCTGTGTTTCCACAAACTGGGCCTCCTCTCGGCTAGCCACTACCACCATGACGTCGTCCGCGTAGGCCACCACCTTCACCGCTTTATCTGGGCCACTGCTGGGCTCCGTCAGGACCGCCCTCAGATGCCCACAGTCTAGCCTTCTTACGAAGGGGTCGACTGCGAAGACATAGAGCAGGGGACTCAGCGGACAGCCCTGCCTAACACCAGAGTCCACCGGAAAGGTAGGACCCACCCAACCATTGACCAGAGGTAAGCTCTCGGCCCCTCTGTACAAGGTCCTGAGCCAACCAATGAATTGATCAGGCAGGTCGTATCTACCCAGGAGAAGCCAGAGGTACTTCTGGTCTACCCGATCAAAAGCTTTCGCCTGATCTAACGCCAGCAGATACCGCCCGTCACCCGTTGCTCTACACCTCTCCACAGCCTCCCGGACGTTAAGGACTGCACTAAAGGTGCTATGGCCGGGAACTGTGCAGTGCTGGGAGGCAGACAGTAGCTTGCCTGCAACAGCAGACATACGCGTAAACAAAATCTTTGCCAGAATCTTTCTATCCGTGGAGAGAAGGGCGATAGGGCGCCAATTCTCTACCACGGACGGATCCTTCCCCTTGGACAGAAGGATCAAAGCCGACCTTCTCATCGAGGGAGGGAGCAGGCCAGATGCCAAACACTCACTGAACACCTCCCTCAGACGAGGAGCCAAAAGGCTCTTAAAGGTTTTATAAAATTCTGCCGTGAACCCATCAGGCCCCGGCGACTTTTTCAGAGACAACGAGTCAATCGCCTGCTCGATTTCGGCTACTGAGATCTCTTCCACCAAGGAGTCCAGGGGGTCAGACTCCACCTCAAGCGGAGTCCCGTCAAGAAACTCCTTGACTCTCCTCAGATCCAACGGCTTCTTCCGAAGGATGTCTGAAAAATGGGCTCTGATGATCCCCAGGATGCCCGGCTTGGGCCTTACCAGGGAACCCGAGGGATCTCTCAATCCATGTATGACCTTCCCACTCACCGCGTCCCCACAGCTTTTGTAGGGATACGGGTTGGTGAACTTCCCGTAATCCCTCTCCAGCACCAGGGAGGCGAGATGGTCATACTGACACTCCTTCATCTGGAGCTTCAGATCCGAGATCTGGTCCTGAGGGCCACCATCAGAAACCAAGCGATCTAGTTGCCTGCGTAACTTCTGGTAGGCCTGGTACCGGGATGCTGCCCGACGACCCGAGACTTCCCGGAAGAAGCCCTCCGACCTCTTCTTCACCACTTCCCACCATTCCTGGCGGGAGCAGCCGCTCTCAAGGAGCGAGGCTTGTTCTAAAAAGAAGTCCTCATAGGCCGATCTGATTTCAGGGTCCTCAAGTAGCGACCCATTTAGTCGCCACAGGCCCCTTCCTTTCTGAGGGGTGTGAGCCACATTCAGAGTGACCGACACCATACGGTGATCAGAGAACTCAACCGCATGCAGCGCAGGAGCTGCAAAGGACGAGTCCTCCTTAAAAAAAAACCTATCTAACCTACTCCTACAACTACCTCTGAAATATGTGAAACCAGTGAGGTTGGGGAAGTGGCGAACGTGCACATCCACCAACCCAGCTTCCCTCACTATTCTATTCAAAAAGATACTATCATATCCCAGAGGGCCTGAGGTGCCTGCCCGGTCCTTTGACCTGGTGACCATGTTAAAGTCACCACCAAAGACCACCTGCTGGGATGTAAACAGGTATGGTTTCAGCAGCGTAAGAAGTTCCTTCCTCCCCCTCTGGGACTGAGGCCCATAAAAATTAATGAGGCGGAGGGATTCCCCTCTCACGACTGCATCCACAATCAAACACCTACCGATTTCTAATTCAATCACTCGTCAAGAAGCCACCGAACCGGTCTTAAAAAGGACCGCAACACCACTGCAGGGCTCATCCGCAAGAGACCAGAGGGAGGGCCCATGTCTCCACTCCCTCTTTGCTAGGTGCATCTCTGCCACAGATGCCAGCCAGGTCTCTTGCAAAAACAAAATGTTGACTTCAACGCGGCCGAGAAAATCAAAGGCTGAAAATCTAGCCGCCGCAGAACGCACACTTGCAACATTAATGGTCGCAAGGTGTATTGGAGCGGGTACCGCCATCCTTAGTGATTGAAGTTTACGTTCCTCTCTATATTACATTTCTAAAAAGAATCAATCCTCCTCAGAGTCCGAGGAGGAAAGGACCCCGAACCTGTTCCATAGGGCCAGTGAGGAACCCCCCTCTGCCCCTGGACAAGTACTGGGCTGGGGGTCCTCACCACCCTCCTTCCCCAAACTCTTCCTCTTTCTCTTCTTTTTGGTTTTCTTCTCCCATTCCACTTTGGGAGGCTCCCTCCCACTTTCTTCATCGGACCTCCCACTGGAGATCTCCTTAATTCTCTTAGTAACCCCCTTACCCGCCCCTGAGATGTCCATCGGGGCCACCCCTCCTGTAGCAGCTTGCCGACCACTCACGGCCGCCGAAGAGGCCGGAGGGGGCATTAGTATAGCCGCCTGATCCAGGGGTGGGTGCGGCTTATCTGCGGATTTAATTACTGAAGGGGGGAGGGGGAAGGGGGCAAAGGAGAAGAAGGGGAAACTGGAAGGGGAGAGACCAGGGGGGGGGAAAGGGGAAGGGGGGGCAGGGGAAAGGGAGGAGGACGGGGGGGGAACAGGGGGAGGGGGGGAAACAGGGGGAGGGGGAGGGTGATTTTTGGGCGAGGGCTTTTTCGCCTTGGCCGGCTTCCCAGGTGTTTTTGTCGCTGTTGCCCCATCTGACACAGGGTCAGACAGGGCCGGAGAACTCGCTGGCTCCCTCACTACGCCAGTTCCTGTCCTTGATCCGTGCCTGGGGGGGTCTGACCCTTTGAGGAAGGGGGGAACCCTCCCTCTGTGGCCCTGAGGGGTTGGGATCCCCACTTCGTCTAGGGACCCCCTCACCCTCCGGGCCCGGCACCCCCTGAACGCCTTGGGGCACCGACTAAAGGGGTGTCCCATTTCCCCACAGAGGTTGCAGACAATAAGCCTGCAACCCTCAGGTGAATGGCCGAAACCATTGCACCTCACACAGCGGGGCATTGTGCAGTCCGCACTGAGGTGCGCGGGACTGCCGCATTTGAAACAGCGACGGGGCTGTCCAGGGTAGAAGACCAGGATCCGGTCTCTACCTGTAAAGGCGCTGCCAGGTACATGCGCCACGGTATTATTGTGGCGCTTGAGCCGGATCCTGACCAACCACTCACCTGTCCAGACCCCGCGCTCATCCAAACTTTTCCTCAGCCCTGTCTGGAGCTGCCCATACCGTGCCAGCCAGGTCGCGATGTCCTCAGGTGGGAGGGACTCGTTCCTGACCAGTACAGTCACATTCTTTACCTCCTCCTGCCTCGAAAGAGGTATCACCCGGAAACTTTTCCACGGATCTGACTTCCTGACGAGCTCGTACAGTGTCAGGAAAAGCTCCATGGAGACCAAGGAGACGAAACTTACATCAAACTCCTTCGAGTTTGTGGGGTGTATGACTGCAAATAAGTCCGAAACTTTAAAGCGCAGCCCCAGCAGATAGTCGATGACCTGACCCCTGCTGGGACATGCAGACTTCCCTTCCCACCTAAACTGCACCACATTCCGTCTGCGCCTCTCAGGGCCCCCCGTACCCCTCGTCCAGGCCTGCGCACCCTGGGGCTGATCCCGAGGGGGAGCCCGGAAATTCTGGGCGCCAAACTGGCCGTACAGGGGACCCAGGGGGACAGGGGAACCTGCCACCTGAGCAAACGAGCGCCCAGCCTTCAGGGCATCTAAGAGGTTTGCCTCCTCCTGTGTGCCCAAGATGAAAACTGGGTCTGTGGGGGAAGGGCCAGACCCCTGACGGACCGGACTCCCTGGCTCAGAACCTCTAACCACCGCATCCCTACCAACCAGCATCTCACTCCTTACTGCGGGGGAAGGAGCAGTACCCCCTACAGCCATATGATCCTGAGGGGGAGTCACCTCCATTTCTTCAGGACCCCGCTCTTGTGACCCCTTCAAACCCCGTATGAATTCCAGGGCACTCGTTCCTCAAATCCCCCATCGGGGACTCACCCCAGCATACTTGTCTCGCTGGAAGAAATCCCCCAGAGGACTCTAGGGCTGTTACCTCCAGGGAGGTCTCCGACACCACCGCCTCCCCTCCCCCAACGAGCGACACCAACGGCCCCCCTAGCTGAATCTCCGGTGTCCCCACTTCCGTTTTAGGCCCTCCCGGGACTTCCGGGGTCACCGCTGACATCGCTTCCGGGTCCCGGAAGTCGATGAGGTCACTTCCTGTATCGTCACCCGGAACAGGAAGTGACGCACCCGCCCCCATCCCACCACTCCTCCCAGTGTCAGCAGAAGATGCTTGTCCACATTGTCTATCCGAGACCGCACATGTGTCCGTTCCCATCAGCACCTCCCCCTCTCTCCATGCGGCCGCGGCGGGGGCCGCCATTATGGCCGGTTTTCCTCCCACCGCTATGGGTCTGGCGGGAGTCATCAAGGTCACCGGGGGGGCCCCGGAGGGGGGTCGGACTGCACTATCCGCTGGGGACCTCTGACCATTGGCCTTCACTGGCCCCACCGACGGCTCTCTGGTGAGGACCACCATCAGTTTTTTGTTCCGCTGCCTGTGACTTGCAATTCCACTGGAGCTTTTACGTGCTTCATCGGGTACCCTACCCGGATCCTCCTGGACTGCGGCCATAGGCATAGCAGGTGTTAACACAGGAATCCGGGGACCCTCCGCACTGACGGCTCCGGGGGTCATACTTTCCTGACAGGCCATGGATTGGTTGTCACCGGAAAACGCTGCTTCCACTGGGGTCTGTGGCACTGTTGCATCAGGTGAGAGTTTCAGGGGGGACTTCAGGGGGGTACTTCCTCGTCTCACCGCCTGGGTTCCTTCCTGGCTGGCCTTTAGAAGTTCTTTCTTCACCTCTGTCAAAAACCTTCTCTCACCCTTTCCACGTTCGCAGAGACCGCCCAGCAGCCGCCAGAGGTCCCTGCATTCATGCTTCAGGCCATCTATGGTCTCCCTATATTCACCACGCTTGCTGCTGGCTGAGCGGTCCCTGCGATTTCGTAGGTCGGCCAGTCGCTCCGAGCGCTGTACATAAGCTGCCGCGGCCTTCTGTATTAGGGTTTTTACCCTCTCTCTCCTCTTCTGGAGCTTGCTTGGGCCCTCTCCTGGCTGGGCCCAGGTCCAGTCCATTAACTCAGACTGTGTGACCAGGAACAACTTCTCCTCCCTGGAGAGGTCTCTCACCCCAGGGGGGGTTGTCTGAGACCCAGGCCGGGAAATAGGCCCCAAGCCTGGGCTGGCCAACGCCATAAGGCCGGATGTCCAAGACAGCCGTGGTTCTCCACAGAGCTCCTCCAGGCACGTCTGCTCTCCTGGAAAGCCTCTCCTGGTGTGTGCTGCGTTCAGAGAACGCAGACAGCACGCACAAGCTCCTAACACTACTGACTGCAAGCTCTATTATAAAAGATAGACCACTAGCTATATAGGTGAGGTGAATATAGTGGTGTATACTGCGGTCAGGGCATGCAGACAACAACCACTACAGAAGAGCAAGATCGAAAATCGGCCGATAACGATCGGTGTATACTGTGTTGAAGGTACACAGAACACCCACTAACTGCTTCAGACGCCAACACACTACACAAGGCCGCCGCGCTGACGGCCTTATATAGTGTGGGGCGTGTACTACACAGCCTGAGCTATGATTGGCCACAGGCATCCTGCCTGTGGCCAATCATGGCTCTCCTCGCTGCTGGCGCTGTGATTGGCCAAGCATGCGGGGTCACAGTGCATGCTTGGCCAATCATGAGCCAGCAATGCACTGCGATGACGCAGTGCATTGTGGGCCATGAGCGCCACACGAATTTGGCGTGAACGGCCCATAACGTTCGGAATTCGCCGAACGGGCGAACAGCCGATGTTCGAGTCGAACGTATGTTCGACTCGAACACGAAGCTCATCCCTAATACTGACAAAACAAAATTCAAGTCCCAAGGGCTTAAAGGTGATATAACTGGCGGATTAAACCACATCAGCCCTTGCATAAAAATCCCCAACTAAAGAAAGCATAGCAAGCGGTGTTTGAAATAAGATTTTTAAGGCTGAGACTTGGCCCTTAATAGCACTCAGGGCTAATTTCATCTTTACGCCTATTTACAGAAAGGCAAGAATTCTGCCTATGATAGATCTCCGAGGGTGTCAACCCTTGGATTCACACCAGGAAACATAAGCCCTCCAGACTTTATAATATATAGTTCTGGAAGCTGGTTTCCTTGTATTAATCAAAGTAGAGATAACTGACCCGTAAAGCTCACGTTTCCTCAGAATGTGGGTGTAAATAGCCAGGT
The DNA here is from genome assembly GCF_037356315.1 of Lithobates pipiens. Taxonomy (NCBI): domain Eukaryota; kingdom Metazoa; phylum Chordata; class Amphibia; order Anura; family Ranidae; genus Lithobates; species Lithobates pipiens. The sequence continues at coordinate 92,485,928 of NW_027507788.1, read as the reverse complement.
CGTTAAATTTAGTGTTCATAAAATAGGATGGAATATCAGCCCCGGTGAGAGCAGGTATGGCCTTAGTGGAAGGGACCATTAATCCTGCCATCTTAATGATTTCTGCATACCATACCAACATGCTGTTGCTGCCAGAATTACCAGTTTTCTTTCCAGCATGATCCTACAAAGACGTTGAGGCATTAATTGAATAGGGGGAAATGCATAAATCAGTGAAAGCAATGCATTTGTTCTGCATGCGAATGGATCCTTTGTTGTTGGCACAAAGTTGACTAACTTTATGTTGAACTGGACGCTAGAAGATCTACGTCTGGAGTCCCCCATCTTTGACAAACAACACAAAAATATGTTGGGGTGAAGAAACCATTCCCCTGGGAATAACTGCTGGTGACTTAAGTAGTTTTCCTGCCAATTCTCTATTCCCGGAATGAAGACTGCTGATAGGCACGGAATATTCCTTTCTGCCCAAGTTAGAGTATGGTTCACCACTCTCTGCGCTGAGAGACTCTTGGTGCACCGTTGGTGATTGATATAGGCCACAGCCCTGGCATTGACAGATATGATCCTGACAGGACAATCCCTTAACCTGCTAGTCCAGGCCTTTAGAGCCGGATGCACTGACCGAATCTCTAGGATGTTGATGGGCAAGGCTCTTCCAGTTCTTGACCACTGTCCTTGGACAGTTGTCATCTTTAGTACTGCTCCCCAGCCTGAGAGGCTGGCATCTGTCATTACCACTATGCAGATAGCAGGTCTGAAGGATTTTTCCTTTCAGCATATTCTGGTTAGTAACAACCAATTGAGGCTTTGGGACACCCTTGGGGACAGCCGCATTGGCAAGTCCAAAGCTTGAATCATCTTGTTAGCAGACAGAATACTGTTTTGCAACAGTCTAGAATAGAACAGGGCATAGGGAACTGCTTTGAATGAAGCCACCATCCTTTCTAACAAGCTCATGCAAAGGCGAATGGAGGGATCTCCTTTTGGCATGACCATCTGAACCAACTCTCTTATGGAGTTTTTTTTTGACAGGTCAAGAACACCCTTTTTCTGGGCCGTATCTATGATCAGACCCAAATACTCCAGCTTTTTTAGCGGTTTTAAAGGAGACTTCACTAGGTTGAGAACACAACCCAAACTTTTCCAGGTAACTGGTTGTGATGCGTACACCTTACTCCAAACACTGATTGGTCTATTAGCAATAGATCGTCTAGGTATGCCAAGACTGTTTAAGCCCTGTGCCCTTGTCCTGGCTAGAGGTGGGGCTAGCATTTTTGTAAACACTAGGGGTGCTGTAGCTGGCCCTAAGGGCAAGGCTATATACTGGAATGCTGCTGTTCTACTTTGAACTGCAGAACCTTTGGTGAGCGGGAATACATGGACATGCAGATATGCATCCCTGATGCCGATAGATGCCAGAAGTTTTCCTCCTTGTAGGATAGAAACGACTGACCTGATCAACGCCATAGAAAGGAGTGGATCCTCAGAAACTGATTTAGATTCTTTTAGATCTAGAATGGATCTGTTGAATTTCTGCATGGATCTGTACATATACAGGGAACTCATGAAAAAGACAGTGAAGGTTTTAAGGAACCTAAGAAAAACAAAACTATCAGTTGACTCTTCTAGAGGTAGCTTGAAAGAGGCATGAATCATCTCTAATGCCGCATACACACGGTCGGAGAATCCGTCGGAATGCGTCTTATCGGACTGTGTCATCAGATAATCCGACTGTGTGTGGTATGCATCGGATTGATTCCGTCCGAATCAATCCGATGCATCCAGTTCAATGCAGAGGGTTTCTCAATCAGGTTGAGATATACTTCGAGATGCTGCCCCAGGCGTTTCCCACAGACAGAAGCAAAGTAGGTTTTGTGATAGCTTTGCTTTCTGAGAGAGCCTTGGCATGGGCTAACCCTCTATGGGAGATGCAAAAACCTGTTGTCTTGAGTTACCTTCAGTTTGTGGCCGCCTTTAAAAGGCTATTTGACGTTCCCGCACGCTCCACTTCTGCTGCCAAGTGCCTCATGTCCATCAGAGTACGAGAAGTGTTGCCGACTACGCCAATGAATTCCGTACTCTGGCAGCAGAGATTGCTTGGAAAAATAAGGCCCTTGTGGCTGCTTTTTCTCATGGTCTCTCGGATTCCATCAAGGATGATCTAGCAGCCCGAGATATACCCACTGAGCTGGAGAGCTTGATCTCATTTGCCATCCTCATTGACTCCAGAATCAGAGAAAGAATTTCTCTTAAGGAGCGCTTTTGGAAGCCTCCTGTACGTTTGCCTCCGAGCTTTGTAGTCCCACCCATGCCTCCCTCACCTCCCATGCCTCCTGGTACCGAGTTGGTCAGTGAAGATGAACCCATGCACCTGGGCTTCACGCGTCTGTCTGTGGATGAGAGAGCCTTTAGGAGGAGGGAAAGATTGTGCCTTTATTATGGCTGGGCAGGTCACTTTTTGAAGTCTTGTCCTACCCGTCCAAGGAACGCCCGAACCTTGAGGTCCTGTCATGGACAGACCTTAGGTGGCGTTGTTCATCCCCAGTTATCCAGAAGGATAAGCACCTGGTTTCGGTCACCCTTTCTTGGGCTGAGTCATCCATCGAGATACAGGCTCTAATCGACTCTGGGGCTGTAGGCTTGTTCATTGATGCTGCATTTGTTTCACAGCACTCGATTCCACTGCAGCTGCGTGACACTCCACTTGCCATTGAGGCTCTTGACGGGAGACCTTTACAGCCTGCCCATGTGACTCATGAGACGCTTCCGCTGTCCATGGCCGTAGGGGCTCTTCACCATGAGATAATCCAATTCCAAGTTATTTCCTCACCCAGGTTTCCACTGTGTATTGGTTATCCTTGGTTACAGAGGCACAACCCCTCTTTTGATTGGCTCCGTGCTGAGGTTCTCTCCTGGTCACCACAATGCAGTGAGACATGCTTCCTGAAGGTATCCAAGGTCCTGTGCACCTCTTCACTCCCCTCCCTGCCGGAGTGTAATAAGTGTCTTTATATATATATTTGGTAAGACAAACTTATGATAGTGAAACGAATTTCCTTAATTAGTTCTGATTCAGCGTAAATCAAAATGTGTTTTATTGTACACACCAAAATGGAAAAATAATACTTACAAAAATAGTACAATGATAAAATTCTAGTATTGTTCATTCTTTTCAAAAGGTATAAAAAGAGTTCTTACAAGTTAGACCATGTGTTCTATTGTCTTAGCTTTTAGAAATGGTGGAATAACCCTTTGTATGCTGAAGAGTAGCTGAAGAAAGTCTGTGTGCTGAAATGGATGTATTCATAGCTGAGTGTGGGTGCAGAAGGGCCGTCTTCCAGCAAGCTTTTTCTTATATGAACTCAAAGCTTCTAAATTCGCGCCAAAAGAATAAACATACCCTTCTTATTAACACTCCTTCACAAGGGTGTGGGCTAAGGAGTGGTTACCATAGCTATTCAACATCTGGTATCATTCAGACATACATACTTTCTCCTAATGACAGGAAATGGGGAAGGAGAACCTTAGACTTTAAACAGAATATCAATTACATAGGAAAATGTCTTTAAAAGCATATATAAAATTTACAATATTCATCAAAATTCTGAGAGGTTTCAAATGTTTACTTTTTCAGTTTCAGCATGTCATAATATGGAGATTGATTGATTCATAGTTACCATACAAACAATTATGGAGAATTCATCTTCGAAATAAAGTATAATAAAGCCAAATTAAATTTTAGATATTAAGAATATAACACGGAGGAATACCGCAATTTTAGCAATGTCTTTGATAAAGGTCAAGCTGGTAGTTTGCCTCCACACCGGTCTTATGATTGCGCAATTGACCTTCAACCTGGTGCCATATCTCCTCGTGGCCGGGTTTACAATTTGTCGGTCTTGGAGGATAAGGCCATGGAGGAGTATGATGCTGACGCACTTTCTCGCAAATCCTCGTCTCCTGCTGGTGCTGGTTTCTTCTTTGTGAAGAAGAGCGGTGAACAGAGACCTTGAGCCCCCACACAGATGTCTGTCAGGTGCCTCAGAAAGTAAGAGAGAACAGTCTCTATTGTAAACTGGAGAAGTTCCATTGTCTACAGGTTACATTCCTGGGCTATGTCATTTCCACTGCTGGTTTTTCGTTGGACCCAGAGAAACTTTCGGCAGTCCTAAAGTGGCCTCGACCCGTGGGTTTACGTCCTCTGCAGCGTTTCCTGGGTTTTGCCAACTATCAGAAATTTATTCATAACTTCTCGTCTCTGGTCAAGCCCCTGACTGATATGACCAGAAAGAACAGTAACCCACAGAGTTGGTCTCCGGAATCCATAAAGGCCTTTGAGACTCTCAAGGCTACCTTTGTTTCTGCTCCTGTGTTGGCACATTCTGATCCTACGTTGCCTTTTATCCTAGAAGTCGATGCTTCTGAGACTGGAGTTGGTGCCCTTCTGTCTCAATGTCCTAACTCTGAGAGCACTATGCATCAGTGTGGCTACTTTTCCAAGAAATTGTCACCTGCTGAGTGCAATTATGAGATTGGTGAATGAGAGCTGTTGGCGATCATTTTAGCCCTTAAGAATGGAGATATCTCTTTGAAGGTACCACTGTGCCTGTTCTTATTCTTACTGATCATAAGAATCTTACATTCTTGTCTGAGGCTAAGCGACTCTCTCCCAGAAGGGCGCGATGGGCTCTTTTCTTGTCGAGCTTTAATTACATTGTCTCATTCTTACCTGGTACTAAGAATGTAAGGGCTGATGCCTTATCACAACAATTTTTCTCCACTTCCAAGTCGGAGTCGGTTCCAGTTCCTACGATTCCTCCTGATCGTATCTTGGCTATGGTTCGCACCAGTCTTACTTCTCCTTTAGGAGAGAGTCTCCGTACTGCTGTGCACCAGACTTACCATTCTCCCAAGGCAGCTGGCCATCCTGGGAAGAATCAACTCATTTGGGCCATTTCCCAACAATTCTGGTGGCCTAGTCTACGGGCTGATTTTACTGCCTTCGTAGCTGCCTGTCCCCTGTGTGCTCAGAGTAAGACTCCATGACACCTTCCAGTGGGCCTCCTACAACCCATACCCAATGGAGAGAGGCCCTGGACTCACCTGTCAATGGATTTCATTGTAGAGTTACCCAACTCCCAAGGCAACACTGTTATCCTTAGGGTGGTTGACCGGTTCTGAAAGATGTATCATTGTATTCCACTTAAGAAGTTGCCCACCTCTGAGGAACTGGCTTCCATTTTTGCTCGGGAGATCTTTCACTTACATGGGCTACCCAAGGTGGTTGTCTCAGACAGGGGCAGTCAGTTTGTCTCCCGGTTCTGGTGAGCCTTTTGTGTACTGTTGGGAATCCAGCTTGTGTTCTCTTCTGCCTATCACATGCAGTCTAATGGGGCCGCAGAGTGAGGCAATCAGTCCTTGGAGCAATTCCTACGTTGCTATATTTCTGACCACCATAACAACTGGTCAGACCTATTACCATGGGCAGAGTTTGCTCACAACAGTGCCTTGAATAGGGATGAGCCGAACACCCCCTGGTTCGGTTCGCACCAGAACTTTCGAACGGACCCCAAATTCGAACGAACTTTAGAACCCCATTGACGTCTATGGGACTTGAACGTTCGAAATTAAAAGTGCTAATTTTAACGGCTAATATGCAAGATACTGTCCTAAAAAGGGTTTGGGGACCTGGCTCTTGCCCCAGGGGACATGGGTCAATGCCTAAAATGTTTTTAAAAATGGCCGTTTTGGCGGGAGCACTGATTTTAATGATGATTAAAGTGAAAAAAAAAGTGAAATATTCCTTTAAATATGGTGCCTGGGGGGGTGTCTGTAGTATGCCTGTGAAGTGTCACGTGTTTCCCGTGTTTAGAACAGTCCCTGCACAAAATGACATTAAACAGAAATAACATCATTGAAAACTGCTTGCGGTTTTAATGTTATATCTGGTTCCTGCAATATGGTTGAAAACCATTGAGAAAAATGGCATGTGTAGCCCTCCCTGCCCATTACGAGCCCCTTTGGGTCTTGTACGCATATCAAGGGGAACCCTGTACCCATATTAAAAAAAAGGAAATGCGTGTGGCCCCCAGGCCCTATATACTCAGAACAGCAGTATACAGGCGGTGCAAACAAGACAGGGACTGTGTAGGTTTGTTGTGTTAAGTTGAATCTGTTTGTAATTTTCAACTGGTACATTTTTAAAGTGTAGCTCCAGTCAAAAAAACTATTTTTAAGCTTTTTGGAAAACATAGGGAAGGGTTATCACCCCTGTATAATTTGTTTTGTCGTCCATCTTTTTTCATCTCACTTGCTGTTGTCTCCTTCCGTTTGCAAGTAGGAGATGTTTGTAAGTTGGATGTTTGAAAGTAGGGGCCTGCCCTATATGCTCTGCAGAAATGGCAGAACAAGGTGTTTGGTTTTGCCACAACATTGTAAGCCCTCAAAGTGACTCTTGGTGGGCGCTGGAGCGCCCTGCTGTGAACGATTATATCAAGAATTGTAATTACATGCCATTGTTGAACAGTGGTAGAAAAGTTGACCTTTGGTGGTTGTGGTGCTGGTGCCACAACACTAAGTCCTCACAGTTACTCTGGGTGGGCACAGGAACGGGCCCTCCTGTGAAATATTATATCAAGAACTGTAATTAAATGTCCCTGTTAAACAGGGGCAGAAAAATTGGGCCTTAGGCACTGGTGCCACGACACTGCAACCTCTCCCATATACTCTAGTTTTATTGCAGGAATTAGCCCTGCTGCAAAGCATTGCATCAAAAATTGTAATTAAACGCCCCTGTTAAACAGGGGCAGAAAAATTGGGCTAATGGCATCACCCAGAACCAGAAATGTTCTTCCAACATATCAGCGGAGGAGGAAGAGGATAGACAATCAACATAACAGGACAGACACTCAGCATCAGCATAGGCAGTCTTGAAGGGATGTGATATTTCCAAAAAAAATATTCGGTTACATCAGCTTCAGGTGCTTGGTAGCTGTGGGTGATCCAAGACTGATTCATCTTGATGAAGGTCAGTCGATCAACTGATTCGGTGGACAGGCGCATCCTGTGATCGGTAACAAAGCCACCAGCAGCACTGAAGGTGCGTTCCGAAAGAACGCTGGATGCAGGACAGGCCAGTAGCTCAATTGCATACTGTGCAAGCTCTGGCCAGTGATCCATCCTCAAGACCCAGTAAGCCAGAGGATTTTCGGTGGGAAAGGTGTCCAAGTCTGACCTTGCCCCTAGGTATTCCTGCACCATGTAAATCAGACGCTGGCGATGGGTGCTGGAACCGATCATACCTTGGGGCTGCGGACTAAAAAATTGTCTGAAAGCATCAGTCAGACGGCCACCTTCTCCACCGCTCCTTCTGACCCATGCCTCAGCAACACGTTGTCCAGGACCAGGAGTTTGTAACCTCCCAGTCTCTGGGAACGCGTTGCACAGACCTTTCTGCAAGGCCTCCCGGAGATGTCTCATCCTCTGCTCCCTCTGCGATGGCAAGATAAGGTCGGCAACTTTACCCTTGTACCGTGGATCAAGGAGAGTGGCCAGCCAGTAATGGTCCCTCTCCTTGATCCGAAGAATATGAGGATCCTTCCGCAGGCTTTGCAGGATCAGGGAGGCCATGCAGCATAGGTTAGCTGAGGCATTCGGTCCGGAGTCCTCTGGGTCACTAAGGACAACATGATCCGCAGCTACCTCCTCCCAGCCACGTACAAGTCCACGTGTTTCTTGGGACTGTAAATCATCCCTACAAGACTGCTGCTGCTGCTGCTGCTGGTGCTGAGTGCCAGCCTCCACCTCCATGCTGATACAATCATCCTCCTCCTCCTCTTCCTGTGTGATGGGTGGCACAGCAGGAACACTGTCTGGATAAAGGGGGCCTTGAGAGGCAAGGAAGTCCTCCTTTTCCTGCCTCTGTTCTGCCTCAAGTGCCCTGTCCATTATTCCACGCAGCGTATGCTCCAAGAGGTGGACAAGAGGTACAGTGTCACTGATGCATGCACTGTCACTGCTCACCATCCTTGTGGCCTCCTCAAACGGTGACAGGACAGTGCATGCATCCCTGATCATGCCCCACTGGCGTGGTGAGAAAAAACCGAGCTCCCCTGACCCTGTCCTGGTGCCGTAGTCGCACAGGTACTCATTGATGGCCCTCTGCTGCGTGTGCAGCCGCTGCAGCATGGCCAACTTTGAGTTCCACCTGGTGGGCATGTCACATATAGGTCGGTTCTTGGGCAGGTTCAACTCCTTTTGGAGCTCAGCCAACCGAGCACAGGTATTAAATGATCGGCGGAAATGCCCACAGACTTTCCTGGCCTGCTTCAGGACATCCTGTAAGCCGGGGTACCTGCCCAAGAACCGCTGCACCACCAGGTTAAGGACGTGAGCTACACAGGGCACATGGGTCAGTTGTCCCTGTCGGAGGGCGGAGAGGAGGTTGGTGCCATTGTCACAAACCACCATTCCTGGCTTAAGCTGGCGTGGAGTCAACCACCTCTCGGCCTTCCCCTGCAGAGCTGACAAAACATCCGCCCCAGTGTGGCTCCTGTCCCCCAAACAAACCAGCGCAAGCACGGCATGGCATCGTTTTGCCTGCGTACTTGCATAGCCCCTGGAACGCCTACGGAGCACCGCTGGTTCTGACGACAGAGCACTGGAAGAGGCCATGGAGGAAGAAGAAGAGGAGGGGGTGGAGGAGAGAGGTGTGTCACAACCAATAGTAGCATTTTGGAGGCGTGGTGGCGGAACAACCTCCATAACTACTGCACCTTGTCCTGCATCCTTCCCAGCTGCCAGAAGAGTGACCCAATGGGCCGTGAAAGACAGGTAACATCCCTGTCCATGCCTGCTGGACCATGAGTCAGCGGTAATATGCACCTTACCACTGACCGCCCTGTCCAGTGAGGCAAGGACATTACCTTCCACATGCCGGTAGAGAGCCGGAATCGCCTTCCGTGAGAAAAAGTGGCGTTTGGGGACCTGCCACTGAGGAACCGCACATTGTACAAACTCACGGAAGGGGGCCGAGTCTACCAACTGAAAAGGCAGCAGTTGAAGTAATAGCAATTTAGCCAAGCTAGCATTCAACCGCTGGGCATGTGGATTGCTGGGAGTGAACTTCTTTCGCCGGTCCAGCAGCTGGGGCAGGGACATTTGCCAGCTATAATAGGACGTGGGTGTACTGCTAGCAGAGTTCCCCGAAGCACATGGCTGTGACACACCTAATTCTACACCTTCATTCCTCTCAGAGCAGGTTTCAGAGAGGACTGAAGGTCTAGTGGGGTTGGAGATGCCAGCTGATGAGGAGCAAGGAGAGGTCCGCTTTGTTCTTTGGTGTGGGTCTTTGAGGTACGCTTGCCAACGAGCTGCATGGCAGGTCAACATATGTCTGGTCAAGCATGTGGTGCCCAAGCGGATTTTGTTTTGGCCACGCGAGATACGCTTAAGACATATGTTGCAAATAGCAGCGGTGCAATCTGATGCACTCGTCTCAAAAAAGGCCCACACCGAAGAACTTTTAGAATAACGCGCAGAGGCAGCTCCCTGCACAGGCGGAGCTCTGCGGTGTGATTCAGTCGGTGTGCTGCCCCTAAGCTGGCCCCCGGAGGGCATCCTGCCTAGTTGGACATGTGCCTCCTCCTCTCTCCTACCAGGCACCCACGTGGAGTCAGTGCCCTCATCATCCCCTCCCTCTTCATCGCTGTAGCAAACCTGGCAGTATGCTGCAGCTTGTGGAATATGACTGCCAGATTGCTGTCCTTCTTGAGCATCCCCTCTCTCTGCGCTCACGCTACTGCCTTCCTCTAGCTGAGTGTCATCATCAGAGCCCACAAAACACTGGGCATCCTCCTGGAGCATGTACCCAACACTGTGCTCAAAGAGTTCAGGAGACTCCTCAGGAGGACGTGGTGGGTCTAGGGAAGGAGTCACTGATGATGACATTGAGAGGAGGGAAGATGATGCGTTGGCAGCTGCTTTGCTAGTACCCTGAGACTGGGTGAGAGAGGATGAGGAGGATGAAGAGGGCTTGGTCATCCACTCTACCAAGTCGTTGGCATGTTGCGGTTCAACATGTCCAGCTGCCGAAAAGAAGGACAAGCGTGTCCCATGGCCACGTGCTGATGACAATGCACCGCGTCCACGACCAGCACTGTTGTCTCTAGACACAGAGCCTGCTTGCCCTCTTTTATCGGCTCGCGCCTGTCTGCCTCTCCTTGCTGGCCTTCCAGACATGGTAATGGCCTGAAGGGAGTTGGGTAAAACAGCAGTGTAATGGAGTCACACAACACCCACTAAGCCCTGCAGATGGCTCTATTAGAGAACAGCAATAAACGGTAGATACAGGTGTATATTGTGCTGGAGTCACACAACACCCACTAACTCCTGAAGATGCCTTTATTATAGAACACCAGAGATAAAGGGGTATACTGTAATTGAGTCACACAACACCCACTAAGCCCTGCAGATGCCTCTATTAGAGAACAGCAATAAAGGGTAGATACAGGTGTATATTGTGCTGGAGGCACAAAAAACCCACTAACTCCTGCAGATGCCTTTTTTATAGAACACCAGAGATAAAGGGGTATATACAGATGTATACTGTGCTGTGCTGGAGGCACACACAACTTCCAATAACTCCTGCAGATGGCAAGTGGGCTCAAATAGAGAAGAGCTATGTAGGTGGATATAGCGGTGTGTACTGGGTACAGAGCACGCAGACAGCACGCACAAGCTCCTAACACTACTGACTGCAAGCTCTATTATAAAAGATAGATCACTAGCTATATAGGTGAGGTGAATATAGCGGTGTAAACTGCGGTCAGGGCACACAGACAACAACCACTACACAACAGCAAGATCGAAAATCGGCCGAAAACGATCGGTGTGTACTGTGTTGAAGGTACATAGAACACCCACTAACTGCTTCAGACGCCAACACACTACACTAGGCCACCGCGCTGGTGGCCTTATATAGTGTAGGGCGTGTACTACACAGCCTGAGCTATGATTGGCCATGGCTCTCCTCGCTGCTGGTGCTGTGATTGGCCAAGCATGCGGGGTCACAGTGCATGCTTGGCCAATCATGAGCCAGCAATGCGCTGCGATGACACAGTGCATTGTGGGCCGTGAGCGCCACACGAATTTGGCGCGAACGGCCCATAACTTTCGGAATTCGCCGAACGGGCGAACAGCCGATGTTCGAGTCAAACGTATGTTCGACTCGAACACGAAGCTCATCCCTAGCCTTGAATTCTGCCTCTCAATTGTCTCCATTTATGGCAAATTATGGTTTCCAACCTTCCATGTTGCCTGACTCGTGTGTTCCTTCACTAAAGTTTGCACCTCAGTTTATTGGGCCTTTCCGCATTCCTCCGCAGGATTAACCCAGTGGCTTATGCGTTGGACCTTCCTCCTAGTATGCGCATCTCAAATGTGTTTCATGTCTCCTTATTGAAACCGTTGGTCTGTAACCAATTTTCCACCTCAGTGCCACGCCCTCACCCTATTCAAGTTGAGAACCATGAGGAGTATGAGGTACAATCCATTGTTGATCGAGTCCCTTTTAATAGGGGTTCCACTCCTTTGGACCTGTATAGCACCCCTCAGGACAACTTTAGGCAATGTAGCAAGACAAAAAAGACTCATGTTTCCTAGGGTCCATCCCTCAAAGAGGAGCGTTACAGGCAAAACCTTGTTGTTCTTATGCGAGTCCTGGGTATCATCCTGTGGCTGCAGTGGCGTGAATGGATCCGATTGTGGAGGTTTTTTAAATTCAGCATGGATCCCTCCTGGAGCTCCTTAGAGCACATTTTCACTCGTTACCAACACCTTAGACACTGGTGAAAAAACGGATGTGCTCCTGGAAGGAGGAGGGGTTATGTAGGGAGTGAACTTCCTTGATTGGGTATACCAATGTCAACAATCCAATCCAATCCAAAGACATGCAGGTAGGTTAATTGGCTTCTGTCCAAAATTGGCCCTAGTATAAGATTGGGGACCTTGGATTGTGGGCACCTTGAGGGTAGGGACCAATGTGAGTGTGCAATGTACAGGGATGGGGTCTATTGTAGACACTCACTTAGGTTGAACTGGATGGACTGGTGTCTTTATTCAACCTTACTAACTATGAAACTATTAAACTATGAAACATGAAGGTGGCTCATAAGCCATTAAATGATTACTTAAGGCTCTGTGTTCCACGATGTACGATAAAGAAAAAATGATACAAATTACATTTGGGTAAGTGTTGCATGACTGAGCAATTGCCAGTTAAAATAATGCTGTAATAAACAAAAAATGCCCTGGTCATTAAGGGGTTAAAGTCATCCGGTGGTCAAGTGGGGGACAGTTTAAAACTATTTTTGAGTACTCAGGGGTTCTCTCCCATGCAGGATGGGGAGTGCCGGAATAGTCTGGCTGGAAAGGAGAGGACTGGTTTTAGTATTCTTTGGATTGCCAAGTCCTTATTAGGAACCCTGAATGTCGGAGGTTTTTAGAACTTCCAAAGCCTGATTACAGTAACTTTGGCCTGGTGGGGGATATCCGAAGTGCATCAGAGCAAAGAAAAGGAAGCTGAAACAGTCAGCTTCAGCAGTGAGAGAGTGAGCCTGACACGTGCAAACAGAAGGAGTTTAGGATTGAGCAGCACTGGCTGAGCTGTGGAAATCTCCTCCTTGGGACCCCTGAAGCCAACAGGAAACCTCAAAACCACAGAGTGGGACAGATGTGGTGACAAGTCCGCCTTTAATTCGTCTGGCAATCCTGAAACAAAGTATGGACTGTTTTATGTTCTTTGTGCGCTGAAGACAAGCTATTTTTTATTTATTTTTGGAAAGTAAAAAGACTGTTTGCCATCACCAATACGGCTAGCCAATGATCCTGGGCTTCCTCATATTACTAGATAATAGCTGCAGCTGTAAATGAGACCCAAATGAAATGGTAATTGGGTAACACACAATGCAGAAAAAATCTGCTCATACACGTATCAATTGCTTTCATACACTTATGAAAGGATGGAGAAATCTCCCCTGCTGGCTAATGCAATATGGCTGTCAGTATACCTGAACAGTGCTTTGATTTGATTGGATGCAGTCACTGCTCGGTTGAGAATTTTCCACCCAGCTCCTTAACCACTTATATACCGGGCACTTACGCCCCTTCCTGCCCAGGACAATTTTGAGCTTTCAGTGCTTTTGCAATTTGAATGACAATTGCGCTGTCAAACTACACTGTACTGAAACTACATTTTGTATAATTTTTCTTCCCATAGATAGAGCTTTCTTTAGGTGGTATTTGATCACCTCTGCGTTTTTTTTTTTTGCTAAACAAACTAAAAAAGACTGACATTTTTGACATTTTCTCCTTCACTGACTGGCACTGATAAGGTGGCACTGATGAGGAGGCACAGATATGTAGAATTGACAGGCACTGATATGCAGCACTGATGGGCACAGATAGGTGCCGATTATCAGTACAGCCCCCCCCCCCCCCCGGTTTCAGCTCTCTCCCTGTTAGCGAGAACCAAGGAATGGCTGGTTCTGGTGATGATCACAGCTGATCACGTGGGAAGAAGCCTCTGTCAGAGGCTTCTTCTGATCAGAGATGCAGCGTGTCAGACGCCGTACCCGTGATCGGCGCGCGCCAGCATATTATCCTGCTGGACGTCATATGATGCCCAGTCAGGATAACAGAACCACTTCCCAGCCGTCAATCTGTTATAGGCCGGGCGGGAAGTGATTAAAGAAAATTCAGTTGAACAATTGATTTTTATCAAGCCAAATGGTGCCTACAGGGGCTCCAATGGTTCACATTTCATCATGACTTGACTGAAATTTGAGCCATGTATGGCAGCCTTAAAGTGGTTGTAAACCCTTAGGCTACTTTAACACCAAGTCGCTTTTCGGTCATTATTGCGTTAAAAAAAGCTCCTGTAAAGCACCTCTGAAGCCACCCCAGTGGGGCGGCGTGCTTGCAGGGCAAGAAAAAAAGTCCTGCAAGCAGCATCCTTGGGGCGTGAATTCACTGCTCCCAAACCGCCTCCTGTCATTGAAATCAATGGGCAGTGCTTCGGTTTTTAACCCTTTGTTCATCCGCTAGCGGGGTTTAAAAGAGCCCAGGTAGTGGGCAAAAAGCGTCACAAAACCGTGTAAAACCGGTAAAACGCAGCTAAAACTAGCAGCACTTTACCACCGACACCCCCCCGCCCCAGTTTGAAAGTGCCCTTGCATGTACCCTGTGAAGTGGCTGGCCTCAGGTGATACACATAGATGAAACAAATCCTACAACAGTGTAAGTTGTACCAATTTATCTGCATAGTGTCTACAACAATTCAAAGTCCATAATTTGTAAAGCCTACCTAAGCTATCAGAAAACGGAAGGCAGAGAGCTGGAATTACACACTGAAGAGATCAGTGAGGAGAGCTCAGAGAGCTGTATGGAAGGAAGGGAAACACCTCCTTTACACAGCACACAGGAACAGCGTTGAGGCTGTCCATCACATGCAACCACTTTAGCCACTTTTTTGGGTAGTTGGTTGAATTTGGTGCAGGGCTGTACTTGATGTCTTTGCTGACATTCTGCTCTTGCTGAGCGTCCAGAGTGTCCCTGTGCCTTTCAGGAGGGGCGGGCTCCCTCCAGGCATACCCGTTTCTAAAATATCCACTGCGATTTGTGCACCAACTTTGAGGCTCTGAAAATTATAGCATTAGGACCACAGTATACAGAGAAGCCATTACGTAGGCACTGTGAATTGTTAGACAGTATCAATTTGGTCATTTTGCAGACTAACTGGTAAGGGTGCTGGCAAATTTTTGTTTGTGATGTGTGTTGCCCTTCCACGTGCACCTTCCTGGAAAGGCTAGTTACAGGTTTTGGTGGTTGCCACTTTTTTGCATACACAGGATACTCCCTAGCTTGAAAGTATTTTTGCATTCTCTTTGCTTGATATTTCGCTAGCAGTAGTTAACCACATTGAAATGGACTTATTCCGTTGGTTTCCTCCGTACAAGTGAACGGAGGAAGCCACATGGATACGTGGTGAAACATCTTCATTACAAAACAAGTCTTCTTAGAAAGCCCTGAATTATTGTGTTCACAGAGAAAGCTACTTGAGTAAGTTGTGAAATGTCTTCAACTTTAAAAAACTAGCCCAGCAGAATGCGACTAGCTAGCTATGCTATGACTTGGATAAATAAAAACCTTCATGGACCCAGCATTCTTTGAAAATTCAATATCATAATTCACCATATATTGAATGTTCATTGTAAAATAAAGGTTATATAAAAATGAATTTACATTTAAATCCGCTAAATACATTCCAGGTACATCACAATAAAAGGCGAGAAAAGTCTTAAGCCTCGTACACATGATCGGATTGTTGGCCAACAAAACCGTGGCATTTTGTCTGAATTTTGCATACACACGGCCACACAATTGTTGGCCAACTATTATGAACGTAGTGGCATACTACATTGTTTTTCAGCTCCTTAGCGCCACCCTTTGGACTCCTGCTAATTTCGTGTTAGTATTAGTTTGGCAAGTGTTAATGCATAGTAAAAGAAAGCAGATTTTTTTTTTTGCGCTGCTGGTTTACATATATCCAGAATGGAGGAAGACTAATGGGAAGGCAAAGGGGGGAGGGGAAAAGGGGAAAGGACAAACAAACAAGAAATGGGGTGGAGGGTGGGGGGATGGGAGGTATGTTCTGTGACAGTAGTTCAAAAAGACAAATCCACAAAGTACTGCAGTTCTTAATAAGCAATGGCACATAATAGTCAATAGTACATTGTGCAATTACTAGCAGGAGATGGTAGATTATAGCCACAGGGAGAAAAGGATTTCTTAGCACAAGCAGGGAGGCAGCATGTTCAAGGGTAGAAGGCACCTTTAGTTGATATACAAACAGAAAAAAACAGCGCCAACCTAAGTGCAGTATAATAAAACACAGGTATTTATTCACAAGGTAATCCACTCACTCTCTATTGGAGTAAATCAGGCACATCATTTATATGGTCATCAGGTACATCACAGGGTTCCCGGTGGGAAGCTGTCCTCTTTGGCTGTGGATTCTCGTCCGGTGGCGCCGGTGGTTCCCAGCGTCTCCGGCTCGGTATCGCAGCGTCACGGGGGTCAGCTGATGGATCGTTCGGATCGTTTGGGGTCGCGCTGTGATGACGTCGTTGCGCACGCAACGACGTCCCTGTAAACAAAATCCCCAACAAAATCCCTGTAAAAAAATTCCTTCCTCTTTTTTTCCTTCCCCTTTTCTCCATATATATATACTCTAATTTTTTTATCATCGACCCATTTTTTATTTTATGACATTTACATTTGCATCTCCCTTTTTTTAAATATATTATAATAATTTTTCTTTTTAATTTTTTTTATTTTTTAAATAAAATTTCACTTTTTAACTCTCACATACAAAAAAAGAATCTTTTCCAGCTAATGTTCACACAAAGATATACACACGTTTAGCCTCACGTTATCCCCAGTCAGCCTGTAACATACAGTTTACCAAAATAAACACTAAGCTCTGGCCGCAATAACCCCGCCCCACATAGGGGAGGTATTGTCAGTACACTGACCAATCAACACCGCCCCTTCCCTATTTGACCACTTCCAACATGGTGGTCGGTATGCCTGATGAAGGAGCACGCATGCTCCGAACGCGTGCGCAACGACATCATCACAGCGTGACCCCGAACAATCCGACCGATCCATCAGCTGACCCCCGTGGCGCTGCGATACCAAGCCGGAGACGCTGGGAACCACCGGCGCCACCGGACGAGAATCCACAGCCAAAGAGAACAGATTCCCACCGGGAACCCTGTGATGTACCTGATGACCATATAAATGATGTGCCTGATTTACTCCAATAGAGAGTGAGTGGATTACCTTGTGAATAAATAGGTGTTAATGCATGCTTTTCATTTCGCGCTTTTCAGTTTGATTCTGAACGGCCGTTCATCAACCAGCCATGTTTCGGAATCAGAGGAGAGAACATGTTATTTATTATTGGCCTTGGAGTTATTGCTTTGACATTATTTTTTTGGATGAATAATGATTTATTTTGTTATATTTTCTATATTTTTGGATGCATAGAATGCACTTTTTGGTTAAGTTCTATTGGCGGATGTCTAATTTTGTTTTCTTTTTTTAATGCACAATAAAAAAATTTACTGGGCTATGTGTGTTACTTTAAATGACAATTTGGGAGTAGGCAGTTACACTTAAAAAAAAATACAATGTAAAATTAACAAGGGACACCAACATAGCTGTATCTGATCTTATAAACTATGGGATAATGGTGTTGTGGTAAATAGCTCAAAAGAAAAAAAAAAAAGCATCTTAAAATTTTTTATATCACTAGAAAAAAAAAAAGCCTTGACATTTTTTTTTTGCAATAACTCCATCAGTATCACCAGCAAAGCAGCTTCATTATTATCCCATTAAAGAAGAAGAGAATTGTGCGCTGCATTTCGAGATTTCATAATTTGCCGCATCACGAATGTTAATTCTCCATTACGACCACTTCTGGCTCATCCTTGCTTCCGAGCATGCATGTTTTTACTTTGGACTTTTGTCCAACGGACTTGTGTACACATGCTCGGAAAATCCGACAATACACATTTGTCCCCGGAAAATGTGAAAACCTGCTAGCCAACATTTGTACGCAGAAAGTCTGACAATTGTCCGATGGAGCATACACGGTCGGATTTACCGCAAACAGCCTGTCATTGAACATTTCCCATTAGAAAGTCTGATCGTGTGTACGAGGTTTTAGGCTAAGGCTCACCCTTGGGCTTTTTTAGTTTAATTTTTTTTTTTTTTTAGCATATTTGAACATGTTTTTCAAGCTTGACATTTTTGTTTTGGCCAGTACAAAGCTTGTTACTAAGAGAATGAAAAGGAAGAAATTGCCCTAAAATCTGCATGTTTTTTTTTAGGCGCTTCCATTGAAGACTATAGGGAGAACAAACTTTGTCTATTCCAAAAAAGCTCATATACTTTTTTAAGCTTCAAACAAAAAGCTTTAAGTGACATGGGCATGGCTTAATATAATGACTATATAAATATAATGAAAATATAATAAAATTATTTATTAGAGAACGATCCACAGTAAATCAGTTTTCAGAGGGCAGTTGACCAAAAGACAATTTGTTGATATGATAAAATTTCGCCCCTTCACTGCCGTTTTTTTAACCCTGAATAGCCTGTAGGCAGGTGCAGTCGATTTTCTCCACTGCAGGTGGTGCTGATCAGCAGGGGCAATGCAGATGAAGGGGTTAGTCAAGAGAAACCTTGTTCTTTTATGATCTCGTCGATCATGGAGAGACTGCATCCATATGGATGCTGGCATCCCATGCTCAGTGTTGCCAACCGTCAGTATTTTTACTGGCAGCCAGTTAAAAACAGGCAATTTTCTCTTGCCAGTAAAAGGAAAAAGTTGCCAGTAAAAAATATGGGTGTGAAGTTCGGCTCGGTCCAGAGCCAACAGAGACCAGCCAAGTCCCTGCTACAGTGTGTTCGGGCAGCTCTGGTGGAGGCGGTGCCCAAGCGTGTCGAGTGATAAAGGGAGCAAAGCAGAGCGGTCAGAGCCTCGTGTGTCGGGTTGGGAGTGGGACTGTCAGTGCTGTTTAGACTGTAGTGGACTGAAGGGACCAAGAGTCAATGTTGTGTGTGTGTGTGTGCCTTCCTATTATAATTTATTGCCCTCCTGAGTCCTGTCCCTGAGTTACTTACTATATCGAAAATAAAATAAGAAATGTGTAGCGGATGACTGTTATGGCTTTATCTTCCTTACCCTTTTTGCGTTACCTGTGTCTTCAGGCTTCCTCTGTTTCCCTATCCATGGAGACCACTGCTCCAGCAGATCACCACCAGCATAATAGGTAAGAGGGGAGGAGTTTGGTAAGTAGAAAAGATTGAAAAGAGAGCAGGACGCACTAGCGCTACCTAAATGGTTAGCCCCATCAGGTCCGCAAGATCATCTCGCAGAGATTCCTCGCATAGAAGAAGCCGCTCTGGCCATAGGCGGAGCCATTCAGGTGGAGGAAATCGCTCAGGGAAAGGGAGTCGCAGAAGGAGTCGCTCCAGGTCTTGTTCAAGGCGCAGCCATTCCCGCCGAAGAAGATCCCCTGACCGGAGGCGCCATTCACCAGCACGTCACTCCCATCCTTATGAAAATACCTGCTGGGTATGCGGGGCCATAGCCCTTCCAGATATGTTGGCATGCCGCCGGTGCTTTGAAGAAGCCACCAGAGAGAAAGGGCAAGAACACAGAGAGCTCACAGAGTCTTCTGCCCCACGTGTTGCTCCCGACACGGAGTTATCTCCACGGGGTGCTTCGCTGGCTCACTCAAGTACTTCCAGAGAGCATGATTCTCCTTCAGATGAGGAAGAACTGGAGGCTTCAGTGGGCTTTGACTTCTCCCTAATAGAGCCTTTTGTGAGGTCAGTGAAGGGGGCCATTAGCTGGGAGGAACCCCAGGAGGCCCAACCCAAAAGGAGAAAATATTTCCCGAACCTGATGAGAGAACCCGAAGCCTTCCCCTTCATTGATGAGTTGGAGGAACTTATCAGAGACGAGTGGCAGAGACCCGAGAAGAAAGCAAGTCTTAACAATCAGCTTGCCAAACTATATCCTCTAAAGGAGGCTAAAATTAAATCTCTCGTGTCCCCGCCAGTGGTGGATGCATCCCTCATGCGCGTGGCCAGACACGTTACCCTCCCTATCGAGGACGCTGTGTCATTCAAGGATGTCCTGGATAGGAAGATCGATACTGATCTCACAAGAGCTTACTTAGCAGCAGGAGGCGTATGCAGGCCAGCAGTGGTTCTTGCAGCTGTGGGTAAGGCTATTGCCAGTTGGTCAACAAGCACAGAAAAGCTTGTATCCAAGGCGCTGATCAGGACCAGATAGTTAGGGCCCTGCAAGAACTAAGCCTTGCAGGGGATTTTGTGGCAGAGGCATCTGTGGATGCTATCAAGTCTGCATCCAGGGCTATATTGTCCTCGGTAATGGCCAGACGGGCTCTCTGGCTCAAACCCTGGGCGGCAGATCCTGCTTCCAAGTCCAATTGGTGCCGCATCCCGTATGATGGTGAGAACCTTTTCGGCGCAAAATTGGACTCTGCTATTTCTAAGGTCACTGGCGGAAAATCAGGGCTTATCCCCTCGGATAGAAAGCCAAAGCTTCAGAGGCCTCCTCCCTTTAAGCCCTCCTCCCTTTAAGCGTAACCTCCCGGACAGGTACAGGGATGCCAAGTCCTACAGGTCTGGTAGGGAGTACAGAAGGAACTGGAAGGCCCCTCAAACGTCCTTCCTGACGTCCCAGAAGCCCAGGACCCCGGCATCTACTGACCAGAAGTCCTTTTGAAGGTGCGTCTTGCCAGCCAGCAGTGGTGGGGGCCAGACTCTCAAAGTTCACGCTGGTCTGGGGGGAAACAATAAGCGTTAACCACCGTTCGCGTCGGGCACAGATGGTCATTCAGGTGACTTCCCCCGGGGGACCATTTTTGCCCAACAAACCTCCCGTCATCCCGGCAAAAGAGGTTAGCCTTGACCCGATAGGTTCAGGATCTGCTCCAAAAGGAAGCAATTACCGAGGTGCCCCTATCCCAAAGAGGTCGGGGGTTCTATTCCCCTCTATTTCTAGTAAAAAAGAAATCAGGGGACCTACGTCCGGTCCTGGATCTAAACGTAAACCGCTCTATCCAGGTAGAAGCATTCAAAATGGAGAGCCTACAGTCTATCCTCCAGGCCATAAATCTGGGGGACTGGATGCTCTCCATAAATCTATAGGGCGCCTACCTCCATATCCCTATCCATTCAGAACTCCAAAAGTTCCTCAGTTTTTCGCTAAACCACAGACACTTTCAGTTCCGAAGCATTCCGTTTGGAATTTCTGCGGCTCCCAGGACCTTTACAAAGGTCCTTCTTCCCGTTATCGCGCATCTGAGGGAGAGGGGGCTGCGAGTCGACCATTATCTGGACGATATTCTCCTCCTCTCAGACAGCCGGGAGTCGCTGTTACAGCATCGAAAGATCCTCGTCTCCACTCTGCAGAATCCGGGATGGCTCATAAACTGGGGAAAGAGCCAGACTCGGCCCACCCAGAGAATGATCTTCTTAGGAGCCCAGTTGAATACAGTGCAGCTGCCTCCGGAGAAGTCTTCCCTGTTGGTCCGGAAGGTGAAGAAGGCCATTCTAGCAAGATCCCTGTCGTCCAGAGTATGCCTCAGCCTTCTAGGCTCCCTATCAGCGACAATTCCTATGGTCCGTTGGGCTCAGTGGCACACCAGAACTCCTTCCTACATCAGTGGGATGGTTCATCCATGACCCAGACGATCCGGATCTCAGAGACAGTCAGGCGCTCATTGCGTTGTGGTCCCCACAACTTAAACAATTGCAAACACATAGTCATCCCTCCTCAGGAGGTAGTGACCACGGATGCCAGTCTACAAGGTTTGGGAGCCCACTACCAGTCCCATGCAGCACAGGGCCGTTGGCCTTTCGAAGTACGGGACTCGGTATCGAAAGTGCTGGAGATGAGGGCGGCCCTCCAGGCTCTCCTGGCCTTCAGCTCCCTTTTAAGGGGGAAGCAGGTCCTCTTAACAATGGACAACAAGGTTGCTGTCGACTACATAAACAGACAGGAGGGGACCAGGAGTCCCTCCATGATGCGGGAAGTTCTCCCTGTGATTGAATGGGCACAGTTGAACCTGTCAGACCTGAGGGCGACTTACATCCAGGGGTTCGAGAACATCTTAGCCGACACGCTCAGCAGGGAGTTCGCCTTTAACAACGAGTGGTCCCTGAGCCCTCAGGCCTTCTCCCTCATCTGCCAGACCTGGGGTCAACCAGACATAGACCTTGCTGCGACTCTGGCAAACTCCAAATGCCGAAGGTTCCTGTCGAGGTTTCCCTTTTACTTAGCGGAGGGGACAGATTGCCTCCAGCATCCATGGAACTTCCATCTCCGGTATATCTGCCATCTGACTCCCCTGATGCAAGATTTCTCTTAAGGCTCAAGAGATCAACGGCATTGGTGATAGCGGTGATTCCTTTTTGGCCCAGGAGGCCATGGTTCACCACCCTCCTACAACTGAGCACGGCAGACCCTCTTGCTCTTCCCTGTCAGCCGACTTGCTCTCCCAGGGCCAGCTACTACATCCAGATTCGGGGAAGCTGCACTTGATGGCTTGGGGGCTGAGAGGGCTAGGTATCTATGTCAGGGCTGCTCCCAGAAGGTAGCTGATACCCTGCTCCAGGCCAGAAAACCTACCACCAACTGCACCTACCGCAGGGTCTGGAAGAAGTTTGTTGCCTTCTCTCAGGACCTTGGCCGGGATCTGTCCTCCCTTTCGGCTCCTCTGATCCTAGAGTTCCTGCAATCAGACTTAGACAAAGGTCTTAGCTCTAGTACTCTGAAAGTTCAGGTGTCAGCTCTATCCGCCCTGACAGGGGTTAAATGGGCTCATGATCCCCTTGTTATGCAATTTCAGAAGGCCTGTCTTAAACTAAAGCCGCGTACACACGGGCGGGACTGTCTGGCCTACTTAGTCCGCCGTAACACATTTCAGCGGACAGTCCGCTCGTGTGTGGGCTTCAGCTGACTTTTTCAGCGTGCAGTCCGGCGGACTAGGTATTTCGGAATTTCCGTAATACTGTCCGTCGTACTCGCATTTCGGCGGACAATCCGCCCATGTGTATGCCAGTCCGCCGTACTTTTGAAATGAGCGGACTTTTCCCGCCCGGAGAAAAGTCCGCTCATTTCGAACGGGTATCCAGGTAGGCGGGGCCCGCGAAGGAGACGTCGCAGGCCCCGCCGCCTGGTATGGACTTAAAGGGGAACCCCAACGCCGAAGAAAATCGGCGTGGGGGTCACCCCCAAGTCCACAACAGACTCTTGTCCGAGCACGCTACCCGGCCGGCCAGGAAAGGGGGGCGAGCGAGCGCCCCCCCTCCTGAGCCGTACCAGGCCACGTGCCCTCAACATGGGGGGGTGCCTTGGGGAAGGGGGGCCGCGCGGCCCCCCCACCCCAAAGCACCTTGTCCCCATGTTGATGAGGACAAGGGCCTCTTCCCGACAACCCTGGCCGTTGGTTGTCGGGGTCTGCGGGCGGGGGGCTTATCGGAATCCGGGAGCCCCCTTTAATAAGGGGGCCCCCGGATACCGGCCCCCCACCCTATGTGAATGAGTATGGGGTACAATGTACCCCTACCCATTCACCTGTAAAATAAAAGTACAAAAAAAACACAACACACGAGATAAAATACTTTATTGCACAGCTCCAGGGGTCTTCCGTCTTCGGGGGTCTTCTCGCCGGACTCCTCCGCTATCTTCTTGTAGCTCTTTTGCTAGCGGAGGAGTCCGGCTTTCTTCGCGCGGCCCCCCCTTCCCCAAGGCACCCCCCCATGTTGAGGGCATGCGGCCTGGTACGGTTTAGGAGGGGGGGCGCTCGCTCGCCCCCCTTTCCTGGCCGGCCGGGTAGCGTGCTCGGACAAGGGTCTGTTGTGGACTTGGGGGGGACCCCCACGCCGATTTTTTTCGGCGTTGGGGTTCCCCTTTAAGTCCATACCAGGCAGCAGGGTCAGCGACGTCTCCTTCGCTGGCCCCGCCTACCTGGAGACGCGCTCGAAATGAGCGGACTTTCCTTCGCATGTGTGGGTGAGTCCGTTCATTTCAAAAGTAGGGCGGATAGTATGGCGGACTTAGTATGCCGTATTAGTCCGCTCAAAAAGTGGTGTGTGTGGTCAAGTCCGTTCATTCGAAAGTATGACGGACTGTCCGTCGGATTGTATGACGGACTAAGTAGGCCATACAGTCCGCCCGTGTGTACGCGGCTTAAGACCACCTAGGAAGCCTTCCTCTCCAACATGGGACCCATCAGTCATCTTAGAGGTACTATCCAAAGAACCCTGTTTTCCGCTGGAAAACATCTCCTTCTGGCACCTGACACTAAAAGTCAGCTTTCCTGGTCGCAATCACATCAGCGAAGAGTTTCAGAGATGCAAGCATTACTGATTAAGGAGCCGTATCTGATCATTCATCCAGACAGGGTAGTTCTATGACCCTTGGATCACTTTATCCCAAATGTGGCATCCTCTTTTCACTTCCACCAGGAAATCAACTTGCCAGCTCTTAACACAGACCAGGGTGACCCTCATCCTCTGGATTTAAGGGGCAAAATCATAAAATAATTTTGCCCTTTCCAAATCCTTTAAAAGATCGGAGAACCTCTTCATCATTCTCTATGGCCTTAGGAGAGGTCAAGCAGCGTCGGCCCGAACCATTGCCTCCTGGTTGGTGAAGGCCTACTTGCTGAGTGAGTCGAAAATTCCTGAAGACCTTAGGGCTCATTCCACCAGAGCAGTGGCCACCTCCTGGGCGGCGTATTGTGGGGTCTCGGTGGCGACCATCTGCAGAGCGGCCACTTGGTCCTCCAGGAAAACCTTTATCTCTCACTACAAGGTGGACTCAGCTCAGCTATCAACAGTAGAATTGGGAAAGTCCATTATTCAAGCCAACTCTTCTATTCCTTGCTAATAAACGTTTACCTTTGCATCTCCCACCCAGTCTGCGAGGTAATCCCCAGAGTGTATGCTGCCATGATGCGACAGGAAAATGGAAAAATCTATACTTACCTTTCCGTAATTTTCCTTTCCTGTCGCATCTTCAAGGCAGCATACAATATCCCACCCACAAAGGTGATTTATATATACAGAGAATACCGGGGAGGGGGGCGTATCTTCATCTTATAGCTATGTGGTCCTATCAGGTTGTGGGGGCGGAGTCACAGCCCCAGAGTGTATGCTGCCATGAAGATGCGACAGGAAAGGAAAATTACGGAAAGGTAAGTATACAATTTTCCATTTTGGCTGTCATCTTGGTTCAGGCAGAGTCTATTTAAGATCCTAGCTTGCAGGTTTGGCACACATTTCACTTGTGGATAGAGTAGGGAGAGTGTTAACTTCTGCTGCACCTACACACGAGCCCGCACCAGCAAACCACAATTACACACAGCTGTGGCACAGCACCATTCACTTGAATGTGTTGCATATATTGACGGGTACTGCCCACTTAACGCAATATGGGGTATAATTGTTTCCATGGTCTGCAGGTGGTTAAACCACAGCTTAGGGGCCTGTTTTTATTGACCAATGGTAAATAAGGCAAACATCTGCCAAACAGTCCACAAAAATCAGCTGAGCTTAGTTGAAAATGAACTCCGCTTTTTTCAAGCCAGGTGGAGCTTGCAAGAACTGGCCTAATTTGACCAGTCTCTGGAGGACCTTTAGAAATCTCTTGCAGCTTTTCTTGATCCAGCTATTAGGTGGCCACTGGCTGTAGCAAATCATCATCTAAACCTTCAGAATTTTAATGAACCAGTTTGGACAGAATAGCTCTGTTAAATAAAAATAAACTAAACTTCAGCTCTGTGTACACAAAAGAGCATGGGGGAGCGCATGCCCATAATGGGGGTGATAGTGACACAGCCCCAAATGATCCACAATGGCTCAAAAGTGATATGGTCCAGAAATACTTAGATAGAATAAAGGTGGATAAAGCACCTGGCCCTGATGGCATCCACCCACGGATCCTAAAAGAATTGAGCTCTGTAATTTCAGAGCCATTGTATCTCATTTTTAGGGACTCATTAATGACGGGAATAGTCCCACTGGATTGGCGCAGGGCGAACGTGGTGCCTATATTTAGAAAGGGATCAAAGTCTTTACCAAGTAACTATAGACCTGTTAGCTTAACTTCTATAGCTGGGAAGATACTGGAGCGTTTAATAAAAGACCACATCGACGAGTTCTTGCTGAACAAAAACACTTTAAGCAACAGACAACATGGATTCATGAAAGACAGAAGTTGTCAGACAAATCTGATTTCTTTTTATGAGGAGGTAAGTAAAACCTTGGACAGAGGGGTGGTGGTGGACGTGGTATACTTGGATTTTGCAAAAGCATTCGATACAGTTCCCCACACACGGCTCATGTGTAAGGTAAAGTCTACTGGTTTGGAAATATCAGTTTGTAAATGGATAGAAAATTGGCTAGAAGACAGAATTCAGAGAGTAGTGGTTAATGACTCTTACTCTGAATGGTCTAAGGTTATCAGTGGTGTACCCCAAGGTTCAGTATTGGGACCCTTACTTTTTAACATCTTTATAAATGATATTGGGTCTGGGATCAAAAGTAATATTTCTGTCTTTGCAGATGACACCAAGATATGCAGTGGAATAACGTCTTTACAGGATGTCTCCAATTTACAAGCCGACCTCAATACACTGTCTAATTGGGCGACTATGTGGCAGATGAGGTTTAATGTTGATAAATGTAAAGTTATGCACCTGGGGCCTAAGAATATGCATGCATCATACATGCTAGGGGGAGTACAACTGGGGGAATCCATAGTGGAGAAGGATCTGGGGGTTTTGGTAGACCATAAGCTCAATAACAACATGCAATGCCAAGCTGCTGTTTGCAAAGCGAGCAAAGTCCTTTCTTGTATTAAGAGAGGTATGGACTCCAGAGAAAGATAGATATAATTTTGCCCCTGTTCAAATCATTAGTAAGACCTCACCTGGAATATGCCGTTCAGTTTTGGGCACCAGTTCTCAAAAAGGATATCGGGGAACTAGAGAAAGTGCAGAGAAGGGCAACCAAACTGATAAGAGGCATGGAGGAACTCAGCTATGAGGAGAGATTAGAGGAACTAAATTTATTCACTCTTAAGAGGAGATTAAGGGGGGATATGATCAACATGTTCAAATACATTAGGGGTCCATATAGTGAACTTGGTGTTGAGTTGTTCTCTGTACGGTCA
This sequence comes from Lithobates pipiens, assembly GCF_037356315.1. Classification (NCBI taxonomy): domain Eukaryota; kingdom Metazoa; phylum Chordata; class Amphibia; order Anura; family Ranidae; genus Lithobates; species Lithobates pipiens. The sequence continues at coordinate 92,459,083 of NW_027507788.1, read as the reverse complement.
ACCCAGAGGACACGGGGGCACTCTTTACGTCTAGAGGAAAAGAGATTTCATCTTCAAGTACGGAAAGGTTTCTTCACAGTTAGAGCTGTGAAAATGTGGAATAGACTCCCGCCAGAGGTGGTTCTGGCCAGTTCAGTAGTTTGCTTTAAGAAAGGCTTGGATACTTTCCTGATGGTACATAATATAACTAGGTACTAACATAGGTAAAGTTGATCCAGGGAAAATCCGATCGCCTATTGGGGGATCAGGAAGGAATTTTTTTCCCCTGCTGTAGCAAATTGGAGCATGCTCTGCTGGGTTTTTTTTCGCCTTCCTCTGGATCAATTGTGGGCATAAAATTGGGTATCTGGATTGTACGATTATTTTTTATTTTATTTATTTGTTTTTAAGGTTGAACTGGATGGACTTGTGTCTTTTTTCAACCTGACTAACTATGTAACTATGTAAACACCAATATTATTTAATACAAAATAAAAAGTACATATGCTATACGATAAAATCGTGTGCTACACACACAGTCAGCCTTGCAAACCTGGGGTGGTTTTCCTCCCTAACTGAATGTGCAGTCAAGGTGTGAATCGTTATCATGCACAGGAAATTGTGGTTACTTGGAACAAGTGCAAAATTGTTCCTTTTAAGAATTCATTACGTTAAAATGTGTGCACATTAACCACTTAACCACCTTCAGACCGGACCATTTTGCTGGTAAATGACCAGAGGTCTTTTTACAATTTGGCACTGCGCTGCTTTAACTGGTAATTGCGCGGTCATGCAATGTTGTACCCAAACAAAATTTGCGTCCTTTTCTTCCCACAAATAGAGCTTTCTTTTGATGGTATTTGATTGCCTCTGCGATTTTTATTTTTTGCGATATAAACGTAAAAAGACCGCAAATTTTGAAAAAAAATTATATTTTCTACTTTTTGTTATTAGAAAAATCCAATAAACTCAATTTTAGTTATACATTTAGGCCAAAATGTATTCAGCCACATGTCTTTGGTAAAAAAAAGTCAATAATTGTATATTTATTGGTTTGCGCAAAAGTTGTCACATCTACAAACTAAGGTACGTTTTCTGGAATTTACGCAGCTTTTAGTTTACGACTGCCTATCTCATTTCTTGAGGTGCTAAAATGGCAGGGCAGTACAAAACCCCCCCAAATGACCCCATTTTGGAAAGTAGACACCCTAAGGAAATTGATTAGTGACATGTTGAGCCCATTGAATATTTTATTTTTTTGCCTCAAGCGATTGAATAATGACAAAAAATAATTTTTTTTTTTTTTTACACAAAGTTGTCACTAAATGATATATTGCTCACACATGCTATGGGCATATGTGAAATGACACCCCAAAATAAATTCTGCTGCTTCTCCTGAGTACGGGGATACCACATATGTGGGACTTTTTGGGAGCCTAGCCGCGTACGGGGCCCCGAAAACCAAGCACCGCCTTCAGGCTTTCTAAGGGCGTTACAGTTTTGAAGGCCATAAAATGCCAAGATGGCACAAACCCCCCCCCAAATGACCCCATTTTGGAAAGTAGACACCCCTAAATTTAGGGGTACACTAGTGAGACTAGGTAATAAATGGCGGGTGCCCTGAAACTATAAAAAAAATAACTAACCAACCAGCGTCACCTGTAACAGTTATATGGTGATCACTGGTGAAAGGGTTAACTAGGGGGCAATCAGGGGGCTTTATGCGGTAGTATATGGGGGTCCCTGGCGCTATAAAAAGCTGCGGCGAACCTAAATACCTACCTGCCTAACTAGCGTCACCTGTGACACTAATACAGTGATCAGAAAAACGATTGCTTATTAGGCTGGGTTCACACTGGAGCGATGCGGGAACGCCACGAATCCGCGGCGGGTTCCCGCATCACATGCCTCCCGGCGGCAGTTCACACTGCCCTATGCGAACTGCTGGGAGTGTCAGTGAAATGTTAATGACACCCCCAGATCAGTTCGCATATTGCAGTGCGATCTTCAAACTCGGATCGCATGGTGTGAACACCCATGCGATCCGATTCTGCTGCGGACCAAAAAAAGGGTCCCGTGCGAGTTTGCGGCGGGTGCGGCGGGTGCGACACGAATTCAGCCATACTATCTGTATGGCTGAACTCGAATCGCACAGAGATCGGATGTGATTTGCACTGCAGTGCGGTGCGAATCACATCCGTTCTCATAAACCGCTGCAATGTGAACCCAGCCTTAGTGAAACTGGCGACGGGGGGTGATCACGGGGTTAAACCTTTATTGGGGGGGTTAGGGGGGTACCTTAGAACTAAAGGGGGCTAACCCTAACTGCCCTAACAGTTATTACAGTCACAAATGACACCCGCCGGGTGATCAGGGGGTTAAACCTTTATTAGGTAATAAATGGCGGGTGCCCTGAAACTATAAAAAAATAACTAACCAACCAGCGTCACCTGTAACAGTTATATGGTGATCACTGGTGAAAGGGTTAACTAGGGGGCAATCAGGGGGCTTTATGCGGTAGTATATGGGGGTCCCTGGCGCTATAAAAAGCTGCGGCGAACCTAAATACCTACCTGCCTAACTAGCGTCACCTGTGACACTAATACAGCGATCAGAAAAACTATCGCTTATTAGGCTGGGTTCACACTGGAGCGATGCGGGAACGCCATGAATCCGCGGCGGGTTCCCGCATCGCATGCCTCCCGGCGGCAGTTCACACTGCCCTATGCGAACTGCTGGGAGTGTCAGTGAAATGATAATGACACCCCCAGATCAGTTCGCATATCGCAGTGCGATCTGCAAACTCGGATCGCATGGTGTGAACACCCATGCGATCCGATTCTGCTGCGGGCCAAAAAAAGGGTCCCGTGCGAATTTGCGGCGGGTGCGGCGGGTGCGACACGAATTCAGCCATACTATCTGTATGGCTGAACTCGAATCGCACAGAGATCGGATGTGATTTGCACTGCAGTGCAGTGCGAATCACATTCGTTCTCATAAACCGCTGCAATGTGAACCCAGCCTTAGTGACACTGGCGACGGGGGGTGATCACGGGGTTAAACCTTTATTGGGGGGGGTTAGGGGGGCACATTAGAACTAAAGGGGGCTAACCCTAACTGCCCTAACAGTTATTACAGTCACAAATGACACCAATGCAAAAAAAAAAAAAAAAGCAATTGGTGTCACTGTGACTGGGGGGGCAGGGGTAATTGGGGGGTGATCGGGGGGTAAAGGGGGGGTGTGAGTGTGCCTGGCATGTTCTACTGTATGTGTGGTGTGTTGGTGCAACTCACCGAACCTCTCTCCTCAGTGCCGGAACGAAAAATACCGACACGGAGGAGAGAATACATCACTTCCTCTCCTGTGTTTACATTACAGGAGAGGAAATTATGTCACGGGACATTTTCATTCGTCGGGAGCGATCGCGATGGGGTGGCCATGAATGAATGGCCGTCCCCTCGTCCGGGATCGCTCCCGAACGAATACCGACCGCCGCAGGCACCGGGCGGGGGCCCGATCGGGCCCCCGGCCGGCGGGCAGGCAAGGACGTACATGTAAGCCCTTATGCCTGCCCGTGCCATTCTGTCGACGTACATCGTCGTGCGGCGGTCGGGAAGTGGTTAAGGACCGCCGTATTGCCATTGTACGTCATTACAATGGCACAGGCAGGCACAAGCACGTACATGTATACGGTGGTCCGGTTCGCTCCAGGAGCGATCCGTGATGAGGGGATGGCCGTTGGTTTCTGGCCATTCCCTCTGGATCGCTCCTGGCCAATGAGAAGCTTCCTCCCACTGTGTATTGTTTACACAGGAAGGAGGAAGTGATGTCATTCTCCTCGGGGCGGTCTTTTTGACCGGACTACGAGGAGAAGACTAAAAGTAAGTGTGCACCAACACTACACTGACATGTAGGTACACACAGGCACACAACCCCCCCCCCCCCCCGATCCCCCCCCCCGATCGCCCCCCGATCCCCCCCCCCCCCCCCAGTCACAGTGTCACTGATTGCATTGATCATTTCTTTACTGATCATTGCATTCAGTGTCAGTTGTAACAGTAAAAACTGTCAGGGCAGTTAGTGTTAGGTCCAGTTTAGCCCCCCATCACCCCCCAATAAAGATTTAACCCCCTGATTGCCCCTAGAGTTAACCCTTTCACCCCCTTTTGCCAGTGTCACTAAGCGATCATTTTTCTGATCGCTGCATTAGTGTCGCTAGTGTCGCTAGTTATTTTTTTAGGTTCACCGCCGGGTTTTTATATCGCTAGGTACCCCGATATACTACCCAATAATGGTTTTAACCCCCTGATTGCCCCTAGTTAACCCTTTCACCCCCTTTTGCCAGTGTCACTAAGCGATCGTTTTTCTGATCGCTGCATTAGTGTCACTAGTGCCGCTAGGTAGCTAGTTATTTTTTTAGGTTCACCGCCAGGTTTTTATAGCACTAGGTACCCCGATATACTACCCAATAATGGTTTTAACCCCTGATTGCCCCTAGTTAACCCTTTCACCCCCTTTTGCCAGTGTCACTAAGCGATCGTTTTTCTGATCGCTGCATTAGTGTCACTAGTGCTGCTAGGTAGCTAGTTATTTTTTTAGGTTCACCACCAGGTTTTTATAGCACTAGGTACCCCGATATACTACCCAATAATGGTTTTAACCCCCTGATTGCCCCTAGTTAACCCTTTCACCCCCTTTTGCCAGTGTCACTAAGCGATCGTTTTTCTGATCGCTGCATTAGTGTCACTAGTGCCGCTAGGTAGCTAGTTATTTTTTTAGGTTCACCGCCAGGTTTTTATAGCACTAGGTACCCCGATATACTACCCAATAATGGTTTTAACCCCTGATTGCCCCTAGTTAACCCTTTCACCCCCTTTTGCCAGTGTCACTAAGCGATCGTTTTTCTGATCGCTGCATTAGTGTCACTAGTGCTGCTAGGTAGCTAGTTATTTTTTTAGGTTCACCACCAGGTTTTTATAGCACTAGGTACCCCGATATACTACCCAATAATGGTTTTAACCCCCTGATTGCCCCTAGTTAACCCTTTCACCCCCTTTTGCCAGTGTCACTAAGCGATCGTTTTTCTGATCGCTGCATTAGTGTCACTAGTGCCGCTAGGTAGCTAGTTATTTTTTTAGGTTCACCGCCAGGTTTTTATAGCACTAGGTACCCCGATATACTACCCAATAATGGTTTTAACCCCTGATTGCCCCTAGTTAACCCTTTCACCCCCTTTTGCCAGTGTCACTAAGCAATCGTTTTTCTGATCGCTGCATTAGTGTCACTAGTGCTGCTAGGTAGCTAGTTATTTTTTTAGGTTCACCACCAGGTTTTTATAGCACTAGGTACCCCCATATACTACCCAATAATGGTTTTAACCCCCTGATTGCCCCTAGTTAACCCTTTCACCAGCGATCACAGTATAAGTGTCACTGGTGATCCTGGTTAGCCAGTTAGTTATTTAGGTTCCCCGTCAGGTTTTTATATAGCGCCAGGGACCCCCATATACTACCTAATAAAAATGTGAACCCCCTGATTGCCCCTAGTTAACCTTTTCACCACTGATCACCGTATAAGTGTTACGGGTGACTCTGGTTAGTTAGTTTGCTTTTTATAGCATCAGGGCACCCACCATTTATTACCCAATAAAGGTTTAACCCCCTGATCACCCGGCAGGTGATATCAATTAGGTTTTAGGGTCAGGGTCTGCGTCGCCCCAGGCAGCGCTAGGTTAGTGCCAGTACCGCTGTACTGGCAGTAACACCCACACGCAAAGCATAAACCTCCCGTAGTGGTATAGAATCTGAACAGATCAATATCTGGTCTGATCAGATCTATACTAGCGTCCCCAGCAGTTTAGGGTTCCAAAAAAACGCATTGTTAGCGGGATCAGCCCAGATACCTGCTAGCACCTGCGTTTTGCCCCTCTGCCCAGCCCACCCAAGTGCAGTATCGATCGATCACTGTCACTTACAAAACACTAAACACATAACTGCAGCGATCGCAGAGTCAGGCCTGATCCCTGCGATCGCTAACAGTTTTTTTGGTAGCATTTTATATTTAAATCCGGAAGGCAGTGCTTTGTTTTTGGGGTCCCGTACGTGGCTAGGCTCCCAAAAAGTCCCCCACATGTGGTATCCCCGTACTCGGGAGAAGCAGCAGAATTTATTTTGGGGTGTAATTTGACTTATGCCCATAGAATGTGTGAGCAATATATCATTTAGTGACAACTTTGTGCAAAAAAAAAAAAAGTTTGTAATATTCCCGCAACTTGTGACAAAATATAGAATATTCCATGGACGCAACACGCCTCTCAGTAAATAGCTTGGGGTGTCTACTTTCCAAAATGGGGTCATTTTGGGGGGTTTTGTGCTATTTTGTCATTTTATGGCCTTCGAAACTGTGATAGGTAGTGAGGAGTGAAATCAAAAATGTGCACCCTTAGAAATCCTGAAGGTGGTGATTGGTTTTCGGGGTGCCGTAAGCGACTAGACTCCCAAAAAGTCCCACACATGTGGTATCCCCATACTCGGGAGAAGTAGCGGAATATATTTTGGGATGCAATTCCACATATAACCATGGCATGTGTGAGCAATATATCATTTAGTGACAACTTTTTGAAAAAAAAAAAATTCTTTTTATTTTTTGTCATTATTCAATCCCTTGGGACAAAAAAAAATATTCAATGGTCTCAACATGGCCCTCAGCAAATAGCTTGGGGTGTCTACTTTCCAAAATGGGGTCATTTGGGGGGGTTTTGTGCCATCTTGGCATTTTATGGCCTTCAAAACTGTGATAGGTAGTGAGGAGTAAAATAAAAAATGTATGCCCTTAGAAATCCTGAAGGCGGTGCTTGGATTTCGGGGTCCCGTACGCGGCTAGGCTCCCAAAAAGTCCCACACATGTGGTATCCCTGTACTCAGGAGAAGCAGCAGAATGTATTTTGGGGTGTCATTTCACATATGTCCATAGCATGTGTGAGCAATATATCATTTAGTGACAACTTTGTGCAAAAAAAAAAAGTTTGTAATATTCCCGCAACTTGTGGCAAAATATAAAATATTCCATGGACTTAACATGCCTCTCAGTAAATAGCTTGGGGTGTCTACTTTCCAAAATGGGGTCATTTTGTTTGTTTTTTTGCTATTTTGGCATTTTATGGCCTTCGAAACTGTGATAGGTAGTGAGGAGTGAAATCAAAAATTTGCACCGTTAGAAATCCTGAAGGTGGTGATTGGTTTTCAGGGTGCCGTGCACGACTAGACTCCCAAAAAGTCCCACACATGTGGTATCCCCATACTCGGGAGAAGTAGCGGAATATATAATGGGGTGCAATTCCACATATAACCATGGCATGTGTGAGCAATATATCATTTAGTGACAACTTTTTTTTTTTTGTCATTATTCAATCCCTTAGGACAAAAAAAATAAATATTCAATGGGCTCAACATACCCATCAGCAATTTCCTTGGGGTGTCTACTTTCTAAAATGGGGTCATTTGGGGGGGGGGTTGTACTGCCCTGCCATTTTAGCACCTCAAGAAATGAGATAGGCAGTCATAAATTAAAAGCTGTGTAAATTCCAGAAAATGTACTCTAGTTTGTAGACGCTATAACTTTTGCGCAAACCAAAAAATATACGCTTATTGACATTTTTTTTTTACTAAAGACATGTGGCTGAATACATTTTCCCCTCAATGTATGACTAAAATGTAGTTTATTCGATTTTTCTTATAACAAAAAGAAGAAAATATATTTTTTTTTTTCAAAATTTTCGCTCTTTTTTCATTTATATCGCAAAAAATAAAAATCGCAGAGGCAATCAAATACCATCAAAAGAAAGCTCTATTTGTGGGAAGAAAAGGACGCAAATTTTGTTTGGGTGCAATATTGCATGACCGCGCAATTACCAGTTAAAGCAGCGCAGTGCGAAATTGGAAAAAGACCTCTGGTCCTTAAGGTGTTTATTGGTCCGGGGCTGTAGTGGTTAAGTAATATGTATTGTTCTGGTCAATTATACAAAAATGATCAAGATAAAGAGCATTAGGAAATGGTAAACCGTGGTACCAAGTTCAATAGCACGAGTAATCATTTCCAGTTATTTGACCAGCTCTACTACAACCCATATTAGGAACTGTGGCTAAAACTTGTTTCATTTTCAATCGTGATCTTAGTGCGGCTTCTCTATTTTAGTAACTATAATGGAAGTCTGTGTCTGCTGAAAAGAAATAGATAAGTCTGTTAAAAATCTTAAAATGTCTTATCTTCGGGAATCTTACAGTAAAGCCACAAAATAACATAACCTAAAATCTAAGAGTCACTGCTAAAAGATATTTTTTATTTAGGTAACCTGTAAGTGGAATACTGCCAAGTATTATATTTACTTCCCCTAACATTACCTTTATCTGCTCTAATCTCCAGAAAGTCAGCTCCATCATTTTTAAGGAATTTTCCAGGGTCAGCACCTGTTTCCTGGACTGAAATGCTGACTCAAATTCATAAAGTCATGTAAATCCTGGTGCTTAAGTATGGTTTGTAAACACTAGTGGCATTGTATTGCCTCCTGGCCACGTGCTTTAAACCCTTGATTGCCACACTAGCAAGTCACAACAGAGTGTATTGTACGCAATAGCAGGGCACTTGCAGAGCGGCCTCATTTACTTTAACCACCTCCCGTCCGCAATACAGACAAAATGACGGCGGCGGGGTGGCTATCTAGGTCATAGGACGTCGTCCCACTCTCGGCGCATACCGATGCATTCCCCTGGGATGCGGCACATCCCCAATCTTGGTAAAGAACAAAAAAAGTCCAATGACAGCTGAACACATGTACAAGGAAATGCCGGTTATTGGCTTTCCTTTCCTCACAATGACAGCATGTGAGGAGAGCAGCAACATTTTCAGGGGAGATCTGCACAGATAATCATGCCCTGGTTATCGGTGCAGCCCCAACAGTGTGCATCAGTGATGCCAGACAGTGGCCAGCAGTGTGATGCCAGTCAGCGTACATCAATGAAGGAGAAACATTACTTATTTAAAGCATTTTCTAACGGTAACTAAGAAAAAAATTCTTTTTTTTACCAATCTGTGACTATCCCTGCCTGCTTATTACCCTGACCTTTGGCGCGTTCTGTCTATCCTTGTCTGCTTGATGCCCCAGCCTTTGGCTCATCTCCTGACTATCCCTTGCTGTCCTGGACTGCTGCTTCCTCTCTATCCTCCAGCAGCCTACTGTGAGCTGGGAGTCCCTGGGGGCCGCGACCTGGAGCCAGTTGCAACGCAGTCCATCCTCACCACTAAAGGCTCTGGTGAACACCTGCTGGCCCTTAGACTCCGCGCCCTGTGGAATCTTATCCTCTATCTTCCAGTGCATAGGGTTCACTACCTTTGCGGTGCACTCCTGATCCCAATGGCGTGCATCTGTCACTTGGCATCAGGTGACCTGACAAAGGGGGACAAGCGAGTGCCCCCTTCATCATGACTAGAACAAACATAAGAACATTTGAATATCAATTCAATATCCCCTCTACAGGGTCATATTTAAATACAAATCGCCAATAGTATTGAAAGCATAGCAATGGTGGACTTTAATCATAATGCAGTATGTTTCCTCAACATTCCCTACCTCTAGATGTGTCTCTTTAATGCTGGGCGCTGGTGACTGTCATATAGGTGAGCCCAATCCAATGGATTGTGGGATTAGTAGTCTTTCTGATCAGCGATTCCATTGCCTAACCATACACTGGGACTACACATCCCAGGGATCCTTGCTACCAGTCGAGGAGGGTTCTGGGAAAGCCTATAAAGGAGAGTGGAGCTCCGCCCACACTACTTCTTCCTTGGCCTTGCAGAATGCACACTTCTCCATGACAGTGAGAGAGAGGTTGGGGCCTACCACATGGTGTCTAAGTGATTCCAGAACAGCCTTGGAGGGCCCAACTCTGCTGTTCATCAGACATCTACGCAACACCAATTCAGCAGCTCAATATCACATTCATACAACCTTCCACACCCATGTGGGATCGCTGGCAGTTCCATTTATGGACGTCTGTTCCCAGGTCGCTGTCTGCAAGGCATCTAGTGTGGTTCAGTCTTTGTTGAGAGGGCAATTGCCCAGCTTCTGCAATTTTTTCCTGGTTACTTTATTTGAACACTGTGTACAGACACCTTTACCTTGGGAACACCTTACTGCAAACTCTGACTCTATGTGAACACTGTACATTGACACCTTTTACCTACAACCATTTCAAGCAGTACCATTAGCCTGTTTAAGCCTGTTAATGCATCACTTTGACTTATTGGATATAATCAAATGAGCTCCAACTGCCAGCGAAGACTATCAGGTCGTGGACTTGAACCCGAGACCTCAGCTGTGTCTGGCAAAGAATCTTCTCACTGAGCTATCTGAGATGCTGGACAGTGCCTTGTCAGATCCTTTAGACAACCCTGACTTGTACCTTGATTTCAGCTGAACCTTGAACTCTTTGCTCCTCCCATGAACTTCCTTATATAAGCCATGTCTCTGCACTTCCTCCTTGCCAGAATATTGTGCTATTTCCAGCCTGTATCTCGCTCTTGTCTTCCCTGCTGCCGTTTATATATCCTACTGCTCGTTAATGACCCTTGGCTTGTTCCACGACTACGCTTCTGCCTGATCCCAACCTGAAACAACTCGTTACTGACCTTTTGGCTTGCTTACTGACCACGCTTATGTTTGATCCTTACCTGCTCATCCGCTACTGAACCCTCGGCTTGATCACCTTCTGGTGGGATGATCCTGAGAATCTAACATGCAGATAAATCCATCTCCACCATCGGGAGCTCTGGTGAAAACCGGGTAGTACTTAGACTCCGCACCTCAGGCGAGCCTGTGTCATCTGCCAGGGTGACTGCCTGTGTACCTATCCTGCTGGTTAGTGGTAGTCCTGCAACTGCTATAGCAATTGGTCTTCGAGCCTGACCCCTGATTGTGACATCAGGCCTGCACCTTGGACATTGCTGTTATAATTTAAAGGGCCCTACACTATTCTTATTCTGTCTGATCTCTCATAAGGATTCAAAGGTTGAATAGGCTGGCCTGGGGTTTCCCTTTAGAGTGTAACCAACTACATGCTTCAAGTGGTATCTCATTGTACATACATGTGTATTGTATCTTCTCACTGTTAAACTGTTCTTAAGTTGTCTTTGGAGGAATTCCTCTACCGAGTCTGGGCTGTTATTCAGAACTCAGTTGATCCATTGCCCTTCCCTTTTGTAAATTAATACTAAGTTGCTTACTCCAGTAAAAGTTGAGATAATACAAATAAACTTGCGTGACATGTCTTTAAATGTGCTTGTGAAAGATGTCTGAACACAGAGTGTCAGGCGGGTTGGAAGGTTCACAGGGTCATGGCGATGCAGATGAGCAGGTAAAGCTAAGCTGTCCTCAAAGGGACCTTGCTACAGAAGGATCACAATCAGACAAATATGAGAAGTTGAATACTAAACCATACCAGTTCAATTCTTTAACCACTTGCCGCCCGCCCTATAGGCAAATGACAGCTGCAAAGTGGTTTAAAAAATATATGACGTCCTCAGGATTTTGAGGCTCTGCGCGCCCCTGGGGTTGTTGGCGATCGGTGTCAGTCTGACACCCCGCAACTACAATGTTGGTGAAGAGTCTCCGACGGAGACTCTACCACGTGATCAGCCGTGTCCAATCACAGCTGATCACAGTGTAAATAAGAAGAGCCGGCGATCGGCTTTTCCTCACTCGCGTTTGACAGATCGGCTGCCTCTCTGACGGGGGGGTCTATGCTGATTATCAGCGTAGCCCCCCCCCCCCCCGAGGATGCCACCAGACCGCCAGGGATGCCAGTCAGTGCCCACAATGGATGCCAGTCAGTGCCCACAATGGATGCCAGTGCCCACAATGGGCATCACTGATTGGCATGCATTGTTTGGCACTGATTGGCATCCATCAGTACAAAACAATACAATGCCGCCCATCAGTGCCCATCCATGCCACCTATCAGTGCCTATCTATGCAAACTATCAGTGCCCACCCATGCCACCTATCAGTGCCCATCCATGCCCATCTGTGCCGCCTATCCATGCCCATCCGTGCCAGCTATCAGTGCCAATTTGTGCCACCTATCAGTGCCACATATCAGTGCCCATCAATGCCACCTCATTGGTGCTACCTCATCAGTGCCCATCAGTGCAGCCCCATCAGTGCCCATCAGTGAAGGAGAAAACTTACTTATTTACAAAGTTTTGAAACTGAAACAAAAAATAACTTTCAAAGTTTTCAGTCTTTTTTTATTTGTTTAGCAAAAAATAAAAACCGCAGAGGCGATCAAATTCCCGCCAAAGGAAAGCTCTATTTGTGGGGAAAAAAATGATAAAAATGTTATTTGGGTACAGTGTAGCATGACCACGCAATTGTCATTCAAAGTGCAACAGCGCTGAAAGCTCAAAGTTGGTCTGGGCAGAAAGGTGTTTAAATGCCTGGTATTGAAATGGTTAATGGAGTAAAAAATAAGTAAAAAAATTATGTCAACTGAAATGTGTTTATCTTAATTCAACCAATTGTGTACCCCTTTCTCCTGGTCTCCCACAATGCTGCTTTAACAGCCTAGGACCCTGTCCCTTCAAGTGCTTAGAGCTAGTTATCTAACAACCACCACCCATTAAGGACCAATTTGATAAATGTCTTTTCACTCAAAAATCCTCAAACTAATAGTAGCTGCTTGAGTGTGTTGCATCATCAGAGTGGGCTTGAAGAATGGTGCTTCAGCATCTGGGTTGTTAAGCCAGTTCCCAGATTAAAGTGGGTCAATGTGGTAACCAGTTTTTGAGGGATATTTGGCTGAGACCTACTTTGTTCTACCATTTCCAGAGTGCATGATCCACTTCTCAGATCTAGATAGGAGTATTCCAAAAATGAGGCCAGTGAAACATGGGTGACCAGATGGGTGACCAGATATCACAGCAGGTGCACAGGAGGTACCTTTCCAGGCCAACACCACCGACTGACCTGCCACAACCAAGGACTACTAATCCTATCCCAAACCAGCTTCTACATATGTCTTAATATGGTATTGGCAGAGGTTGAAGGAAATATCAGTACAATTATCGCCAAAGGCTTTTCTCTGGTGCCCAACTGCCTACAGCTTTTAAGCACTTGTGCCCACATTATGCTCGCTCACACTGAACATTAAATGATGGGTAGAGTTCTTCTCTACAACTTTTTTGCATCCCGGTCAATACTGCGGAAGCTGACATTTTCCCCTCTGCGTTTCTTCTGGGTTCGCTGCTTCGGCACTGTGAATAGCCGAAGCCGTGATGATGTCACTCCTGCACATGCGTGCAGGAGTCCTCAGTTCCGGCAAGGTCTAGCAGGATACGTCGGAACTTCACTGAGCATGTGCCGCTGACGTCAGCGACTGCATACAGGATGACTATCTCCTAAACCGTGTAGGTTTAGGAGATATTAATTTTACCTACAGGTAAGCATGTAAAAAAGGGGTATACAACCACTTTTACATACATGTTCTGGTCACATTGTGTACTTAAAAATGGGGTATTCCTGTAAATACAATTTACAATATTAACTGAAAAGTAAATATAGTACAATCTTAAAAAAGCTCTTATTTGCCAATCGAGCACAGTACATGTTGCTGAAAACTAAATGTGTTCAATCATTCTTTGTGTTAAAAAAAAAAAAAAAAAAAAAAAAGGGAAAAACCTCTCTCCGGCTCCGAGTGTACAAATATTTGCACAGTGCACAGACACCTGCGGATTCGCTTAACTGCACAATTTCAACCCTTCCCTGGTAATTTCCATGAAGTGATGCAGTGCTACTGGGCTACTGGGGAACAGCAAGCTAATGGCAACCTTCGACATCTCTCTGTAAGGCACTGGTAGACATTTTAATAGTCACTTGCCATTAAATTATTCATACTACTGTAGCATATATCTGTATTTGGAATCGTTCGTTTTGTTTCAGGCAGACACTCGCTGTTTGCTATTCAGTGCAATAATGTAAATACAGTAAACCACACAACTGGTGTTAGAGGTGTGAAAAGTGCTTTTAATAAACACCGGGAGGAAAAACATGTTAAAAAGAAAAAGATTTACCATAGCAGCTGGAGGGTCTCAAGGAACATTAATGTAGATATTGCTCACATAGGTTTTAAAAGGCACAGACTACTTATAATTAGGGTGGACCTATCATAGACACTATATTACCTGATCCCGATAGTTAGTACGAGACATGGGGCCGCCGCTGAGACCCCAGACTCCGTGTTGGGAATGACACCCTTGCAGTCATGCCTCTGGCTCTGCCAAGGGGCTTTGAACCTGGAACTAAGCAGGCACTATCAGATGGGAGGTCATTTAATCACAGCTCAAGGAATCCCTTAGCCACCCCTGGAGAAACCCTGGTAGAGAATGGCTGGCTTCCATAGAGCATTCAAATTCTGAAGCCACTAAATGCAGATTATCATTGCAGTTTAATACGGAACACATTCTGTAACCAAAATTAGACCAATCACGTCCACGATTTATACCCCATTAATGGGTTTGTACCATCATCCCTATATTACCAAAAGTACTGGAATGCCTACCTTTACACACACATGAACTTTAATAGCATCTCAGTCTTAGTCCGTAGGGTTCAATATTGAGTTACAGCTATAACAGCTTCAACTCTTCTGACAAGGCTGTCCACAAGGTTTAGGAGTGTGTATGGGAATTTTTGACCATTCTTCCAGAAGCGCATTTGTGAGGTCAGGCACTGATGTGGATGAGAAGGCCTGGCTTGCATTCTCCACTCTAGTTCATCCCAAAGGTGTTCTATTGGGTTGAGGTCAGGACTCTGGGCAGGCCACTCATCCATGTCTTTATGAACCTTGCTCTGTGCACTGATGCACAGTCATGTTGGATCAGGAAGGGGCCATCCCAAACTGTTCCCAGAAAATTGGGAGCATGGAATTGTCCAAAATGTCTTGGTATACGGACGCCATAAGAGTTCCCTTCCCTTCACTGGAGCCAGGCCCAACCGCTGAAAAGCAACCCCAAACCATTAAACCCCCCTCGACCAAATGATTTGGACTATGCATTCAGTTGAAGGCATCCAGCTTTTTTTCCAGTATCAATCAAGCTTGCCAGAACCAGTTCCTGAGGTAGTCTATTTCACGTGTTCACAGATTTTACTGTGAGGAACCCCAATGCTGTAGAGGTTAAACCAAAGCATGCCCCACGTCCTTTGGTTCAATATTATTTACTTTGGTCACTGTAAGTTTAACAAATGGACCAATTATGTATTTATACATGTTGCTTATCCCCCCCCCCCCCCATTTCCTCTTCTCAAGATACTAAATTCAGTTCCTCTAATCTTACCTCATAGTTGAGCTCCTCCATGCCTCTTATAAATTTGGTTGCTCTTCTCTGCACTTTGCCCAATTCTTAGATATCCTGTAAACTGGTGCCCAAAAGTCAACTGTATATTCCAGATGAGGTCTTACTAATAATTTGTACAGGGGAAAAATTAAGACTTTCTCTCTCAATAAAATAAAGGATTTTGCTTGCTTTATAAACTGCAGCAAATGTATGACTTAAAGGTGATTATTACTTCTCCCAGATACCCCAGTACGCCCCCCCCCCCCCCCACACACACACACACACACATAAAGCGCTCATCTGCTTTTCACTCCAGAAAGGCAGCACCTTCTTTGGGCATCATCCAAGATCAGCATCTGTTTGGTTACCAAACAAATTGCTGCAGCGACCTGTGCTTGTATTTCACTATGGAAAAAATACAATTGTAGGTCCAGATCACTTGTCATTTATTTACATTGTTGATGATGAATGGGGTCCTCTTGGACCCCCAAAACACATTAACTACTGGATTGTCTCCCTGACTTATCTGAAGCTATAAGTAGTCTGGCACTTAAATTTACATTTTTGTTACATTTTACTACAAGCCAATGAGGTCGTCTGGGGTGTATAAGCCACCTGCCCTTGAGCCAGATCACCTACACCAGTGACGGCAAACCTTGGCACCCGAGATGTTTTGGAACTACATTTCTCATAATGCTCAACTACACTGCAGAAAGAATGAGCATCATGGGAAACATAGTTCCAAAACAATAGGACCGTGATCGCGGGTGGCTGGTTAACATCATGGCCACCAGTCATGCTCATCGGGTCCCCTGCCATGTTGCACAAGCCTGCTATTGCTCCTAAAAGGTGCCAACGTACAGCTACGACGATTTGCGGGAAAGAGCCAACCTGCCGCTGTATGATGGTGGCTGGTCGTCACGTGGTTAAGGCCCATTTTAAATCATCATACAGCACATGCACTGTTCTTAGTCATACCATAGTTGGAGAGCTAAAGAAGCTGCACATCATGCCCAGCACCAAGGGATCTCCCTTTAGGACCTACCCTTTCATATCAGTGGCATGCTATCTACTGTAATGCATCCTTTTACAGCTTCATGCACATGCCAATGCAGTAATCATGTCAACATAGAAAGAGTGCTGGCAGAAAAAAATACCAAGAGGTCCATCAAATTCATTTTTTTATTATTTACATTTTTTATCTGACTATAGATCTATGTAGCGGATGAAATTTGGGATCAAATGTCACACACATTGTAAATTTAGTTTTTGACCTCAGGACAATAAAGGTCCTGAAGGTTAATTATTGTAGGTAGGCCTAACACCAGTCTGGCCAGGCTATGTTTAAAAGTTCTGCCTGGTTATGTGAACGGTGAGGTGCACATGACAGGTCAGAACCAAGTCTGGTTGGATGTTTTGGTATCGACTCTCTCGGAGCCAATCAGCGGGAATGCCGGGGCCCACTGAGGAGTCTGGGAGGGGTACTTAAGCAGGTGTGGGTTACGTGTTTGGGGTTCCGGAGTTGTTCGTGAGACCCGTGTGGTCTGATCTGGTTCCAGGACCGGGGTAGCCCCGTGAGGGGTCCCGGTCATGGGGTGTTCGACATCCCGCAACATGTTCCTGTCAGTGGCCCGTGATAGACCTGTCGGGTCTGGGGAAGGGATCCGTCTGTTCCCGAGTCTCAGAGCCTGCTGGTCCGAGGCGCAGTAACTGAGGATTCAAAGTGTCCGGGTGTGCTCTCGGCTTGGAGGGACACCACAGCTCATGGAAGTGACTGGGGGAGGTCTCTTCGGAGGAGGGCCGGCAAGTGGCATCCTGAGAAGTGCCTGGTTACTGAGTTGGAAAGGACATTGATGAATTCACAATTTTCCAGTACCATAAAGGAAGCAGGAAACGTTCCAGGTACAGTTGGAAAAAGGTTCCTGTATACCCTTGGTTGATTGTTCATGTTTTGAGTCAACATGCTGACTGCCAGGATCTCTGGCTAGAGAACTGTTCAGCCTTGAAGTGCCCAGCTGTGAGTGGCTACTCTCTGGGTGGAAATAGAGACTTTGCTAAACCTGCAGTTCAAGGTGCCTGAGTTCTTCACCCACGCCCTCTGTTCCCTAAGAGACTGTGTTTTTGAAAGTTCTACTGCAAAATAAACCTTTTTGAAAGGACTTCATCTGTGTCTGTGTACAAGTTGTTGGGTATCAACCCTGGGATCCCCTAGATACAGAGGAGCAGGCCGAGAGAAGGTAACCGGTAAGCCCATTAAGTCAAGGCCGCACTGCAACGGGTTATGGCCGCTACATCTATGTTTGCCCAAGCATGTCTGATTCCACTTACTTTTGACATATTCACAACCTCTGCTGCAAGTCTATACCAAACATCAACTATTCTTTTGGTAAAATACATTCTAAGGCTGGTTTTGAACTTGTCCCCATATTCTTGATCTTAGGTTCATATTGAAAAAACTATTTGAAGATCTCCAAGTGGATAGCAATTGTTTCAAAAATTCAGGGACAGCCAAAATGTATGCCTATTATCAGTATGGTAGATCCAAAATAATATATTCCTCTAATTGGCTCATTCTACATAATGTAAACGAAAAGTCAGCGGTGCTGCAACCCTATTATTAAAAGTCTATGGGATGAGGTTGAATGGCCTATTCCAGGACATACGCTGTACATACTGTAGATTGCCATGAAGAAAGTAGGAGTCCAGCACTGACAGCATAAAGATTTTAGTAGACTTTATTCATAACTCATCAAGACATAAAATAATCCATCATGAAAAAGGCCGACGTGCTTCACCCCCAAAAACCCTGGGCCTTACTCATAATAAAAATAGGCATCGTCACATTCCTGATGACGGAGTCCTGCGTGGTTCGGAAATGTTGCAAATCTGCTGCAATGATGTGATCACTAAATAAGGGTTTGGACTCGCTCTGGAGATCCTTGGTGTGCTGGTGACATTCTCTTGCTCTAAAATACACGGTTCCAGTCATTGGTCGCTTCAGCACCCACTCATATGCATAGCCATTTCTACAGGAACATGTGTATTAGGAATAGTGCATTTGATTAATAAAAATATTCGCACAAAACAGCTAAATATATAAACTCCCCTCTGCTGTGGCAAGAAGGTGGAGATTGCAAAACATGGGGGATTGCAATCTCCACCTACTTGCCACAGCCAAGAGGAGTTTATATATTTAGCTGTTGATGCTGGACTCCTACTTTCTTCACGTCACATAACTCAGTAGGGGATCAGGCATCCAACATACCTGGGCTTGTGTTGGATGATGCTCTTCAATAACAGTCATCCAGATTAGCATGATTTATCCCCTTTTAGAGCCACTGAGTCACTTTAAAATGAGACCTTAAAGTGGTTGTACACCATGTACAACCACTTTTACCTACAGGTATGCCTATATTAAGGCTTACCTGTAGGTGCTGGAAATATCTACTCCATGATTTAGGACATATTTATGAAAAGGCTGAGCGCCGATGACTAAAGTGTAATTGGCGCATGTGCCCTTTAGAAACGGCACCTTGTGCCATTTCTAATGGGGGTCATGCCGTGGCTGGCGGCGTCTGCGCGCACATGGGCGGCAGTGACATCACGCGACTCCAGCCAGTCACAGAACCAGAGTTCGTGGCCCCACAAGGAAGAGAGGTGAAGATGGACGCTCCCTGCTAGTGGGGACAGCGGTGTCATCACAGGCTTGGGTTTCAAGCTTTACCTTTGCAGGTTAATAAAAAGTAAAACCCACCAGGGTTTACTTAATGAAAACAATAGTAGACCCCTGGGTAGATTTACTGTAGTCTTCAATTCAAACATCTTCGCATTCTAACCACATCTGTCAAAGGCGTTATTTTCACACCAATGTAATGTCCTGTTAATTCTCAGCAAAAAAAAAAAAACATGATCTCAATTTTTTTTGCTCTCCTTAAATTAAAATGCTTAATATAAAATAAACAACATGTATGGCTTTCTAAAGCCATACGGTAAATCAAAGATAACACACCCAAATATACCACACCTAATGGAGGTCAGTGCTTGACACCAGTTATTCATAAACTGACAACCACAAAGAATAGCATGTGTGATGTCAGAGGTATATCGTTTTATAAAACTTCTCTCCTTTATACAACATTACCATTTGTTTCATTTCATGATTGTTAGTAAATACAATGTCCAGAAAAGAAACACTAGTGTCCCCTTTTATTGGTGTTCAGATTCTAATATTTATTGCCTTCCATGGAACTTAATATGGCAAACAAACAAATGTATAAAATGCCATATGTTTTACTGTATACAATTTAAAATTAATTTACATAAAAGCCCCAATCTTGGCAGAATAATGCATCTACAGGAGAATCAAGAGTATATGCCGTGGTGTAGATGTGTTTAAGTATGTATTAGAGGATAGATCCATTCACGTACCGAATGTATTTTTATGTATCTATGTGTACCGTGAAAAGGTTTTATATTTTTATGAATGATTTGCAAATTGTTTTGTAAAGTATGCAAGTTTTTTTAAATGTGTAAAAATTCAATAAAAACAATTAAAAAAAAGAACACATCTTTTATATAATTGCAATATCCATACACAACGGGTGGAGATCCATTACATTACATCCCATAGACAAATTTTTTCATAGGACGTTCCCCAACCAGAGAAATCCAAAGCATTTAAATATGTTTATTTTACAAATCTTCTTTGGCAAAGGGTTTACCGATATACCACAAAGAGCTCAGCCAAAAGTTTAAAAGACAGATGGTCGATCTATGGACCCCTGATCTTCCATCTTCCATCATCCATTCAGGACAATGGGGTTCATTTACTGAAGGCAAATCCACTTTGCACTACAAGTGCACTTGGAGGTGCAGTTACTTTAGATCTGAGGGGAAGATCTGAAATCAGGGGAAGCTCTGCCGACTATCATCCAATAATGTACAAGCAAAAATGCTGTTTTATTTTCCTTGCCTGTCCCCCTCGGATCTACAGCAACTGCGCTTCCAAGTGCACTTGTAGTGCCTTTGCCTTTAGTAAATAAACCCCAATGTGTGCACAGAGAAGGGACTGCAGGTATGCCCAAAACTGAACAAAGAAGACAGAAGACGGCCAACCAGATGATATGAAGTAATGCATATGTTTCTGTGATCAATCATCACCAAACATATCATTCAGCAATACCCCAGAGGGGTTATGCTGTGTGGCTGTGAATCTCTCTGATATATAGCCCATGGAATGGACCGCCTATTAAATAAATTAGGAAATACAATTACCACGGGGCTAACATGGCAGTGCAATTTAGCCCAGATCAGACATTTCTTTTCAGGCAGCACCTTCAATTATTTTATCATCTCATTTTTTAAAGTGGTTTTAAACCCGCCACTACAACTTCAGCTCTTTGTAATCTATATAGCACAGGCAGCTGATCGCTGCCTGTGAAAGTTCACTCACTGTTTCAGTTGCCTTAGAATCGTCCTGCAATGTTGAGTGACGTCAGCTGCACTTGCGCATTCTGCATATTGTTTAACAGCACACTATGGGGGTTATTTACTAAAGGCAAATTCACTTTGCACTGCAAGTGCACTTGGAAGTAAAGTCGCTGTAGATCCAAGGGGGAGATGCAAGGATAATAAATAACAGCATTTTAGCTTGCACATGATTGGATGATAAAATCAGCCGAGCTTCCACTCATTTCAGATCTAACCCTTAGATTTAGAGCGACTGCGCGTCCAAGTGCACTTACAGTGCAAAGTGGATTTGCTTGTCATAAATAACCCCCTATGTGTGCCATTTCTGTATCCTCTGCATACCGGGTCATTATCTTCCACTGAGAAAGGCACAGAGGGAAGCCTTGCAATGCTGTACTCTGATCCTCTCCTTCCTTGTTCTCCCACCTTGTGACAGTATAAGGCGTCATGCGCATGCATGAGATTTGGACGGGGAAACAAAGTAAGGGCGGAAATTACATCCTCAAATGATTCAGCAATCAGGAGTAACAATGGCGCGGCCAATACCCGGAAGAGACAAGATACAAAAAGAGCAAAATAAGGTATTTTCCAACCTCGTTTTTGGCCTATTTCAATGTGTGTGGCTTTGTAATACTTTACAGCATCTATAAAATAAAAAAAAGTTGGGTGGGGTTCATTACCCCTTTAATTAGGCCTGGCTCACACTTGTTCAGCTCTGCAAGCCGCATTTTTGCATGGGCACGGTAGTGCCCATGCCAGTTGAATGCGCTGCCGTGCTTCCTGAAAATGCTGGGGAAACATTCCCCCGCTCCATTTTTTTAATTGCAGCCTGCATGGAAACCGCAAGTGCAGGTTCCAGTGCGTGGGGGTGCCATTAAGGTTAATACCACCCACACATATCTCCTGCATTTTTCTGTGCGGGTGGTTTGCGGCTACGGGAACAGGTGTGGACAACCACACAGCAGGAATCACCCACACAAGTGTGAACCAAGCCTTATTGGGAATAAGACTGAGTTCACATATGTGCGAATTGGATGTGAATTTCCACCTTATCAAATTTGCATGACATGCGAGCGTGATCGGTTCTCAATAAAGCCGGTTCACACAGGTCCAGAGTGGTCGCAGCCCGCAATTCCAAAAGGGTCCAGTGCATGGTTGGGTCCAGTTCAGGTGCAAATTTCAGCAAAAATTCAGACCGGATTTGCGCCTGAACTGGTGAACAGTAACGCACCAGACCCCATGCTGGAGACCGCGGCCGAACATTTGGGAACCTAGCTTAAGTAGGTTCTCATTCTTTAAAGTGATTCTAAAGGCTCAAGGTTTTTTACCTTCATGCTTTCTATGCATGAAGGTAAAAAAAAACTTCTCTGTGCAGCAGTCCCATTGGCCCAATACTTACCTGAGCCCCCCTAGCCCCCCAATACTTACCTGAGCCCCATCACGATCCAGCAATGTGCTCGAGAGCCTCATCTCTCCAGGGACTCTCCCTCCTAATTGGCTGAGACAGCAGTAGGAGTCATTGGCTCCTGCAATTATTTTATTACCTTGTTATTTAATTAATGGGTGGACCAGTCCCTTGGCTATATATCAGAGAGCTTCTTCTGGAAAATCTTTTGGAAAATCTTTTCTTGAAGAATATTTTGTAAACAAACTGAAATGCGTTGGTTAGAAATTCTTCTTATTCCCATTTGGGTGGCTGTCTTCTTTGACTGGTTTTGGGCATAACTGGAGTATTTTGCGTGTGTCCTGAATGGATGCTGGGAGATCAGGGGTCCATAGACGAGCCATCGTTCTTTTAAACTTTTGGCTGAGCTCTTTGTAGTAACACATCTAGTATATTTGCAAACCCTTCACCGAACACGACTTGTAAAATGAACATATCGAAATGCCTTGGATTTCTCTGGCTGAGGAACATCCTGTGAAGAAATTCTTATATGGGTTGTAGTATAATATTTATATATATATATATATATATATATATATATATATATATATATATATATAGATGTAGGCAACACTCATGTAAATCCAATTGGTTTATTAAAGTGGTTGTAAGGCTTACCTGTAGGTCCAAGAAATATCTCCCAAACCTATACGGTTTAGGAGATATTCGCCCGAAGACGCGATGCATAGTAGTCCATTATGCTTTGCCTTTGCAGGGAATGAAAGAGGAAGTAAACTCATCAGGGTTTACTTCCTCTTTAATAGTGATGTTCAGTGGAGAAGGGTCTCCTAAAGCCTCGTACACAAGATCGGATTTTTTGCCGACAAAACCACTGACTTTTGTCTGAAGGCGTGTGCCTGGAATTTATCTTGCATACAAATGGAAGGAGTTGTCGGCCAATAAACACGAACGTAGTGACCTACTAAGTGTTTTTTCAGCTCTTTAGCACCACCCTTTGGGTTCCATCTGCTTATTTCGTGTTAGTAGAAGTTTGTTGAGTGTTGATCCGTGCTTTTCACGTTACGCTTTTCATTGTGCGCTTTTCAGTTTGTTTCTAAAAATTTGTTCATCAATCAGACATGTTGTGGAATCAGAGGAGATAACGTGTTATATATTATTGGCCTTGAAGTTATTGCTTTGAACCAAGTTCAGTACAGGAACCAGAGGACGACGATTTCTTGGACCAAAAATCGGTTGCTTTATTAATCGTGACCAATTATGTCATATGCCTTTGCTGCGGGAGCTCCAGGAGAATAATCCAGATGACAGATCCCTGCTTTCACTAACTCTTGGCATTGTTGACCCCTTATATTAAGAAGCAGGACAAATGCATGAGGCTTTTATTTTATTTTTTGGTTGAATAATGATTTGATTTGGTATATTTTCTGTATTTTTGGATGCATAGATTGCACTTTTTGGTTAAGTTCTATTGTCAGACAGCATGTCTAATTTTGTGTTTTCTTTTTTTAATGCACAATAAAAAAAAATGTGGAGAATAATACTTGGCTATGTGTTTTACTTCAAATGACAGTTTGGGAATAGACGAAGAAGAATAGACTAGAAGAAGAGAATGTGCGCTGCATTTCGGGTTCATAATTTGCCACGTCACGAATGTGAATTCTCCATTACAAAAGCTAGTTTACAAAACCGACCACTTCTGGCTTGTCCTTTCTTCTGACCATGCTTGTTTGTACTATGGACTTTTGTCCAACGGACTTGTGTACACACGCTCGGAAAATCGGACAACAAACATTTGTCCGCAAAATTTTTTAAAACCTGCTAGCCAACTTTGGTCCGTGGAAAATCCGACAATTGTTCAATGAAGCGCACAAACGGTCGGATTTTCCACCAACAGCCTGTCATTATACATTTCCCATCAGAAAATCTAATCGTGTGTACGAGGCTTTACATTAGTGGTCAGGGGAAAAGAGTTTCCTTACATTAGTGGTTAGTGAAGAAGTGCTCACTAGCATTGATGGTAAGTGGAGAGGTGTTTTCTTACAATGGTGGTTAGTAGAGAAGAAGTGTTTAGAAGTGCTTTCTTACATTGCTGGTCAGTGGAGAAGTACCATCTAACATTGGTGTTTAGTGGAGAAGTGTTTCCTTGTATTGCTGGTCAGTAGGGATGAGCCGAACACCCCCCGGTTCGGTTCGCACCAGAACTTTCGAACGGACCCCAAATTCGTACGAACGTTAGAACCCCATTGAAGTCTATGGGACTCGAACATTCGAAATTAAAAGTGCTAATTTAACGGCTAATATGCAAGATACTGTCCTTAAAAGGGTTTGGGGACCTGGCTCCTGCCCCAGGGGGCATGGGTCAATGCAAAAAAAAGTTTTAAAAATGGCCGTTTTGGCGGGAGCACTGATTTTAATGACGATTAAAGTGGAAAAAAAAAGTGAAATATTCCTTTAAATATGGTGCCTGGGGGGTGTCTGTAGTATGCCTGTGAAGTGCCACGTGTTTCCCATGTTTAGAACAGTCCCTGCACAAAATGACATTTAACGGAAATAACGTCATTTAAAGCTGCTTGCGGTTTTAATGTTATATCTGGTTCCTGCAATATGGTTGAAAATCATTGAGAAAAATGGCATGGGTAGCCCTCCCTGCCCATTACCAGCCCCTTTGGGTCTGGTACGCATATTAAGGGGAACCCCGTACCCATATTAAAAAAAGGAAATGCGTGTGGCCCCCAGGCCCTATATACTCAGAACAGCAGTATACAGGAGGTGCAAACAAGACAGGGACTGTGTAGGTTTGTTGTGTTAAGTTGAATCTGTTTGTCATTTTCAACCGGTACATTTTTAAAGTGTAGCTTCAGTCAAAAAAACGATTTTTAAGCTTTTTGGAAAACATAGGCAAGGGTTATCACCCCTGTATAATTTGTTTTGCCGTCCATCTTTTTTCATCTCACTTGCTGTTGTCTCCTTCCGTTTGCAAGTAGGAGATGTTTGTAAGTTGGATGTTTGAAAGTAGGGGCCTGCCCTATATGCTCTGCAGAAATGGCGGAACAAGGTGTTGGTTTTGCCACAACATTGTAAGCCCTCAAAGTGACTCTTGGTGGGCGCTGGAGCGCCCTGCTGTGAACGATTATATCAAGAATTGTAATTACATGCCATTGTTAAACAGTGGTAGAAAAATTGACCTTTGGTGGTTGTGGTGCTGGTGCCACAACACTATAAGTCCTCACAGTTACTCTGGGTGGGCACAGGAACGGGCCCTCCTGTGAATTATTATATCAAGAATTGTAATTACATGTCCCTGTTAAACAGGGGCAGAAAAATTGGGCCTTAGGCACTGGTGCCACGACACTGCAACCTCTCCCATATACTCTTGTTTTATTGCAGGAATTAGCCCTGCTGCAAAGCATTGCATCAAAAATTGTACTTACCATGTAAATCAGACGCTGGCGATGGGTGCTGGAACCGATCATACCGTGGGGCTGCGGACTAAAAAATTGTCTGAAAGCATCAGTCAGACGGCCACCTTCTCCGCCGCTCCTTCTGAATGATGCCTCAGCAACACGTTGTCCAGGACCAGGAGTTTGTCACCTCCCAGTCTCTGGGAAGGCATTGCAAAGACCTTTCTGCAAGGCCTCCCGGAGATGTCTCATCCTCTGCTCCCTCTGCGATGGCAAGATAAGGTCGGCAACCTTACCCTTGTACCGTGGATCAAGGAGAGTGGCCAGCCAGTAATGGTCCCTCTCCTTGATCTGAAGAATAAGAGGATCCTTCCGCAGGCTTTGCAGGATCAGGGAGGCCATGCAGCGTAGGTTAGCTGAGGCATTCGGTCCGGAGTCCTCTGGGTCACTAAGGACAACATGATCCGCAGCTACCTCCTCCCAGCCACGTACAAGTCCACGTGTTTCTTGGGACTGTAAATCATCCCTACAAGACTGCTGCTGCTGATGCTGAATGCCAGCCTCCACCTCCATGCTGACACAATCATCCTCCTCCTCCTCCTCTTCCTCCTCCTCAGCCTCTTCCTTTGTGATGGGTGGCACAGCAGGAACACTGTCTGGATAAAGGGGGCCTTGAGAGGCAAGGAAGTCCTCCTCTTCCTGCCTCTGTTCTGCCTCAAGTGCCCTGTCCATTATTCCACGCAGCGTATGCTCCAAGAGGTGGACAAGAGGTACAGTGTCACTGATGCATGCACTGTCACTGCTCACCATCCTTGTGGCCTCCTTAAACGGTGACAGGACAGTGCATGCATCCCTGATCATGCCCCACTGGCGTTTTGAGAAAAAACCGAGCTCCCCTGACCCTATCCTGGTGCCGTAGTCGCACAGGTACTCATTGATGGCCCTCTGCTGCGTGTGCAGCCGCTGCAGCATGGCCAACGTTGAGTTCCACCTGGTGGGCATGTCACATATAAGGCGGTTCTTGGGCAGGTTCAACTCCTTTTGGAGCTCAGCCAGCCGAGCACAGGCATTAAATGATCGGCGGAAATGCACACAGACTTTCCTGGCCTGCTTCAGGACATCCTGTAAGCCGGGGTACCTGCCCAAGAACCGCTGCACCACCAGTTTAAGGACGTGAGCTACACAGGGCACATGGGTCAGTTGTCCCTGTCGGAGGGCAGAGAGGAGGTTGGTGCCATTGTCGCAAACCACCATTCCTGGCTTAAGCTGGCGTGGTGTCAACCACCTCTCGGCCTGCCCCTGCAGAGCTGACAAAACATCCGCCCCAGTGTGGCTCCTGTCCCCCAAACAAACCAGCGCAAGCACGGCATGGCATCGTTTTGCCTGCGTACTTGCGTAGCCCCTGGAACGCCTACGGAGCACCGCTGGTTCTGAGGACAGAGCACTGGAAGAGGCCATGGAGGAAGAAGAAGAGGAGGGGGTGGAGGAGAGAGGTGTGTCACAACCAATAGTAGCATTTTGGAGGCGTGGTGGCGGAACAACCTCCAACACTACTGCACCTTGTCCTGCATCCTTCCCAGCTGCCAGAAGATTGACCCAATGGGCCGTGAAAGACAGGTAACGTTCCTGTCCATGCCTGCTGGACCATGAGTCAGCGGTAATATGCACCTTACCGCTGACCGCCCTGTCCAGCAAGGCAAGGACATTGCCTTCCACATGCCGGTAGAGAGCCGGAATCGCCTTCCGTGAGAAAAAGTGGCGTTTGGGGACCTGCCACTGAGGAACCGCACATTGTACAAACTCACGGAAGGGGGCCGAGTCTACCAACTGAAAAGGCAGCAGTTGAAGTGCTAGCAATTTAGCCAAGCTAGCATTCAACCGCTGGGCATGTGGATGGCTGGGAGTGAACTTCTTTCGCCGGTCCAGCAGCTGAGGCAGGGACATTTGCCTGCTATAAATCGGACGTGGGTGTACTGCTAGCAGAGTGCCCGGAAACACTTGGCTGTGACACACCTAATTCTACACCTTCATTCCTCTCAGAGCAGGTTTCAGAGAGGACTGAAGGTCTAGTGGGGTTGGAGATGCCAGCTGATGAGGAGCAAGGAGAGGGCCGCTTTGTTCTTTGGTGTGGGTCTTTGAGGTACGCTTGCCAGCGAGCTGCATGGCAGGTCAACATATGTCTGGTCAAGCATGTGGTGCCCAAGCGGCTGATGTTTTGGCCACGCGAGATATGCTTGAGACATATATTGCAAATAGCAGCGGTGCGATCTGATGCACTCGTCTCAAAAAAGGCCCACACCAAAGAACTTTTAGAATAACGTGCAGAGGCAGCGCCCTGCACAGGCGGAGCTCTGCGGTGTGATTCAGTCGGTGTGCTGCCCCTAAGCTGGCCCCCGGAGGGCATCCTGCCTCGTTGGACATGTGCCTCCTCCTCCTCCTCTCTCCTACCAGGCACCCACGTGGAGTCAGTGCCCTCCTCATCCCCTCCCTCTTCATCGCTGTAGCAAACCTGGCAGTATGCTGCAGCTTGTGGAACATTGCTGCAGATTGCTGTCCTTCTTGAGCATCCCCTCTCTCTGCATTCATGCTACTGCCTTCCTCTAGCTGAGTATCATCAGAGGCTACAAAACACTGGGCATCCTCCTGGAGCATGTACCCAACACTGTGCTCAAAGAGTTCAGGAGATTTCTCAGGAGGTCGTGGTGGGTCTAGGGAAGGAGTCACTGATGATGACATTGAGAGGAGGGAAGACGATGCGTTGGCAGCTGCTTTGCTAGTACCCTGAGACTGGGTGAGAGGATGAGGAGGATGAAGAGGGCTTGGTCATCCACTCTACCAAGTCGTTGGCATGTTGCGGCTCAACATGTCCAGCTGCCGAAAAGAAGGACAAGCGTGTCCCATGGCCACGTGCTGATGACAATGCACCGCGTCCACGACCAGCACTGTTGTCTCTAGACACAGAGCCTGCTTGCCCTCTTATCGGCTCGCGCCTGTCTGCCTCTCCTTGCTGGCCTTCCAGACATGGTAATGGCCTGAAGGGAGTTGGGTAAAAAAGCAGTTGGGTAGTGTATATTGTGCTAGAGGCACACAACACCCACTAACTCCTGCAGATGCCTTTTTTATAGAACACCAGAGATAAAGAGGTATATACAGATGTATACTGTGCTGTGCTGGAGGCACACACAACTTCCAATAACTCCTGCAGATGGCAAGTGGGCTCAAATAGAGAAGAGCTATATAGGTGGATATATCGGTGTGTACTGGGTACAGAGCACGCAGACAGCACGCACAAGCTCCTAACACTACTGACTGCAAGCTCTATTATAAAAGATAGATCACTAGCTATATAGGTGAGGTGAATATAGCGGTGTATACTGCGGTCAGGGCACGCAGACAACAACCACTACACAACAGCAAGATCGAAAATCGGCCGAAAACGATCGGTGTGTACTGTGTTGAAGGTACACAGAACACCCACTGCTTCAGACGCCAACACACTACACAAGGCCGCCGCGCTGGCGGCCTTATATAGTGTGGGGCGTGCACTACACAGCCTGAGCTACGATTGGCCACAGGCATCCTGCCTGTGGCCAATCATGGCTCTCCTCGCTGCTGGCGCTGCGATTGGCCAAGCATGCGGGGTCACAGTGCATGCTTGGCCAATCATGAGCCAGCAATGCACTGCGCCATCGCAGTGCATTGTGGGCCGTGAGCGCCACACGAATTTGGCGCGAATGGGCCAAAGCGTTCGGACTTCGCCGAACGGGTGAACAGCCGATGTTCGAGTCGAACGTATGTTCGACTCGAACACGAAGCTCATCCCTACTGGCCAGTGGTAAAGTTCCAGCTAGCATTGGTCATCAATGGAGAAGTGTTTTTTAACATTGGTGGTCAGGGGAGAATGACCTAACATTGATGGTCAGGGGAGAATGACCTAACATTGGTGGTCAGGGGAGAATGACCTAACATTGGTCGTCAGGGGAGAATGACCTAACATTGGTGGTCAGGGGAGAATGACCTAACATTGGTCGCCAGGGGAGAATGACCTAACATTGGTCGCCAGGGGAGAATGACCTAACATTGGTCGTCAGTGGAGAATGACCTAACATTGGTCGTCAGGGGAGAATGACCCAACATTGGTGGTCAGTGGAGAATGACCTAACATTGGTGGTCAGTGGAGAATGACCTAACATTGGTGGTCAGTGGAGAATGACCTAACATTGGTGGTCAGTAGAGAATTGCCCCCTAAGGGTAGATTTAGACGTAAATCCTGCTTGTTTCAATTCACTGTTTTATTTTTGGTCTTTGTTTGTATTTTTTAACGCCGTTTATTGCATAAAAAAAAGAATACAATGACAGAATATGCATTTTATTGCACAGATACAGAATATAACGCCCATAACTGAGTATTTGTATCAACAAATGCCATAAGACAATAAACATTAAACACTGTAAAAAATGAAACAAACAGTTGTCTTGTGTTTTAAATAAAAATAATAACAACAACATACAGTACATAGCAATCGCCTGTCAGACCAAGTCAGCAGATAAGTAAATTCATTAAAAACAATATTAACCACTGTTGGCATTTAAAATGAGGGTAGAGTTACACCAAGCATCCCAAATTTTGTGGGGTTTATGGGGACAACCTCTGTTGTCGTATATACCTCTCGTAGAGGTGATATGTTTTTTGGAATTCACCCACTGGCATTGTAGGAGGAGATGATCGCATCCACTTAAGCAGGGTCATCTTTTGGGCCAAAAACTTTGTTCCACTCAAAAATATTCTAGAATAGCTAGGATACAATTCTTCATATTGTGTGTCCCAGCAAGTTTATCTCTGGGGTTAGTGGAGCAGGGGTAGTAATTGCACTATGTTACCAAAAGTATTGGGACACCTACCTTCACATGCACTTTAATGGCATCCCAGTCTTAAGCTGGATACACACTATCCAATTTTCTGTAGATTTTTTTTTTTTTTTCCTTCAGAGTTACCAAAACCATATAATATGAGGTCAAACCTTGAAAAACCTTAAACATTTCAATTTGTATAAATTCAGGCAGGCCCTTGCACTACATGGTTTTGGTAAATCTGAAGGAAATCGGAAAAAAATAAAGTTGCATAGAGTGTATGGGGTCTTGGTCTGTAGGGTTCAATATTGAGTTGGCCCACTCTTTTCAGCTATAACAGATTCAACTCTCCTTGGAAGGCTGCCCACAAGGTGTAGGAGTGTGTCTATGGGAATATTTGATCATTCTTCCAGAAGCGCATCTATGAGGTTAGGCACTGATGTTGGATGAGAAGGCCTGGCTCACCTTCTCATCCAACATCATGGCATATATGGTAAATATACCATACCTGGAACTCATCATTTATCAATTACCTATGTGATGATTGGTTATTCTATCCTAATCCTGTTTTCTTCCATTATGATTAAGATCTCTTATCTTCCAGGAGCGCCAGTCTCCAGGTTTTAACACATAAATGTCACTTATGCTAGCCAGGGTTGCAAAATTCCCGCAGAAGAAGTTACTTTACTCTTATTGAAAACATATTGAATATTTGAACAGTAAAAACATGATATGGAAACACTGACAATACCTATAACAAAGTAATTTGCTTGATTTACACTTAAAAAGTCAACACCACATTAAATTATCAGCCCCTGATATTTACTAGTACTTGTAAAAAAAAAAAATCACAGATTTTTAAAAACTGTCAGTAAATTAATGGCAGTTGGCGACCCTGATGCTGGCCCCAAACTCTTTCTAAACATCATTCTTAGCCCTTGTACACACAGTCGGACCGTGTTGTCGGATAATCCGACCGTGTGTGGGCTCCATCGGACTGTTTCCGTCGGAATATCTGACCGACGAAGTTTTAGAGCTGGATATAAAATTTTCCGACAGCATGATCCGATCGGACTTTGTCCAATCGTTTGTAGAGAATTCCAGTCGGACAAAGTGCCACGCATGCTCCGATCAAATTCCTAGACCAAAGCTATTGGCTACTAGCCTGAACGTAGTCCCGTCGTAATGAAATAACGTCATCACGTTGTGAACGATCGGATTTTCCGACAACTTTGTCCAACCGTGTGTATGTAACTCCAGTTTCGGACAAAATCCGATGGTTTTTGTTGTCGGAATGTCCGACCGTGTGTACAAGGGCTAACAGAAGACCTCAATCCAACTGTTGCACAGCTGCACATTTGATAAACCCTAACATTAAGGAATTAAAGAGATACTAAACCCTAAAACAGAAATATATTATATAGCAGCCTACCAATCCATATATGTGGTGCCTGCATTCATTTTCTTTTTTTTTAGGCTTTTCTTCCTTCATCTTCACCTGGTGAACCAGTCGATTAGTCTGTTATTTTTCAACTTAATTTAAAAGACCGAGCTGTCCAGCAAAAGTGGCAATTAAAAAATTGAATTGAATTTAATACTGACAGATGTGCTTACTGTGATCAGCTTTTAATTGTGTGCGGCACCCTCTAGTTCAGGGGTAGGTAACTCCAGCTGTTTTGAAACTACAAGTCCCATGATATATTGCAAGACCCTGACAATCACAGGCATGACTCCTAGAGGCAGGGGAATGATGGGATTTGTAGTTTCACCACAGCTGGAAAGCCGAGGTTGCCTACCCCAATCTAGTTAATGTGCTAGAGAGAGATAGCATTTTTTTCTTTTTTTTGCTAGTGTAGGTAAATTGTCAGGATTGGCTGGCAGCCAAGCCTGTGTGTTTTGATCTGGGTTGGGAGTGACTCAGAGCAGAGCTGGTGACTCACAAACAGCATCACCAAGATCTCCCACTTCTTTCCAGGGCCTTCTAGAATATTCTGGAAAGGAAGGAGAGGGGAGGTGGAGCTGCTTGAGGTGTTTTGAGGAGCCCTGACCCATCCCCAACTTGAATTGGCAGGGGGCAGGCCTCCTTAAAAACCCGGGGTCAGCCCAACTAGGTGAGGAGTTGTTCAGGTGGAAGCTGGATCTGGAGTGCTAGACCAGTGATGGCGAACCTTGGCACCCCAGTTGTTTTGTAACTACATTTCCCATGATGCTCATGTGCTCTGCAGTGCAGTTGAGCATCATGGGAAATGTAGTTCCAACACATCTTGGGTGCCAAGGTTCGCCATTGCTGTGCTAGGCTGTCGTGGCCTTGGAGCTAGCTCCTCACTCCTCAGTAGGGGGGGGTTACCTTGAGCCTGGGCTCAGGTGCACAACGGGACCCTTTTACAACACACGTATGTGTCCTGGACAGGGGGCACGAGAGCAAGAGATGACAGGGGGAGAGCACTGCCAGGCAAAGTCTCCAGGAAGAACGTCAAGTCGCATCCAAGAGAGCTGGTAAGTGAAACACAGTTGGGCGGTCTGGGAGGTACAGTTGAGAGGACTGGGATATTGCAGTCTGGGATGGGTGCAGAGCCAGTGGAATGGACTGTGGTGGCACGGGCAGTGGAGAGAGGCAGCTGCAGCCAGGAGGACTGGCAGGGTTTGATCCTCTCAATAAAAATACAAAACAAAGTGCATGGACCGTTTTCTGTCTGAGAGTGACTGAGATTGTGTGCCTGCCTGGGCAGGGTGACAGATGGACTACAATTATACATGTAGCGGTACCCCCTTAGAGGCTGCTGGTAATACCTTTATCCCAATAGCAAAAAAATGCTACAATTGCTTAGCTGCAACTTAGCTTTAGTTTGTTAGGCATGGCCATCTACAACATTGTAAATCTGCTAGTGCATTTTATACTACCCTCCCCCCAGACCAACAATGCTACTGTCCAAAAGGTGTCCCTGTGGCTCCTCCATCCAGAGTGGAGCCACCCTAAAGCCCCATACACACTATCAGATTTTCTGCTTATTTTTGGCTTCATATTTACCAAAATCATATAAATATGAGGTCAAACCTTAGGAGTTTCAATTTGTATGAAATCAGGCTGGCCCTTCCACTATATGGTTTTGGTAAATCTAAAGACAAAAATCAGCAGAAAATCTGATAGTGTGTATGGGGCTAAAGACAGGACATGTGCTACTGGTTGGATCACCAGATGAAAAGGGAAAAAAAGCAGCCTAAGAAAGGAAACGAATGCAGCCACACATCTAAGGACGGATAAGCATTAAAAGATCACATTTGTGTTTTTGGGTTCATTATCACTTTAAGCATAAACTTAAGACCTATACACACGATACAAAAATCGGAAGTAAATTTTCGCCTGAAGAACGATTTTCAGATAATAAGGTGCTTTCGTCAGCTGATTCTGTTTTTTCATCTGACAAAAGCTGGATGTGCAAACACTTCTGATGTTGTATTCTGTCGTATGAGAATTTTTATATGTAAGTAAACTCTTGACTTTCGACATGAGACTAGCATCAGTGGCGGAAATACCGCCATAGCGACCTGTGCAGTCGCTATGTGGCCTACAGCAGAGGAAGGCCCGGTAAGCAGGCGGCGGGTGAGTGGACGCAGCTGGGTGACTCTGCGGTGCGGGGGGGATGGGGAAGCTGCCACCTGGGAAGCTCGGTGGGTGGCCAATCAGCAAGTGGCGGAGCAGAGAGATGACATCTCTCACCTCCCAGCTCCCGCCCTGCATCCTGGCAGTTCCGATCCTCAGTCACTGTGCAGGCAGCAGAGAGATTACATCATCTCTCTGCTGCCTGACTCAGACTGGGAAACAGAAGTGACAATCTCCATTCCCCACCTTAGCAGGAAAGTGACAATCCGCAACTTGTGGCAGGTGAAAAGGCAAATGGACAATCCGCGATGGGTGGCAGGGGACGTGGCAAGTGTACAATCCTTAATGTGTGGCAGGTGACGTGGCAAGTGTACAATCCACAAGGGGTGGCAGGTGACGTGGCAAGTGGACAATCTGCAACGTGTGGGAGGTGACGTGGCAAGTGGACAATCCGCAACGGGTGGCAAGTGGACAATCCACAACGGGTGGCAGGTGACGTGGCAAGTGGACAATCCGCAATGTGTGGCAGGTGACGTGGCATGTGTACAATCCACAATGGGTGGCAGGTGACATGGCAAGAGGACTATCCGCAATGCTTGGCAGGTGACATGGCAAGTGGACAATCCACAATTTGTGGCAGGCGATAGTGAAAAATTTGCAACCTGTGGCAGGTGACGTGGCAAGTGACAATCCGCAACGTGTAGCAAGTGACAATCTGCATCTGGTGGCAGGTGACGGTGGCAAGTGACACACTCGGGGCTCCCACTGATTCTGCATTATGGTGAGTTGAACTATTTCATTTTCTATAACAATGTAATAATAAAAATAATGTGTTTCAATCATCCTGACACCATAACACAAATGGTGCCATGATGATTGAAGTGCCAACATCAGCCATTCCCCCCGATAAATTGCCCCCATAAAAAGTATTTTCTGTCAGTGCCTCTCCCAAGACTAGACTCTGGATCCACCCCTGGGTGAGGGTGGGGGGGGGGGGGGGCCATACAACATTTTGCTCTGGGGCCCTGTGATTTCTAGTTACGCCCCTGACTAGCATGCAACAAAAAACAGATGACTGGTCGCCTGAAAATCTGATTGTGTGTACGAACGAGACTTTAGTCTATGGCTACTTTCGCACTGATGCACTTTTGAGGCGTTATAGAGCCTGAAAAGCACCTCTCAAGCCCCCCCAGTGTGCAGTGGCCAATGTGTGTGGCGATGCGCTTGCAAGACCGAAAGAAAAAAAGTAATGCAAGCAGCATCTTTGGGGCAGTGCGGGAGCAATGTATACACCGCTCCTAAACCACCCAGCCATTGAAATCAATGAGCATTGCAGCTAAAGGGCTGACAAAGCGATTTGGCAGCGTTGCTTTGCGGACAGTTTTAAGCCTTTCCTCGGCGGGGTTAAAAGTGGCCCACTAGCGGGTGAAAAACTGAGCTATAATAGCTGTAAAACTAACGGCACTTTACTGCTACGGCCCCCCGCCCCAGTGTGAAAGTAGGCTAAACACTGGCAACTGCTGAAAAATTTGTCAATTACTTTAGAAACTAAGGTTGAACACCCTCAAGGGAGATGGAGCTCTGGCCTATGCTGACTCGATTGCATGTCAAGAAAGTTTTACTATTTGAAAATTTAGCACAATATTTCCATCTAGTGGTAACTTTCGGTATGACAGCAGTTGGCAGTTCATACAAGAGCTCTTTGATCTTACTAAATAATCCTATAGACAGGGTCGGATTTCCATGATTGGAGCTTGTAGGCACATACATTTTTAGTGGTTAGAGCCACCACCTAATGCCATGACATGCTTCCTTACACTGACTGGCAATGAGAGAGGCACCAAGTTACATATTGTACGTCTGACCATTGCACTTTATTAGCTGTGCCGCATGTTACATACTCCTGTACTCTTTACCCAATTTGTATGGTACAGTACATCAGACATGTGCAATTCGATTCAGAACAAATTTTAATTAATTTAGACAAATTCATTAATTCGGAAACATCAGAATTAACAAAAACCCGTTTAACAAATTTTTCTGGATATTTGTAAATTAGAATATTAGAGAATTCATAAATTCATAAATATGTAAATTAAAAAAATCTGAAAACCCAAAGATCTGAAATAACCAACTATTAAATTATAGGTATTGGAATTTCCTTTCAAAATTGGCTGTAAGTCAAAATAATGACTATGAATTTATCCAAAGTTAGAAATTATACGAAATAACAAATGCCGTATCTAAACAAATGGAACTTAACGAATAATAACAATAATAAAATAATAGTATTCTTATTTATTAATTTGTTCCGTTCCATTTGGTTAGATGCATTTGTTATTTTGGATAATTTGTAACTTCTGATAAATTCGTATTCGTTATGTTCACTAACAGGCAAAGGAAAGTAAAGGAAATTTCAATACCTATAACGTAATAGTTATTTCACATTTTTTGATTTTCTTTACGCATTTCAAAGTTTTGAATTTACGAATTTCAAAGTTTTGAATTTATGAAATTATGAATTGCTATCATAATGACAAGAAACCCCACAAAAAAAAAAAAAAATTAATTGAAAACAAACACATTTTTCGGCAGTGCACATGTCTCCAGTATATACTCCTGATTGCTATACTCTGTAAACTGTGCTGTATATTACATACTCTTTACCAAAGTGTTTCCGTCACCACAGTGGCTGGTTGCTTAGTAGTTAGAGTTAAAAAAGGGTATTTACATATACTGTATATACTGTATATTAGCCATAGCAAATGTGTCTCATCTGCTTGGATGCTCGGTAGATTGTTACAGCCAGCATTTAGGATTGATGTCGTCTGTCACAGGAAGAGAAGGATTCAATGATCGGTGCATTGTACTGATAAAAGAGTGACACGGTATACATAAGCAGTGTTGTTAAATCTGCAAATTGTCTTTCATGTAGATGAAATGGAACATAATGTTATCTGTGCATACCTGCCAGAGAGGATGTAGAATTTAGTACTGCTCACCTCATCAGAATCTTTAAGTTTTTGCAGGCAATGCACGCCCTACTGCCATCTCATGCAAGCAATATGCAGACATCCCAACCCGCAAAAACTAATTTCAGGGTGCCAACAACCCCCCCCCCCTTATACAAACAGTGGTTGCATGCTTTAATCATCAATACTTTGAAACAGTATTACTACAATGTATTTTGTTAGACCACTGCAAAAAAATAAAAATAAATCAGCTTCAGCAACCTTTTTTGATAAAAAGGTTTCCTGTTTGAGCCAATAGGTGATCAAGGCCCCTTTCACACTGGGGCGGTGGGTGCGTCGGTGGTAAAGCGCCGCAATTTTTTTGACGCTATTTGGCTGCTAGCGGGTCACTTTTACCCCTCTGCTAGAAACCGAGAAAGGGTTAAAACCACCGCAAAACGCTGCTGTAACAGTGCTATGCCGGCAGTATAGCCGCGCTGCCCCATACACCGCTCCTTTACCACTCCAAA
The DNA here is from genome assembly GCF_037356315.1 of Lithobates pipiens. Classification (NCBI taxonomy): domain Eukaryota; kingdom Metazoa; phylum Chordata; class Amphibia; order Anura; family Ranidae; genus Lithobates; species Lithobates pipiens. Next base: position 92,421,511 of record NW_027507788.1, on the reverse strand, counting down.
GATGCTGCTTGCAGGAGTTATTTTTTACGTCCTGCCAGTGCACTGCTCCAGTGTGAAAGCCCTCGGGGCTTTCACACTGGAGACACAGAAACGGCCCTTACAGGCGCTATGCACGTGCTATTTTTAGCGCTGTAGCACCTGTAAAAGCACCTCAGAGTGAAAGGGGGCTAACTTTCAGATAGGAGTGCTTGATATATCAGCATAGAGGCAGACCAACAGGGTTCAATAAGATCTGGGAATACTGGCTTGCTATGCCTGGCTTGGCTCCATAAGCCCTTGTACACACGGTCGGACAATCCGACGGAAAATGTCCGATCGGACCGGATAATCCGACGGTGTGTGGGCTCCATCAGGCTGTTTCCATTGGAATATCCGACCGACAAAGTTTTAGCTATAACATTTTCCGACAACATGATCCGATCGGACTTTGTCCGATTGTTTGTAGAGAATTCCGATCGGACAAAGTGCCACACATGCTCAGATCAAATTCCTAGACCAAAGCTATTGGCTACTAGCCTGAATGTTGTCCCGTCCTAACGAAATTACGTCATCACGTTCAGAACGATCGGATTTTCGGACAACTTTGTCCAACCGTGTGTATGCAACACCAGTTTTTTGTTGTCGGAATGTCCGACCACGTGTACAAGGGCTTAAACCTAATGCTTGATAAGCTTTTAACTTAACACGGGAACTCAACCGCTCAGCGTTTCCTCGACTCCTCACCCTTGGAATGAGTTTCATTTACAGTACCATAAACCATATCTGGGGATGTATATATATATATATATATATATATATATATATATATATACACATACATACATACATACATACACACACACACACACACACACACACACACTGTGAGCTATAATGACTAATGACAACTCAGGTTCAATTTGTTTTATAAACCTGCTTTGGCTATGTACAAGAACATTATTCCACTTTGTATTCTGTGAATGTATTGTATAATGTAATACTTCGGAATGTGCATTGTTTATTGTTTTGTTAAAAGTTGTTAATAAGCCTTATTCTGATTAAAAAATAAAAAGGTTTCCTGTTTTGTTCTTTATTAAGCCTAAATTAGGCATACATTACCCTCATTTATTTCCTTCCTTTAGTTATTTTTATATTTACGTTTTTTTTTGTTTTTTTTTGTTTGTTTTTTTACTGTTCATATGCTATATTGTTTTCATTCATTTTGCTTTTGTCTTTGTAGTCCAATTTTGTAAAATTAGTTTTGTACATTTGTACACTTCAATTTGCTTTGTTATAAAAAATCCGAGCCGACCCCTTACCACATGATCAGCTATCAGCCAATGACAGCTGATCATGTGATACAACGGAGCCGGTTATCGGCTATTATTCCTCCTCGCGCTGTCAAAAAGAGCCGATCACCGGCGGCCGTGATCGGAACATCAGTCCCGATCACGGCCAGCCCTGCCAGTGCCCACCTGCCCCCTGCCAGTGCCACCTCATCCATTAATAAGTGCCACCCAGCAGTGCCCATAGTGCCACCCAGCAGTGCCCACAGTGCCACCCATCAGTGCCCACAGTGCCACCCATCAGTGCCCGCAATCTGCCTCAACGGTGCTGCACCCCAGTGCCACATATCCGTGCCCATCAGTGTCATCTACCAGTGCCCATCAGTGCCGCCCAGCAGTGCCACCTATCAGAGCCACCTATCAGTGCCACCTATCAGTGCCCATCAGTCCCATCTATCAGTGGTACCTATCAATGCCCCTTAGTGCCACATATCCGTGCCATCTCATCTGATTAAGGAGAAAAAGGAGAGAAAGGGGCGCCTCTGGGTGCAGATTTTTTTAAAAGGTTTTATTTTCAGTGTAAAAAACATAAAATTTTGCACTCACATTTAGTAGGCAAAAAGTAAGCATTAAACACCAGGGGCATGTGACAGCATGTGAGAGGAACAGGAACAACGCGATGAGATGACAGATGTGGACCGGACCACTGGCTGACGTCCCAAAAATCAGATATACCAGATGACTCCTGGTGTTTAATGCTTACTTTTTGCCTACTAAATGTGAGTGCAAAATTTTATGTTTTTTACACTGAAAATAAAACCTTTTAAAAAAATCTGCACCCAGAGGCGCCCCTTTCTCTCCTTTTTCTCCTTTATCTACAGCAATCCAGGAGCTCAAGTTTCAGCTCTTTTAAGGTGGCAGCCCTGCATGCGGATCCATCCCCCCCTCCCCATCCCTTTTCCCCTCCCCCCCTCCATGAACTAAAGAACATTTATTCCCTCCTTTTTTTGGTCTGGACAAAGTAGTGCATTCCCTGCACTCACCATATGTAACCTTATAGACTCCTTTTTTTTCAAGTGGGAACCTAATATCTTTGATTTGCGCCAAATACTTGTCTCATCTCATCTGTGCCACCTTATCTGTGCCCATCAGTGCCGCCTTATCTGTGCCTATCGGTGCCACCTTAACTAAGCCTATCAGTGCCCACCAGTGCAGCCTATCAGTGCCCACCAGTGCAGCCTATCAGTGCCCACCAGTGCAGCCTATCAGTGCCCACCAGTGCAGCCTATCAGTGCCGCCTCATCAGCGCACTTCAATGAAGGAGAAAAACGACCTGTTTGCAAAATTTTATAACAAACTATTAAACATGATTTTATTTTATTTTTTATTTTGCATCTTTTTGTTTGTTTAGCAAAAAATAAAACTCCCAGCTGTAATTAAATACCACCAAAAGAAAGCTCTATTTGTGGGAAAAAAATGATAAAAATTTAATTTGGGTACTGTGTTGTATGGCCGCGCAATTGTCATTCAAAGTGCATCAGCGCTGAAAGCTGAAAATTGGTCTGGGCAGGAGGGGGGTTTAAGTGCCCAGTAAGCAAGTGGTTAATCTGACATTCAGCAAACGATCAATGTAGGTGAATCTGCCTTGTGTATTGTTCTGAACAACAGTGATTGATTCCCCACCAGTAAATATTTTGTGAAAATCACAAAAATTATTTTTAAATATTCCCCATAGTGTTCTTATAAATAGGGCAATTTGAGGCAAAAGAAAATAAAAAATACACAGTGGTTCTTTATAAAATTACCAGTGATCATAGTGGAAAAAAAAAAAACTTTAAAAATTGTATTTTACTAGTGTGTACTTTGAATATATAAAAAATTTGACTTTGGAAGCTTATGTCGCATGACGTGTGAAAATCAATGTTTCCCTATGGGAGCCATCTTAACTGGTCCGACTTTGAAAATGCTCCTTGCACTACTTTTGTCTGACTTTGATCCTAATTCAGCCCACTGAATATCACTGAAGCTGGATCAAAGTCGGATCGCCGTCTTGACGGATCCAACTTTGGCATGCGACTTGTGCTTTAATGATCTTTAAGGGGTGATCTTTAATAATCTTTAATTGCGCCAAATAAAAATAAAAAACGCATGGGTTCCCCCTCCAAGAGCATACCAGGCCCTTTGGTCTGGTATGGATTTTAAGTGGAACCCTCATGCAGAAAAAACATTGTGGGGTCCCCCCCAGATCCATACCAGACCCTTATCCGAGCACACAGCCTGGCGGGTCAGGAAAGGGGGTGCGGACGAGCGAGAGCCCCCCCCTTCTGAACCATACCAGGCCACATGCCCTCAACATGGGGTGGGGGTGCTTTGGGGCAGGTGGACCCTGTGTCCCCCCACCCCAAATCACCTTGTCCCCACATTGATGAGGACAAGGGTCTTTTCCCAACAACACTGGCTGTCGGTTGTCAGGGTCTGTGGGTTAGGGGGTTATCAGAATCTGAAAACCCCCCTTAACAAGGAGGCCCTAAGATCCCAGCCCCCCACCCTATGTGAATGAGTATGGGGTACATTGTACCCCTACCCATTCACCTAAAAAAAAAGTGTCAAAAATAAAACCCAGTACAAAGCTTTTTAAAGTAATTTATTAAGCAGCTCCGGCTTCTCTTCCAACGTCTTCTCCCCTCTCTGGTTCTTTTGCTTCCTCCGCTGATGTCTTCTCCCCTCTCTGGTTCTTTTGCTTCCTCCGCTGAGGTCTTCTTCCCTCTCTGGTTCTTCTCCCCGCTCTGGTTCTTCTCCCTCTGTCTGTTGTCTTCTCCTCCACTATCTTCATGCTCTTTTGCCCGGTCTTCTTCACTGTCTTCTCCCTCTGTTCTTCCAATGTCGACTCAATGCTCTCTCCTGCTCTAATGCCGGGTGTGCGGTGTACCACTACTTATATTGGGGCAGGGTCAACGGAGACATGCCTCTTATGAGATCACCGACCATCATGCCCCGGGTAGTGATGCCATAAGGGGTGGGGCCTCTGGATGATGTCACATGGGTGACCTCCACCCCATGCCAATTTAAGTAGTTGCACACAGCACACCCGGCGTTAGAGCGGGAGAGAGCGCTCAGTCAACATGGGAAGAAGAAGAGAGGGAGAAGACCTGGCAAAAGAGCAAGAAGATAGCCGAGAAGACCCAGACAGTGGAGAAGACAGCGGACAGAGGGAGAAGAACTGGAGAGGGCTAGAAGACATGAGCGGAGAAGACCCTTTGGTGGAGGAGGCAAAAGAGCCGTAGAGGGGAGAAGAAATCAGAAGAGACGTCGGAGCTGCCTTAATAAATTACTTTAAAAACCTATGTAATGTGTTTTATTTTTGACTTTTTTTATTTTTTTTATTTTTTTTAGGTGAATGGGTAGGGGTACAGTGTACCCCATACTCATTCACACAAGATGGCGGGCTGGGATCTGGGGGCCCACTTTTGATAAGCCCCCCACCCGCAGACCCCGACAACCAATTGTCAGGGTCGTCGGGAAGAGGCCCTTGTCCTCATCAACATGGGCACAAGGTGCTTTGGGGTGAGGGGCGCAGGGCCCCCCACCCCAAGTGGGTATATGAATGCTGGAGTTCTAATGGTTTGCAGCGATATGGAGATGTGAAATAGAGATGTGTACATGGTTTAACAGATCTACATATGTTCTTCATGTTTATCCCAATGTCAGCTTCTATGTAGAATTTCAGTAATATAACCTGATGCTGAAGCTGACGATCAGTAATAGCCATATGGTGGAGCAGAAATGCTGAAGAGGTAAAACGACGAAAACTGAGAACATTAAGTATAATAAATGTATCCCATTAGCTACTGTAAATATTATCATAGTTTTAATCCCCTTGGTAATTCCCTCAAGGATTTATTAGTAGTTGAATATTTTGTTAAAAAAGCAGCTGAAACAGCAACTAGTTCTCTTTATAGATTACATTTTTCTTCCACCGATTATATAACCTCTTCTGTTTCCAGTGGCCTAAAGTCTTTAACCTAGAGCCTGGGCTCATAAATTGTTTCAAAAAGGCTTGACAAACATAAAAAGTCACAAATGATAAAAGATCAGCTGTGTCACCAAGAGGCGTCAAATGGCAGTTCTTCACCACAAGCCCTGATGGCGGGTTGGAATTTGCTATTGGACAATTCATAGAGTACAGCACTCAGTATGACATCACCACCTCGCCTCTTCACCTTGTCCAATCCGAGAACACTTCACATTCATTAAAATTCGAAATGTTCCCTGAAAGGCCCCTGTGCCAAGCAATCAACCACCTGCATTTACATTGCAGCAGGGCAGCTTCTGAGCATGCGCCCCAGAAGCTAGTGGCAATCACTGGCGTAGTAGTGTCTAAGGATGGGCAAACGGTTCAGCCCAAGCATAAGTTTGAGCCAAACTTTCGTTGTTCGGTGAACAGCTGAACAAACTGGTTGTTCGACCATTTTTTCGCCCCCCCCCCCGAACCAACCACGATGTATTGCTATGAACAGTGCATTGCAAGCCCTGATTGGCTGAGGCAGTGAAAGCTTCAGCCAATCAGGGCACAGAGCACTGTCAGAGTCATGATTGGACACTGTCATCGTGACTTTATCCAATCAGGACTCATTCCTGCCCCACAGTATAAAAGTATTCTTTCAACGGCAGCCATTTTCAGTGTGATTTTGGCATGGAGAGAGATAGAACAGGGCTCTGTTCAGTGCTATTAGTTAGTGTGGTATATTGTGCTATTTTGCTTCAATTGTCAGGGTAGAATATTAATTTAGTGTCAGTCTAGGGATAGTGTGAGTGTAGTGAGGAGGACCATCATTAAGCTTTGCATAGTGTGCAGCTCAGAGAGTTTCCGTGTAGGGACAGCTCAGATAGTTTCAGTGTAGTGATACTGTCAGTAATCTTTACATTAGTGTTTAGCTAGAGTAGGGACAGCTCAGATAGCATCAGTGTAGTGTGGCAGCACGCAGGTAAAGTCACCTGGTTGTATCCAGGATGGGAAATATGTGTGCCCTAGGTTCAGGCTTTATGCAGACCTTTACAATTAGAGGGGAAGAGTTAATGAGCCCAGCTGAAGTAAGTGGGCTCATTAAGACCTCTACAAAAAACCCCAGCATGCTTAGGGAGATGCTCCATCCTGGAACCAGTTTTTGTGTGGTATAGACTGGGGGAGTGTGACACCTGTTCTGTGCGGTGAGTTAACGCGTGTGGCAAACCTCTACAACAGGGACAGGGACAGGGACAGGGACTGGGGCAGCACAAGGCTGCTCTTAGTTGTTAGACAGGGAATCTAAGTGTGTAGTTAGAGGTCAAGCTGACCAGGATTTATTTTCATGTTTTATTTTTGTTTGGCTGTTATATGTAGCACAAATAAACTGCATCTTTTGTTTTTTTGCACCTACAACGCTGTCTGCTGTGCCTGATTTTGTGTTGTGAACCCATTCAGGGGGTCACACACACCCGCTGCCGAGCTAACCCCTCACAGTAGTGACGGTTGAACACCATCTATTTTATTGCGTTACTGCCAGTTTACCACCATATAGTTCTGTGTGCGTTACTGCCAGTTTAACGTCATATAGTTCTGTGCGTCACCGTACGTTTGGCGCATTATATTGCAGTATATTATAGTGTATCTGGGGAGTGTGTCTGTGTAGTTTGAGTACTTAAATTAAAATGCAACAAACACCTCTTTACATTGATTAAAGTGCATCTTTGTACAGATTTCAACTTCTTTACATTTGTTTATAAGCACTGCCTCCTCCCTCCCAGTAATTTTGGGAGGACAACAAGGAGAGGCAGATATTCCCTGGGCACTGTAAGGGGGCCAGCAACACTTGTCCACAGGCAAAGGTGTACGTGGTGGTCAGTCCTCAGGTGGGGCATCATTTCCTCTGTTTAGCGAGTTTGCCCATGCTATCCAGCCACAGCATGCAGAGGAGGCGGTGGACTGGCTTACTAAACCTTCCTCATCCTCTGTCACACAAGCAGAGACAAGTGTGCAGTCCCCTGCAGTTGCCAAAGTGGATAAACCTGCCTCCTTGTCCACATCTATTCCTGCCATAGCCCCAACATCAGCCATTGAGGAGTCAGCAGAGTTATTTGACCACAGCATCAGCCACTTGCCCCTTGATGATGCCCAGCCATTACTGGATTCAGATGTTGGTTCTGAGGTTGAGGATGACAGGAACATGAGAGGGGGAAGAACACTGGAAGACAAATTGGCATTCATGTTCCCCAAGCCACAGCATATTGCCAAGTTGTCTCCAGTGGTAATGATGAAGATGAAGACGATGATGATGAGGTCACTGATGAGACTTGGGTGACAGAGCAGGCGAGGCGGCACAACCCCAAGGAGGAGAAAGAGTAGCGAGCAGCCATCCTATTTCATCACATTCTGCAGTTATCTCTCAGCCCACTCCCCAAAGCTCAGCTGTATGGGCCTTGTTCAGCACTTCTGCAGCAGATCTCACTGTTGCTATCTGCAAACTGTCTCAGGCACAAAAAAAGTGTCAAAAACACCAACCATATGTATACAATGTATCATTGCAATTTTTTTTGCCTTCATCAAGAGCACCACTGAGCAAAATAAAGGCAGTTTGCAGGGAAAAGTACATTTTTTTTTAGCTTTATAAATGCAATTATTGCTGCAGCAGATTCTAGACGTGGTACAGATCTGTCACTTTACAGGTAGACTAAGGGGACCCCCCAGGCACTATATTGGAAGGAATTTTTAATTTTTATGCTTTCACTTTAAAAAAATCAAAAAAAAAATCACTGCTCATTTAAAAATGAATTTTTCACAAACGTTTTTTTTTATTATTGATACATGTCGCCCAGGGCAGGACCCAGACGCCTATGACCATTGTATGCTCAATTACTTGCATATATGCCTCCAAAATGGGCACTTTTGATTTTTGATGTTCGGGTCCCATTGACTTTAATGGGGTACGTTATTCGGGTCCGAACTTTCATGGTGTTTGAAAGTTCTGGTGCGACCTGAACAGGGGTCCATTCAGCCCATCCCTAGTAGTGTCTACTGCAGGGATTTTCAGCTTCTACAGGGATCCCACAGGTAAGGTATATGCATAGATATATTAGTCCAAGTTGGACTAATGTAACTATATAGAAAATGGCCAAACGTGGAATTCTACTTTAAATGTCAAAGGTTATGGTAGGGTTTTACACAAGCTGTTTTTATTGGTCTTAATGTATTTTTGAAAAGCAGTTGCACAGAGAAAGCAAGATTTGCTTTTTTTTTTTTCTCTGGTAAGGGGGTGCCATAAATATGCTTACCCAAGGATGGCCATGAATATCACCAGTGCACCTTGGAACGGACATGGATACCACCAGTTTACCTTAGAATGGCTATAGATATCACCAGTGTACCCAAGGAATGCCATTGATATATCACCAGTGTACCTAAGGATGGCCATCAAGATCATCAGTGAAGTATCGAGTTGGACCACCAACCTGTACCATTAATCATTTTTGCTGAGCCGGCTCTTTAACCCCAGGTTTTCCACATTCAGTAGAAGTGTACCATATTTATCTACCTAGGTATGAAAGCTCTTTGAATGTCTAAACAGTAAAACCTGACCCTGCAGGATGGGTTATCAGCCATTATTTATATTTAATACAATCACCGCAGGTTAAAAACTAGCGAAGGCAGCCACTTCTAACATTTCAGTGATTATCACAGTGGCGTTACTGATGAATTGCTTTGCGGCTGTGTATGGTGAAGCACAAATTATACAGTACTTAATAAGCCACTTGAGCCGCTGTTCTGCGTTGGCGTGCAAGGGTACTTAATCACGGGTTAATGGAGGGCAGTGTTTTGTCTGGTTCAATTAATGATTTATACAGGAGGGGGAGATGGGGGGTATTACGTTGTACCAATATTCCAGCCTCCACAAAGTTCAGATTTTATTTGTGTTATTGAAATGGAAGGCAAACAAACACCATAATGCTGAGTGTGGATCTGTGCGAGGGTTGTAAAGAATCTTTTCCCGACTTCAGTTTGGACCTTCTTATTGAGCACTCGTGGTGGAAGAGCTAGAAGCTTCACTTAAGAGCAAATTGCATTTTGGTGTTGGGAGCACTATCACAATAGACTCTAAGCTTGCTATATGTTTATTTTCATAATTTTTTCACTCTGCATTGTTGTATGACTATGTGCATGTATGTTTACCTTACACACAGTTTTACCCAATTACTTGCTTAACCACTACCCTTTAATTTTTATACAAACTATTGGTGATTCGTTTACCTTAAATTGTTTATCCCCCACCATTAAGGTGCCAATTCTTGGATTACATTCACAACACATTAATTATAAGCAATTCAACCCTCTCACCTGCCGTGCAATTTACTGTCACTTAAGCTGGGCCATACACTAATAGAACTTAGAAAAATTTAATTTAAGAATATTCATTCAATTTTCTCATGCAAAGTGACATTCATTTTCAACCATAGCGAGAAGAAAATTTGAAGCAACGGAATGGAAAAAAAATTCCCGAATGAGCCAACTGTGAGCTTTAGGCCTCCTCCCCTCAGGTCTACTGATCCTTGCTGGTCTCTATTTGACAGCCATGTGGGTGAGCAGCCCAGAAAGTAACCGATTTATGTTCAGGAGTCGCACAACCACTCTGGCATGGCTGTCAAATTGGGACAAATAAAATTAAATGTACTTCTGCGTTACTAATATAAAATACGTGCTAAATATTAAGTCTAAGAGGTTGCTGCTCAACACCAACTGTTATTAGCAGACCAAAGTTAAAAATAATAAAATAAATATGTGAAGCGCTCCCTCTTTTCCAAATAAAACAATGTGATGTAAATACAAAATAAATAAAATAGAATAGTGACCCCTACTGGGAGTATTGCATATGACACCATAAACATATCACAATGAAAGTGGTATGTGCAACCAGTGACCTCTAGTGGGTACAAAAATTATAACATATAAATATGTCAAAGTCCAAAGTCCATTAAACTAACGCATTTCTTCGCTCACATGTGCTTTATCAAAGGAGAAATGTGCAAGAGGTGGGGCTTGTGACATCATCGCATTGTTTGTAGCAAGTACACAATCACCCATGAGGACAGCAGGGCCGAAGACTTGCATACCATTTTGTGACCCTAGGCACAGATCTGTATATTTTCAAGTTCATCACCTGTATGCACCAGGGATAGTGCATTCCTAATGTGAGTGGAATAGCTGCTTGGGTTTTAACCACTGGGCACTTAAACCCGCTTCCTAACTAGATCAAATTTCAGCTTTCGGTGCTCTCACATTAATTTTGAAGGACAATTACTCAGTCATACAACACTGTACCTATATGAATTTGTTGTCCTTTTTTTCCACAATGACCCAATTTTGGAAAGAAAACACCCCAATGTATAATCTATGAGGCATAATGAGTCTTTTGAACATGTCATTTTTTTCTACAAATTTTTGGAAAATGTGGAAAGAAAATGAAAACGCATTTTTTTAACAGAAAGTTGTACATTCATACAATATTTCTGACTCATAGCATGTACATAACAAAAATGACACCCCAAAATAGATTCACCTACTTGTGAATACGGTGATAACAGATGTGGGAGACGTTTACACAGCCTGGTCATATAGAGGCCCAACACCCAATGAGCACCATCAGGTGTTCTAGGGACATAAATTATGCATCTAATTTCCTTACAATCTATCAGATTTTTGAAGGCCCTTCATATTTCTAACACATAGCGTGTACATACCAAGAAGAAGGCTGAGTATCGCCGAGTATGAGTATCGCTGAGTACGGCTGAGCATGGCTAGGTACGGCTGAGTATGGCTGGGGGTGGATGGGATGGCTGAGTATTGATGAGTATGGATGGCTTTTTCCTGCTGTTATCTGCAAAATTCCAAACCAAGTTCAATCCCTATCTATCCCTTTGGAATAGACCAATTGTTTTTGATCCCCCAGGATTTAATAGGTATCAGTGATACCAAACTAATGAACATTGGTATACTCAAAGAAGGAATTGCCTAGATGGCACAGTTTGAAGTTTGCGGTTAGTATATGAAGTTTGCGTCTTTGGGAGCATATTAGTATCAGTCCATCAATTCGACAAACCTCTGAGCTGTAGTATGCTCTTTTTTATATATGCAAAATAGTTTTTCTTAAATATGTTTGTTTAATAAAATGTATCCATTTTTGTAATATCAATTATTATTGATTGTTTGCACATTTAAAATCAGTGTTCTCTTGCAGTATTAATTAAATCCATTAGATGGCAGCAGTGGATTTTCACCCGTGACACATATTTTCAGCTGTCAAAAGAGAGCAGCAACCATATTGATGTGAAATGGAAAGCCCAAGGCTAATTGCTATCATTTTAAGAGATAGGCAGTTATAATAACAGAGATGTTTGTTCCATATTCCTGTTTATTTAGTGTATGGCTCCATGGCCTTGTAATGATGGGGTCCCGGCTTTGAAGAAAAGTGAGGGTATGTATTATATCTGTAGTTCTAACATTAGACTGTAAGCTCCTTGTTCTTCTGGGACTGATGAGTCATTCTATGTGTTCTGTAAACTGCATAACATCTTGGTTGTATATAAATAAATAAAATGAATATGTTACTGATAAAACAGGGGCCTTACATTTTTTACAAATATAACACGAACAATACATGTATCTCATTTGCTGTCCTTTGGTCTTTTAAATATATATGTAAAAGAGTTTTAGAATAAATGTGCTACAATTGCAAAAAAAAAAAAAAAAGTTGCTGTTCATCCAGCCAAAAATCTTGTTCTTTTGTGTAGCAAAGTCTTTAACCTCTTCCAGCCTAATGAGGACCTTCAAGTATGGGGACCACATTTCCAAACTGCCATTCAGGGACAATTTTGCCAAGGACCAGGGTGGAGGTGGGGGGGCGGGGGTTGGGGGATGGATATTGAATGTAGTCTCGGAGTTGATGGGGATTTCAGGGGCGTGTGATTTGTCGGGTAAATGGCTTATATCATCCCAACACCATGTTTGATATGGTGTCAGGATGATCAAATCATATTATTTCTATTACAACATTGTAATATATGATGACGTAGTTCAACCAATCCAGAATCGTTGAGAACCCTGAGCATGTCACTTGCCACCAGATGCAGCATGCCACCGTTGCCTGCTAACAGATGCAGTGCGCCACTTGCCACAGTCACCTGCCATTAGATGCAGTGTGTCACTTTCCACCATGGCAGTGCGGCCCAGGACCTGTTTTAGAGCATGCTGGAGTGGGCCCAGAGAAGATAGAGGAGGTGGGTGGCAGCGGCTTTGCCAAGGTTGGTGTTACCCCCTTCATAAAATATAGACTCCCCTACATCAGTACAGACCCCCCACACCTCAGAACAGACCCTTCTCCCCAATAAGTACTGACCCCCACTCAGTATAGATACCCCTCCCTCAGTACAGGCCATCACCAATAAGTACCAACCCCCTTAGTAAAGATCCCCTCAATCAGTACAGACTCTCCCCAATATGTATAGACCCCCCTGCTAAGTACAGATCCCCCTTACTCCAAGTATAGATCCCCTCCCTCAGTACAGGCCCCCTTCCGCTCTTGTGCTAGACAGAGCTAAAAGATTGAGATGTAGCATAGATGGTAATTATCAGCAGTAAAAATAGTCTTGGCTAGGCTGTGCTGGTGGGCGATCTCAGCTCCACTTTGCACGGGCGGGGGCAGTCTCAGCTCCCCACAGCTCGAGCTCGCTCGGCTGTGCTCGGGCAGGGGCTGGGTGGGCGGTCTCAGCCCCCCTCGACTCAGGCGAGCCAGGCTATGCTCGGGCGGGGGGGCTCAACTCCGCTCGGCTTGGGCGGGTTCCGCTGTGCTCTGGCAGGGGGGGGGGTCTCAGCTCCCCTCAGATCAGGTGGGGGGGGAGAGGTCTCAGCTCGGCTGTGCTCGGGCGGAGGGGCGATCTCAGCTCCCCTCGGCTGGAGGCAGTGTGAGCGCCAACTATATAGCGGGGTTTGTCTACAGCTGTGCTATAGCGAGGGGAGTCAATTTCATTCCGGGACACTGTATTGTCCCGGAATGAAGGTGCCTGGGACCGGGACAGACCTGCTAACTGCGGGACATGTGGGCACCCTACCTTCAAGGCCAAAGACAGCTGACAGCTGAGATCCTTGCATATGTAGTGGGTTGTGAGGCATAGTGGGTGCAAAGATGGTGAAAGTCATTGGGCGGCAGACACTTCTTGGATGCAAAAGAGGTTTCGTTTCTTTTAACAGTACTTTTATATTTTGAAGAGAAAGAGGGTAGGGCAAGGACAATCCAATAGGAGTCCAACAATATAATGTAGCGCTCAAAACAGTCTGTGAAAAGCACATGTGACAAATAGTGAAAAAGAAAGAAAAACATAATAATAATAATAATAAATATATGAATTAAAGTCCAAATATTCAGTAAGTACAGAAAGTCTTTAGAGTCCTTGCAGGACAAGAATTGTGATAAATCACGTGAAATAAACGCTAAAAGGTGATCATAAAGACATCTTGAAGCAGTGGGTTCTCGGTGAAAACAAACAAGATGGGTACTCTTACCGGAACCATTAGGTCATATATGCATATAAAGATAGGTGGATCTCCACAGGTCTACCAGCCATTGAAATTTCTGAAGGTCCTCTGGTCATAGGAGCAATGATCCGTATCGTCCCCAAGATGCCTGCAGATGCAGATGCCCCTGTTGAAGTCCTATGGGACGAAATGCGTAGGACGTGGTAGTCATGTTCCCCGTATTGCTTTCTTTTATGTGATCACTCTTTTTATTTTTATTTTAAATATTTTATACATTTTGTATTTGCTGAGTTTATGCCAATAAACAGCCATTCGATATTTTTCATCTACACTATGGGAAGCTGTTCTTTTTTGTCCTTTATGTGATCTTCTACACAAGTTTGGAGTCACTCACCATTCCTGGTCTTTGTTGGAGTTAAGCTTCTTTTTCGTCCACTCCATCGGGACCCTGGAGAAATCGGATCATTCCTCCTATGACCAGAGGACCTCCAGAAATTTCAACAGCTGGTAGACCTGCGGAGATCCACCTATCTTTATATGCATATATGACCTCATGGTTCCGGTAAGAGTACCCATCTCGTTTATTTTCACAGAGAATCCACTGCTTCAAGATGTCTTTATGATCACCTTTTAGCGTTTATTTCACGTGATTTATCACAATTCTTGTCCTGCGAGGACTCTCAAGACTTTTTGTACTTACTGAATATTTGGACTTTTATTCATATATTTATTTATTATTATTTTTTTCACTATTTGTCACGTGCATTTCACAGCCTGTTTTGAGCGCTACATTATATTGGAGTTTTATATGAATTTGGTTATGTTCTTATGTAAATGCTGGTTTATGCACTCATTTTTACTTTTGGGGTTAGCGCAATATATTTTCCCTTTTTTTTTTAATCCAATAGGAGGACAGCCATACAGGGAAAGGCCCCAGGAAGGCACCACTTCCACCACTGCGACTGCAAGCCGCAATCCCAACCCTATGCTGCCCTCTTACTTCTGGATAGACCCTCACACAGCCTGGCAGCCAGATGCTCCCGGGATAGGCCCAATCTCTAGCCTCGCGCGTACACTACACATCCACCCAGACAGCAGGCCGGGTGGGCACAGAACATAGATCATCTGACTTCGCCCGAATATATAGGTTTTCCCAGCAGGCACAAAAAAAAGGGGCGCCTCTGGGTGCAGATTTTCTTTAAAAGTATAAATGTATTATTATGTTGTTAAAATTAAACTCACATTTTCCATGAGAAATAAGGGCATTATAATCCATTCACAGCGATTCTGTGCGTCATTCTGTCCGTCTGGTCTGTAGGACCAGACCAGACGGACAGAATGACGGAGCGAAAAAAAGAGTAAAAAAAGAAAATGAATGCAGCCACCACATCTAAGGGCACAGTGCTGCCCTGACCTTTGGAGAGGTGAAAGGGGCACAGGAAGAGGACACAGCACACTGATTATGTGGACTGGGGAAGTAATATGATGGATGTTGGACAGAGCACATCAGTCTCTGTCCCCTGCATGGCATGGCTTCTGCCTCCCTGTGCTCCCAGTAACATCCTTCTCTCTCTGTGTCCCTTTTACTATATACTGACACCAGGGAGGGTATGCTGGGCTTTGTAGTCCATGAGCAGTTTTGGGGCACTGAAAGTCTACAAGCCAGCTTATTGAACAGGTGTCAGCTCTGTGGATGAGAGATCTACAGTATACACAAGCCTATTCTTCTAGCATCAGGTTGATGGTGCAGCAGGGAATCGGCATCCCTCGCAATTCCGTTTCAATCATACAGTTCACGGCGGGGTCCCTGAGGGAAACAATACGCATGTACACCCGCCAAACACCACGAATCACACAGCAGCCATTTAACACCCAGCGTTTGTTAGAGAGGCTTATTTTTACACAGGCCCCACGCTGGGCCTTTATTACGTGAGCCCCGGATTGGCATTTTCCAGGTTAAGTAGAAAACAATTATCAGTGGAAAAAAAAAATAAAAAATATGCACAAAGGAGCGATGGAAAGAAAAATAAGTACATGTGGGAGCGGCGAAATGTTAAAATGTTGAATAGAAACAGACATCCGAAGGTTAAAAAAAAAAAAAAAATATATATATATATATATATATATATATATATATATATATATATATATATATATATATATATATATATATATATATATATATATATATATTGATGAAGAATTCGAACACGAAACTCCCAGGAGTGCCATTCATCTTCCTCTCACCGGCCTTATGGCTATCCCCCCAGCTTCACTCTCCTCCTCTGTGTCCTCAGTCACTGGCTGCTCGGCTCCTCCGCGGTTCCGCCTATGATGAACGCACAGTCGCCGGTCACTGTGGTCCCTCTCGATCTTTTAAAAAATGGCACCAGGCGGCGCAATTGCGTTACTGCACATGCATTGCCCAGGCTGAGCACGTACAAGCTTTCCCGAGCCCGGCTTCGAAACTGTGCATGTGCAGTTGCGTGGTCGGCTCACAGCCATCTTTCTTACGGGCACCGGTGCCGGTAGCAGACTTTAATGGGCAGCCTAAAAAAGGGTTTAAATTTACAAGTTGCCTGTAAATTTATGGGTGGTTGGCAACACTGGCAGAAAGAATGTTTCTTACATTAGTGGTCAACGGGAAGAAGATTCCTTACATTAGTGGTCAGCATAAAGAATACTCCTTATATTCGTGATCAGTGGGAAGAATGTCCCTTACATTGATGGTCAGCAGAAAGAATGATCATCACATTGGTGGTCAGAGAGAATAATGTTTCTTACATTAGTGGTCAGTGGGAAGAATGTTCCTTACATTGGTGGTCAGTGGGAAAAATGCTCCTTACATTGGGGATCAGTGGGAGGAATGCCCCTTACATTGGTGATCAGTGGGAAGAATATCCCTTACATTGGTGATCATCAGTGGGAAGAATGCCCCTTACATTGGTGGTCAGTGGGAAGAATGTCCCTTACATTGATGGTCAGCAGAAAGAATGATCATCACATTGGTGGTCAGTGAAAATGATATAAAGTAAAGAAAAATGATTAAAAAAATGTAAAGCACACTCATGATCCCCGCACATGCTCTATACGAAAAGCTATATGTAGGACAAGCACATGTATGTAAACAATAATGGTGCCACACATTTATGGTATCGTTGGGAACATTGAAGTAAGAGCAATTCTAGGGCCATCATTTTCTAACATGCTGGACAGAGCTTTTTATTATGTGTATATATTTTTTTTATCAAACAGATCAGCTAAGAAGACATTTGTTGCACCTGTTATAGTGTGTTATTTTATGAAATCCTTACATTTTGGAAATGTACCATTGTTGCACCTTTAATGCAAGTTTACTTTTATTTATATTCTGTAATAAACATTTATTTTGAACATAGTGCAGAGAAATTCTGTGATGAACGCATGTAGTGTGGGCAATGCAATATGTAGGTGGGGATTTGTGTGGCTGTGGCTTGAGTGTGGGCGGGAACACAGGATCTCTGTCAGGGCTGGACTCAGCCCTTCCTTCTCAGAGCTGGCCGCTCATCTGTGGGCTAATTGCCAGCTCCTATCTCTCCACAGTTAATCAGCTGTTGATGATATCCTGCCCATCAGTCCTGCCTACTTAAGGAGTCCAGCCCAGAGGATCTCTGTCTTCTCCTTAGTCAACATCACAGAGACGCTCGCCTGCATTCCTGTTAAAAGACTTGCTTGGCTGACATCCCTTCTGGCTTCAGATCCTGCTTGCTGTTTTTCTACGCCCATCTCCGGCTCCCTGATGCATGGCTTGTCTGACTATCCTGTTCCTGAACTCTGGCTATGTTTTTTTCTATTTACTTTTATTACTAAACAAGTGTGATTTAGCTGTACTTCTGTCTCGGTCTGATTTCATGGTTTCTGACAATCTCCTTTTGCCTGGAGTCCCCATGAGTTGTCAGTCCGTCCCTGGTAACCACTATAAATCCTATAGCACAGGGTACCTAGTTCTGACAGTATTGTATTCTTTCCCCTTCATTGCATTAACGAAAGTACCATCACAGCATGTCTATTACCTAACAGACACTTTCAAGCTCATATGTGCGTTGGATATGGTATGAGCGGTTGGTATGTATGGTAGCGGCTATTAATAATCAGTGGATGTCGTAGGTTGCTGCTTCACATCAGGGCCCAGATGAATTTAGCTTTGCTCCTAGTCCAGGTAAAAGCTCCGCTTTCTGGCTGAGTGCACATTTCTATAAATAAAAGAGCACTTAGGAGTTTGAAAAAAAAAATAATAAAATGAAACATCCATTTAAATTAGGCATTGTGCTGGTATAAGATCAATGCTACAGAAAATTGCCAGAGCCAGGAGCAGCAGCAATCAGAATGACAGTCTGTGACTTAGGCGCTACATGCCAGGAGTAAGTGCCAGTTCAGACAAAGCCTTTTCCCCGAGAACCATGACATCACCGCCAGTGACATGCCTGAATAGCCTGGCTCCTGTGACTAGGATCTAAACTATGTGCTGTGCTGCCGGGTGTTAGTTCTGAATAGTGACATAAATAAAATGGCGCTGGAGCTGAACTCTGAGCAGGTATAAAAATACACAATTTATTCCAGTTATAGATTAATAAAAAAAAAAAAAAAAAAAACTGAGATTGTGTTTTTACATTCAGCTAATATCTGGGCATCCACATTCAGATTAGATGTGGAGGACAGCAGTGTCAGCCATTGAGGCTTTACTGCACTACACAGCAGTTTGCACTGCAGATCGATAGGAATAAGGAGGTGATGACCTCATCATGGCATGTAGACAGGTTTCTTATTACAAGTTAGTGTCGCCCCAGCCAGGAGGGTTAGAGTTCAAAAGTTTCCTGGGTCCATTTGGTGAGCTTTCTTGGGTCTGACCTACTGGTTCTATGCATTAACCACTTCCAGAAGGATTTGTCCCTTTAATGACCAGGCCATTTTTTGTGATACGCCACTGTGTCGCTTTAACTGACAATTGCGCGGTCGTGCGACGATGTGCCCAAACAAAGTTGATGTCCTTTATTTCCCACAAATAGAGCTTTCTTTTGGTTGCATTTTATTGCCTCTGCGGGTGGGTTTTTATTGTTTGCACTATAAACCAAAAAAAAAAAGCGACAATTTTGAAAAACAATATTTTTTACCTTTTACTATAATACATATCCCAAGAAAATAAAAAAAACATTTAGAAAACAAAATTTCTTTCTCGGGCCAATATGTATTCTTCTATATATTTTTGATGAAAAAAAAAAATCGCAAGAAGCGTATATTGATTGGTTTGTACAAAATTTATACCGTCTACAAAATAGGGGATAGATTTATACCACGTTTAATATTTTTAGTAATGGCGGCGATCTTCGATTTTTAGCGCAACGGACATTGATCAGACACTTTTGACACTTTTTTGTTGCCAGTGACATTTATACAGCGATCAGTGTTATATAAATGTACTGATTACTGTATAAATGTCACTGGCAGGGAAGAGGTTAACACTAGGGAGGCGATCAAGGGGTTAAGTGTGTTCCCTGGGAGGCATTTCTAACTGTGGGGGGAGTGTACTGACTGGAGGAGGAGACAGATCGCTGTTCCTAATTATGAGGAACAGACCATCTGTCTCTCCTCCACTGTCAGAATGGAGATCTGTCTGTTTACATTCTGTCTCTGCCCGGAGCGATCGCAGGTGCCCGGCAGACATTGTGGCCGCTGGGCACATGCATTGGCTCCTACATCACGCAGCGGGCATGCCAGCCCCTCCTATACCCTTTTAGGTGGCTGCCCTACAGCTATGGCAATGTGCACAGGGGAGGGGACCTGCCGCTGTAAAACGATTATACGGCAGTTGGTCCGCAAACAGTTAAAAAAAAAAGGACCAGTGTGTGATCCCGGTGATTCATATGGTATAAAAAAGACACGTTATGGGACTCCATCCATCCAGTCTGCTGGCGAATCCGGAGTACCTGCAGATAAAGAGCCCTCCACAGTGTATGAGTGTAGTGCTGAGATCTGCAGTCCACCACAAAAATATCAGCTCTGGAGATCTGCCAATAGGGATGGCTTGGTGTTCGCCCGTTCGGCAAATACCAAACCTTATGGGCCGTTTGCGCCAAATTCGTGTGCGCCATTGCAGTGCATTGCTGGCTCATGATTGGCCAAGCATGCACTGACCCCGCATGCTTGGCCAATCTCAGCGCCGGCAGCGAGGAGAGCCATAATTTGCCACAGGCAGGATGCCTGTGGCCAGTTATAGCTCAGGGGGTTTAGTACATGGCCCACACTATATAAGGCCGCCAGCGCAGTGGCCTTGTGTAGTGTGTTCCGGTGTGCAGAGAAAGAGAAAGATAGGCAGGGACAGTGTGTTCTTTTCTCAGGCATCTGCAGGAGTTAAAGTGGGTGTTGCGTGCCTCCAGCACAGTATACACCTGTATCTACCCTTTATTGCTGGTGTTCTCTAATAAAGGCATCTGCAGCATTTACAGTGGGTGTTGTGTGCCTTCAGTACAATTGCTGGTTTTCCCATCTCACTGCAGGCCATTACTATGTCTGGAAGGCCAACAAGGAGAGGCAGACAGCCACGAGCCAAGAGGGCAAGCAGGCTCTGTCTAGAGACAAGAGTGCTGGTCGTGGACGCGGTGCATCATCCTCAGCACGTGGCCATGGGACACGCTTGTCCTTATTTTCGGCAGCTGGACGTGTTGAGCCACATCATGCTGAAGACTTGGTAGAGTGGATGACCAAGCCCTACTCATCTTCTCTCATCCAGGCTCAGGGTACTAGCAAAGCAGCTGCCAACGCGTCCTCTTCCCTTGTCTCAATGTCATCAGTCACTCCTTCCCTAGACCCACCATGTCCTCCTGAGGAGTCCCTTGAACTGTTTGAGCACAGTGTTGGGCACATGCTCCAGGAGGATGCCCAGCGTTTTGAATGCTCCGATGATGATACCCAGCTAGAGGAAGGCAGTAGCATGAGCGCAGAGAGAGGGGATGCTCAAGGAAGACAGTAATCTGGCAGTCATGTTCCACCAGCTGCAGCATACGGCCAGGTTTGCTCCAGTGATGAAGAGGGAGGGGATGATGTGGGTACCTGGTAGGAGGGAGGAGGAGGCGGCACATCTCCAATGAGGCAGGATGCCCTCCGGGGGCCAGCTTAGGGGCAGCACACCGACTGAATCACACTGCAGAGCTCCGCCTGTGCGCATTATTCCAAAAGTTCTTTGGTGTGGGCCTTTTTTGAGACCAGTGCATCAGATCACACCGCTGCTATTTGCAACATATGTCTCAAGCGTATCTCGCGTGGCCAAAACATCAGCCGCTTGGGCCCCACATGCTTGACCAAACATATGTTGACCTGCCATGCAGCTCGTTGGCAAGCGTATCTTAAAGACACACGCCAAAGAACAAAGCGGACCTTTCCTTGCTCCTCATCAGCTGGGATTTCCAACCCCACTAGACCTTCAGTCCTCTCTGAAACCTGTACTGAGAGGAATGAAGGTGTAGAATTAGGTGTGTCACAGCCAAGTATTTGCGGGCACTCTGCTAGCAGTACACCCACGTCCGATTGTAGCAGGCAAATTTCCCTGCCCCAGCTGCTGGACCATCAAAACAAGTACACTCCCAACCATCCACCCAGCGGTTGAATGCTAGCTTGGCTAAATTGCTAGCAATTCAACTGCTGCCTTTTCAGTTGGTAGACTTGGCCCCTTCCGTGAGTTTGTACAATGTGCGCTTCCTCAGTGGCAGGTCCCCAAATGCCACTTTTTCTCACGGAAGGTGATTCCGGCTCTCTACCCGCATGTGGACGGCAATGTCCATGCCTCGCTGGACAGGGCGGTCAGCGGTAAGGTGCATATAACCACTGACTCATGATTCAGCAGGCATGGACAGGGATGTTACCTATCTTTCACGGCCCATTGGGTCACTCTTCTGGCAGCTGGGAAGGATGCAGGACAAGGTGCAGTAGTGTTGGAGGTTGTTCTGCCACCACGCCTCCAAAATGCTACTACTGGTTCTGACACACCTCTTTCCTCCACCCCCCCTCCTCTTCTTCCTCCATGGCCTCTTCCAGTGCTCTGTCCTTGGGAACCAGCGGTGCTCTGTAGGCGTTCAAGGGGCTACGCAAGTACACAGGCAAAGATATGCCATGCCGTGCTTGCGCTGGTGTGTTTGGGGGACAGGAGCCACACTGGGGCAGATATTTTGGCAGCTCTACAGGGGCAGGCCGAAAGGTGGTTGATGCCACGCCGGCTTAAGCCAGGAATGGTGGTTTTCAACAATGGCGCCAACCTCCTCTCCACCCTCCGACAGGGACAATTGACCCACGCGCCCTGTGTGGCTCACGTCCTTAACCTGGCGGTGCAGCGGTTCTTGGGAAGGTACCCAAGCTTACGGGATGTCCTGAGGCAGGCCAGAAAAGTCTGTGTGCATTTCCGCTGATCATTTAATGCCAGTGCTCGGCTGGCTGAGCTCCGAAAGGAGTTAATGTTCCCAAGAACCGCTGTATATGTGATATGCCCACCAGGTGGAAATCCACGTTGGCCATGCTGCAGCGGCTGCACATGCAGCAGAGGGCCATCAATGAGTACCTGTGCTACTACGGCACCAGGACAGGGTCACGGGAGCTTGTTTTTTTTCACCTCGCCAGTGGGGCATGATCAGGGATGCATGTCCTGTGGTGACTGTCCTGTCACCATTTGAGGAGGCCACGAGGATGGTGAGCAGTTACAGCGCATGCATCAGTGACACTGTACCTCTTGTCCACCTGTTGGAGCATACGCTGCGTGGAATAATGCACAGGGCACTTGAGGCAGAACAGAGGCAGGAAGAGGAGGACTTCCTTGCCTCTCAAGGCCCCCTTTATCCACACAGTGTTCCTGCTGTCCCACCCATCACACAGGAAGAGGAGGAGGAGGCTTGTGTCAGCAAGGAGGTGGAGCCTGGCACTCAGCATCAGCAGCAGTCTTTTAGGGATGATTTACAGTCCCAAGAAATATATGGACTTATACGTGGCTGGGAGGAGGTGGCTGTGGATCATGTTGTCCTTAGTGACCCAGAGGACTCCGGACCTAATGCCTCAGCTATCCTACGCTGCATGGACTCCCTGATCCTGCAAAAGGATCCTCGTATTCTTTGGATCAAGGAGAGGGACCATTACTGGCTAGCCACTCTCCTTGATCCATGGTACAAGGGCAAGGTTGCGGACCTTATCTTGCCATCGCAGAGGGAGCAGAGGATGAGACATCTCCAGGAGGCCTTGCAGAAAGGTCTGTGCAACTCGTTCCCAGAGACTGAGGTTACAAACTCCTGGTCCTGGACAACGTGTTGCTGAGGCTTCGGTCAGTCACAGAAGGAGCGGTGGAGAAGGTGGCCATCTGTCCCATGCGTTCAGATACTTTTTTAGTCCACAGCCTCAAGGTATGATCGGTTCCAGCAACCATCACCAGCGTCTGATTTACATGGTGCAGGAATACCTAGGGGCAAGGTCAGACTTGGACACCTTTCCCACTTAAAATCCTCTGGCTTACTGGGTCTTGAGGATGGATCACTGGCCAGAGCTTGCACAGTATGCAATTGAGCTACTGGTCTGTCCTGCATCCAGCGTTCTTTCGGAACGCACCTTCAGTGCTGCTGGAGGCTTTGTAACTGATCACAAGGTGTGCCTGTCCACCGACTCGGTTGATTGACTGACCTTCATAAAGATGAATCAGTCTTGGATCACCACCAGCTGCCAAGCACCTGAAGCTGATGTAACCCAAAAATTTATTTTTTTTTTTAAATGTCACATCCCTTCAAGACTGCCTATGCTGGTGCTGAGTGACTGTCCTGTTATGTTGACTGACTATCCTCTTCCTCCTCAATGATTCTGCTGATAGCTTGGAAGAACATTTTTGTTTCTGGGTGATGCCACCAGCCCACTTTTTAAGCTCCTGTTTAACAGGGGCATGCAATACAATTTTTGATGCAATGATTGCAGCAGGGCTCATTCCTGCACTCCAACTAAAGTATCTGGGAGAGGTTGCAGTATCGTGGCACCAGCAAGCAGTGCCTAAGGCCCAGTTTTTCAGCCCCTGTTTAACAGGGGCATGTAATTACAATTCTTGATACAATATTTGACAGCAGGGCCCGTTCCTGCACCCACCGAGAGTAACTGTGAGGACTTATAGTGTTGTGGCACCAGCCCCACCACCACAGCCACCAAAGGCCCAATTTTTCTACCATTGTTCAACAATGGCATTTAATTACAATTCTTGATATAATCGTTCATAGCAGGGCGCTCCATCATCCACCAAGAGTCACTTTGAGGGCTTACAGTGTTGTGGCAACACCAAGGCCCCCATTTCTGAAGAGCATATAGGGCAGGCCCCTACTTTCAAACATCCAACTTAGAAACATCTCCTGCAAATGGAAGGAGACAAAAGGAAGTGAGATGAAAAAAGACGGACGGCAAAAAAAATTATACAGGGGTGATAATCCTGTCCGCTTTCCAAAAAGCTTAAAAATAGATTTTTTTGACTGGAGCTACACTTTAAAAATGTACCAGTTCAAAATTACAGATTCTACTTAACACAACAAACCTACACAGTCCCGGTCTTGTTTACACCGCCTGTATACTGCTGTTCTGAGTATATAGGGCCTGGGGGTCCCATGCCTTTTCTTTTTTTAATTTGGGTACGGGGTTCTCCTTAATATCTGTACAAGACCCAAAGGGGCTGCTAATGGGCGGGGGGGGGGGGGGGGGGGCTACCCATGCCATTTTTCTCAATGATTTTCATCCGTATTGCCGGAACCAGATATTACATTAAAACGTCAAGCATTTTTAAATGCCTTTTTTTTACTTAAAATGTCATTAGTGCTGTTCTAAACACGGGAAACACATGGCACTTCACAGGCATACTATAGACAACCCCAGGCACAATATTTCAAGGAATATTTCACTTATTTTTTTTTCACTTTAATCATTAAAATCAGTGCTCCCAAAAAAACGTCAGTTTTAAAAAAAAATTGGCATTGACCCATGTCCCCTGGGGCAGGAGCCAGGTCCCAAAACCCTTTTTAGGACAATATCTTGCATATTACCCATTAAAATTAGCACATTTTATTTAGAACGTTCGAGTCCCATAGACTTTAATGAGGTTCTAAAGTTTGCACGAATTTTCGGTCCGTTAGAAAGTTCTGGTGCAAACCGAACTGGGGGGGTGTTTGGCCTATCACTATCTGCCAACACGAACTCCTTCCTGTGCAGGTATGCTGGGGGAGGAAGGAACTGTGTAGTGTCATCTGTATTATTCCAATTATTTCAAGTAAAGCTTTTGAAAC
Organism: Lithobates pipiens; assembly: GCF_037356315.1. Taxonomy (NCBI): domain Eukaryota; kingdom Metazoa; phylum Chordata; class Amphibia; order Anura; family Ranidae; genus Lithobates; species Lithobates pipiens. The sequence goes on along the minus strand of NW_027507788.1, from coordinate 92,396,372 downwards.
ATTGTCCTTGTTGGTCTGAAGTTACTAAAGAGGTGTAATGTAAGTAACCGGCACACATAATGAGTCAATTAAGACACCTTAGGGTATGAAGACACAAGTGGTTAGGTTACCAAGGGTAATCATAGCTCCCAACTGTTCCTGATTTCTAGTGACTGTCCCTGGTTTGGAGCAATGCCCTTCTGTTCCTCATTTGTCCCTCATTGTGGTCTGATCTCTATAGTTGTATATAAAATGCACTTTTTATCTATCAAAAAGTGTTTTCCAGTGTTAAACCTTTCATCCAATTTCTAAATTGCTGCATTTGTAAATTCCAAATGCCAATATAAAGGAATAGTAGTGGTAAAAAAAAAAAAAATAATCCTTTGTGGGTTATGCAATCTCGTTTTATTTTTGGGGAAAGTTCTCCTTTAAGGGGTGTGTCCTATGCCTGATTATTTCGCCGATAGGTGTCCCTCAGTCCCATTTCAAAAAGTTGGGAGGTATGGGTAATTAAGGTCTTGCAAGCAGCCTGTTATAAGTGTGTACATATGAGAGGTGGCACAGACTTTTGCAGAAGGAGATGTTGTTGGCACGCTCTCCATGAGCAGGTCCATCTCCCATAGCAAAGGGAGCAGATCAGCGGAACAGAAATCCTCAACCTGTGCACCGATACAGAAGAGAAAAAAAATTAAGCAAATGCATGGCGGGACTCCATTAGCAGAAATACACTGGACAGGTGGAGAAGTGGTGTTCATTAACCTAGAGAGTTAATTAGAGTTTAGTCATCTGTTGTGTACATGTTGCATGGACATCTTTTTGAATTAGAAGTCCGCCTTAAGGTTGAGATAGCCCTAAAAACGGCCTCCACCATGTCCCAGGGTATTAGAGAGCATGGCAAAAGAAAAGGTAACCCATGTGGAAGGCAGTGACCCAAGGTGCCTAGTATAGCCCAGAAGAACCCACCTCGGGGTAGGCCTCCTATGTGCCCCACACTTGACACCCAATGAGGAGGAGAACATGGAGGAAGCCTACCCTACAGATACTATTACTACTTTATTGCTCAGCTGCAGTACAGTGTGTAGGGAGGACACAAGATCAAAAAAACTCTTAGATATATATTTTAACAAATGCAATATACAGCGATATGGGCATTGGTATTAACAAACACAGCCAAATAAGTTGTACTGGATGGACAGGCGACTTTATTCAACCTTACAAACTATTTAACTGTATAGCAAGAAGTGCAGAACCTGGCTGAACCCCATGGCAGGAGGACTCGGATACTGTTCTTTTTTTATTATCATTTGTGTTTTGTGTGCTGACTGGACGGGGTAGAGAGGAGGAGGGGGTGGGGGTGAGTATGTCATCTCTGCCTTGTCCAGAGAACACTTTGCCTTTCTTGAGAAAATAGAAATTGTTTTCTTAATGACGTCTGTGCCAAGCATGTGACTTCTTGTGTTCAGTAAGAAGCAGGGCAGCCTCCCCCCCACATGAGTCTCTGAAGCTAGTGGAGATCTCTGCAGTAGTGGTGCCCACCATGGTAATTTCCAGTTTCCAGGAGGATACCACAGGTATGGCACATACATGCTTACATTGGTCCAAGCTTATCAATGTAATGTAAATATTGCCATATCTGAACTTCAGCTTTAAATACACCCTCCCCAACACCCCACATGTACCTTTCCTTTGTTCCCCCAATGCTCAGTTCAGTCCCCAAAAGTGAAGAAACACCCAGAACATCAGTATTTGAAGAGGCATATCACTTTCCCATTTCACTCATGTGTCAGCTTTGACGCTTGGTGAATGATGGCTGTCATTTAGAGGCCAAGAGACTTTCTGTTCCTTGTATAAGCTCCAAATATTACAATTGAGAGTGCATGTATCAAACACAAGGCCCCTGGGCGGAATTTGGCCTGCAAGGCCATTTTCTGTCGCTCTCGCACCCCCTCATCTCTGCTCCCACCTGGTCTCTGTAGTACACCATGGAGGACAGAAGTTCTCAAATAGATCCTGTGCTTCTCTGTAAAGCTGTGAAGAGGTTCGTCGTTGCCCCCCCCCCCCCCCACCATCTCAAAAGTTGGCAGCAGAGAGGACGACGGAACTCTTCCTACAGCTCAGGTGATAAGGTGTGCAGCCATAGCACCCCCTCTTCTTCACCTCCCCTGATCTCAGAAACCAGCATTTATTCCTCTCTGTGTTCTAACTGTAGGGGGGATGGGACTTACTAGGGGAGATGACAGATCGCTGTTCATACTTTGTATGAACACACGATCAGTCTCTTCTCCCCTGAAATAACCGGCATCTGTGTGTCCCTGTCATAAGCGATCGTGGGTGCCCGGTGGTCATCGCGCCCGCTGGGCACTCGCATTGGCTCCCCTAGTGGCCACAATGGGGAGAGACGTAAGGTAACGCCCAGTGGAGCCAACTTGCCACAGTAAAACTGCGGCAGCTGGTTGACAAGTGGTTAAAGGAAAATTATACCAAAAAAAAAAAAAGATTCATTAAATTAGGGGTCTCCAAACTCTCTATACAAAGGGCCAGTTTATTGTCCTTCAGATTCACTGGGGGACTGGAATGTGGCCAGTGTAATTAAAATCGCAGATCGCCGTCTTTACTAGGAAAAAAAATAAAAATAAAATTCAAATGCCATAAATCTATCCCCTATTTTGTAGACGCTATAACTGTTTACGCAAACCAATATACGCTTATTGTGATTTTTTTAACCAAAAATATGTAGAAGAATACATATCAGCCTAAGCTTAGGAAAAAATTAGTTTTTGTAAAAAACATGGGAATATTTATTATAGCAAAAGTAAAAAATTGTGTTTTTCTCAAAATTGTCACTCTTCTTTTGTTTATAGTGAAAAAAATAAAAACTGCAGAGGTGATCAAATACCACCAAAAGAAATCTCTATTTTTGGGGGAAAAAGGCTGTCAATTTTGTTTGGGTACAATGTCGCACGACTGCGCAATTGTCAGTTAAAGCGACAGTGCCGTATCGCAAAAAATGGCCTGGTCATTGAGCAGCCAGATCTTCCGCGGGTGAAGTGGCTAAGGGGGGCTGACAGGGGGAGTGTCCTGTGCCTACATACTTTTACTAATAGGTGTGGTATGCATACACAGAGCTTAACTACCTTGCACTCAACAGTTGAACAGAGCGCCAGTATAGCAAATGAAAAGTGCATGCAAGCAGCAAGGGGAAGGGAACATTAAAGAAACCTGTTGATTTGCTCTACATCAACAAAGCAAAGGTTAATTTTAAGATTGCTCTAGATTTTCACATGATCAGATAAAAGCACTCTCACAATAGCACAGGTTAACATCTGCCCCATTTGAATCCCTTTCTCGATAAAGTCAGTGTCTATTTGGATACACAATGTGATCAATGGGTGAATGCCTAGCATTCTCACAATAACCCATTATTTCCTATTCTCAGCAAAGTCACCTTTATAAGAATGTTGAAAAAGGTTGGGAGATAAAAGCAAAATTTACCTTGACAACGTTAAAGAATAAATAGACATAAAATACTGATAAAAGCCAAACATATGCTGTAAAATTATTACATTACATAAAAAAAAAAAAAAGGTACCAGTATAGGCCACTTTTGTATTTGTAATTTTAAGAAGAGGGAACGTTTGATCACGCTCATCATCTGGTATTGATCTGGGACACTGAGTGACGTTGTCTCTTTATTCCTGAGACCACTTACCTTCTGTAGACATTACAGGGGAGACTTGCTCTCACCATGGAATATTTTTCAGATATTTGTTCAATTATAGAATATGTAATGTCAATGGCTGCGAGCTAGCACCCTATATGGCTACAATATTGTGGACCTGACCATCCCATCTATATGGACTTGTTGGACATCCCATTCTAAAACCATAGACATTAATATAGAGTTGGCTGCAATGGCCTCTTCTGTTCTGGAAAGGCTTTCTACAAAACCTTGGAGTGTGTCTGTGGGTATGTGTGCCTATTTAGCCAAAAGAGTACCTTTGAGGTCAGGTTTTGATGTTAGATGAAAAGACCTGGTTCACAATTCGGGTGTTCAAAACTGCTGAGGTCACGATGCAGTCCGCTTTATTTACCTTTACATTTTTGGGAATGAGTAATAAGGGGTACCATTGTGCCCCATTGTCGTTCCCCTGGTGAGGATGGATATTATAAAGGAGGCTTCTAAACTCTGATAAGCCCCCCCCCCCCCCCACTATCTCTCACATCCATTTTTGGGTGAGACCCTTTTCTCTTAACATGTGAACAAGATGCCTAAACAAAGGAGGCTTTGGGATTGTGGGGTTCCACTTCATTTTTCAGCCAGGCCCCCTTGCAAGGTATGAGGCCTAGATGGGTACAGTTAAGGGGGCCACCCAAGCTGCAGGGGATTAATAAACTCCAGATGCATACTTTGCATGCTCCAAGCACAAAGACAGGGGTCTTACCAAGAGCTGCAGGTTCCATACTAATGATCGGAATCTGGAACGCCCGATTCCCTGACGCCTGATCACTGTGATTGCCTCTGATTGGCTACCACAGTGCTTAGTCACTGTGAAACCTGCCCCGTGTTTTGCTTTCTGTAAATGGAGAGGAAAGCTTACATTTTATTTTTGTCTCTCCTTGCAGTGTAAAAAACTTATGAAATATTAGTGTTTTGGGTTAGTGTTTTAGTTAAGTCATGGTCAGTATATATTGGGCAGAATTATTTTTCCTTTTTTTTATTTATTTTTTTATTAGAATCACTAACTCCCGAAGGAGCTGCTAGTTATTTTTGGGCTTACTGTTACCTTTCCGCTTCTTCTTGTTGCACGTCTAGGGGAGGTCCTGTGGTATAAGGTGACCCAGTAACTTGACACTGACAATAGATCCAATTGAATGGATTTTATTTGCAAACTTCAACCATTGAACAATCTTTTAACTTGGCATCAGAGGGTTTTAAAGGAATTCAGGTACTCTCAATTTCAAAGTCTATAAACGTTAAAGAACTTGCTTACTTTGACTGCATCCAGAGAATAGCCACTCGCAGCTGGATGAACACTCAGGTTGGACAGTCCCTCTCTCACAAGGCCTATCAGCCAACAAGGTGCTTACTCAGGAATAAAGTCTTTATCACCGACATTGTTGCAGAACCACGTAGGAAACTAAGCTGTATAACACTTGTAGGATACCTGGATCTTTCGGTCCACTTGGCGATATTCACAAGACCGGATTCTCTCGGTTACTTCATCCCTTCCTGGTTCTTCTTAAGAAAACCAAACTCACATCTAGTGTTCTTCTAAAGAGTTCTCCCCTGGAATGCTTGAAGTCCAATGGGTCTCTCCCAGACCGGAGACGGCACCCATCCACCTCAGAATCCTCCTCTAGTTTCCATGCCTTGGGCTAGCCAGCACCAAGGCATTAAAGTCGGGTTGAACCGCACCCCAGGCCATAGCCTTCCTGGGGGCTGGTCAGGAGGACCAGGACCATGTAATCAGCACTTAATACTGGACCGGAACCCCGAACCACGTGAAGTACATAGCTTAAATACCCACTCCCAGAGGGCACAGCAAGAGGGCCACTCCCACTAACCTGACTCCGAAAGAGAATAACTTAAGCGCCTGACCAGACCATAGTTCTGCCACCAGAGACAGTGCCCCCTGTGGCCAGGCTGAACATCTCACAGTCCAGTCAGACTGACACAGAAGTCAAATTTAGACAAAATAGACCAAAACTAAACTGTAGTTTGGGTAAAGTTTTAACTTTGAAAAATACAGTGCGTGCTCTTCAGTAGCCTGGCGCTAATATATATATATATATATATATATATATATATATATATATATATATAATTTTTACTATTTTGGGCCAGTTTGTCTTTTTGTTTTTATCGAAGGAAAACAGTCAGGAGATACCCTTAACCATGTACCACCAAATGAAAACCCAATTGGTCCTAAAAAATCAAGGTATAATACACCTGGATGTACAAAGTTGTGTTGAGGCATTAAGACTATAGTAAGAAAATCCTTGAAGTGTTGGTTACATCAGAGTGACAATAAAACAATAAAGCTAACGCGCTTCGGCAAAAGCCTTAGTCGTAGCTGGTTTGAAACAGATACAGGTATGGCAAAGAATATAAATATACTCATATACACATAAGCAAACTCCATTGGCCCATCAGGTTAGTGTCACAGAAAATTAGCATATTTAATTGATACCACCAATTATTCAAGTGGTTAGTGTCTACACGTGTTTATAGCCAAAATGAGAAGGGGGAGAAAAAAAGAAAGGGCAATATAAAACGTTAGTTTGTTGAGCCAAAAAGAAGTAGTGTGTAGAAAAAAATTCTGCATAAAGTATTGAGACCTAATTGCTTCAAGGAAAAAATGTATTCCTTAGAAAAGGATGAAAATGCAGACTTATGTTCAAATAAATATTTTTATTTTTTTCCTTTCTATCCCTCTCTTTCCTTTCCCTTCTCTTCCTCCTTCTTTCCCCTTCCCTTCCCCTTTAATGGCAAGATCAAAAAAAGGAGTAAATTTATGGGAGAACCAAAAAGAGGAATTCATTTCGTGGCAGGATTGAAAAGAGCGGGATTCAGTCACGGCGGCCGACGGCTCGCCGAGTGTCATCGGGCAGGACACAAGCATAAAAGGAGATGCACACCGGCGTCCCCTCATTGTTGGAGCACCGACATATTGTTCCTTTCCTTACGCTCGAGATACCTCCTAAAACATCTTTATTCAACATGTGACTTTCAGCAGGTAAGGCCATGCCCAGCTATCTCAATACATACTTATCACCTTACATCACCTTACAATGGTTATTCCATAGATTTTTTCTTTTTAGACCTTCCTTAACAATAAGACTTGGCGTGGTTACATTTACCTGCTCAAATCCCTGAAGTATCCCTTATGGAAGGATTAAGTGTACATTACTTGTGTTATCAACTACTTTGTCTGTGAATTTTGTCAAAACGAGTAATCTTGGTGAGCTTTTCCCGAAATTTTTCTTTTTTTTTTCTTTTAATATACATAGCATCTTGAATATATATATATATATATATATATATATATATATATATATATATATATATATATAATTTATACATATATTGTTTGAACCCTCTCTACATTTATTTAGTCGCTCGCACGCTCCACTCAGAAAGGGTAATTTTATTATTATTACCATTTATATATTTTGAATGCTTTTTCCTTTTTTTCATACTATATGAAACTATATACTATATTACAGCCCGGAAATTAACTCCCTTCTGGTTTCAATTTCCGGGCTGATGTGTCTTTTATATATAATATCTATAATTGTTGTATATGTTCTGTATAATTATATATTTTTTCTTAAGAATCTATTTCATTAAGCCCCTGAAGAAGCGTTCATCCGACACGAAACATGTCGGGCACAGGATCCATAACAGCATCTTACCGACTTGGATATATACCATACTCCAATTTATAACATGACTATGGTCAACTAGCCAAGGATTTGTATCTTATGCTAACACTGTATGGATTTGATATGCTGTTTATGGTGCTTTGAAGTATTTTATTTTATGTGTTTTTTAACATCATTTTGTACTGTCTGTTTGTAATAAAAATATGAATGAAAAAATCTGATCTCTCCTTAGTGCCTATAAAGTCCATTAAGTCCCCCAAATCTTTCTCTTCTATTAGGTCCTTGTCGCCATAAAGAATGGGAAGACGTTCATTAACAATTTGTTTGATCTGATTAAACTCTCTAGAAAAAGTGGTGACAAAGGTAAGGGAACTCCTGTCCTTGTTTTTTTTATGTTGTATATATTTAAGAGAGCAAGGGGATGTCCCTCTATTATGTAATAGATTGTTCCTGTCCTTCTCTGATGCTATGGAAATGGCTCTATTGATGTGCCACTTCTGATAGCCTCTATCCCTTAATCGTTGTGAGATGTTAGAACATTCTTGCTGAAAACTTTCTGGAGTGGAGCAGTTGCGCTTAGCTCTAATAAACTCACCCACCAGAATGGAACGAATAGTATGGGGTGGATGACAGCTAGAGGCCGGAAGTAAGGAATTTCCGGCAGTAGGTTTGCAGGGGATCACCCCTGAGTGTTATATTTAGAAAATCAATCATGATCTTGTTGCTCGCATAAGAGAATTCAAGATTAAGGCTGTTATTGTTGAGGTATGAGACAAAAGAAGTTAAAGAGGAATCAGTGTGGTCCCAAATTAAAATCAGGTCATCTATGTATCACCCATACCAATGGATGTGGGGTGCATAGATGTTGAGATGTGAAAAAATAAAACATTCTTCCCACCATCCCATGTACAAGTTAGCTAGTGAAGGAGAAAATTTTGCTCCCATGGTGGCTCCACAGCATTGTACATAGAAGGAATCGTGAAAGAAGAAATAATTGTGTTGTAATAAAAAAGGTGACAGCCATAATGATGAATTCTTTGAGCTGGGGATCATAAAAGCTATATATGGATAGGTGATATTGTAGTGCATCTAAAGCAAGACGATGTGGTATGCATGAATAGAGAGACTTGACGTCTAAGGTAACCCACAAAAAATGCTCTACCCATTGGACTTCATTTAAGTGCTTTAAGACTGGTTTTACCTTTAGGCGCAAATGGGTTAAGGGCCTCGCAAAATGAGGCAGTTTGCGTGGAGGGCAGGGATCTGACACCAGCGCTTTGTCACAATAGTGAACAAAGCCAAGTGCTTGGTTCTGATTACAGCATTTGCCTATAAAAATCAGGTAAATGTGAGTAGTATTAATGACAGGCAATGGAATCTGTGGGCAAGTGCACTCTCATCAATACTGATAGCATTCAGCAGCCTCCTGGTCCTGGAGGACAATCAAACGATTCTCCTTGCTGCAGATGGACAGAGATGCCGATCAGTCTGCTGCCTCAGTGACCCAGACGGTTCCTCACCATTCTGCTCTGCTGCTGAGCATCCCTCTGGAAGCAGGCAATGTCCTGACCCTCTGGTGCTGGAGTTGTAGGCTGTGCACTGCGTAGTAGGTCGCAGTCTCCTCACCAAGGATCAGCTCCGGCGTGTTCGCACACTCCACGTGCAGAGCCCGCCAGGAAGCTGGCACTGCGCTAATCACAGGCAGTGAGACATTGTCCTGATGCATGGCTCCAGAGATCGGGAAATGGCTCACTGTCTGTGATTAGCGCAGCTCTGCACCGACTTCCTGGCAGACTTTGCACGTGGGGTGTGTGAACATGCCAGAGCTCATCCTTACTCCTCACATAGCAGCAAGATGGTGCTCACACAACGAGATCTAGGAAGAGTGCGTGGGTCTGCCTGGCAGAACGTTTTATAGCCTCTTCCAGAGTTCTCCTTGAAGCCAATTGCTAGCTGGGTGATGTGGTCTGTGGACAGTTCGGCAGTTTAGTAATGTCTGCTCATTAAACTACAGTTCCCACAATGCTTTCCTGCAGACTCAGTAGTGTGATGCAAGAAATCCGAGCCCAGCAGTAGTGGGATACAGGAATAGCCTGAGATGGCAGAAGACAAGCGTGCAAGGTCAAATAACTGTAGTCTGCCCCCCCCGCTACAAAAAAAAAAAAATGGGCAGACACGGTGGACCGCGCAGTCTTTTTCTGCCGTCACTTTTCTATACGTCTAACTAGATAGACTTGTGTCTTTTTTCAACCAGACTAAGACCTCTTGCACATAATACTGCTGTTTTGAGCATCTACTTTTACAAATGTAAATTTGAGGCTTCCTTTTTGCAAGCATTTGCACTTATTTTTGCAAATTTTTCACGGCTGTGCATTACATTTTGTGCATTTTCGCATACCTCCCAAATTTTTGAGATGGGAATGAGGGACACCCACCAGCAAAAGTATGCAGACATAAGACACGCCCCCTTATAGGAGAATTGTACACACAAAAAACAAAACCACAAGATTTCTTAAACCCGCAAGTGTTTTTTTTTTTACCATTCCTTTATATTGGCTTTTGGAATTTACAGATGCAGAAATTTAGAAATCAGGTGAAAGGTTTAGTGCTGGAAAACCCTTTTTGATATATTTTGATAAAAAGTGCATTTTATATACAACTATATAGATCAGACCAAAATGAGGGACAAATGAAGAGGAATGAGGGGCATTGCTCCAAATCAGGGACAGTCCCTCCAAATCAGGGACAGTTGGGAGCTATGATTTTCGCACTAATTTATTCTCACGTTCTATATAATATGCAAATTGAGGTTTGCGTGCATGAGGCACAAATTAATGACGAAAAATGTTTTTTACTGAATAATATGCACAGTGCTTGTTTGTGCACCCGTGTGCATAGTTTTACTGCGCTTTTTCAAGCTGCAGTGTGCGAGAGGCTATGTAACATTTCATATGTTTTCTATTGTGAATAAAATATGGGTTTATGAGATTTGCAAATCTTGCATTCTGTTGTAGATTTTACACGGCCTCCCAACTTTTTTGGTAAATCGGGGTTGCACTTGTTTTCCCTCTTCCTCTTAGAATGTCTCATGTAATGTGCGGAGGCGCACCGTCTTAGAATTAATAGCATTTGGAAATAGTTTGCACATCTTGGCATCTGTGACAGCACTGGATGTACCAGGCAGATATAAAGGGAAATCAAACAGTAGGAAACCATGTTGTACTATTAACACCTGAAATGTGCCACAATCCACCAGGGCACACCGTGATGGACATACAAACAAATGTGTAACAGTTGTCAAGCATTGTTTCCTACACAGGTGATAGACCGACAAGCCAGCCTCGATAGCTGCAAAATCAGCTCTGTAACACGTCCTCCCATTCCCGGTATCCCTGAAGAGCTAACACCTGGTTAGTCGATTTAAACGTGGTAATGAACTGGCAAGCGCGCCCGTACGTGCTGGTATTAAATAATGCCTGTGCTCCGCTCCGCTGTCTTAAACGTCTTATTGGAAGAAAAATCACAGCTTGTCTGTTAAGACTTAGCGAATGACTGATGGGGTCCGTTTATCTGTGCCGGAGGTGGTAACAGTGCAACAAAGAACCTCGAGGTCCTCTATAGTCCCTACTGGCTTGTCACTTACTGTGATAAGCAAGGTCTGCGCTGTCTGTGCTCAGATAGGATTTGACAATGTGTTCAGCTTGCTTTCCTGTAATAAGGAGAGGGCATAATGCAGGAATGTACTAACAACAAGCCCAGGTGGAATTCACTGACATTTAGAAGTCATGCAGGAGCTGGCCTCCCTTCAAAAACATTGTGTGTGGCGTAGGGTTGCCACCTCATCCCTTTAAACCTGAACACATATGAATTACACAGGTTCTAAGGTTTAACTTAATGCAGATAAGGCACCACGTGAGATTAATTACCACCTTAATCAGCCACAGATCCTGTGTAATTAATATGTTTTGTTTTAAAGGGATGAGGTGGCAACTCTAGTGTGGTGCTAAATTGTGCAAAAGCGGCATGTTGCATATAGTTTAAAGAGCTTCATGCAAAGACATACATAGTTGAAATATCTGTATCAGAATGAATGAGTATTTTTAAATAACACAATATACACTATATTGTTAAAAGTATTGTGAGGCCTGCCTTTACACACACATGAACTTTAATGGCATCCCAGTCTTAGTCCATAGGGTTCAATATTGAGTTGGCCCACCCTTTGTAGCTATAACAACTTCAACTCTTCTGGGGAGGCTGTCCACAAGGTTTAGGAGTGGGTCTATGGGAATGTTTGACCATTCTTCCAGAAGCACATTTGTGAGGTCAGGCACTGATGTTGGACGAGAAGGCCTGGCTCAAGTCTCCGCTCTAATTCATCCCTAAGGTATTCTATCGGGTTGAGGTCAGGACCAGAGGCGTAGCTTGAAGCTTGTGGATCCCAATGCAAAAGCTGACCTGGGTCTCCCCCACCCCCGCTTTTACAGCGTGCTTGCCCCGTCACTCTGTGTAAGTGCCCAGGATGGGCCTTGACAGGCCCCTGTGTTTACTAAATTACCTACACAAAGTGACACAGCGAGCACTTTTCCCCACTGACATTGTGTAATCTGGAGAAGACAACCTCTGAGGAGTGGAGACCTACCTGAGTAATATGAAAATTATCAAAGATCTTTGGGGGTTCAGCACCCTTATTTAACCACTTCAGGAACGTCTTTCAGAAGGAGGGGGATCGCGCGCATGCGATCCCGATGCGCTCGTGTCACCCGGACACGGCGCATCTCGGATCGGCAGGAGGGCTCTTTGATTGGCCCTCCTGATCACATGACAGCCATGTCCAATCATGGCCATCATGTGATGTAAACAAACTGCCGGTTGCTAAGCAATCGGCTCTCCTCACACGGAAGTCGTCGCCGAGGAGAGGAGAGCAGATCACTGCAGCCGGATGGTGATCAGTAAGTATGAGCTGTTTTTACAGCTTTTTACTCACTGATCACCAGTCTAGTATAAACCTACAGTGTAAACACACGTCACCACAATACACGTCCCCAAAACACACATGTCCCCAAATAATAAAAAGACATGTCCCCAAATAAAAAAACACATGTCCCCCACATATGTCCCACTAAAATCACATGTTCCAATGATTATCTGCACACATATGTACGTGATCACCTGCACACACGTACATGATCATTTGTGTACATATGTCCGTGATCACACAAATCAATTATTATACACTTAACAGAATTTTTTTTACCAAAAACATGTAGCAGAATACATTTTGGCTTAAATTTATGACAAAATTAGATTTTATGGGATTTCTTTTAAAATAGAAAAAAGAAAATATAGTTTTTTTCCAAATTTCCGCTTTTTTTTGCACTTATATAGCAAAAAAAAAAAACTGAGTCGTGAATAAATACCACCAAAATAAAGCTCTATTTGTGTGAACAAAATGATAAAAATGTCATTTGGGTACAGCGTAGCATGACCGCGCAATTGTCATTGAAAGTGCGAGAGCGATGAAAGCTGAAAATTGGGCTGGGAAGGAAGGGGGCAAAAGTGCCCTGTATTGTAGTGGTTAAGAAATTAACCAGCAAGGCCAAACTTAATATTAGGGAAAACTTATGCCGCGTACACACAACCAGACTTTCCGGCAGACTAGGTCCGACGGAATCAGTCCGTCGGACAATCCGACCGTGTGTGGGCTAATCCGATAGTTTTTCACATAAAAAAAAACATTAATCAGACGGACCTAGAAATAGAACATGTTTCAAATCTGTCCAATGGACTCAATTCCTGTCGGGAAAACCGTTAGTCTGTATGCTGGTCCGACAGACCAAATACGATGCAAGGGAAGCTATTGGCTACTGGCTATTGAACTTCCTTTTTTAGTCCCGTCTTACGTCATCACGTTCAAAATGAACAGACTTACAAACGGACTTAGTCCACTCGTGGTCTGTCAGAGCTCCGCTGAAAGACCATTGGACCTAGTCTGCCGGAAACTCTGGCCGTGTGTACGCGGCATTAGGCTACTTTCACACTGGGGCTGCTCTGTGTTAGCAGTAAAGCGCCACTCATTTTAGCGGCACTTTTTTCGGCCACTAGCAGGACGTTTTTAAACCCCACGAGGGGGTTAAAAATGCCTGTGTTGCGGCACTTGGGAAGCGCTGCCCATTCAATACAATGGACATGGGCAGTTTGGGAGTGGTGTATACACTTTTGACAATATAGTATATGTTTAATCCAATATAGTCAAGGCCCACGCACACTTGTGCACTGTGGCAACACACTGTAAATGCATGCATTAATGCATATTCCTACATCACATGGCAATGCACCAACTCTTTGTGTGGTACGTTGAGGTGCCATTCATTGTAAATGCTGGCAAATGCCCAGCAATAGAATAATGTTAAAAAAATTGGCGCAGGGTCCCCCTCCCAAAATCCATACCAGACCCTTATCCCAGCAGCTGGTAGGTCAGGAAAGGGAGGGGATGAGCGAGCCCCCCCCCCCTCTATCTGAATCATACCAGGCCACATGCCCTCAGCAATCCCCAGATCCCGCCCCTCCATGTGAATGGGTATAGGGTACATCATAACCATTCACCAAAAAAAGTGTCAAAAATTAAGAAATGCAGTAACCAGCTTTTGACAAATTCTTTGTTAAAAAGAAAAAAAAAAAAAAAAAAAAAGTGTCCCTCGATGTCCATCATGACACCCGCCGTATGCCCTCTCTTCAGCTTTGACAGCTCTTATATAGGCAGAAAGCAGGGCCACCCGGTTACATCACCCAGTGGCACCGCCACCTTCTGGCGTTATGTTTCACCTTGCATGCGTTCATTTGCAGATAGCTATGGTGGAATCCAGTCCAGGTTTTTTCCAGCCACCTTGGCAGGGTTGGGTACAGACCAGATTTTGCGGTCCACGTGTGTCCACCAACAGGTGGTATAAATAATGAAGGACTGGAGCAAAGAATTGCTCTTGGCCTAGAACTCAGGTGGTCATACCTGAGAGAGCTACTGATGTGATGTCTGCTTTGTGAGAGACAGAAAAATGTTTGCATTATCTTTGTTTTGTGGGTGACTGAAAGAAGCCCTTCACCTGCGAGTTAGGATCCTGAAATGTTTAGTTAGTGCAAGCATGGAGAGGATTTATTTTCTGTTTTGTTTATTTGATTTTTCTGCAACCTTTTAAAAGCAAAACTGGCTATAAGTCAGATTTTAAGAGGAACTACCAATTGGACTAACGTTTTTCCCATGGAAGGTGATCCCCCATTGAGCTAACCTATACCTCCCAACAGTCCCGGATTGAGTGGGACTTTCCCAAATTCACATCTCTGTCCCGCCTTACAGGGGGGCTTTGTCACGCATAATGCGATTAATTACATGTGAAGTTCCGGCTCAATAGGACCTGCAGCAGTGTGCACATCCAGCACAGCCAGGAATTGGCTATCAAGCCAGCTGGATGGGTACTGTGCAGCCTCCATGAAAGACTTCAGCTGTCAAATCCAAAGTGTGGTGTCGGGTACAGGTGGGACTACTACCCAGACCCACCGTTCTGTCAAGCCAGTATATAAGGAGAGAGGGAGAGAGAGAGGGAGAGAGGGAGAGAGGGAGAGAGAATTCATACATTGCTGGCTGGGACAGAGTTGCAGAGGGTCAGGATCAGTTGTCTATTCCCTTCCCCACAGGGTTTTTTCAGCTTCAGTTATCCCTGCACTCACAGCTTGTCACTTTCACTTAAACACAGAAGCCCTGTGAACGACTTTGAAAGTTAAAGTAAAACCTCTGCTCCTTTAACAGCCTCCCTACTCAACACTAGAGTCGGGACAAGTGCTGGAATGGCTGACTGAGGAGGGAGGTGAGCTGCACCCTAATACTCATCTCCTTCCTACTTGGGGAGTTCAGGAGCTGAAAATACCCAGTGCACTGAAAGGATAAGGAAGCTGTGGCTGCAGTGGATAGAAGAGCCATCTATAGAAAGGTGCTGCTTTTACGAAAGTGTATGTAGGGAGGGAGGGGGTGCAGACGTTATAGCTGAGGAGAAGGGCAATAGTGAGATGCGGATGGATGACTGCACTCTGTACCAAGTGCTCTTGAACCCTTGCACTCTGTACGTAATGCACTCCAGAACCATGCACTATGCCCAACACTCTCCTGCACTCTGTACATAACACATGCCAGAATCTACCTCCTTGTACATAAAACACTCAAGAATCCTGCACTCTGCACTTAACTTCAGAACCCTGCACTTTGTGCATAACACACTCCAGAACCCTGTTCCCTTTGCAAAAGCTACTCCAGAAACCTGCAGTCATTGCAGGGCTCAGGAGAGCACTAGGTACAATGTATGTAAAGTACTCCAGAAGCTTGCTCCCTGTGCATATCAGACTCCCGCACTCTGTACATAGCGCACTTATGAACACTAAATACTCCCATTAAGCCCCTCCCACTGTTAAGAGTTTGACCACACACACTTTTGCCACAGTGCATGTCGCAGCATCGGTCGCTTTCTCCTTCAAGTGTCCCTCATTCTGAAGTTCAAAGATTGGGAGATATGGCTAAGCCCCAACTATATTTTTATATATATATACCGTATATACTCGAGTATAAGCCGAGATTTTCAGCCTCTTTTTTGAGGCTGAAAGTGCCCCCCTCGGCTTATACTCGAGTCACCGCTGTCTGACTGCCCGAACAGCGTGTCGAGCAGACAGACAGCGGCCATTCTACCTTTCAAAAGCCGCGCCTCCGCCTCCGCCTCCGCCTGTGATAGGCGGAACACTCAATTTCCCAGCAGTCAGTGTTCCGCCTATCACGGACATCGGCTCATCCTCGTACTACGGACGAGGATGAGAGGATGCCCGTGATAGGCGGAACACAGACTGCTGGGAAATTGAGTGTTCCGCCTATCACAGGCGGAGGCGGAGGCGCGGCTTTTGAACAGGGGAATGGCCGCCAGGGCGCCGACGAAGAGCGGCGATCCTGGCATGGGACGACACGGAGGCTCGGGACGGGACGACACGGAGGCTCGGGACGGGACGACACGGAGGCTCGGGACGGGACGACACGGAGGCTCGGGACGGGACGACACGGAGGCTCGGGACACAGGTAGGCTGGACACACAAGGCTGCACGGACACACACACACACACACACACACACACACACACACACACACAGGGATGGATGGATGGATGGACACACACACACACACAGGGATGGATGGATGGATGGATGGACACACACACACACACAGGGATGGATGGATGGATGGACGCACACACACACACACAGGGATGGATGGATGGACACACACACAGGGATGGATGGATGGACACACACACAGGGATGGATGGATGGACACACACACAGGGATGGACGGACACACAGGGATGGACGGACACAGAGGGATGGACGGACACACACAGGGATGGACAGGCATATCTCACCCTCGGCTTATACACGAGTCAATAGGTTTCCCAGTTTTTTGGGGGTAAATTGGGGGCCTCGGCTTATACTCGGGTCGGCCTATACTCGAGTATATACGGTATATATATATATATATATATATATATATATATATATATATATATATATATATATATATATATAATCTATATATACACATATACACACACACACACACACACACACACAACGTATGTAATATACCGCAGGGGTAGGTAACCCTAAAGTGCCATCCTACCATGTTGGAATCGCATGCACTGCACAGCAATCATGGGTTTAAATCAGGTGGCGAGAATGCCACTTCCTGCTGCTGGCACCGCTCTGGAGACCACTAGTCGGGATAATTAGTGGAGTGCAGTTGCTATCACTCCACATGGGACAGGAGCCAGCGCTACATTAGAGGCATCATCATATGCGGCTCTTGCTCCCTACTACAGCTCCAACTTTACAAGTAGCCCCTCTGCATTGCACTCTGTGGATATGAAAAAATAATTGGTGCTCTACATAAAAATGGCATAGGCTATAAGAAAATTGCCAAGACCCTGAAACTGAGCTGCAGCATGGTGGCAAAAACTATACAGGTTCCACTCATAACAGGCCTCTCCATGGTCAACCAAAAAAGTTGGGTGCATGTACACAGCGCCATATCCAGAGGTTGACTTTGGGAGTCATATCTGAGCATATCTGAGTGCTGCTGTAAAGGTTGAAGGGGTGGGGGGTCAGCCTGTCAGTGCTCAGACCATACGGCGCACACTGCATCAAATTGGTCTGCATGGCTGTTGTCCCAGAAGAAAATTGGGCAGCACAGTGGTGTAGTGGTTAGTACTCCCCCTTAGCAGCAAAAAGGGTCTCTGGTTCTCCCTGCGCATGCGTGGATTTCCTCCAGGTACTCCGGTTTCCTCCCACACTTCATAGACATGCAGGTAGGTTTATTGGCTTCTGTCCAAAATTGGCCCCAGTATATGAATGGGAACCTTGGATTGTGGGCTCCTTGAAGGTAGGGATTGATGTGAATGTCCAATGTACAGGGATAGGGACAATTGTAGACATGCACTCAGGTTGAACTGGATGGACTGGTGTCTTTATTCAGCCTAACTATGTAAGAAAGCCTCTTCTAAATATGATGCACAAGAAAGTCCACAAACAGTTTGCTGAAGACAAGCAGACTAAGGACACAGATTACTGGAACCATGTCCTGTGGTCTGATGAGGCCAAGATAAACTTATTTGGGTCAGATGGTGTCAAGCATGTGTAGCAGCAACCAGGTGAGGAGTACTAAGACAAGTTGTCTTACCTACAGTCAAGCATGGTGGTGGGAGTGTCAGTCTGGGGCTGCATGAATGCTGCCGGAACTGGGGAGATACAGTTCATAGTGGGAACCATGAATACAAACACGTATTGTGACATGCTGAAGCAGACTGAGCCGCAGGGCAATATTACAACATAACGACCCAAACACCTCCAAGATGACCACTGCCTTGCTAAAGAAGCTGAGGGTAAAGGTGATGGCCTGGCCAAGCATGTCTCCAGACCTAAACACTATACATCTGTGGGGCATCCTCAAATGGAAGGTGGAGGAGTGCAAGGTCTCTAACATCCACCAGCTCTGTGATGTTGTCATGGAGGAGTGAAGAGGACTCCAGTGGCAACTTGTAAAGCTCTGGTGAACTCCATGCCCAAGAGGGTTAAGGCAGTGCTGGAAAATATTGGCGGCCACACAAAATATTGACACTTTGGCCCCAATGTGAACATTTTTACTTAGGGGTGTACTGACTTTTGTTGCCAGCGGTTTAGACATTAATGGCTGTGTGTTGAGTTATTTTGAGGGGACATTAAATTTACACTGTTATACAAGCTGTACACTCACTACTCTACATTGTAGCAAAGTGTCATTTCTTCAGTGTTGTCACATAAAAAGATATAAAATATTTACAAAAATGTGAGGGGTGTACTCACTTGTGAGATACTGTGTGTATATATATATAAATAAATAAATAAGAAGGTGAATATAGCTCTGCCCATCCAAATAACCATAGAATATCACCTTGTAGCGCTAAATTAGTGTAAAAATAATCACATTAAAGTTACCCCTCAAACAAAAGTTTGTGTTTCTCACGAAAGCATATCTCAAACCAAATATAAGAAAATATATATTTTTTTTTGTGAAAAAACTCAATGTGATAATCTTAACCACTTCAGCTCCAGACCAATAAACACCTTAAGGACCAGAGGTCTTTTTCCAATTTCGCACTGTGCTGCTTTAACTGGTAATTGCGCGGTCATGCAATATTGCACCCAAACGAAATTTGCGTCCTTTTCTTCCCACAAATAGAGCTTTCTTTTGATGGTATTTGATTGCCTCTGCGATTTTTTTTTTTTGCGATATAAATGGAAAAAAGAGCGAAAATTTTGAAAAAAAAAGATATTTTCTTCTTTTTGTTATAAGAAAAATCGAATAAACTAAATTTTTGTCATACATTGAGGGCAAAATTTATTCAGCCACATGTCTTTAGTAAAAAAAAATGTCAATAAGCGTATATTTTTTGGTTTGCGCAAAAGTTATAGCGTCTACAAACTAGAGTACATTTTCTGGAATTTACACAGCTTTTAATTTATGACTGCCTATCTCATTTCTTGAGGTGCTAAAATGGCAGGGCAGTACAAACCCCCCCAAATGACCCCATTTTGGAAAGTAGACACCCCAAGGAAATTGCTGATGGGTATGTTGCGCCCATTGAATATTTTTTTTTTTTGTCCTAAGGGATTGAATAATGACAAAAAAAAAAAAAAAAACATTTACAAAAAGTTGTCACTAAATGATATATTGCTCACACATGCCATGGTTATATGTGGAATTGCACCCCAAAATATATTCCGCTACTTCTCCAGAGTATGGGGATACCACATGTGTGGGACTTTTTGGGAGTCTAGTCGCGCACGGCACCCCGAAAACCAATCACCACCTTTAGGATTTCTAAGGGTGCAAATTTTTGATTTAACTCCTCACTACCTATCACAGTTTCGAAGGCCATAAAATGCCAAAATAGCACAAAACCCCTAGCCACGTACGGGACCCCGAAAACCAAGCACTGCCTTCCGGATTTAAATATAAAATGCTACCAAAAAAACTGTTAGCCATCGCAGGGATCAGGCCTGACTCTGCGATCGCTGCAGTTATGTGTTTAGTGTTTTGTAAGTGACAGTGATCGATCGATACTGCACTTGGGTGGGCTGGGCAGAGGGGCAAAACGCAAGCGCTAGCAGGTATCTGGGCTGATCCCGCTAACAATGCGTTTTTTTGGAACCCTAAACTGCTGGGGATGCTAGTATAGATCTGATCAGATCAGATATTGATCTGTTCAGATTCTATACCACTACGGGAGGTGTATGCTTTGCGCGTGGGTGTTAGCGGTACTGGCACTAACCTAGCGCTGCCTGGGGCGACGCAGACCCTGACCCTAAAACCTAATTGATATCACCCGCCGGGTGATCAGGGGGTTAAACCTTTATTGGGTAATAAATGGTGGGTGCCCTGATGCTATAAAAAGCAAACTAACCAGAGTCACCCGTAACACTTATACGGTGATCAGTGGTGAAAGGGTTAACTAGGGGCAATCAGGGGGTTCAAATTTTTATTAGGTAGTATATGGGGGTCCCTGGCACTATATAAAAACCTGACGGGGAACCTAAATAACTAACTGGCTAACCAGCGTCACCAGTGACACTTATACTGTGATCGCTGGTGAAAGGGTTAACTAGGGGCAATCTCGTGTCAGGCTAGATGTGATCCCATGAGTAAGTCCTATGACGAAACATGTCGGGGGCGTGGCTATCTGGCAACTATCTTTGATACACTGAGCACTGCAACCGAGGCGGAAGGAGGTGTCTAACACGAGGAATAGAACTGGGAGAGTGTGGCGCTGTGTTTGAACTGTGAGCTACGCTGTGAGGTACCAAACAGCAGAAGGAAGGGTGAGAGACAGTATCCACTGTGACCACCATTGCCTTGGAGTAGAGTGCGCTGTTACTGAGGAGTGGAGTGATTTTGAAGTGCTTTCGTTCAAGCTGTTTACATGTGAGTGCATCAATGAGTGGATTTTCATTTTGGAATTAAAGAGTTTTTACAGTGTTGCACTATGGGAGGTCTTTGTTCTTCTTTCTGAGGTGCTTTGAAGGGTAGCTCTATTGAAGCCTTAAAGGAGAATATACATTGAGTGCTGAATATCTGCTGTCATCGTTTGAGTGATCTAAACGCACATCTAGCCTGACACGAGAGTGCTGGGCGCCGCAGCTGGTGAGTGCTCCAACGAGGGGGGTCACGGACACTGAGGGTGTATGGTGAAGGCTATACCATTATTCTATGGACACTGATAAGATTTGCACACGAAAAGGATTTAACTTTTCTTATGGACTATTGGTTTTGTTCTAAAGGATATGAACATTGCATATTATTATTTTAAGATTATCACATTGAGTTTTTTCACAAATATATATATATTTTCTTATATTTGGTTTGAGATATGCTTTCGTGAGAAACACAAACTTTTGTTTGAGGGGTAACTTTAATGTGATTATTTTTACACTAATTTAGCGCTACAAGGTGATATTCTATGGTTATTTGGATGGGCAGAGCTATATTCACCTTCTTATTTATTTATTCATATATTTAAGTAGCAGCTGGGGGAGGGGTTGTGTTGGCGCGGTGATGATACACTTAGGTGGCGATTTTTGAGGTGTGTATCAAGTTTATATATATATATATATATATATATATATATATATATATACATACACACACACACACACACACACACACACACAGGGTTTAGCATAAATGAGTATACCCCTTTTGAAAAGTAAGATTTTAATCAATATCTAAATTAACTAAAAGAACAATTTCCAAAATTTTGACATGACAGTTTTTATAGAACATTTTATAGCTCATTACATGAAAGATAGCAAGTTTGATAATATAACTGGAATTAAAAATCTGCCACCAACATGTTTCACTGTAGGCTCCACACATTTTTCTTTGTGTTCCTTACCTTTGCGACACCCGACCGTTTTGGAAGCCATCAAAAACATTTATCTTGGCCCCATCATTCCAGAGTACAGAGTCCCAGTAGTCTTTATTTTTCAGCATTGACCCTGGCAAATTCTAGGTAGGCTTTTTTGCGCATTGGCTTTCCTTGTTAATGACACCCATGCATGCCATTCCTCTGCAGTGTACGTTGTAATGTATTAAGGGAAACTATCACCCCAGTTTTGCTTTCTACTTCTTTAGCTAACTGCAGTGAACTTCCATGGCGATTTTCTAAAACTCTTCTTATAAGAAGAAGCTCCTATCGAGGTGTTAAATAGGAAGTAAACCCTAATGGGTTTACTTCCTCTTTCATTTCTTGCAAAGGTAAAGCATAATGGACTACTATGCATCGCGGTGCGGTGCCTGTCTTTCGGCAAACGCGGTTTAGGAGATATTTCTTGGACCTACAGGTAAGCCTTAATCCAGGCTTACCTGTAGGTCAAAGTGTGTTGTAAGGGTTTACAACCACTTTAACTACCGTGGATGGCCTGGGTGTCTCTGTGAGATGGTTGCAGTTTAGTGATGGCCGAACGGTTTGCCCGGCGGTCGTTTCGCGGCGAATTTTGGCCGTTCGCGGTCCGCCTATTCGGCGGACTATTTCCGTGTTTACTGTGTAAAAGAACTTTGACCTATGATGACACATCCATCATGGGGCACAGGACAGCCAATTGAGACATTACAGCACATGGACACTTGGACATTCCCCCTAACTTATAAATAGACACGATCCGGCGGCCATTTTACATTCTTTCTTCTGTCACTATAGGGAGAGGTTGCTGTGTGGAGCAGGGAGAGATTGCAGTGACCCAAATCGCTAGCTATTTGGTACACACAAGTTCTTTTCAGGACTGGTATAGGTGTTAGGTGTATATAGGTTTGCTGTGCTACTGATTGTTGCAGCAGCCTGAGTGTCTTTTGTCAGTTTAGAGAAAGGGACAGGACGGTGTGTCTGCTGTAGGGACAGTCAGTTTAGTCATTAGCTGTTACTATCAGGTCCACAAAAGTGCTATTCCAGTTATTGTTCCAGTAGCCTCTGTTTTGTCAGTTTATATAGGGACAGGCAGGAAGCAGTGTGTGAGGCAGTGAGGGTCAGTTTAATCAGTAGCTGTTACTATATTAGGTCCACAAAGGTTCTTTTCAGGACTGGTATCAGTGGTATGGTAATAGGCTTGTACACGTATAATATTCTTTCTTCCAAATATAGAAAGAATATTATACTTGACTGCTGCCCTTCTGCTGCAGTCTGCTAATCATTCACAACCTACTTGTTCCACAAAGCTCCTTATAAGGACTGGTAATAACCTGGTGTAGGGTGCTATAGTACACAGGGTTGAGTGATGTACAGTCTGCCATTCTATAAGGACTGGTATAGGTCCACAATACATAGGGTTGAGGTGCACTACTGCTGACCGCTGCCCTATACTGCAGCAGTCCTTCATCGGTATAGGGACTGACGTACAGTCTGCTAATCATTCACACACAACCTACTTGTTCCACAAAGGTCCTTATAAGGACTGGTAAGGTATAGAGTACTACATTACATAGGGTTGAGTGAGGTACAGTCTGCTATTCTATAAAGACTGGTATAGGTCCACAATACATAGGGTTGAGGTGCACTACTGCTGACCGCTGCCCTATACTGCAGCAGTCCTTCATCAGTATAGGGACTGAGAGTTTTGTCACAGGGTCATTTAAAAAATGACAGGCAGAGGAAGAGGCAGGCCCTTCTGCAGGGGTGGTAGGGGTAGGGCAGGAGCAACAGGCTTGAGCCAAAGTGGGAAGTTGCAGAAGGTGCGTTCAATTACTTTAAAGGACGCACCAGACTTGGTTGAGTGGCTCACTCAGCCTTACTCTTCTGCACCCTCCTCATCCTCTCGATCTGCACCCTCTTCTTCACTCTCTGCTATGTTTACCCCCAAAGACACTACCACCAACAACACCACCACCACATACCTTCCGCTTGAGTCACAGGAATTATTTTCCGATCCATATCAAGACATTTCTGATGCGCAGCCACTCTTGGTATTGGATCAGGAAGAGGAGGTAGCAACAATCACTACTCAGCAGTCTGACAACAGTACCCAGATCAGCCCAAGGAGGAGGTTGGTCCCCGGTGTTGCTGCCTACTCTGAGATCTCTACTTATAGCGGTGGAGAAGGTGACGTCGACAATGACGTGTCTAGTGATGTCACGTGGGTGCCCACAAGAGAGGAAGAGGAGGGGAGTTCAGAGGGAGATATGGACCAGCAGATAGCGAGGAGAAGCAGGAATAACTTACATTGCACAGGAGGGACAAAGCAGACTGCAAATGTGTCAGGAGCAAGTCATCGACCATGTACGGTCACATCTGGCGCTCCCAGGACACCGGCACATGGCTCTGCAGTGTGGGCTTTTTTTAACGTGTCCGCTGATGACAATAGCGTTGCCATCTGCAATTTTGCAGTCAATGCATTAGTCGTGGTAAGCCCAACACTCACCTAGGGACAACCGACTTAAGAAGGCACATGAGCAGCCATCACCGAGCCGAATGGGAGCAACGGAACACACAAAGCCACACTCCAGGCTTTCACCGTCCAGCCTCGTCTTCTACTTCTCCTTCTCCTCTCTCCTCACAATTTTCCTCCACTCCACCTTCCATCACGCCAAGCTCACGTTTTTCTGCAAAAAGGCAGGCTTCCGTGGGCCTAATGTTCGAGCGTAAAAAAATGATGACGCCGGATAACCCTCTTGCCCAACGGTTGACGGCTGGCTTGTCAGAACTCATAGCCCGCCAACTACTGCCATATAAACTGGTGGACTCTGAGGCCTTTTGCAAATTTGTGGCCATTGAAACACCACAATGGAAGGTCCCAGGAAGGAAGTATTTCTCAGAGAAGGGCATCCCATAGCATATGGCCATGTTCAGCGGCAAGTGAATGTATCCCTGGCACACAGTGTCGGTGCCAAGATACATCTGACCACAGACACGTGGTCTAGCAAACACGGGCAGGGAAGGTATATCACTTTTACTGCCCACTGGGTGAACCTTCTGACGGCCGTCAAGCATGTAACCCGTGGCACCCGTGTAGATTTGGTTTTACTGCCACGGATTGCATGCAGGCCTGACTCCTCTTCTCCTCCTCCTCCTACTCCATCCTCCTTCCTCTCCTCCTCGGTGGACTCCTCCTTTTCCGCTGCTAGCGTCTCTTCCGCTGCGCTGCCCAAGCTCCCCAGAACCTATTCGGCATGCCAGGTGAGACGTTGCCATGCCGTGCTGCGTCTGTTGTGCCTGGAAGCCAAGAGCCACACTGGCCCGGCACTCCTTTCAGCTTTGCGTTCACAGGCAGATCAGTGGCTAACACCGCTCAATTTGACAGTTGGTAAAGTGGTGTGTGACAACGGTGCCAATCTGCTTAGCACATTGAAACAGGGCAAAATCATGCACGTACCATGCATGGCACACGTCTTAAACTTGGTCGTGCAGCGATTCCTTGTCAAATACCCTGGGGTCCAGGACATCTTGCGGCAGGCAAGGAAAATCTCGGCCCATTTCAGAAGATCTTACACGGCCATGGCTCGCCTTGCTGACATTCAGCGGCGACACAATCTGCCAGTCAGACGTCTTATTTGCGATTGCCCGACGCGATGGAACTCAACCTTCTATATGCTTGATAGGCTGCTCCAGCAGAAACGTGCAGTTAACGTCTACCTGTATGAACTCTGCGGCAGAACAGGTTCTGAGGAGCTGTTTTTTTTTTCACCGTGCCAGTGGCTGCTCATGCGCGACGCATGCAGACTTCTGCGGCCATTTGAGGAGATCACCAAACTGGTCAGTCGCAGCCATGGCGCCATCAGTGACATGGTACCTTATGCCTTCTTTATGGAGCGTGCATTGCGTTGTGTCATTGATCAAGCTGTGGAGGAGCAGGAGCGGGAAGATGAGGAAGTCGCAATGCTGGATGAATTCCCAGGGGGGGCTAATCTATCTGAGACAAGTCAACAGGAGTCTGAAGAGGAGTCAGAGGAGGATGGTGCCGGGGCGGATGAGGAGGAGCAAGAAGAGCATGCTTTAAACCTTTCTGGGATCCCTGTTGTGCATGGATGGGGAGAGGAGAATGAAGAGGACGACATTATCCTGGATGATGAGCAGGAGCCAGGCCACCACACCGCTTCCACTTTAGTGCAAATGGGGGCCTTCATGCTCCAGTGTTTTAATAGGGACCCCCGTATAAAAAGCATAAGGGTCAAGGACCAGTACTGGGTGGCAACGTACTTAGACCCCCGGTACAAACACAAAATGGCGGAAATGTTACCACCGTCACAGAGGGCTGGCAGAATGGAGCACTTCCAGGCCTTGCTTCGAGAAATTCAGCATTCTGCCTTTGCGTGCGCTGGCAGAGGAGCAATTCCCACTCCCAGAGAAGTTGTTGCGGGTACCAATCCAACAGCTCCTGCAATAAGAGGCCGGTTTGAAGATGTGTTGGTGACTTCGGATATGAGGTCATTCTTTCAGCCGACCCATCGACAGGTGTCATCCGGATCCAGCATCAGGGAACGCCTAGACCGTCAGGTGTCCGACTACATCGGGTTAACGGCCGATGTGGACGCTCTGAGGAGTGATGAACCCCTGGACTACTGGGTGGGCAGGCTTGACCTCTGGCCAGAGCTTTCCCAATTTGCAATCGAACTGTTGGCTTGCCCCTCGTCCAGTGTCCTGTCTGAAAGGACGTTCAGCGCAGCAGGGGGGATCGTGACCGATAAGCGTACTCGCCTAGCTCACGACAGTGTTAACTACCTCACATTTCTAAAAATGAATGAGGCATGGATCTCGGAGGAATTCAACACATGTGACCAGTAGACCATGTATATGTCTATAAACAATTTTTTAAATCGAGCACATAGACCTTCTTTCTTCATTTGGCTCACTTCCTTGTCCAAAAAAAGCACACCGTACTATATGCCCGTACCCTCCTGTTTGAAGAGGTTGAGCGGTGTCATATTTCTACTGGGGCTGCTTATTATGAGGGGCTCCCACCATCCTTGTGCTGTGCAGACTTCCTCCTGGGGCTGTACCTCTGCTGTGCATATTTTAAGGTGCTCCCACCATCCCTGTGCTATGCTCATTATGAGGGGCTCCCACCATCCCTGTGCTGTGCTGACTTCCTCCTGGGGCTGCTTATTATGAGGGGCTCCCACCATCCCTGTGCTATGCTGACATCCTCCTGGGGCTGCTTATTATGAGGGGCTCCCACCATCCCTGTGCTATGCTGACATCCTCCTGGGGCTGCTTATTATGAGGGGCTCCCACCATCCCTGTGCTATGCTGACATCCTCCTGGGGCTGCTTATTATGAGGGGCTCCCACTATCCCTGTGCTATGCTCATTATGAGGGGCTCCCACCATCCCTGTGCTATGCTTATTATGAGGGGCTCCCACCATCCCTGTGCTATGCTCATTATGAGGGGCTCCCACCATCCCTGTGCTATGCTCATTATGAGGGGCTCCCACCATCCCTGTGCTATGCTGACTTCCTCCTGGGGCTGCTTACGGTGCAGGTGTCAGTGCTGTATATCACGGTGCTGGTGTTAGTGCTTTATGTCATGCTACTGATGTCAGTGCTCTCTATCACGGTGCTGGTGTCAGATGACTCTATCACAGTGCAAGTGTCATTGCTGTAATTCACGCTGCTGATGTCAGTCCTCTCTATCATGGTGCTGCTGTCAGTGCTGTATATCATGGTGCTGGTGTTAGTGCTTTATGTCACGCTGCTGATGTCAGTGCTCTCTATCACGGTGCTGGTGTCAGTGTATGTAGATAGATTTTTTTTTTTAAATAGCGTAGAGTTAAGAATGACTACAGCCCATGTCACCTTTTCTAACTGTTTTGGTTAGATTTTTTCCTCACTTCTAGTCTGGCACCTACCCATCTCCTGCAAGTCTATTAAACTGTGGATGAACTTTGCCCTAATGTTAAGAGGCTTTGCTCTCTTCCTAGTGAAGCTGTCTACATATCTCCCACTCCAGGTGGAGATGTACGGTGGTGATGTCATAAACTTCAATTTGCCCAATCAGAAAACACTTTTAATCCAAAGATATAGCCCTGGTCTGCAGTGCTGGCAAAAAAAAAAAAAGCAGCTGCAAGAACGGGGTTAGTACTGCTGCTGCCACCCCCCGCACTTTATTTTTTCACCTTGGGCAGCTGTGGGGAGAAGTAGAGATCATATACTGATCAGTGCTGAGCTGTGGATAGACCGAGATCTGGGAGGAAGGGCAAGGCCCCACCCACCATCAGGACAACACAGAGGAAGGAAACATGGACTGCTGTACATCCTGGGACAAGAGCCTGCTGGGAGAAAAAAAATGTAGGGGCTGTAGTCCCCAGACAAATTGAGCCCATGTAGCGATTTGGCAATGAAATTACACATCACAGCATGACTGGGGCTCTGTGAAGAGAAAAGGATCGATCTGTTCACTGACTCCAGGCATTGTGGGAGACAGACTATGCAGCAGCATGTTAGTAGAACATTTTTCCACCGCAGAGACGCAGAGAGATGTAGTAGTGGACATCTCCTGGTATATGAGAATACCACTATCGCTGACTGGTGCTGTGGACTGAACTTTGCCGAGAACATCACTGTCTCTGACCAGTGCTACCACCTGATAGGTGGGGAAAACACCATGGACACGAGCTGCTGATGGAGAACAGATTGAGACCGGATGTTGCTTCAGGAGTTGGTAGGAGGACCCTGGCCAAACTCTAATGCACGCTAATAAAGATGAACAGTAAAGGCTACTTTCACGTTGAGGGCGCCTGCGTTAAAGCGCTGCCAGTTTTACCATAGTTTTTGCGGCCCTTTTCTCCACTAGCAGCGTGCTTTTAACACCTGCCAATGAGCGAAAAAGGTTTAAAAGTGCCGCGGCCCACTGATTTCAATGGGTAGGGGCGCTACAGGAGCGGCGTATACACTGCTCCTACAGCGCCTCAAAAATGCGGCTTGTAGGACTTTTTTTGGCGTCCCGCCAGCACACCACTCCAGTGTGAAAGCACGCGGGCTTTCACACTTGAGTGAGAGGAGAGACTCTTTACATGTGCTATGTAGGCACGATTGCTAGCGCTATAGCGCCTGTAAAGCGCCTCAGTGTGAAAGCAGCCTATTGTTTGGTTAGGTTGGTCTATGCCTGGGTTAGGAGAAAATTAACTTGAATTCTCCAACAAAGGATCTGGGCCCCACCATGCGGGCCAGAAAGGGATTAATACAGGCTGTTATTGTAACATTGCCATTGGGAAGGAAAATCCCCACTATAGCTTAAAAGTCATCCTCTGCATTCTCTGAGCCATAAAAGTTTTTATTTTGTGAGATTAGTCAGTACAATTCACGTACAATTAAGAAGTAACTTTATGTTTAATCTGCCTGGAGTTTTATCTTTATTAAGAACGCATACTGAAAAAACACGATTTTGATATTTTAAGGATTTTGTGTTTTGTTATGGATTCTGATACATAAAAGATTTCTATCTTTTATTGAAATAACAAGCAGAGCATATGCGATACAACTGTTAAAAAGGTATAAAGAATAATACTTAAATGGAGGAATTCTAGTCAGGCAGGATATTTGCCTGCAGACATTGTATATGATAAGTAATTTAACAGGAAAATATTATTACAGCTTAGAAGTAAAAGAGCTAAATGGTTCATGTTGGCTCACATTATATTGAGAAACATGGGAATATGGGTCGGTTCTCAAACAAGGTCATGTTTGTCAGATACATTATAGAAATAGAAAAGTTTTTTTTTTATATCATTTGGATAAGAGTAAGGGAGGAGTATAACCCGTTATTTTATTTTTTGCGCCGACTGTGTCCCATTGGTGAAATTTCCCTTTACTTCTTGTGCCATAGCCAAAACAGGAAGTGAGAGGAATCACTGGTTGTCACCAGAACTGGTGTCTTTACTGGAAAGGTTTTCTCAAGTCCTCTTCTGGTGAAAACTCAAAATTTGGTATTTTCTTTTACTTTCACTCTCTGTGATAACAATAAACAGGGTGAATCTCCCCACTGGGGACACAGAGAGTTACTAAAACTGGAGATTGCAAGTTCTGGTGCAACTCTGCATAGTAACCAATCAGCTTCCAGGTTGTATTACTTAAGCTTAATTGAACAAGTTAGAAGTTGATTGGCCACCATGCACAACTGCACCAGTTTTAGTAAATCTACCCCACAGACAGAAATAAAACCCCTTTCTCAGTAAATCCAAAATAAAAATAAAAATGTTTTGCCTAGAGATGTACTGTTTTCTTAGAATGGGACATTGTGCTGAGAGATGTTAATCTGTTGATTATGGATGGGCAAAAGGTAAACTGCTATAGAAATACTAGTAATGTCTACCACATACAGGAACCTCCATGCTAAGAAGCCACTGAATTCCTGAGACCCCAGAATGCCTGGGGGCAATGCCAGAGTGACGTCACTGTCTCAATGTCAACGCATTTCACTGTGGAAGCGTAACTCCGCTTCACCAGGACGTCTGTCCATATGAACATGTTTAATAACTTTGACGCTATTCAAATAAATTGAATACATTTTGATAAAGAAGCCATGTGGCTTGGTTACTTGCAGTGACCACAATTAGTGAGTTGACATTTAGTCCATATGCCACATCCATAACTGCTCTGTTATAGGTGAAGTGCTATGGGGCTGATGTTTTACATCGGAACTAAACTCTCTTATACTTTATGGTCAAGGACGGTGCCATCTTAGATTCTGTTTGATCTGCATTTGCCATGGTGCTGCACATGTGATCAGTTATGACACCAGACATTTGTGTCGGGGCTGGGCTCAGCCCTTCCTTTTCTGAGCTGGCCGCTCAGCTGTCGGCTTATTGCCCGCTCTCATCTCTCCACAGTTACTCGGCTGTTGAGGATATCCTGCTCGCCAGTCTTGCCTACTTAAGCCGTCCAGCCCAGAGGAGCTCTGCCTTCGCCTTAGTCAACATCACAGAGACGCTCTCCTGGAATCCTGTTAAAAGGCTCACTTGGCTGACATCCCTTCTGGCTCCAGATCCTGCTTGCTGTTAGACTACGCTCATCTCTGGCTCCCTGACATTTGGCTTGTCTGACTATTCGTTCCGGTTCCTGAACTTTGGCTATGTTTTCACTACGTTTGTGCTATTTACTATTATTATTAAACACGTGGGACTTAAACTGTACTTCTGTCTCGGTCTGATTTCATGGTTTCTGACAATTTGATGGTTTGGCATTTCAATTCAGAGCACCTGTGACAGTTATCATTAATGGAATACCTTGACTGCAAATGTTTCGGGAAATCAAATTGATGTATTTTGTTACGCTTTAATTGAAAGAAAACACTAGCACCAAACTGGTATTATTTCCCATGGTGACCAGAATTCTGGTTTCATTTTTCAATTAGAGATTTAAGACTGGTCTCCACTGGAAATACCTCCAATGTTGTGCTTACTTTATTTTCTTCAGTTTTAAGTCTCATTCACATGTCCATTGACCTGCGATGAGCAACACATGCTGAACACAAGAAAAAATTTTTGTTTTTTTATGTGCCCTATTCAGATCAAATAATCAGGAACTACATTGATTGCTATGGGAGATCCTGAGCTGTTAAGAACAATGAGGGTCTCTTAGCTAGGAGCACAAAGCATTATATGCTACTACCTGTAGAGGGGAACGTAAATGAAATTTTATATTCAAAACTTTTTGCTCTGTCACACTTTTATGTATCATTATAGTTATCAAACTGCATGAGATTATTATTGTTTTGTACTATGCTGACACCCAAATGGTGGTTTTGGACAACTAACATTTGTTTACTACCGATTTTGGTTCCTCCTCCTGTTTTGGGCTATTTGTTTTAGTCCTAGCTGGACCTTCCCCATTTCTTCCACCTTCCCTCAGTCAGTCGGTGTTACTTATTCAGAGACAGACTTAAATCATTGTCTTTTTAAACTTTAAAAGACTGGAAACACATCCTTTGTACTGCAATTATGTGAAGAAATTTGCATTGAATTCAACTTTTGTGTCTTATTGAGGAGTTAAGCTGCCTGTGCATGGTGATAAGTCAGCATGGGTCTAAGCCCACGTACACACGGTCGGAGATTTTGCCAATCAAATCCGTCAGATTTTGCTCGTCGGATTTAGTCCAACGGATTGTGTCCGAAACTGTTGCATACACACGGTCGGGCCAAGCTGGCGAAAAATACGATCTTTCAGAACGTGATGACGTAATTTAGTTACGATGGGACTACATTCAGGCTAGTAGCCAATAGCTTTGATGTAGGAATTTGATCTGAGCATGTATGGCACTTGGTCCGATGAAAATGCTCTACACATGATCGGATTAGGTCCGTCCGGCCCAGTTGGTCGGGAAATCTTTCCAACATGTTGGAAATTTGGATCGAACGGAGATTCGGACGGAATAAGTCCGATGCATACCACACACAGTCGGATTATCTGACGACGTGGTCCGATAAGACTCATTCCGACAGATTCTCCGACCGTGTGTACAAGGGCTAAGGAGGTAGGTCAATGCATAAAGAGGCATTTGAAATGGAGCACACGTGTGTAGTTTTGGACAGAGTGGGGAAGGATTATAATCTGTCTGTTTATTTTTGTCGTCTGTGGGGAATTTTCCCTTTATCTCCTGTCCCAGAGATGTGCTAGAAAGTTATAGGAAATTTCTATATTAAAAAAAATGCCCCTTAGACACTTTTCCCCATAATAGTCATCCCCTTTAGAAAATTCCCCCTCATTTTTGTTCTGGGCAACACTCACTCTCTTTCATGGGTGATGATGGTCACCAGCACAGATAAGGAAATAAGCCAGGACACAGAAATGTAAACGCATAAACAGGCTTCATGGATGACAGAAAAGGCCTACGGGTGTGCCAATTGCATTAATTTTTTTTGTTCTGTTTTGTAAAAATGTGACACAAGCTTCCTCAAGATGGAGACCACAGGGCTATGTATAATTTTTAGATTATTACTGAAGACTGTCAATGACTTCAAACATATTAGAGGAGCTGGTCAGAGATGGCAGAAATGCAACAAGGGAGGTTGGACACTGAAGTCCATAGATGAGCTTCAAGTTTGAGTCAAACTCAACATTGCAGGTTTCCGTTACATCAGAGGGTGGCGGGGTCACCCGCACGTCACTGGGGAAGCCCGGGTTTCCCCTTGTGTCAGAGGGGGAAGGGGTCACGTGACGGGTGGCCCCGTACTCCGCTAAGAGACCTGTCAGGCTGCCTGGATTCCCGCTGTGTCTCAGGTGGAGACAGGATGTGCTGAGCTGGACATCATCATTGGACCCTGGACCTGGAGAGGAGAGATCACCCATTGCAGGATACCGAGAGTGGATTACCACCGTTGGAATCTTTTTTTTATTTTTAATAAAAGACTTATCCCAACAGTGTCTGTTTTTTTTTAATTCCACCACTGATACCAGTGGTGGAATTACAGGGCTCACAAAGGTCATACCTGTGACCACGTCCTGGAATTCCACCACCGGACTCGAAGGGAAGGGCCCTGGCTGGGGTTCAGGGGGGCCCTTCATGTTTTCTTGCATCGGGGCCCTGAAGGTTCTAGTTACGCCACTGGTTACTACTTAAGATAAAAGTAAAAATATGTGCTCTGGGACCTACATATACAATATGTCAGTGATTTCTTTTTGTGTATTCTATGACATTCTGATCAACAGTGATCATAATATAATGACTCCATTCTGGTGGTTCACTACTCCTTAAAACAACCACAACACAAGAAGAATCTTTATCCTACCCAACCCTTACAACACATGAAGATACTTATGCCTTTATTTATAGAATACTTTTCTACCCAACATTGTCAAGAAAGTAACCACCAGAATGGTTCACGTATAAATATAGTAAAACCGTGGTTCCTTTAGTTGGTTTAGTTATAAATAGAGGGGAAGGAGAGTGAGACAGGAAGAGTTCATATTAGTCTTATTACATTCGTGCAATCTATTATAAAAGATTTCAAGAGAGCAACAACGTTCTCAAATATTTTGCTTGTACTTTTGGTTTTGTTAGCAGTTACCTATATCAAATGGCAAAAAGCTGATCTAAATAGATTGTTTACTAAAGAAACTCTGAGTTTGATTCTAGCTTCATGCTTGCAAACTATCATTGCTCGCTGTTTCTAGTATTGTTTCCATCCGAATATTAGTGTGGAGGCAGCCCTTTTTCATATTTGCATATACACTCTTATCCCTGCACTTTTTTAAAACCTCAATATTATGCTACCCCCTGGTGACAGGAATCAAAAGTAAATGTGAGCCACTGGATCACGTTCGCAAACAGAGGGAGACCCTTTTACATCCCCTCTGAACACTCTGGATCTTCTATTTCCAGCTATACTTCATTATCTTTTCTCCTCTCGACTCTACCCACTAGAAAAAAAAAGGAGAAAAATGATCTCAACAGCCAAGGTAGAATAGCAGGACTAATCCTACCTCCGGTACATTTATGAACCCCACCTTTTTTTTTTCTTTATTTCATTTAATTTAGTTTTTTCTGTCCCTTAATCCCCTCACCCACCAATCCTTTCCCTTTTCTAGTTAAAGCTATTTACTCTGACATATTTTACAGGTTGCGAAAAGGTAACTGTCCTAGACATTCTATACAAATCAAAATTAGTGTTAGACTAAACACAAGCAACATGTATAATCAAAAATCCAGAATTTCTCCATTATGGCTGAAACTAGTTTCCATTAATGCAAAGAAATTAAATATCCTTGAAAATATCCCTGAAAAGAGATCTCAATTTCTTCAAGAATTTAGTAACATGAAGGCAAATATTGTACGTATTCAGGAATCCCTAAAAATGTACGGACAATAGATTCTCATTCACATACCACGCTACAAATCCAGACACAAAAACCAAAGGAGTCACCATCTTGATAGCCAAGCAAACACCATTTAAGTTGCTATACTCCATGTATGATCCAATAGGAAGATATATATATTATTTAAAGGAAAAATAGGCCCCCACCTCATCACGATTGCTAACATATATGCACCCAACACAAAACAAGTATCATTCTTCCGTCAAATAGGAGACTTACTATTATCATTCTCTGAGGGCATCCTCATCATTCTTGGCGGGGACTTTAATGTACCTCTTAATCCATAATAGATAACTCGAATGGTTCCTCAACCTTACCATTCAGAGCATTAAAACAAATTTTAGGGGGCTCATGTTGCATGACGTCTGGAGAACTCTAAACACCCATGAAAAAGATTTCACCTACTTCTTACCCCTACACCAAAAATACTCAAGAATAGACTATTTCTTGAAATCTCAAATGTTTAGGGAAATCTACAATTGAACGCATGATCCTGCCGGATCACCACCCGATTACTATGTCTCTAGTTTTCCCAGAAAAAAAAAACTTTAAAAACAGACATGGAGACTGAACACTTCCATTCTTAAAAGACCCTATTGATATCCAACATTTTAATGAATACCTGGGGGACTATTTCTCACGAAAACGACAACCAAGAGGACATCCCTCTTCAATCAATGGGAAGCCCACAAATGTGTTATAAGAGAGGAATTCAAAGCCAAAATGATCAAAGTCAAAAAATAACACCAATCTAAAATCAACACCCTTATATCCCAAATCCACAAACTTGAATAAATACTCAAAAGGAAATATGGCTGCCTCGACACTCAAAGAACTAACTCAAGCTAGAGTTCAACTTGCAGAGGAAAAGAACATGAAAACGAAAAGGTAATATATCCTTAGACATAAAACATACTATGAACAAAGAAACAAGAGTGGGAAGTTGCTAGCAAGGGCAGTACAAAACCAAAAAAGCGATACTACAGTGCATCAAATCAGAGATAAATAAGGCAAATCACATTCATCTAAGAACTAGCCAAACAATTTGAACAATACTATCAATCCCAATACAATATTCCAGAAAAATTATGAAAAAAAAAAAGAAAGCTCCTTATCCAAGATTTCTTACAAAAATACAGCCCATCGCGTAAATTAGAATCCCCTATTTCTGACACAGAATTCGACAAAGCAATCAAGGACTGGGAAAAGCCCCTGGACCAGATGGTCTCCCCTTACAATATTACAAAACCTTTTCGAACATTTTGAAGCCACGCTGTCAGCTTTCCACTCACTCCAGTCAGAAAAAAATCCACCACCCCTTCTCTTAGAAGCACACATAGCAGTTATGCCTAAGGAAGGCAAAGATGAATCTCAAGGCTTAAACTATCCAACTATCTCACTCATAAATGTGGACGTAAAAATCTACACCAAGATTTTAACAAACAGGCTCATACCATTACTTACATCTCTTATATCTTTAGATCAAGTCAGATTCATTGCCGGTAGAGAAGGATGTGACAACACAATAAAAGCACTCAAGCTTCACTATTGGAGAAAATCTAATAAGATGCTTTCACTAGATGCTGAGAAGGCTTTCGACTATGTATGCAGTGTTATGCTCTATAGGCATCTTGCCTCAAATGAGCACATATATTAGAGCTTTATATTCAAATCCAACAGCAAGAGTAAGAGTAAGCTACCCGTCGAGCACCTTTAATCTACTCAACATTACGAGACAGAGATGTCCCTGTATCCCCTTTGTTTGTCTTCACGTTAAAACCTTTGCTGAATAGAATACGACCAAATCCACATATAAAAAGGCATTAAAAATGCACAATCAAACTTACAAACTTGCAGCATTTGAAGACAGCATGCTTTTAATCTTATCTGAACCACATATATCACTCCCTAATCTCATTAAAGACCTGGAACACTTTCATTCTTTGTCAAACTTCAAAATGAACCACTCTAAATCAATTGCTCTTAAGATTACTCTACCATTGGATTCAGTATCACTATGCTAAAACAATTTCCTCTTCCCATGGTCCAAAGATACAATAACATACCTCGGAATTCAAACCCCTACCAATTTGTCAGACCTCTGCAAACTCAATTACACACCTATCTTAAAAGAAACCTACAATGACTTAAAGCGCTGGAATTCTTTCAACGTCACCATGGTTCGGTAGAGCATCACTAATTAAAATTACTATCCTTCCCCAATTCCTTTTATGTTATGCAAACAATTCCCACACGTGTGCCAATTTCATTCTTCACTTCATCGCGTCGTGCTTGCTTAACCATCATATGGAGAGGCAAACCTCCCAGAATCAAATTTACACAATTTAACCTACCCAAATCTAAATGTGGAATTGCCCTCCCTGATTTACGAAAATACTAATCAGGCATCACACCCAGCAAGAATAGTGGATTGAACTATACACCAAGTTAAAGACTGGGTTTTATTAGAACACATACAAATTCCACAACTCTTAAAATCTACCTTGGATACATCCAAAACATCATTCACCGGAGGCTAAATTCCACCCTCTAATAGGCCCAAATATAGAAATCTTTAGCGAAATCTCAAAAACCAACAATCCACCACCTTGTTTGGGCCCTCTCACTTCATTGAGGGCCAATCCAGAGTTTGAACAGAATTTCCTCTTAAAAGCCTGGCCCCATAAAGAAATACTGACTAAACACTTCTTTAGAGGAAATGTTCTCATATCAAGAGGAGAACTTAACAAACGAATCTCCTCAAACTCCATATCCCAATGGAATTACATACACATCAAACATCATTTGACCAGACACGAGGCATCCCATACATGGACAAGATGCCCTACGACTCTAGAAAATCTCTGCTCCAAAAAAAAAAAATCCACAAAGAC
This sequence comes from Lithobates pipiens, assembly GCF_037356315.1. NCBI lineage: Eukaryota > Metazoa > Chordata > Amphibia > Anura > Ranidae > Lithobates > Lithobates pipiens. Next base: position 92,358,700 of record NW_027507788.1, on the reverse strand, counting down.
ATATTCCAATCTCATATGTCTCAATCTTTGGGGAAACAACAGACTTTTCCATTATAGCATGCCAAGCATGGGAGCAAATCCTAAATATCCAACTGACAACATCGGAATGGGAAACAATATTCATGTATTCCCACAAAGGTTCTCTGAACGTAGCAACTCAAGAATGCAGATTAAAAATTATTACGCAATGGTACAGAATACCCTCCCTACTAAGTAAATTCTATCCCCATATGTCAAATAGATGTTGGAGATGTGAAAAAGAGTAAGGTTCCATGATCCACATCTGGTGGTTGTGTCCCATGACCCAGACTTTCTGGAAAATGGTTCATGACACCATTCAGGCAGTTACAACAGAAAATATAAACTTTACTCTGGCACAATACCTTCTAGACCACAACACAATCGCAAAGAAACATTACCTTAAATCCTTATCTATGTTTATGGTAAATGCTGCAAGACATTGTATACCCTACCACTGGCGTTCAAAAATGACTACCTCCAAAAGAGAATGGTTTTGTAGAATCAATCACATTGGGAAAATAGAAGAATTGATTAGCATTTCAGAAGAAAATATCTCAAAATTCACGTCAACCTGGTATAACTGGATACAATTCAAATCTACTAGTGCCTATGAAGCAGTATTATAACATAACCTACAATAATTGAAAGGAAAAGGAAAAAAAGGCAGTGAAAAAAGAGAAGAAGAGAAGGAGATAATTCACCACTGTTCACACTGAATGTATGTATGTCAGAAAGTAAAGATAAAATGACCACCTCTACTCTCCTCTCCCTACCCGTACCAATATTTAACTAATTTTAATATTAAATATTATAATATTTAATTTAACTTTTTTTTATGTATATTATTTTTCACCTATATTGCTTAGCTCCTAAATCTATATCCAGTTGAGAATCGCATTTGATCTTATTTAGATTAATGTAGCTTTGATACAAATGTTACTTATAACTTCAACAATAAGATATATATGTGTATATTTTGCAATTGTCAGAAACCATGAATCAGACTGAGACAGAAGTACAGTTAAATCACACTTGTTTAATAATAATTTAAAAAAAAAGGTAAACAGAGTAAACGTTGTCAAAACATAGCCAGAGTTCAGGAAACGGAATGGATAGTCAGACAAGCCAAAATGTTGGGGAGCCAGACGGAATGTCAGCCAAGCAAGTCTTTAACAGGAACACAGGAGAGCGTCTCTAGAGATGTGACCAAGGTGAAGGCAGAGATCATCCTGACTGGACAGCTTAAGTAGGCAGGACCGACAAGCGGGATCATCAACAGGCGAGTCACTGTGGAGAGATGGGAGCTGGCAATTAGCCGACAGCTGAGCAGCCAGCTCAGAGCAGGAAGGGCTGGGCCCAGCCCTGACAGCAATACCTTGTTTTACAAAATTCACATTTTGAATATATTCAACACAATTCCTACTAGTTATGTAATATTTTATGATCCAGAACCTTAATCTGTTCTAATTTTACAGATATATATGATGTATGTTGTTTTATTACCCAATTTAAAAAAAATAGCCTCCTTCTCCTTCTGTCTCTGTGAAGCATGTTCTGAAACGCAGGTGTCTAGTACACAAACCATTTCCTTTTATTTTAATTCTATTCAGATTCAACGTCTTGGAATTGCTGTTTAGAGAACACGTTACAGTTTTTCAGTGTGAAATAGCCAAGAAATGAAGTGTAACATCTTCAACAATGGGCTCTTAATTAGTCCTCCAATGCTTTAATTCTCTAAAGGAGAGCTCTAGGCAATGAAGGTAGGAAAAAAAAAAACATTTTCAAGTAGCTGTAACATACACAAAACCCTTTTCAAGAACGTGTTGCAGGTTACGTTGCCAGTGGTCTCTCTGCAGATGTCGGACATCTGCAAAGAGAACACTGGCAATGCAACCAATTAACGTGTTAGAGATGTCTATTGAATCTACATGGAAGAATTTCTCTCACCAACCCCCCCCCCCTCCTTTTCCTCAAGTCGAGGAGGGGGCACAAAGTGAAGAATATCACCGTGTGTAGGACAGCGACACAAGTAGCTTTGCAAAGAAGGAATGGCAAAGCTCAAGCTTATTGTCAGAAACCATGAATCAGACTGAGACAGAAGTACAGTTAAATCACACTTGTTTAATAATAATAATAAAAAGGTAAACAGAGTAAACATAGTCAAAAAACATAGCCTGAGTTCAAGAACAGGAATGGATAGTCAGACAAGCCAAAACGTTAAGGGAGCCAGAGATGAGCTTAGTAGAACAGCAAGCAGGATCAGGAGCCAGAAGGCATGTCAGCCAAGCAAGTCTAACAGGAATGCAGGAGAGTGCTTCTAGAAAGGCAGAGATCATCTGGGCTGAACGGCTTAAGTAGGCAGGACTGACGTGCAGGATATCATCAACATGTGAGTCACTGTGGAGAGAAATGAGCTGGCAATTAGATGACAGCTGAGCGGCCAGCTTTAAGCAGGAAGGGCTGAGCCCAGCCCTGACACCCATCTCATTAGGCTCCAATACAAGCACACATTCCAAGCACATTTTCACCATTGACTCTGGTGAGGAGCATACAATACTACTACACACATTGCAAGGCCTTGTGTTTTTGGTGGTTCCAGGTCTAGTTCTTAGGCTAGCCCTGTACCATCTAACAGGGCTACACAGGATATAACCTCTACAGGCCTGCAGGTGTCTCCTAACCCCCCCCAATGGGAAGACCTCCAACGCTCTCCATTCTATATGGCTGCTCTCTTCTCTGCACATGGACCATGACCAGCTCCACCACCAACCTTATAAAAAGAAAGAGAAGGGCTAAAAGGGGCCACAGATTAAAGAGAACCCCCCCCCCCCTTTACAAGGATGTGAAAAAAATGTCCTTAGTAAGACACAGATCACAGAAAATGACAGGGTTTTAGCCCACTCTTCTATACAAAAAGAAAAAAGTTTTGGCTTTTGATATACCTTAAAAAAAAGTTCCACTTCATGCCCTCCTCCCCTCATTTCTATTTTGGCACTTTTTGGGGGGAAAGGAGGGCGGATTCACCGGAAGTTCTCTTCCCCGTGTCTGCTACCTTCTGGGACATGAGGCAAGCCCAAGAAGGTTGTGGGAGAAATTTATAAATCACATTGTGGCTCACTCATCTCAAGCTCAGTGGGCAGCTGGCTGTGAAGCCATTAAGAATCGCAGCCGGCTGCCCACAGAAAACATGCTGATGCCAGGTACCCAAAACCAACAAAGAAGTAGTTCTGATGTGCATGGCACTGGACCCCTGAACAGGTGAGTGCCCTTTTATTAAGTTACCAGCTACAGTATTATACTTTTGTTTTAAAAAGGCTGAAGAACCGCTTTAACTTTCCAGATCCTATCCATTCTACTCACTTATATGAAGAAATCTTTGTAGATAATTGGATAGAATACTCTCCATCAGTGCAGAATTTAGTATGGATAATACAGTACCGACACACAAACAAGCATTTGAATTTTTCTTGTGAGTGCTGACATTTAGCAGTAGAGAACCGGAGGACATCATGGCACTTCCCAAAAATGTGAAAATGCCTGGGGATTTTAAAAGGTCAGATGAACAGAAATGTAATCACACTCTGGGAGGTTTCGGGTCCATCAACAAAATGAGACAAGCGTTAGTATATCTTGCTGATAATGAAACAAGGAAAATATTTTTCTAAATTAAATTAAATTCTAAATTAATGTTTCCACAAAGTATAGAGGGCGATTAATTGCACTATAATTTGTAGTGTTGAAGTGGGTCTATGGGCTAAAATAAAATAATAATAATCCTCGACCCCCCCCCCCCCCCCCAAACATGTATTATTATATGAAACTATTGATCTTACTGCTAAGATCTGTTATTTTTCTACTTCTGTTAACCCTTTTGCTGCCACAGTTTAAATCTGACAAGTTGAATGTTGCCTGTCAGGTGAGAGCATTTAGGAAGTTGTACAGCAGCCTGATCGCTTCCAGGGACCCCCGCCATGTTTCCTGGGATCCTCTACCCAACCTGCAGGCCCAGAATCCCCATGGCAGGTGCAACTGCATACCTCCCAACCGTCCCCGATTTTATGGGACAGTCTCTCATTTTGATCTGAGCTATATAGTTGTATATAAAATGCACTACATATGAAAGAGTGTTTTACAGTGCTAAACCTTTCATCTAATTTCTAAATTACTGCATTGGTAAATTCCAAAAGTCAAAATAAAGGAATAGTAATGGTAAAATAGCACTTGTGGGTTTAATAATTTTTTTGTACAATTCTCCTTTAACCGCTTCAGCCCTGGAAGATTTTACCCCCTTCCTGACTAGAGCACTTTTTGCAATTCGGCACTGCATCGCTTTAACTGACAATTGACATCCTTTTTTCCTCACAAATAGAACTCTTTTGGTGGTATTTGATCACCTCTGTGATTTTTCCCCCTCAGTTTAGGCCACTATGTTTTCTTCTACATATTTTTGGTAAAAGAAAAAAAAAACAATCGCAATAAGCGTATATTGATTAGTTTGTGCAAAAGTTATAACATCTACAAAATAGAGGATAGTTTTATGGCATTTTTACTATAATTTTTTTACATTTTTTATTATTAGTAATGGTAATGGTGGTGATCTAATTTTTATCATGACTGCTACATTATGGCAGACACTTTTGACACCATTTTGGGACCATTGTCATTTATACAGCAATCTGTGCTATAAAAAAGCACTGATTACTGTGTAAATGACACTGGCAGGGAAGGGGTTAACCACTAGAGGCGATCAAGGGGTTAAGTGTGTCCTAGGGAGTGATTCTAACTGTGGCGGGTGTGGGCTACTACTCACATGACAACGATCACTGCTCCCGGTGACAGGAAGCAGTACTCGGTCATGTCACTAGGCAGAATGGGAAATGCCTTGTTTACAAAGGACTCTCCCCATTCTTCCCCTCTGTGACACGATCGCTGGGCACCCAGTGGATATCGAGTTTGCAGGACCCGCGGTCACTGTTACGGAGCATGTGGCGCGTGCATGCCCATAATGCCGCATCTTAGAAGGGGACGTACCCGAAAGCCCATTTGCCCAACCGTGCCATTGTGCCGATGTACATCTCTGGTCGGCAAGGGGTTAAGGGGGGCCATGGCGCAGGGGGGTGGGGAGTCCTATGCCTACATACTTTTACTAATAGGTGTGCCTCATTCTCAATTCATAAAGTTGTGAGGTATGCAACTGGGTAGAGAGGACAGAGACATGTGAACCTAGTTAGTTGATCTCACCTAGCTTTACAGTATAATGAACACTTTAGTGGCATGCATTGTCAGTTCTGGGTTCACCTTTCACTTTCCCCAGGCTCTATGATCCCTGGTGTCTCAAAGAGAACCCAAGAAGAAAATGTTAGGGGATTTTTGCTCCCCTATGTAAAAAAATAAAGTTACGCCCGAGCAAGCAAGTCACACACCCCTTCTTCCAAAAAAAATAAAATAAAATGTTGAGCCCACTCCTATGTAGACAACATATGAATGTAAACAAATGCTTGTATAAGGTTTGTCATGGGGAATTGCAAAGCAAAACATCCCTCCCATGTATACAGAGCTATCAGGTTAGCATTATACTATGTGACAATGACCAGTAAGACAGCTTTGAAAATGTTTCTCATCCACTCAATTTCAATGCAAGTGTAAACTAGGCCTTCATTTAAGTACATCCACAATAGATGTCTCTTAGCTCCCCGCAAAGTCCCACAAATACCTGTTGGTCCTGCCAGTGAAGTCCATCAAATACAGCTGGCAACAATGAAGTATTGCTCTTTGAGCAAACAGTGTGACCAGTGGGAAAAGTGAATAGAATCCTACGATGCATCACTAGAGGGGTCACCAGCAGGAGGAAGGAGATCCCGATTCCCCTATATAGTTCGTTAGTGAGATCTAATTTAGAATACTGTGTCCAGTTCTGGAGACCTCACTTACAGAAAGCTATTGATGAGATAGAATGAGTCCAGAGATGTGTAACAAAAATTGAAAAAATTGTGGGCGACAAAACATATCAATAGCGACTTCAAGAACTTAATATGTACAATCTGGAGGAAAGAAGGGTAAGGGGAGACACGATTGAAACCATGAAATACATCAAGGGAGTGAATAAGGTTCAGGAAGGCAGTCTTTTCAATATGAAACCAAAATAAAGAATATACTTGGACATAACCTCAAACTGGAGGAAAGTTCAATACGAATCTTAGAAAGTACTATTTTATTGAAAGGGTGGGTGATGATTGGAATAAGCTACCAACAGAGGTAGTGAGACAGTCAACAATAAATGGCTTCAAACATGCTTGGGATAAACACAGCTCTATAGTCAAACAAAGTTAACTGCTTGCCGACCAGCTCACACTGATATAGGTTGGCAGCATGGCTCTGCTGGGCGAAACCCTGTATGGGTACACTGTGCCCTTTAAGAGCCACCAGAGGGGAACGATTGTGGACCTGAGAACAGGCATGATTGTGGGCCTGAGAGCCAGCAAAGGGATTTGTGTGTGTAAACACACAAATCCCTGTTCTATCAGGGGAGAGGAGACATATCGTTTGTTCTTACTAAGTAGGAAGAACGATATGTCTCCGCCCCCAGTCAGTCCTATCTGGGGCTGAAGTGGTTAATAAAAAAAAAATACTCTACAGAAAATAAATAAAATGGGCAGACTCAATGGACTACTCTGTCTTTTTCTGCCATTACTTTTCTATGCTCCTTAGCTCAGAGCAGAGCTGTCACTCATTCAGAAGTGCTTGTCAATCATCACCCACCAACCATAGCTAGTCATGCCCACTGCTTTCTGGATTGGCAGAAATGATTATGCTGCTGAAACCCTCCCCCAGAGCTGCAGGGTCTGGAAGGGGGACCGCATGAGACACAAATGAAGAAGGATTTTGCTCAATCGAAGAAGGTAAAAAATGATATTTTTGTCATACTTACCTGCAAAATCCTTTTCTTTGAGTACATCATGGGACACAGAGTTAGGCTAATATTCATTACCTGCTGGGACATCTCAGAGCAATAGCCTTGAAGGGAAAGACACACTACCAAACAATAGCCATCAGACTCTATGCGGCAGCCCGCAGTACATTATGGCCGAAAGCCGAATCCTCGGCTGCTCGATCTTGATAATGTTTTGTGAGCATATGCACGGAAAACCACATAACAGCCTTACAAATCTGAGCCACAGATTCCTGATGGCGAAAATCCCAGGAGGATCCTACACCCCTGGTAGAATGACCTCTCACCCTAAAGGGAGGAGCTTTACGTTTCAGACCATAGGCCTGAGTGACCAATTGACGGACCCAATCTGCAACGGAAGCTGCTTGCCCCTTCTTGGGTCCTTTTGGTGAAAAAAAAAATGAGTCTGAGGCAGTCTCTGCAGATCTAAGCAACTAAACCTTGACTGCCAGGACAACATCCAAAGAATGCAGAACAATGCTGAGAGGAAAAAAGGAAAAATAATGTCCCAAAAAATTTAATGAAAGGCCAACACCACTTTTGGCAAAAAGGATGAAACAAAAAAGGATGACACAAGTACAGTTCCCTGCATGAAAGTGTCGCCAAATCTGGGGGGAGCATGCGCGCGATCGCCGAGATGGCCGCTTGATCTCAGCGCTCCGCGCCACCGGCCGTTTTACACCCGGCTAGCACAGCACCACTACGTGTCAGGCACCCGACGATCAGCGCCTCAGGCACCGGAACACCGGCGGGCTCCCGCGGGAATGCACCGCTCGAAGAAAACCCCTAAACAACATAGGATGCTACCAGCTGCAGGGAAAGGCAAGATGGCGCCGGAGCCTCCCGAGCCAGATGACACCACGAGGCTCTCCGCAGCAGCACCTGCGTCGCCCACTGATAGTCTGCTACAGTATCCCTCGGATCTGGTAAGCCCTGATCAACAGACTTCAGAGGACATGCTAACCAGGTTCAGGTCCATAGTGAGAGATGAAATCTCCGTAGCCTCACGGAAACTTTCCTCTGACCTCATGCGAGGTCTTAAAGAGATAGGCCATCGCACCAACCAGCTTGAGCAGAGAATGGACTTAACCACAACAGTGCTAGAGGGCCATGAGGAGGAAATTGATAGACTGACTGGTGAGCTAGAGGGACTGCGGGATAAGCTGGAGGACTCTGAGAATAGAGCCCGCAGGGATAATTTGAGAATCCGTGGGATTCCTGAGGCCATCACAGATCTGCAAGGTACGGCCACGGCCTTTTTCCAAGAGTTGGCCCCGGAGATTCCTGTCGACCGGCTGGAGTTTGACGGCATTCATCGGTCCTTGGCCCCAAAACCTACAGAAGGCCCCCCCAGGGATGTCATTATTAAGTTGCATTACTATCGCACAAAAGAAAGGCTCCTGCAGGCAGCGAGAGAACGTCAAGACCTTAGTTTCCAGAATCTTTCCCTCCAGCTGTTTACGGATCTGTCTCCAGTTACAATTGCCAAAAGACGGGCTTTAAAACCTTACCTACTGATTCTGCAAAACCAAGGCATAAAGTATAGATGGGGATTCCCTTTAAGTTGTCCTTTACATATCGAGGACACCAAGTTCACGCTTCCTCTGTGTCCGACCTGAAACGCCACTTCCAAGACTTACAGTTGGATCTCCCTCCATCTCAGAGTGACCCACCTGTATCGTCCTCCCGCACCCGACAGGGGCACCCCCCCCGCACTTCCTCACAGGCTTCTCTGCAGGGATCCCAGGCCCTGCGATCGCTTCAGGCCCAACGCTACCAGGATGTCCCTACAGGATGACGTTTGTTCTGCCTATGACCGGGTCATCCCTCTGCCCGGCACTGTGAACAGATTTTTTTTCTTTGTGTTTTTGTAGCATCGTAATTTAGTTCACTATTATTTTTCTCTACATTTTACCTCCAATTCAATTTGGAGATGCGGTTACTACCTATCTTGCCCTATGCTCCAGGAGCGATACTGTGAGGGCATGTTATGGGTACTGTACCCTTTGGCGAGGGGTAGACCCCTTCTATTTTAATTTCTTTTATTTATTTTTTTGGTGCGGTGTGGGCTTTCCCCGGGTTTCTCCGGGGCCCACTGGTTGCCATCATTTAGGTGCAAGGGACCACTTTACAGTTTATCAATGTAATACGACTGATGGATGCAGACTAGGGGTTGAGGTCACCTCCGTCTTCGGATGGCGGTCACCTCCCCGGGTTCCTATTGGTTCTCCTGATGGGTACATTGTCACGGGGTTCTTGTAATTACTACCGGAGTTCATGATTATTGCACTGTTTTATTTTTGCTTGCTAGGCTTGGTTTTAGTCTCAACTGTTTGTGCCTGACAAAATAACACATCTTGTGATATTTTTTTTTGGTGCTCATGTTTGTTTTATTCATAACTTTTTTTTTTTAGATATGCCGGGTGGGCCCGGTGGACCACTGCGCCCCCCCTGCTTCGGTACTTGCGTGGGATCATGGTCCCGCCCAACCGCCGATCTTTAGGTGGACCCACCGGTCCACGCTTAGTGGCATTATTGCTTCACTTTATATCTCTTTTCCGAGCTCCTCTCGGCTCTATCCTGTCTCTGTTTTCTCTCCTCTTCTATCGTTCCTTCTTGGCCCTCCTGGGCTTTCCTATTCCTGTTCTTTTTCCTCTTTCCCCAGAGTCCAGGGGGGTAGCGCACAGAGCATATAATAAGCCTCCTTTTCCATGCGTAAAATGACATTACATTGGCTGTCTTTGAATGTGCAAGGTATGAACTCGCCACAGAAACAGGTTAAAGTATTTAAATACCTTAGGAAACAACGTATTGACATAGCATGTTTGCAGGAAACTCACTTTTCCTCTACCTCCTGTCCTAAATATTTTGATTCCCAATATCCCCAAGTATTTCAGGCCAATGGTCAGACCAAGCAACGGGGAGTTTTGATTGCTTTTCGTAAGACAGTCCCGTTTCGCTGTGATAGACAGATAGCCGACCCCGCTGGTAGATACCTCCTGCTTTTAGGGAACATTCAGGACACCGAGGTTACTATTTTGACTTATTATGCCCCCAACTATAACCCAGGCCCTTTCCTCTCCCATATCTGTGCTCTGTTGACATTGCACCAGAGAGGGACCCTATTGCTCGCGGGAGACTCCAATGTCGCCCTAAATCCAACCTTAGATAAATGTCCTTCGGACAAGCTGGCCCCCTCCTCGGCAGCTAAAGCGTTTTCCCGTTCTTTACGCTCCCATGATTTAGTAGACCTCTGGCGAGAATGCCATCCATCAAGCAGGGATTATACCTACTATTCCCATCCGCACCATTCACACTCCAGAATTGATCATGTCATCATGTATAGAAAACATCTTCCTTTAGTAGAGTCGGTGTCTATCTTAGCAGCTCCCTGGACAGACCATGATCCCCTGTTAGTAGTTTGTCGGTCTTTAATGCATAATCCGCAACCATCCCCCTGGGTCATGAATGATTCGTTATTATCCTTAAGAGATATTCAGGACAGCTTAACGGAAGCGTCAATTGAGTACTTTCGCCTTAATTCTGCCTCGGTTTCTTCCCCAGTGACCCTGTGGGAAGCCTACAAAGCTGTCCTAAGGGGCCGTATTATCCAGTTAGCGTTGAAACGCAAAAGAGAAAGACAGAAGTTGCAGAGACAATTGGAGTCCCGCCTGGACTCTGCTTCTGCTATTTTTAAAACTACCCCTTCTCGTGCTAACCGTAAGCTTCTGGACCAGGCTCGCATGGAATTAGACCTTTGTCTGACCGATCAAGCTGAACTCACCTTGCGCTGGTCTCGTCAGCGCTGGTACGCCAGAGCAAATAAACCCACTGCGATGCTGGCTAGGAGATTACGGACATTTGATTCTAAACCAGCTCCTATAGCTTTGCGCACTAGACATAACCAACTCACGAGTAACCCGGTACGTATACTGGATGAGTTCCGCCATAGACTTTCTGTTCTGTACTCCACCCAGGACTCTGGATCGGAGCAAGATAGGACAGAATTTCTCCAGCGAACTACACTCCCCTCTTTAACAAACGCCCAGAAAGGCCTTATGGACCGTGATATTCGTGAATCCGAGGTTAGGCAATGTATTAAAGATCTAAAAATTGGGAAGCGCCCTGGCCCGGATGGCTTTACGGCCCTTTACTATAGGAAGCTAGTTGATGTGGTGGCAGCCCCATTGACGGCAATGTACAACTCTGTTAAGAATGGGCAGAACCTTTCCCAGGAATTGCTCACAGCCAATATAGTGATGTTACCGAAGCCTGATCGTGACCATACCTCCGGGGCGAACTTCCGTCCTATTTCCCTAATTAATATAGACATGAAAATTCTTACAAAAATATTAGCTAATCGTCTTAATTCTTTCCTTCCCCGCCTAATTAAAAAGGACCAAGTAGGCTTTGTTCTGATGCGACAGGCTGGGGACGCGATCCGGAGAATTATTCAACTGCAGCATATTGCCCATAGCCGATCATTACCTTCTATGCTTTTGTCGCTAGATGTGAACAAAGCTTTTGACACGCTATCCTGGCCGTATCTTATGACCGTGCTCCGCCATTATGGCTTTGGAGCTTAATTTCTGCGTTGGTTGGCAGCACTGTACGACGCCCCCCCAAGCCAAAATTAAATACTATGGGTTTGAATCACCCAAATTCCCTATTCGAAGGGGCACTCGTCAGGGCTGCCCACTTTCGCCCCTACTATTTGTTTTGGCCATGGAACCCCTAGCGGAGTCGATCCGTTCACATCCTGACATCAAGGGCATCGAAGTGGCGGGTTTTCCACATAAAATTTCGCTATTTGCGGATGATATTCTGTTGACTTTGACTTCACCCAGACTTTCCCTACCTAACTTGTTTTCTCTCTTGGAGACTTTTGCGTCCCTTTCGGGTCTCAGAGTTAACCCTACTAAGTCCAAAGCTATGTCGGTAAATCTCTCATCTCTAGAATTATCCTCTATAAAAGCAAATTTTCCTTTTCAATGGCTTCCTTCATTGCCCTATCTAGGAATTCATATCACCCCTAAGTATGACGGTTTGTATCAGGCCAATTTTCCTTCTCTTTTCCGCAAACTAGATGCATTGCTGTCCTCTTGGTCCCACTGCCCGATCTCCTGGTTTGGCAGAATTACTGCGGTCCGTATGACCTATCTCCCTAAGTTACTATATTTTTTTAGGGTTCTGCCCATCCCAATTGCCCCCCACATACTGCGAATCTATCAGCGTAAGCTTCTGAAATTTATATGGGGGTCCTCTCGCCCTCGAATTAACAAACAGACATTATACGCCAGACGGATTGAGGGGGGCCTGTCGGTCCCTAATCTTCGGGGCGTATTATCTAGCGGCGAATATAGCCCCAATCACTCGCCTCCACGATACCTTCCAAATGCCACTGTGGGCCACTATTGACCTGGTTGACTCACACCCTACACCCATCTCGTCCATACCATGGCTTCCTCCAGCGAAGCGCCCGCAAGGGCTTGGACCGTGTATGGTCCATTCGCTACGCCTCTGGGACTCGATAAAAAATTCAGCGAATCTTATATCCCCTCATTTGCCTTTACTACGTCTGGCGCATTGCCCAATGTTCCCCCCTAGTTGCGACAATCCGGGTCAGTTTTCTTGGTGGGCGGATAGGGGCTTCACAGATGTTCATTCACTGCTTACCCCCGTGAAAATGATCTCCTTTGAAACGCTTCGTTCCTCCCATGACATTCCTTTGCGGGAACATTATAGTTACCTACAAATTAAGCACTTTTTCCAGCAACTCCTTCGGGCCCAGCCTACTCCATACACTCTGACCTCCTTTGAAAAAATATGCAGGGCTACTCCTCACTCCCCGGGGACCATATCCCTATTATACTCTTCTATCATTTCTATCAGCAAACCCCCCGTAAGCAAATATTATCTCCAATGGGAGAAGGACTTGGCGTGGCGGCTGGACCCGGAGGACTGGCAGACTATGACATTAACTCTCATGAAAAGTTCAAGGAATGTCCTTATTCTTGAAAATGCATATAAAGTTTTTTATAGGTGGTATTATACGCCCGACAGACTAGCGAGATTTATCCCCTCTTATTCTCCTCATTGTTTTAGGGGCTGCCCAATAACAGGGTCTATGGCACATATTTGGTGGACATGCCCAAAAGTTTGTAGACTCTGGGTTAGGGTCTACGCGCTGCTACGAAATATGTTTCATACCAATCTGAAAAGAGATCCATATGAAGCCCTGCTTTGTAAACCTATCCAAGTACTTCTTTGCTCAGAGCGCCAATTAGCCCAACATCTTTTTAATGCAACAAAATTTACCATTGCCCGCTCTTGGAAAACTCCCGTACTCAGTTTTGAAGCAGTTAAGAATCGCATGAATGGCATCATGGTTAACGAGAAACTAACGTCTTTAACCTCTGACACACACAACAAATTTCTTAGAACCTGGAGTCCCTGGATATCTTGTAACCCGACCTCCAGGTTTGATAGTCGCTTGATGTCAATCTAAGGGCTCTGTGCGCGACCCCCCCCCCCCCCCCTTTGTGGGACTCTCTCCCCTCTTTTTCTTTTGGTCTTTTCTACCCATCTTCTTTACTCTCCTTCTGACTTTTGCTTCTAACCTACTTCTTCTTTTCTCTTGTCTATATGTGCTTTCCTTCCTTTGACTTAGTTTGGGAAGGACCCACATTTGTCTTGCTGGTTACGATGGCTGGTAATAGTCAAACCCGACAGACTGCACTATATTTTCATTAACGTCCTTTTGATTTACTTATATGTGATTGTTCATTCTGGGTGCGTTTGTTTTGCATCGTTTTCTAGTACTCATGTTGCTGTACACCATGCTAAACATGTAATATTCCGCTGTTGGGAATTTTTTTTTTCCTCTCTTTTATGGATATCTATTGTAACCAGCAACCATTTGGATATTCTTGTTATGTTTTATTTGTTAATAAAACCTTTGTAAAAGAAAGTGTCGCCAAATCTGACACCCTTCTAGCAGAGCTGATAGCCATCAGGAAAGCTAGCAAGTCTAATGGAATTTCCTCAATTCAAATGGCTGTTTCTGTAACACAGACAGCACCAAGTTCAAGTCCCAAGGACACATTGGTGACCTAATTGGGGAAAGCAAGCGAGTTGCCCCCTGCATAAAGGTTCACTCTAGTGAATAGGAAGCTAAAGGCCTTTGAAAGACTACTGATAGGGCCGGAATGTGACCTCTGATTGTACTCAAAGTCAAATTTGATTTCCACAGCTGACTGTAGAAAAGAGAATCCTCCCAATCATGCATTTCCGAGGATGCCATTTTTTGGCTTCAAATAAATCTTCTTAGTGACATTTTTTCTAGCATTCACTAGGGTAGCCATCACTGGTTCTGAGATGCCACGGTCCTTTTACACCCTGGCTTCAATAGTCATACTGTCATATTCAGAGACTGTAAATTGGGGTGGAATATAGGACCTTGAGACAGTAGATCGGGGCGCCATGGAAGCGTCCATGGCCTATTGTCAGTCTCACAATCTCCGGGAACCAGGGACTTCTGGACCAGGCTGGTGCCCCCAGAATGGTTGGAAATCCCTCTCTCAGAATCTTGTGCAACAAATGTGGAAGGAGAGGGATCGGAGGCAAAGCATAAACCAGGGAGTACTACCTCCATGGAACTACCAGAACATCTGCTGCGATTACCAGAGGATCTCTTTTTCGGGACACAAACTGCTGTAGCTTGTTGTCGAACCTAGATCCTAGTAGGCCATCCCCAACATTGGCAAATTTCCTGGAACACCCCTGGGTGTAGGGACCATTCCTGAACAGATTTGCTGGCATCTGAGATAATCTACCTTCCAGTTCTCTATTCCTGGGATATGGACTGCCGATAGAAATCAGCACGTGTCCCTCTGCCCAGGCTAGTATGTGGATTACCTCCTTCAGAGCTGAAGGACTCTTGGTACTGCCTTGGTGGTTTATATAGGCCACTGCAGTGGCATTGTTGGAATGAATGCTGATAGGGTAGTCCTGAAGCTCCATTGTCCAGGACCGTAGGGCCAGTCATACTGCCCCTAATTCCAGGACATTTATGGGCAGGATCTGTTCTGTCCTAGACCCATTTACCCTAGGCTGTGAGCCCTTCTAGGGTCTCTCCCCAGCCTGAGAGACTGGCATTTGTAGTCAGTACTCTCTAAGTTACAGGGAGGAAGGATCTTCCCTTTTGAAGGTTATGATCCTGCAACCACCAGTTTAGGCTTAAGTATGCCCGAGGAGAACATTGGATAATCCAGGGCTTGTCCTCTCCTGTTCAAAGCCAACAAGATGTCTTGTTGTAGAGGCCTGAAATGGAACTAGGCATAGGGAACCATCTCAAAGGAGGATACCGTGCTCCCTAGAAGGCTCACACCGAGCCGAATGGAGGGTTGTCTGGTGCCCTTTATCTGATGCACCGATTCTACCAAACCCTTGCGGATGGCAAAAATACTCTTGCATCGACCGCATCTAGGATCAGACCTAAATACTTTAGAAGTAGAAAAGATGTAGCTGGATAGCCACACTCCGAATTATTAAACTTTATTTCAAAAATGTAATTAAAATCATAGCATCTAGGCTGGTAAACAGACTAACTGCACAGCCGCTAATACTTTAGACTTTGAGCCGATTTAAGGTTGACTTTTTGGTATTTATCATCCAGCCTAAGCTTTCCAAATACTGCACTGTGCACGTTATGCTCTGTTCTAAAGCCTGTAGTGAGTGATCTCTGAGCAGGAGGTCATCCAGATACCCGAGCACCAAGATCCCTTGGGATCTTAAAAGACCCAGTACTGGTGCTAGGACCTTTGTGAACACCCGGGGAGCTGTAGCAAGCCCGAAGGCTAGAGCCACAAACTGAAAATTACATTCCTCTTTTAAAAAAAATCACAGGAACCTCTGATGAGGCTGAAAGATAAGTACATGTAAATACGCGTCCTTTATATCGATGGAGACTAGAAAGTCTCCCATCTGGAGTGAGGCCATTACTGAGCAGACAGACCCCATCCAAAAAGGACTGGATCAGTAGATACTGGTTCAGGGATCTTGGGTCCAAAATAGGCCTGGTGTCTCCCTTTGGTTTTTGAACCGTAAAACAGTTTCAAGTAAAACCCCATGTCTTTTTCGGATACAGGAACCACTACAATAACTTCTTCATGCACTAAATGATGTAGTGCCTGAAGCATTAAGTCTTTTTGGAGGATCCGAGGAAACGCTGGATCGTAAAAACCTCAGAGGGGGAATCCCCCCACAACTCCAACTTGTAACCACAGGATAATGTTAAGGTGACCCACTCTTCCTGAATTATTGATCTCCAAATATCTGCAAAGTGCAGCAGCCTTCCCCCCACCCGATGGAGTGGGGACGCCTCCTCAAAAGGAGGGCTCAGTGCTGGGTTTAGAATTATTTTGGACCCAGGTTTTTTTTCTGCCCCTGACCTTGCAGCTTGACCCTGGCTCTAGCGTCCTGTTGGCGGCAGAACTGCCTTGGCGCTAAGACATTTGAGGAAGCATTCCCTGACCTTTTAAAACGAGGGACGCCTAGTCCTTTCTTCACAGGAAGTAGATAACTCTTCCCTCCAGAAATCTTTTGGATATATTTGTCCAAGTGGTCACCAAATAAATATTCCCAATGAAAAGGGAAAACCTGCCAATAATCTTTTACAAGGAAGCTCAGCTGACCAGTTCTTAAGCCACAAAAGTCTGCGCATATGTACAGACAAGAGCTAAACAAGAAACCTGCTGTATTGAATCCTTTAAAGGGTTTATTTACAACCCCTTTAAGGCTTACCTGTAGGTTAATTCCTCGCAGACCTTCACGGTCTAGGAGATATTTGCAAATCTCTGTATGCCGATTTCTTCTGCACATGTGCCAGAGTTAGAAAGGGCACACTGTGCCGTTTCTAGCTCGGGTCATGCCGTTAAAGGCGGCTCCCACGCGTGTGCTCAGGAGTGACATCACACTATTCCGGCCAGTCACAGAGTCAGAGTTTGCGGCCCCCCGGAAGGAAGAGGGGTGAAGAATGGACACTCGCTAATAGCGAGGGTGACTGGGACATCGCGGCCTTCTCCTCCAGGTAATTGTCACATAACTATGTGATGCATAGTAGCCCATTATGCTTTACCTTTGCAGGGAAACAAAGAGGAAGTAACACCCATCAGGGTTTACTTCCTCTTTAAGGCGTCAACAGCAAAACACAGCGCTTGAGGAATATCTGCCTTTTACAGGTGGATTAGCCTCCAGGCTGGGCCTGTCAGGTCATCAGATCTGATCATTTACGGACTGGCAGTCACCAATTGCTGCAACAGCTGGCTAAAAAGCTTTACTGGCCAAAAAAGGAAGCTTTTAATAATCACTCCAATTTCTTGTCAACAGGGTCTTTCAAGCCCTGTGCATTATCCACCGGACAAATTAAGTTCTCGTTTAACAAAGAGGCTGCGGCATCTATGGCTGGTATGCTCCACTTCTTAAAATTTTCATCCTTGGGATATAAAAGGGAAAACCTCTTTGGAGGAACAAAAATCCTGTCCAGATGTTCCCAATCAGCATACACCGCCTGTTCCAACAGAAGGTATAAAGGGAAAGCCTGTGTAGCCTGAAGAGGCCCGAGGGATCCCAAAGAGGACAAGGGGGGCTCAGTAACCTCTGCAAGAGGCAACTTAAAGGTAGAACGAACCATTTCAGAAAGAGCCGGGATCAAAAGCCTCTGTGATTGAGAGGTAGATACCAACTGAATATCTTCTTGTCCAGATTTCTCAGAAGCAGACTCACCTGCAAGGCCAATATATAAGAGCTCCTCCTACTTTTGTAGCTATTCATGAGATCTCACTTAAAAGTACTCAGTCTTTATCTTCGGATCTTTGCTAGCAAGGGTAACTCCATATACATTTGTAATTCAAGGTTAAAGCAGTTAAAATTGAATCAAGGATGATCCTAGAATTGCTTCCACAAATATAATACAGTGCTTGAAGTGTGGTAGTAAGTAGGCCTTATGCCTGCCTAGCGTCAGTTGCTATACTCCTACTCCGAGGGACTAGGTACCCCAGCGAGGCCTGATACAAGTCTGACTAGGTGCAATGGTTTAGAAAACAGTGGGTAGAAACCCGCTCACCAACTGGATCGGAACCTTGGTATGGTAACTTTGGTCCGGTAGTTGCCGCTTGCTTCTGCAACAGCGGGCTCTGTCACGCCGTCCCGTTCTGACAGATGGACCTAGCCTTCCGATGCTCAAACAAGTGTCTCTGAACCCTCTTAATCTGATCTCTGAGTCGCTGGCACTTCAGGTCACTCACACAACTGAGCAGGGTTGCGCACTGCACAGGCAATAGGTCATTTCCTCCAGGAGGCCTCTCCACAAGTCCTCACAGGCAGGCCATGCATTCCTAAGAGACCTAAAATGGCAGCTCAGGGTCCTTTTATCTCCTACCCAGCATGCAATGCAAGAGAGGGTGTCCATGGGTAGGTCACTCAGCATCCTGGGTAAAGGGGACAACTCTCCAATGTAAAGAACAGTCACTTTCTGTAAATAGTTCAATGCTTGAAAGCCAAATATCATTTAAGCTCACTTTCAGTATTTGGCCCCTAGATGGCACCAAACACTAAGCTATAGAACCTTTCAGAGATTTTCATTCTAATGCTAATACACATCAGAAGACGAGGATATCAGCGCTACATAAATAAGGGAGTTTCACTTACCCATGCAGGCACAGGACAGCTTAGAAACTAAGAGCCCAAACTTCACCCATCATGGCGGGTTCCTGTCACTTGAGGACCTTCAAGGACTGGGTACCCTTTTCATGTTTAGGGTCCACTCCCTTGGACCTACAGCACCCTGCAGGAATGCCACAGCGCTGTGGTATCCAGGATTCCACGTCACAGGCTCCAGCGT
Organism: Lithobates pipiens; assembly: GCF_037356315.1. Classification (NCBI taxonomy): domain Eukaryota; kingdom Metazoa; phylum Chordata; class Amphibia; order Anura; family Ranidae; genus Lithobates; species Lithobates pipiens. Next base: position 92,339,828 of record NW_027507788.1, on the reverse strand, counting down.
CCAGAGGCCGCATTACAAGCAAAACCTTGCTCGATCTTGAGTGTTCTATACAAGGCTCTGGTACCATTTATCTAAGCATATAAAGCCTGTGTCAGATGGATACAATCTTTCAATGCCTTGATTCCTTTAAGAAGTGTTTGAAGGACTAGAGACCTGGAGCTCAGAAAGCTCAAAACAAACGTGCCATTCATCTTGCAGACAATGGTAAAAAACTGTAGTGCTTCCTGTATAGGAGGGGTTATATAGGGGATCACTTCCTGTCTAAAGACCTTTGGTCTACCAGTGTCCATTCACCTGGAGATGAAAACCCAGCAGGTAATGAATGTTAGCCTAAACTCTGTGTCTCATGACGTATGAAAAAGAAAGGAAGTTTTTTTGCTTCCTTTAAGGAGCATATGCATCACACAGTAAATGGATGTATTACTTGTTTAGACTGTCATACAGGAGCCTTAGTTGTACATTAAGCAGTTATACAGCTTTCTTGCTAGTGACATAAATTGAGTTGGAGGTCTCTAAAATTATTTGAAATAACGTTCTTTTTGGCTAGAATCCTCTGCTAGAAATCCCAATGTAGAATAAGCAGAACACTACTTAGGAACGTTCCGCTCATGTCTTGACATTCAAAGCGTGGTCGATACCAAAAAATGTAATTGCAACTCCTGCGTGCTTCCTGCTCTCATCTCTCAGCCGCAGAGATGACTCAAAAAGCGAGCATTTGTTGAAAAATTTAATATCCGTTCAGAAAGATAAATCTTTCCAGAACAGGAAGAGATTTACTACTTCTGGGATCGGATATTATTAAGCTCTCAGTTCCAAGAGAAATAATTGCCCAATGGAGAAATATCTTTTAGTGATTTCATCCAATAAGCAAAAGAAATTTACCTGTTTTAGGCTGTGTTTTTTTCATACCATGCTAACATCAGATAATAAGGAAAATGACAGCTTGTGTAGTTGTACAGTTCATTCTCTCTCTGACCAGTAGTATAAGGCTTTCCCTGATGCAGTGATGACATCATAGCCTGTACAGGACAATGAGATCATTGTATTATACATAGTTAATCCACTTGAAAAAAAAGACACAAGTCCATCTAGTTAAGCGATGGTGCACCTTGGCACCCCAGATGTTTTGGAACTACATTTCCCATGATGTTTCACTAAACTGCAGAGTGCATGAGAATCATGGGAAATGTAGTTCAATACACATCTGGGGTGCCAAGGTTCGCCATCACTGATCTAGTTGAACCAATAGAAGAAAAAGCACACCCAAAAAAGCCTCCATGTACACAATCTTATACCTACAGTTGATCCAGGGGAAGGCAAAAAACCCAAACAAAGCATGATCCAATTTGCTCCAGCAGGGAGAAAAAGTCCTTCCTGATCCCCTTGGAGACCATCACATATTCCCTGGATTAACTACTCCTGGGTGTTAATAGTTATAAATGTTCGTATCCAGTTGGATTTTGAAAATTTAGGAAATAATCACTTTTTTTTTTTTAAATCTGAGCTGACCAGAACCACCTTTGGAGGAAATCTATTCCACAATTTCACAGATCTTACTGTAAAGAAGCCTTTCTGTATTTGGAGGTTCAATTTAACTTCTTCCAGATGTTTTGTAGCCCCAGGAAAAAAATCCCACAAATCCCCCCCAAAAGAGATGGCATTGCAATGACAGACCAGGACCATTATAGCCATCGGGCCTTCACACATGCCATGTCTGTCTTGATCAGCAGTGGGTACATGAACAGGGAAGTGGTTAAACATGACAATGAGGTCACTGTACTCCGATGGCCTCCACACTCACCTCCACACTCACCAGATCGCAATCCAATCCAAGGGTCTTTGGGATGTAGAACGGGAGATTAGCATCATGGATGTGCAGCCAACAAATTTGCAGCAACTGCGTGACGCTATCATGTCACTATGGAGCAAAATCTCTGGGGAATGTTTTCAACACCTTGTTGAATCTATGCCAAGAAGAATTAAGACAGTTCTGAAGGCAAACAGGAGTCCAACCCAGTGCTAGCAAGGTGTACCTAATAAAGTGGTCAGTGAGTGTATATAGTCATGGAAAGCCCATATGGATCTCCAATCCGTTACATTTGGGTCTGAAAAAAAAATGGAAAGTGGGTGCCCATAAACATGGAGGTTCTAATCACCCGTGTAAAAGGGGTCTTGAGGTACCAGATCCCACTGCTACCAAGAGCATATAAAAGCGGTATTAAACCCCGAAACCAAAAATGTAATATATTGCCACTTACCAATCCTCTGACATGGTGGCTGCATTTGTTCTCTTTTCTTAGGCTTTTTCCTTTCTGAATTTCACCTGGTGATCTAGCCAGTAACACACCTCCTGTATTAGAGAACCCCCACTCTGGATGAAGGAATGGGGGAGTTCGATGTACTAACAGATTTAGATACACTCACAAACTGAAGCCAAACTCCAGTTCACACTTTATAAGGAGCTATAGCAGTCTTTTTTTTTTATCCTTTTGAGATTAAGGTTTTATATGAATAAAAGCTGATCATTGTAAGTATCCCTGCCAGTGTTGAATGGTTTGTTTGTAACTGATACATCTGTAAGAGAGCTTGTTCTTTTTAAAAACAACAGACTTACAGGCTGGATGACCAGATGAAAAAAAAGGCGAGAGACTAATAAAACAAATGCAACCATCACATCTGAAAATTGGTAAGCTGCAATATAACAAATGTATGCTTTTGGGTTTAACCAATTACAGAGCGGAAGGATTTACATACTTCCTGACCAGGACATTTTTAGCGATACGGCACTGTGTAGCTTTAACTGGCAATTGCACCGTCATTTGACGTTGTACACAAAATAAAAGCTGAGGTCCTTTTCTCCCCAAGAAATAGAGGGTTTTTTTGGTGGTATTTGATCAACTCTGCGTTTTTTTTCTTTTTTGCACTATAAACGAAAAAAAGAACAATTAAAAAAAATGATATATATATATATTTTTTTTTTTTGCTATAATAAATATCCCAAACAAAAAATAAACAAAATGCCTTCATCAGTTTCGGCCAATATGTACTCTTCTACATATTTTTGGTAAAACAAAAATGGCAATAAACGTATATTAAATTGGTTTGTATCAAAGTTATAGCGTCTACAAAATAGGAGATATATATATTTTTATTATTAATTTTTTTTTTTACTAGTAATGGTGATTTGCGATTTTTAGCAGGACTGCAACATTGTGGTAGACAGATCGGACGCTTTTTTGGGGCCAGTGACATTTATACAGCGCTTAGATCTAAAAGAAAGCCACTGATTACTTTATAAATGTCACAGGCAAGGGAGGGGTTAACACTAGGAGGCAATCAAGGGGTTAAGTGTTACCTAGGGAGGCGTTTCTAACTGTGAGGGGAGTGTACTGACTAGAGGAGGAGAGACATCACTGTTCCTGATCACTAGGAACAACAGATCTCTCTCTATTCCCCTGTAAGAATGGGGATCTGTTGTTTACATAGACAGATTGTTGTTCTGGCTCTGTGGAGCGATTGCGGCTGCTGGCCACACGCATCGGCTCCGGGTGCGCACACCCCACTATAGCTTCTTAAAACAACTGATGTACAATGACAGCGATTCACGCAGCCGTGACAACAACTGTGGTGGCTGGTCGGCAAGTGGTTAATACCACTTTCACCACTTCAGGCCCGGAAAGTTCACCTCCCTTCCTCACCAGGCCATTTCTTGCGATACAAAACTGCATTACGTTAACAGACAATTGCGCGGTCATGCAATGCTGTAGCCAAATAAAATTGATGTCCTTTTTTTCCCACAAATAGAGCTGCTTTTTAGTGGTATTTGATCACTTCTGCGACTGACCATTTTGAAAAAAAAAAAAAAAAAAACACACACCACTATTTTTTACTTTCTGCAAAAAAAAAATATTCCCAATAAAATGTAAAAATATTTAATTACTTCATAAAGTTAGGTCAATATGTATTCTACTACATATTTTTGGTAAAAAAAAATCCCAATAATTGTATAATGGTTTGCACGAAAGTTATCGCGTCTATGATCTATGGGCTATTTTTACAGATTTTTTTATTTGTTTTACTAGTAATGGGGGCGATCAGCGATTTTAACGCGATTGCGATATTGCGGCAGACAAATCAGATACCTGACACTCTTTGTGGACCAGTGACGCAAAAACAGTGATCAGTGCTAAAAAAAATGCACTGGCAATGACACTGGCAGGGAAGGGGTTAACATCAGAGTGATAAAAGGGTTAAGTGTGTCCCTAGGGGGTGCTTACTGGGTGGGCTACGCTTTGACTGGGGGAAAACAGAGATCCATGTTTCTTCTTAGCAGAAACCACAATATCTCCATCTGGCAGAACAGTGATCTGCCTTATTTACATGGGCAAATTACTGTTCTGCTTCTCCTCAGAACGATCGGTGGGTTCCTGCGGACATCACGCTCACCAAACCTGCTGATTGGCTCGAGCTCCTGGTCAATCACAGCAGGAGCGGATCACCGGCAGCCCATGCGTGCCCCAGATCCTGTGCACAAAATCACATACAGGTACGTGATTTCACGCAGGAGGGCCGTCCTATATTTGCATAGGGTGGTCTTAACCCCTTGGTGACCAGCGCACAACAATATACATCAGCAGGCATGCATGCGCCTCGTGACCGCAGGTCCCACGTAGTCGATGTCCGCTGTGTGTCCGGTGATCACAGAGCAGAAGAACGGAGAGATGCCTATGTAAACATGTCATCGGGAGCAGTAATCACCGTCATGTGAGTAGTAGCCCATCCGTCCCACAGTTTATATCACCACCTAGGACACACTTAATCCCTTGATCACCATCTAGTATTTAACCCCTTCCCTGCAAGTGTCATTTACACAGTAATCAGTGCATTTTATAGCACTGATCGCTGTATAAATGACAATGGTCCCAAAATAGCTCCAAAAGTGTCTGATGCATCCGCCATAATGTTGCAGTCACAATAAAAATTTACTAATAAAAAAATGAATAAAATGAATAATTTTAATAAAATAAAAATAATAAAAATGCCATAAAACTATCCCCTATTTTGTAGACGCTATAACTTTTGTGCAAACCAATCAATATACGCTTATTGCAATTTTTTTTTACCAAAAATACCTAAACTGAGGGAAAAAAACGTTTTTTTATATATATTTGGGGGATATTTATAATAGCAAAAAGTTAAAAATATTGCTTTTTTTCAAAATTGTCACTTTTTTTTGTGTACAGCGCAAAAAATAAATACCACAGTGGTGATCAAATGTAACCAAAAGAAAGCTCTATTTGTGGGAGAAAAAGGATGTCAATTTTGTTTGGGTACAACATCGCACGACCGCGCAACTGTCAGTTAAAGTGACGCAGTGCCGAATCGCAAAAAGGGCTCTGGTCAGGAAGGGGGTAAATCCTGCCGGGGTTTTAGCGGCTGAAGTGGTTAAAGTGGTTAAAGGGTTAGTTCATTAATTTTGTATCCGATTCTATGGTCCATCTTTCTGGGCATCATGCCTGATAAGCTTGAAAGCCTTTTTCCATAGAATTTTCTTGACCTGTAGGCCATGAGGGCTTTCCTCAGCCCTCCCTAACTGCTTGGAGCTTGGGACCGACATACAGAATGTTATACCACATGAGACCGGAACAGATAAAAAAGCCTTTCAAGTTTATTTCTCAAAAGTGGCGATTATCAAAAAGTGTCTAGTTCTGTTAGCTAGTTTACCCCGAGGCATCTTTAAACCTTATTCTGATTCTCAAGTTTGTGCTAGACAGCTGCAGAATACCCTGAAGACCAGAGACAAGTTATGTCTGCTCTGAAATATAGGAGAAAAAGACGACCGTCCCATTCCACTATATGTATTAGGCAATTTTCACAAAATGACAGCCAACAGACAGTGCAATATAGTTTGGATAGCTTGCGTGAACCTCTGCCAAGACATTAGCAACTTAATGGCAATCAATCCAGAGTGGCTTTTATGGCTGTGGGAGCTGCAGCACAGTGCTGCGGTGCATACAAACTTAGAGGGCTGTCTATTTGGGGGGCTTATTGGGTAATGAACGAATGTGAAAATGGAGCACTCCCTTGTATCAAATAATCAGAACAGATCCCCTCTGGTATTAAAGTCAATATTACTCCAACAAACTGGTTTCATTTTAGAAATCTTCTAAAGAGCACCTGCAATTCTGAAGAAAACTGCATGCTGCAAAGGAGAAGCGTAAAGACTGACATTACCTTTGTGCATTTCCATAGAAAAATAAATTATATACAGTATCTCTCGCTCTCTCTATTTTAAATATATATATATATATATATATATATATATATATATATATATATATATATATATATATCTTTTCACTATTGGATGTCAGCAAGAGTTTGGAGAAGGTAGACCTAGAAGAGATGGACTTTATACCAAATAAAGACCTAATAAAATGTTTTTCTTATTTTATTTATCCTATTTTATTAAAAATAGATAATAAATAGATAATAATAATAATAATAAATAGATAATAATAATAATAAATAGATAATAAAATTTAAGTTTAAGCGGTCCCTAGAGCACTGCCTGATATGGGTTAATTTCGGGACGCTGGCACCCCACTATTGGTGCTTTCCTAGTGTCACCCTATGTTAAAGTACCCCTTTGAGCATTTAACTTTATCTAAGTCCTTGTACACACGGTCGGAGATTCCGACAACCAAATCCGTCGGAGTAATTCCGACGGATTAATTCCGGAAGAGGTCCAGAAGTGATGTTGCATACACACGGTCTGACTAAGTTGTCAGAAAATCCGATTGTACATAACGTGATGACGTTATTTCGCTAGACCGGGACTATGTTCAGGCTAGTAGCCAATAGCTTTGGTCTAGGAATTTGATCTGAGCATGCGTGGCACCTTGTTCGTCGGAGTAGGCTACACATGATCCAAGTATGTCCGATCGGAGCATTTTGTCGTAAAATTTTACCGGCAAGTTGGAAAAATTGGTCCGTCGGATATTCCGACGGAAACAGTCCGATGCAGACCACACACAGTCGGAATATCCGACAAAACGGTCCGATAGGAAACATTCGGACTGAATCTCCGACCGTGTGTACAAGGGTTAAGAGTTTGGAGAAGGTCAACAACATTAACCAGGGGCATGCAGGACTTCAGCTATAAGGAAAGATGAACCACTTCAGCCCTGGAAGAATTTACCCCCTTCCTGACCAGAGCACTTTTTGCGATTCGGCACGGTGTTGCTTTAACTGACAATTGCGCTGTCGTGCGACATTGCACCCAAACAAAAATTGACGTCCTTTTTTCCCCCCCACAAATAGAGATTTCTTTTGGTGGTATTTGATCACCTCTGCGTTTTATTTCTGGGCTATAAACAAAAAAAGCTCTACAATTTTGAAAAAAAAAGCAATCTTTTTAACTTTTTGCTTTAAGTACCATCAAAAAAAAAGTCTTCTCAATGTGATTAGAAATTCGTATCTCCATAGGGTGGTACTATGGATACGACCCTTGGGTATAATTTTCCACGTTCCGATTGGAGTTGGATTACTGACAAAATTATAATTTTTAAATGGAATTTTTAGGCATAACACAAATCATATATAAAAAAAAAATACATTTATTACAAAATTAAATAAAATCAAGACAATTACATACAATTTCATAAATCATTCACAAAATATACCTATAAGCATGAATAATGCACCACCTACATACACGTTACAATCAAACAATTCGGTGGACCAGACTGATCACGCTAGAGAGATTATATAATGTGACGAGGTATAGTGTGTCATAAAAAAACTCAGCTCTGAGGTTTTTATATGACACACTACCTCGTCAAATGATATAATTCTCTAGAGTGATCAGTCTGGTCCTCCGAATTTTTTGATTGTAATGTGTATGTAGGTAGAGATGGACGAACTTCCGACGGGATGTTTCGCGAACGCGGCCAAAAGTTTGACTTCAATGGCAGGCAAACCTTAAAAGCCTACAGGTCATATTTTCAGGCACAAAATACTTACTAGCTATGCACACATAGTCCCACCACATGGCCACTGACATAACACATGTATGAAGTGAATCTGGGATCGACAACTACAAGCATTCTTTTTTTATGTGTGAAATGTTGACAATTCAGGACTCAGGAGCGCATGAAGGCAATGGAGGAGAGGAAAGGTCAGGGTAGGCTATGAAGAGGGTGCAGGAGATGATCACCAGCACCGTGATATAGAGCACCGACACCAGCACCATGATATAGAGCACAGACACCAGCACCAGCACCGAGATATAGAGCACTGACACCAGCACCGAGATATAGAGCACTGACACCAGCACCGAGATATAGAGCACTGACACCAGCACCGAGATATAGAGCACTGACACCAGCACCGAGATATAGAGCACTGACACCAGCACCATGATATAGAGCACTGACACCAGCACCATGATATAGAGCACTGACACTAGCACCAAGATATAGAGCACTGACACCAGCACCGAGATAGAGAGCACTGAGACCACACCAGCACCGAGATAGAGAGAGAGCACTGACACCAGCACTGAGATAGAGAGCAGTGACAGCAAGCTCTGATACCAGCAACTCTGCTGCTGGGCCCCAAAAATATGACACCTCTCAACCTCTTCAAACAGGAGGGTACGGGCATATAGTACGGTGTGCTTTTTTTGTACAAGGAAGTGAGCCAAATGTAGAAAAAAGGTCTGTGTGCTCGATTAAATATATCGTTTATAGAGATATACATGGTCTACTGGTCACTTGTGTTGAATTCCTCTGAGATTCATGCCTCATTCATTTTTAGAAATGTGAGGTAGTCAACACTTTCGTGAGCTAGGCGAGTGCGCTTATCGGTCCCCCCTACTGCGCTGAATGTCCTTTCGGACAGGACACTGGACGAGGGGCAAGCCAACAGTTCCATTGCAAATTGGGCACGCTCTGGCCAGAGGTCAAGCCTGCCCACCCAGTAGTCCAGGGGTTCATCACTCCTCAGAGCGTCCACATTGGCCGTTAACCCGATGTAGTCGGACACCTGTTGGTCTAGGTGTTCCCTGATGCTGGATCTAGATGAGACCTGTCGATGGGTTGGCTGAAAGAATGACCTCATATCAGAAGTCACCAACACATCTTCAAACCGGCCTCTTCTTGCAGGCGCTGTTGGATTGGTAACCGCAACTCCTTCTTTGGGAGTGGGAATTCCTCCTCTGCCAGTGCACGCAAAAGCAGAAGGCAGCATTTCTTGAAGCAAGGTCTGTAAGTGCTCCATTCTGACAGCCCTCTGTGACGGTGGTAACATTTTCGCCATTTTGTGTTTGTACTGGGGGTCTAAGTACGTTGCCACCCAGTACTGGTCCTTGACCCTTATGCTTTTTATACGGGGTCCCTGTTAAAACACTGGAGCATAAAGGCCCCCATTTGCACTTAACTGGAAGCGGTGTGGTAGCCTGGCTCCTGCTCATCATTCAGGATAATGTCGTCCTCCTCATTCTCCTCTCCCCATCCACGCACAACAACAGGGATCCCAGAAAGGTTTAAAGCATGCTCTTCTTGCTCCTCCTCATCCGCCTCGGCACCATCCTCCTCTGACTCCTCTTTAGACTCCTGTTGTTGACTTGTCTCAGATAGAGTAGCCCCCCCCCCCCGGGAATTCATCCAGCATTGCTACTTCCGCATCTTCCTACTCCTCCACAGCTTGATCAATGACACCACGCAATGCACGCTCCATAAAGAAGGCATAAGGTACCATGTCAATGATGGCGCTATGGCTGTGACCGACCAGTTTGGTGAGCTCATCAAATGGGCGCAGAAGTCATGAGCAGCCACTGGCGTGGTGAAAAAAAAAAACAAGCTCCCCAGAACCTGTTCTGGTGCTGAGTTCATACAGGTAGACGTTAACTGCACGTTTCTGCTGGAGCAGCCTATCAAGCATATCGAAGGTTGAGTTCCATCACGTCGGGCAATCTCAAATAAGACGTCTGACCGGCAGATTGTGTCGCTGCTGAATGTCAGCAAGGCGGGCCATGTCCGTGTCAGATCTTCTGAAATGGGCCGAGATTTTCCTTGCCTGCCACAAAATGTCCTGAACCCCAGGGTATTTGACAACGAATCGCTGTACGACCAAGTTTAAGATGTGTGCCATGCATGGCACGTGCGTAATTTTGCCCAGTTTCAATGCGCTAAGCAGATTGGCACCGTTGTCACACACCACTTTACCAACTGTCAAATTGAGCGGTGTTGGCCACTGATCTGCCTGTGAACGCAAAGCTAAAAGGAGTGCAGGGCCAGTGTGGCTCTCGGCTTCCAGGCACAACAGACGCAGCACAGCATGGCAACGTCTCACCTGGCATGTCAAATAGGTTCTGGGGAGCTTGGGAGGTGCAGCGGAAGAGAGGGAGAAGGAGGAGGATGGAGTAGGAGAAGAGCCAAGCCTGCATGCAATCCGTGGCGGTAAAACCAAATCTACACGGGTGCCACGGGTTACATGATTGACGGCCGTCAGAAGGTTCACCCAGTGGGCAGTAAAAGTGATTTACCTTCCCTGCCCGTGTTTGCTAGACCACGTGTCTGTGGTCAGATGTATCTTGGCACCGACACTGTGTGCCAGAGATACATTCACTTGCCGCTGAACATGGCCATATAGCTCTGGGATGCCCTTCTGTGAGAAATACTTCCTTCCTGGGACCTTCCATTGTGGTGTTCCAATGGCCATAAATTTTCGAAAGGCCTCCGAGTCTACCAGTTTGTATGGCAGTAGTTGGCGGGCTATCAGCTCTGACAAGCCAGCTGTCAACCATTGGGCAAGAGGGTTATCGGGCGTCATTTTTTTACGCTCGAACATTTGGCCCATGGAAGGCTGCCTTTTTGCAGAAAAACGTGAGGACGGCATGATGGAAGGTGGAGTGGAGGACAATTGAGAGGAGAAGGAGAAGTAGAAGACGAGGCTGGATGGTGAGAGCCTGAAGTGTGGCTTTGTGGGTTCCGTTGCTCCCACTGGGCTTGGTGATGGCAGCTCATGTGCCTTCTTAAGGCGGTCATCTCTAGGTGAGTGTTGGGCTTACCGCGACTTATGCATTGACTGCAAAGATTGCAGATGGCAACACTATTGTCAGCAGCGGACACGTTAAAAAAAGCCCACACTGCGGAACCATGTGCCAGCGTCCTGGGAGCGCCAGATGTGACCGTACATGGTTGATGCCTCGCTTCTGATACATTAGCAGTCTGCTTTGTCCCTCCTGTGCAATGCAAGTTCTTCCTGCTTCTCCTCCCTATCTGCTGGTCCATACCTCCTCCTTGGGCTGATCTGGGTACTGTTGTCAGACTGCTGAGTGGCGGTTGTTGCTACCTCCTCTTCCTGATCCAATGCCAAGAGTGGATGCGCATCGGAAATGTCTTGATATGGATCGGAAAACAATTGCTGTGACTCAAGCAGAAGGTATATGGTGGTGGTGTTGGTGGTAGTGTCTTTGGGGGTGCACATAGCAGAGAGTGAAGAAGAGCGTGCAGATCAAGAGGATGAGGAGGGTGCAGAAGAGTAAGGCTGAGTGATCTACTCAACCAAGTCTGGTGCGTCCTTTGATGTAATCGCACGCACCTTCTGCAATTTGCCACTTTGGCTCAAGCCTGTTGCTCCTGCCCTACCCCTACCACCCCTGCGGAAGGGCCTGCCTCTTCCTCTGCCTGTCATTTTTTAAATGACCCTGTGACAAAAGTCTCCAGAGAAGTGCAGTATGTATGTGGAAGAAGGTATATAACACCCCGCTTCAATCTGTCATTTTTGGGGGCCACTGGTCTATCACACCAGTTATAATACTTTTTTTTTGCGTTTGTCACTCTTTGTAGTATCACTGCAGAACCACTCTGCAGTCACAATGCTGCACAGTGGAAATGCACAATACTATGCTTTATATATGTGCAAGTATTTTATACGTGTATTACATACCTATATACTGCACCCCAAATAGTACACCTATACAAGTCCTTAAAATGACCTTTGTTGACCTAGTAGCTAGTGATTTGCAGACAGTCCCTACACTGATAAAAGACTGCTGCAGAATATGGCAGCAGTCAGCAGCAGTGCACCAGCACCCTATATACTGTACACCTATAGCAGTCCTTAAAAGGACCTTTGTGGACCTAGTAGTAATCGCTAGCTAGTGATTAAACTGACTGTCCCTGCTCCACACAGCGTCCTGTCCCTACACTGACAAAAGACAGCTGCAATCACCAGCACAGCAGTGCACTGAACCCCTTATACTGTACTACACCTATACCAGTCCTTAAAAGGACTTTTGTGGACCTAATAGCTAGTGATTTGTGTCACTACAGTCTCTCCCTGCTGCACACAGCATCCTGTCCCTACACTGACATAAGACAGCATGTAAAATGGCCGCCAGATCAGGTCTATTTATAAGGTAGGGGGTATGTCCAATTGTCCATGTGCTGAAATGTCTCAATTGGCTGTCCTGTACCCCATGATGGATGTGTCATCATGGGTCAAAGTTCTTTTACACTGTTAACACACCGGTTTGGCGAATGGCGAACACGCAAAATTTGCCGTGAACTGACCGCCGGGTGAACAGTTCGACCATCACTATATGTAGGTGGTGCATTATTCATGCTTATAGGCATATTTTGTAAATGATTTATGAAATTGTATGTAATTGTCTTGATTTTATTTAATTTTGTAACAAAAATAATTTGTTTTATACAATTGTGTTATGCCTAAAAAGTCCATCATCCAAAAATTATAATTTTTTTCATATTTCTTTCTGTTTAGGCCCATATGTATTCTTCTACATATTTTTGGTAAAAAAAAAATCCCATTAAGCATATATTGATTGGTTTGTGCAAAAAAGTTATAGCATAAAATAGAGGATAGATTTATGGCATTTTTATTATTATTTTTATTAGTAATGGCAGTGATCTGCGATTTTTGTTGTGACCATTGTCCGTTGTCATTTGTATAGCGATCATTGCTATAAAAATGCACTGATTACTGTATAAATGACACTGGCAGGTAAGGGGTTAAACACTAGGGGGCGATAAAGGGGTTAAGTGTGTCTTAGGGAGTAATTCTAACTGGGGGGGGGGGGGGGGGCTACCACTGACATGACAGAGATCAGAGATCTTTCAAGCCTGCGTGCTGGAAATTTATCGTTCCCACCTACTAACCACACACTGCTCAGCGCTTGAGGAAAAGAAAAATGTAGCAAACTTTAGACTAAACCTTAGGATTGCTAGATTATTCTATCAATTAAACTAATAATAATAGTAGCTGCTGCTTGTTAAAAATAACACTTCATATAGAATATATACATAAGAAAATGTATAGATAAAACTTCGAAAAGTCCACAATTCAAATATATATATAGCAGCGCTCAGTATGCAAAATCTTATTCAGATATTTGTTGATATGTGCTCTTGAAAAAATGGTGATAGAGTCCAACACGTGAAGAAAAGAAAAGAGATCAAAGCCACTTTCCACCTGGCGTTTCTCCACCTTATGTGCTCTCCAGAAACGAACCCCCCAAGGGGATGCACTCACCAGAAAATCAAGGATATATGAGCCTTCAATATACCAGACCACTGAATTTCTTTAGTCATGGGAAATCAAAGATATAGGAGCCTTCAAAAACTTTAAATTCTTTGGTCGCTTGATGTCACCATAATAGGGTGGTCCAAAGCATATAAAGGAAACAAGATCGTACTGACATAGTGTGATACTGTTTTTAAAACCTTTATTATAGACCCCCCATACAAAATAGGCGTACCAAATATAATCAAACAATTCGCATAGAATAAGTGTACTGTGCCTGTGTTACTCGTGGTGAGCCCCTTCGGTTACCGCGAACGACCGTCCTGTACGTTCGGCTTACTTCCTGGTACCTTGGTAAGTTCACGATCGAGTCACTGGAACGCACACGAAACTTCCGGTGTGTGTTACGCCCTGACGCGTTTCGTCATTTCCGACTTCGTCTCGAGGGAGTAACACACCACGCCGGAAGATGATATATATACACATCGGGAACCAATGAAAACAAGTATTCGTTGAGAGCGACAAGAGCCAAGAACCGCCCAGACTGACCTACTGTGATCTGGGTCTCTCGTCACTCTGCAGACACCGTTCGACATAATCACTGAACCCGATGTGTGGTTAAATAACATGCAATACGATCTCATTAGACCCGATGTGCAGTTGAATGACATGCAATACAATCTCGCAAATGCATATGTATACACCAGGATCATAATAAAATCAAGTTAACAGGACCATGCTTATCAGTATGCCAATAAACTAGCAGATAAAATAACAAATAAAACCATGATCCATTAATGCGAGTTTCTTAACATATAAATATATAATATCTTAAAATCTAAAAACATAGAGACCAATAAGTAAAAACATCCAACAATGCTTAATAGATAAATCACGTTATATCCTATACCTACACGTATAGATATATGCGCCAATTAGTGTCCTATGTTTAGCTCTAAAAATGATCTAATTTTTATTCTACAAGGGGCATGCTTAATCAATAAGGTGAAAATTAATAAGGTAAAAATTAACCCTTTTATAAAATTTAACCCTTTTATAAAAACGGAAAAATGCCCATTAAAATTAAAATTAAAATTAAAAAAAAAAATAAAAAATAAATAAAAAAAAAAAAAAAAAAAAAAAAAAAAAAATAAGAATAAGAATAAAAATAAAAAATAAAAATAAATAAAAATAAAAATAAATGTAAATAAAAAAAAAAAAAAAAAAAAATAAAAATAAAAATACAAATAAAAAAACAAATAAAAATAAAAATAAAAATAAAATAGAAATAAAAATAAAAATAAAATAAAAATAAAAATGATAATAAAAATAAAATAAAATAAAAATAAAAAATAAAAAATAATAATAAATAGATGTACAAAAAAAAATAAAAAATAAACAAATAATAATCAAATAATGAAAAATAAACCTAATAAAATCTACAGGAGACAATCAGTTAGAAGCTTAAGTGTCACTGATAAAACAGTTTATATCCAATTCAATGTTTAAACCCTTAGGATTTAAAACATCAGTTAAAAATATCCAATGGGTTTCTTGTTTTGATAATTCGCGAACTCTATTAATTCCCTTCCAATAGGGTTTAACCTGTTCAATCCCCCAAAAACGCAATTCAGTTGGATCTCTATTGTGCTGAAGATTAAAATGCAGGGATACATTATGGTCTTTATAACCTATCTTAATGTTATGTATGTGTTCTGCTATCCTAACTTTCAATTTTCTCTTCGTCCTCCCAATGTACATCAGGCCGCATGGGCACATAAGGGCATACACAACATGAGTGCTATTGCATGTAATGAATTGGTTCAGGGTAAATTCTCTGTTGTTCGAGGTAGAAGTAAATTTAACAAGATTTCTAGTAGGGTTCCTAATTTCCCGACATGCTTTGCACTTACGACATGCAAAGAAACCATTTTTATCCCAGAATGTACGAGGAGGAGCCGGTGGATCTACGACTTTTTTTATTATTATTTTGTCGCCGAAACTCGGCGCTTTCCGATAAATGAATTGTGGTTGAGTTGGTAGTACTGGATTCAGTTTTTTATCCATTAAAAGAACAGGCCAATGTTTTTTAAAAATATTTTCCACTTCTTTATATTGTATGTGGAAATTAGAGATAAAACCCCATTCTTTATTATTTATAGGGTTCATTCTCTTGTCATCCACCGTCAACAACGGCCTTAGATGTTGTTCTTGCAGACATTCTGTTCTTGGAATCTGCCCCACATCTTCAATAATTTTTTGCATGTCCTGGGGATTATATCCTCTGGCAATAAATTTATTACTCAGAACAGTGGCCTGAGATATATAATTATCGAAATTGGTACAATTCCTGCAGACCCTCATTATTTGACCCTTAGGAATATTTCGTAGCCAATTTGGATGATGTCCACTAGATATGGGCAGATAGCTGTTCCGGTCTGTTTTCTTAAAGAAAACCTTTGTTTCGAGTTTATCTCCCTTACGATATACAGTCACATCTAAGAAATTGATCTCATTTTTATTAGAATCTGAGGACAGAACAATATTGTGACTATTATTATTTAAATTATTGAGAAAACCATCTAATTGGGCTTGGTTACCGTTCCAAATGAAGAACAGATCATCTATGTACCGTTTGTAAAAAAGTAATTCCACGGTCTATTATTAAAAATAACCTTATCCTCCCACTCTGACATAAAGAGGTTAGCTATGCTCGGTGCAAATTTTGCCCCCATAGCTACCCCTCTTTTCTGTAGATAAAATTCTCCATTATACCAAAAATAATTATGATTTAGACAAAAGTCCAAAGCATTTCTCAAAAAAACTTTCTGGGCATGAGGGAGATCATCCCTTTGACATAATGCCCAGTTTAGTGCCAATAGAGCGTCATCGTGCTGGATAATGGAATACAAGGATGATACATCTTTATTAGTGAGCACATTAGCCTTTTTCCCCAAGTTCAAAAAGAGATTTATTTTTTAATCCACTATTTATGTAATAAATAGTGGATTAAAAAATAAATCTCTTTTTAATCCCCCCAATCACCCAAATCATCAGGTTGAGGTCTTTAAAGGCCTGGTGTTGAAAGACCTTGAAGCATTGAAACCAATCAGAACACCACACCATCAACATATTAATGACGGGATTAAATCACTTGAGAAACGTAAAGACATCATAATCCGCCCAGCTGACAAGGGTGGAGGGGTGGTAATCCTCACTAAAGAATACTACCATAATCAAATAGTGGCGTTACTATCTGATGACCAAACCTATGTTAAATTGAAAACGGATCCCACAAGCCCCTATCAGAATCACCTGGAAAAGTTGGTGAACTTGGGGAAAAAGGCTAATGTGCTCACTAATAAAGAAGCAAAGTATTTGCTCCCTTTAAGTAATCGTATTCCCACACTGTATACTCTGCCTAAAGTACATAAAAACTTAGAAAATCCCCCTGCAAGACCTATAGTAAACAGCATAGGGTCTGTCTCATCTAGATTAGGCCAGTATCTTGACACTTTTTTACAAAAAAGCGTTACTTGCACTAAGGCATATTTGAAGGATACAAAAAGCTTTTTAAACCTCATAGATGTAGTAGACCTTAAAGCTAAAGATAATATTCTCTTGGTAACAGCGGATGTATCATCCTTGTATTCCATTATCCAGCACGATGACGCTCTATTGGCACTAAACTGGGCATTATGTCAAAGGGATGATCTCCCTCATGCCCAGAAAGTTTTTTTGAGAAATGCTTTGGACTTTTGTCTAAATCATAATTATTTTTGGTATAATGGAGAATTTTATCTACAGAAAAGAGGGGTAGCTATGGGGGCAAAATTTGCACCGAGCATAGCTAACCTCTTTATGTCAGAGTGGGAGGATAAGGTTATTTTTAATAATAGACCCGTGGAATTACTTTTTTACAAACGGTACATAGATGATCTGTTCTTCATTTGGAACGGTAACCAAGCCCAATTAGATGGTTTTCTCAATAATTTAAATAATAATAGTCACAATATTGTTCTGTCCTCAGATTCTAATAAAAATGAGATCAATTTCTTAGATGTGACTGTATATCGTAAGGGAGATAAACTCGAAACAAAGGTTTTCTTTAAGAAAACAGACCGGAACAGCTATCTGCCCATATCTAGTGGACATCATCCAAATTGGCTACGAAATATTCCTAAGGGTCAAATAATGAGGGTCCGCAGGAATTGTACCAATTTCGATAATTATATATCTCAGGCCACTGTTCTGAGTAATAAATTTATTGCCAGAGGATATAATCCCCAGGACATGCAAAAAATTATTGAAGATGTGGGGCAGATTCCAAGAACAGAATGTCTGCAAGAACAACATCTAAGGCCGTTGTTGACGGTGGATGACAAGAGAATGAACCCTATAAATAATAAAGAATGGGGTTTTATCTCTAATTTCCACATACAATATAAAGAAGTGGAAAATATTTTTAAAAAACATTGGCCTGTTCTTTTAATGGATAAAAAACTGAATCCAGTACTACCAACTCAACCACAATTCATTTATCGGAAAGCGCCGAGTTTCGGCGACAAAATAATAAAAAAAGTCGTAGATCCACCGGCTCCTCCTCGTACATTCTGGGATAAAAATGGTTTCTTTGCATGTCGTAAGTGCAAAGCATGTCGGGAAATTAGGAACCCTACTAGAAATCTTGTTAAATTTACTTCTACCTCGAACAACAGAGAATTTACCCTGAACCAATTCATTACATGCAATAGCACTCATGTTGTGTATGCCCTTATGTGCCCATGCGGCCTGATGTACATTGGGAGGACGAAGAGAAAATTGAAAGTTAGGATAGCAGAACACATACATAACATTAAGATAGGTTATAAAGACCATAATGTATCCCTGCATTTTAATCTTCAGCACAATAGAGATCCAACTGAATTGCGTTTTTGGGGGATTGAACAGGTTAAACCCTATTGGAGGGGAATTAATAGAGTTCGCGAATTATCAAAACAAGAAACCCATTGGATATTTTTAACTGATGTTTTAAATCCTAAGGGTTTAAACATTGAATTGGATATAAACTGTTTTATCAGTGACACTTAAGCTTCTAACTGATTGTCTCCTGTAGATTTTCTTAGGTTTATTTTTCATTATTTGATTATTATTTGTTTTTTTTTTTTTTTTTTTTTGTACATCTATTTATTATTATTTTTTATTTTTTATTTTTATTTTATTTTATTTTTATTATCATTTTTATTTTTATTTTATTTTTATTTTTATTTCTATTTTATTTTTATTTTTATTTTTATTTGTTTTTTTATTTGTATTTTTATTTTTATTTTTATTTTTATTTTTATTTTTATTTTTATTTACATTTATTTTTATTTTTATTTATTTTTATTTTTTATTTTTATTCTTATTCTTATTTTTATTTTTTTTATTTATTTATTTTTTATTTTTATTTTTAATTTAATTTTAATTTTAATTTTAATGGGCATTTTTCCGTTTTTATAAAAGGGTTAAATTTTATAAAAGGGTTAATTTTTACCTTATTAATTTTCACCTTATTGATTAAGCATGCCCCTTGTAGAATAAAAATTAGATCATTTTTAGAGCTAAACATAGGACACTAATTGGCGCATATATCTATACGTGTAGGTATAGGATATAACGTGATTTATCTATTAAGCATTGTTGGATGTTTTTACTTATTGGTCTCTATGTTTTTAGATTTTAAGATATTATATATTTATATGTTAAGAAACTCGCATTAATGGATCATGGTTTTATTTGTTATTTTATCTGCTAGTTTATTGGCATACTGATAAGCATGGTCCTGTTAACTTGATTTTATTATGATCCTGGTGTATACATATGCATTTGCGAGATTGTATTGCATGTCATTCAACTGCACATCGGGTCTAATGAGATCGTATTGCATGTTATTTAACCACACATCGGGTTCAGTGATTATGTCGAACGGTGTCTGCAGAGTGACGAGAGACCCAGATCACAGTAGGTCAGTCTGGGCGGTTCTTGGCTCTTGTCGCTCTCAACGAATACTTGTTTTCATTGGTTCCCGATGTGTATATATATCATCTTCCGGCGTGGTGTGTTACTCCCTCGAGACGAAGTCGGAAATGACGAAACGCGTCAGGGCGTAACACACACCGGAAGTTTCGTGTGCGTTCCAGTGACTCGATCGTGAACTTACCAAGGTACCAGGAAGTAAGCCGAACGTACAGGACGGTCGTTCGCGGTAACCGAAGGGGCTCACCACGAGTAACACAGGCACAGTACACTTATTCTATGCGAATTGTTTGATTATATTTGGTACGCCTATTTTGTATGGGGGGTCTATAATAAAGGTTTTAAAAACAGTATCACACTATGTCAGTACGATCTTGTTTCCTTTATATGCTTTGGACCACCCTATTATGGTGACATCAAGCGACCAAAGAATTTAAAGTTTTTGAAGGCTCCTATATCTTTGATTTCCCATGACTAAAGAAATTCAGTGGTCTGGTATATTGAAGGCTCATATATCCTTGATTTTCTGGTGAGTGCATCCCCTTGGGGGGTTCGTTTCTGGAGAGCACATAAGGTGGAGAAACGCCAGGTGGAAAGTGGCTTTGATCTCTTTTCTTTTCTTCACGTGTTGGACTCTATCACCATTTTTTCAAGAGCACATATCAACAAATATCTGAATAAGATTTTGCATACTGAGCGCTGCTATATATATATTTGAATTGTGGACTTTTCGAAGTTTTATCTATACATTTTCTTATGTATATATTCTATATGAAGAGATCAGAGATCACTGCTTCCAATGACAGGGAGCAGTGATCTCTGTCATGTCACTAGTCCGAACAGGGAAATGCCTTGCTTACATAAGCATCTCTCCGTTCTGCTGCTCTGTGACACGATTCCGGGACACCGACTGACATCGTGTCCACAGGACCCACGGGCATGTTCATGGAGCACGCAGAAGGTGCGTGCCCACAATGCTGCGTCTTAAAGGGGACGTACTGGTACGCCCATATGCGCAGCCATGCCATTGTGCTGACGTATATAAGCGTGCACTGGTCAGAAAGCAATTAAAAACCTAATATTATTCCCCCTTGAAAGGAGGTGATTAGGTCGGGAATAGAATCCCCTGATATGAATGCATAACTGGTTAAGTAAATCTGATGCAAATGTGTTAATTTCAAGGTCATTACACAAGACAAAGGGTATGCTATGCACCTGGAGAAAAATATGGAAAGACTTCTTTACAGTACAATCTGTGAAAACTTGGAACAGACTTTCAGAGCAGCTGGTTCTATCCAACTTAAGTAGATTTCTTCAAAAGAGGGCTTTGTGTTCTTCTTAAAAGAGAACAAAAGACCAACAAAAAAATGTATACTCACCTACACAGATCAATGCTGCATCTGTCCCCCACCGTCTCTGCAGTGAGAACTGATCAAACACTGCTGATCCTCCCATCTGCTCTGAGCAGGGCGTCTTGACCGTCAGCTCTTGGCTCTCTGCTCTGCCCCCCTGTGCGAGAGGCTGGTTCAGGCTCTCGGCAGATTACGGAGACCCTGAGCCAGGTGCCGATCCGGAATTCTAGGTGGATCCCAACCATATACAGTAGTCAGGATCTTTTTCAGAGCCTGGACCAGCTGAGTATTGGCCACTGACAGCAAACTTTTGCCTGATGTCGACTGAAAACGGGTCACAGGAATGCAGAATGAACTGCACTCCTGTGACCTACAGGACAAAATATAAAACTGGTCAGCTCCCTTGGGCGAGCCGTCGTAGCTGTACATTAAGACCACTAGGGGGCTGTAAGAAAACTGTTAGTATGTACATGGCGCACACTCGTGCGCATACGCACATGCACAGACAGCAACAGACTTTCGGAAAGCGCTAACGTGCATGGGCATGCGTATGGACCACAGCAGACTTCTAGAACCACTAATGCACATGTGCAACTTATGGCGTGCATGAGCAGGAGTGCCCCCCTAACCCCAGTTCGTGCCAGATGGGCTATTTAACCACTTGCAGACCGGACCATTTTGCTGGTCAAAGACCAGACCACTTTTTGCGATTCGGCACTGCGTCGTTTTAACTGACAATTGCGCGGTCGTGCGACGTGGCTCCCAAACAAAATTGACGTCCTTTTTTTCCCACAAATAGAGCTTTCTTTTGGTGGTATTTGATCACCCCTGCGGTTTTTATTTTTTGCGCTATAAACAAAAATAGAGCGACAATTTTGAAAAAAACGCATTATTTTTTACTTTTTGTTATAATAAATATCCCCCAAAAATATATAAAAAAACATTTTTTCCCTCAGTTTAGGCCGATACGTATTCTTCTACATATTTTTGGTATAAAAAAAATCGCAATAAGCGATTGATTGGTTTGCGCAAAAGTTATAGCGTTTACAAAATAGGGATAGTTCTATAGCATTTTTATTAATAATTTTTTATTATTTTTTTTTTTTTTACTAGTAATGGCGGCGATCAGCGGTTTTTATTGTGACTGCGACATTGTGGGGGACCCATCGGACATTTTTGACACATTTTTGGGACCATTGTCATTTATACAGTAATCACTGCTATATAAATGCAGTGATTCCTGTGTAAATGACACTGGCAGTGAAAGGGTTAACCAGTGGGTGGCAGTGTAGGGGTTAAGTGTTCCTAGGGGTGTGTTACTAACTGTGGGGGGTTTGGGCTTTCATTTAGTGAACACTGATCTCTGCTCCAATCACATGGAGCAGAGATCAGCATCACTCAGTGGCGTAAGTAGAACCTTCAGGGCCCCGATGCAAGAAACCATGAAGGGCCCCCCGGAACCCCAGCCAGGGCCCTGCCCTCCCAGTCCGGCGGTGGAACTCCAGGGCGTGGTCACAGGTATGACCTTTGTGAGCCCTGTAGATCCACCACTGGTATCAGTATTTTTTTTTATTTTTTTATTTTTTACATTTTTAGGTGCCCCATTGGGGGACTGTCCCTAGGCAGAATGGGGTCCCCGTCCCCAGAATAGATGAGGTCCTTTTCTCCAGGGCAGATGAAGTTACTGCCCCCAGGTGAGAAGGGATTCCTGTCCCCAGGGGAGGTGGGGGTCCCTGTCCCCACATGAGAAGGGGTCCCTGTCCCCAGGGGGAGATGGAGGGGGTATGTAATAGTGTGTGGAGGATGGGGTCCTCTCACTCACCATGACCAAGCTGTAGGCCGCACACTCATCCATGTTGACCTGGGCTCCATCCAGTGTGCTGGACAGGCGATCAGCATATCTCCCAGAAAGACCTTTCATCATCTGTGTATGACGGGGGAGGAGGGGGGCTGGCAGACAAGCCTGCAGTGTCCTCCGGGGGGCTCTCATAGGGCTGCACTGCATCTGTGTGCTTAAAGTTTGTTTATCCGGGAGAAGTATGCAGTGCAGCGTGGGTCGGACTCGGGGGGGGGGGGCGGGACTCTGGCTGGGGAGAACAGACATGGGACTGAGCGGCAATGCATGGAGCAGGAGAGGGGTACTCTGAGGAACCGGCCGAGGACACAGGTCATGCGGGGAATGCACAACTAAAGAGCAGCCAGTGCGATAGTCGAGCATGGAGCTCTGCTAGTCACCCTCCAGCCACCCGTGTGCATGGTGCACTGGTTCCCCTAGCTGCCTATGCTGCTGCCGGCCATATGTAGAGGGGGCTGCATGGGCCCCCTGCATCACAGGGCCCAGTTGCGGTCGCTACTGCTGCACCCCCTATAGTTACGCCCCTGGCGTCACTAGTTGCTAGGCAGAATGGAGAAATGCTGTTTACACAGCATTTCCTCCATTCGGCCGCTCCGTGAGACGATCGCGGGGATGCCCGCGGCGATCGAGTCCGTGGGTCCCGCAACCGGACTCCCGATGGCAGGGCAGCATTGAATATTGGACGTACCTGTACGCCAATATGCCTGCCCGTGCCATTCTGACGACGTACATCGTCGTGCGCTGGTCGGGAAGTGGTTAAAGAGTGCTCTGCTCACAAACAGTGCTGACTGGTCTTCAGCTTGTCCTGATCCTCTGTACTCTGCCTGAAACCTGCTTAATACCCGTTGTTGAACCCATCTTGCCCTGATTCTGCCTTTGGCCTCTGATACCTTTGACTTCAGGCTTCTGATCCCGGCTTGATCGGACTCTGCTCCTGCCTGATGCCTTGTACCTCGTTGCCCGCCAGTTACTGAGCCCGGCTATCCTCACGACTCTGCTTCTGTCTCCTGTCCTCAGAAAGTTCTGACAAGACAAAAAACCTGAACTTGCACATCGGTTGGAATGCCACTTTAACAACAGCTGATCCACTGAATCTCATCCCAGACCTCTGCCTGTCGTTCTGCCTGAGCAGTCTACCCTACAGCCTCAACTGCAAGTTCTGCAAACACCACAACCAGGCACTCGTGTGCCTCCTAACCCTAGCTACCCTCTGTTTCACATTCAGTGGGGCTTGGGTCGGAGATATAAGGGAGGCTGACCTTGTCATATCAGACTCCTACCAGATACGTGGAGCATCAATAGAGCCAATGCACGTGCCCGACGGCCGCCGGGCACCTGCGATTGGTCCCGAGAGAGACAGAATGGAGATCTATCAATGTAAACAGGCAGATCTCTGGTCTGTCAGAAGAGAGGAGACAGATCTCCTGTTCATATTACGTATGAACAGCGATCGGTCTCCTCCTCCAGGCAGTCCCATTCCTGCACAGTTAGAATCCCTCCCTAGGACACACATTTAACCCCTCGATCGCCCCCCTAGTGTTAACCCCTTACCTGTCAATGATATTTATACAGTAATCAGTGGCTATTTTTAGCTCTGATCGCTGTATAAATGTCAATGGTTCCAAAATAATGTCAAACCTGTTTGATTTGCCTGCCGCAATGTCGCAGTCTGCTAAAAATTGCAGATCGCCACCATTACTAGTAAAAAAAAAATAATAATAAAAATGACAAATATATCTCCTATTTTGCTAACACTAACTTTTGCGCAAACCAATCAACATACGTTTTTTGCGTTTCATTTTTTACCAAAAATATGAAGAATACATATCAGCCTAAACTGAGGAAGACATTCTTTTTTTGGGGGGAATGTCTAAAAATCGCAATGAAACCCCCCTGCCCCCCCAGCGCACAATATTTAAAGGAATATTTCATTTTTATTGTTTCACTTCAAGCATTATTAAAATCACTGCTCCTGAAAAAATGGTCGTTTAAAACTTATTATTTTTTTTTGCATTGATACATGTCCCCTGGGGTAGGATCCGGGTCACCAAACACTTTTTGATTGCAATAACTTGCATATAAGCATTTAAAATTAGCACTTTTGTTTTTTCACATTGGTGTCCCATAGACTTTAATGATGTTTGCACACATTTTTTTCCCGGTTCTGCTGGGAACCAAACCGGGGGGGAGGGGGGGGGGGTTTGGCTCATCCCTAGCTGACAGTTACAAGCATGACTCCCACAGGCAGAGGCATGATTGAATTTGTAGTTTCGCAAAAGCTCTGGGGCTGAAGCGGTTAAATCACATTACTAAGTGCATATTGTACCTGTTTGTAGTCTAAATTCTGAAATTTGCATTTAGAACGTAATTTGGTAACTTTTGAAAATGCCAGTTAAAACCTTGGCTGTGCCAATAAATTTTGGGTGTCCTGTCAGTAAATTTCAAATCTGGTAGGTTGGCAACACTGCTTTAGGCCCTTTTCACACTAACGTTACTTGAAAGTCGTGTGATTTTACGGCCACAATTTTGGCACGATTTCAGGGAAATGCCTGTTTAAACGTGAGGTCTATGGACCCCAGCAAAGTCGGACCAAAGTTGTACAGGGACTACTTTGAAGTCTATGTGACTTGAAGTCGCACAGATATGAATGCCAAGCGACAGACAAGAAACCTTACAGAGGAAGTAAACCCTACTATCGTGTTCAGTCAAAGCTGCCATCTTGGCCTCTAATAATTCTTCAGCTGCCATAATGGTGCACATGTGATCAGTTATGACACCAGCCATTGGATGGTTTGAAAGTTTGGTTGAGAGCACAACCCATGTGAAAGTTAGCATTTCCGGTATGCCGGGAATGTAAGTGTTTTTTGAAACTGGGTTTACTCCCGCTTTAAGGATTTAGAAAAAAAAAAAAAAAAAGAGTGGAGCAAAAAGCCTCCTGAGATGTGTGGAAACATGGTCACTAAGAAACTTCTTACCTTTGTGCTTGCGAACAAGGGTTTCTCCAAGTACTGTCTTGTTTCTCCACCAAGTCATATTTTGCTTGGGGATCAAATACTTATTTTACTCACTGTACTAGTGCAACTCAATTTATAACATTTGTTTGATGCGTTTTTTCTGGATTTTCGGTTGATATACTGTCGCTATCATTTAAAAATATACCTATGATAAACATAGAACATTCATTTGTAAGTGGGCAAATTTACAAAATCTGCAGGGATACAAATTATTTTCTTCCTCACTGTACCTATAGGTAAAAGTTAGTGATGGAAGTTTACTTCCACTTTAAAGTAGGTCTTAACCCAAACACTTAAACATGTAGGCCCTGTGCTTTGTGAATGGTCCCACAACCTACTGTGACCTGTGATGTGTCCTCCACAGTAATCATGCTGGGGCAGAGGACCCAAAGACCGGTGAAGAACCAGCTCTGGTAAGGACAGAACTGGATCCCTGGACAAGTAAGTGTCCTTTTATTAAAAGTCAGCAGCTACACTATTTGTAGCTGCTGGCTTTAAATTTTTTCTTTCTAGGGTGAATATCCTCTGTAAGGTGACGACACACACCGATAACTATGCTATTGTTAAGGATCAAAATGCTTTCGTCTTGAATACTTTTTTTTAAGCAAATACATTTCATATTAATATGACTTTAAGCTATTTTTGCTCCTGGATGGTAACCGATTTATCAAACAGATTGCTAACATTTATCTTTCTATCCCGACGCTCTCTGCTTTGTAAACTTTCTCCACCACGTCCATTCCATTGGCTGCAGTAATACCATTACAGTCCAAGTGATCAATCATACTGTATTAGCATCAAGCTGCCACCACCTGGATCGCTGCTGGGCAGTAAGCTGTGACACCGAACATGTCTGTTAGATGTTTACCTATCTGAGCCGGTTGGGAGCATATGTATCCAGATTTCTACAAAACAAAGCTTTAACTCTGCATGCAATTTAAAACTGATTTAAAGGCGAGGACCATATTTAGCTAGATTTTTAAACAGGGTTTGCTTTGTTTTATACACTAGTCAAGATTAGGAATTTTGAATCCATTCAAGAGCAGAGCGCACTGTAGTCTAAATGCACAAACCAAATGTTGCAGCTTTAGTATGCATTTGTTAATGGAAATAATTTGTCTACATTACCTAAATCATTTTGACATTAGAATCTTACAAGGCTTATTTTTTTATATACTACCAATGTTTTTTATTACAAGCTTAGGAGATGGGGCACAATACCATCTGCATGCTGGAGAAGTTTTTTTGCAAACAAACTTCCAGTGATCACCATGATTATTGTTGATCAAGTCAGGAACCACGTTGATTGGTTCTTGATCATTCGTCTGAGACCTGGGGCTGTCCATGAGAGCATAGGCACAGAGCAAGGGGCATCCACAAGTGTGCTCTCTAAAGCCGGCCATAGAAGGATAGAAATGTGGCTGGTTCAGCAGGAATCAGTAGAATTAAGATCGGTCTATGGGCAGGCTGGTAGGCCTGCCAGGGTTTTTTGTGCTATTACTGCCACCGATCATAGCTGGCGGCAGTAATAATTGTATTCTGACAGCGCAGAAACACTGAATGTATGCACCGCAAACGTGGAAGCAAATGCACATTTTTTCGAGTGCAAAAACGTACGATAAACAAAAGTGCAAACCACAAAGAACCAAAATGCCCCATGAGCTACTTTTCTGACTTTGTCAAACCTAGGGAAGCCCAATAAAATCAATGAATTGTCCTATGCATCTCACAAGAAGAACACCAAAAAATCATGCACTCCTACTACACTATGTGAATGGGTTCTGAAAGTAAAATTGGTGTGTTTCTAACCACCCCCCCCCTTGAGCTGGACCTGGATTACAAGAACTCTCCCGGAATAGGAAAGAACACTCTACTCAGGTCTTCTGAACATTTATTGTCTCCACAGGGATTGCCTGGAGCATGATAAATTATACCGGATTCTCCCTGTCCTATACGCTGGAATTCTCTTCCAGAAGCAGGTGGGAAAAATCAAACACACAACTTAAGAAACCCCAAGCAGGCAAAAACAATTGTTTCTCCATTAACTACAATTGAACCAACACTAAATTTGCCTTGCGGACTACCTGAAAGAGGGATCTACAAAAATGCAGAGTTTGGGGTTTTCATCAGAACAGGGCTGGAGGGGAAATCTCTTAATGTAGACACTGGTCCTTGTGACACCAAGGGATTTGTTCTCTTTGGAGGAATGTCCTGTGTTGGCTCTGGACAGGAATTGAAGGCAAATCTCCCCAATGGGACAAAGCCAGCAAAAAAAATTACAGTGGTTTAAATACACAACCACCACATCCCCTACTCAATCAAAAATAAACAAAAGGTTTGTCTTGACTAAGGTATAAAAAATGCTTTGCTCTCCCAAAACTGCTAGACCACCACTCCTTCACCAACATTTAAAGAAAAAACACACAAGGCTTAAGGAGTACAATGGCCATAGCATCCTTTTATTAACAAATTAGAAATAACTTATCAACATATGATCATCTAGTACATGTCAAAAACAGGAGTCACAAGGTTCTTGCGGGCATCATCTACCTGTACCTGCACAACCACTGAAAAATGTTAGGTCTCCAGCTTCAACAAACACAGACAACCCGCTACCCACAGATAGCACCAACCATAATAATGGGAGCTGTACCCCGAATGGGTGCCTACAAAATGTACATATTTTATACTCAAAAACCCATAGGAGGACTGTCTAAACCTCAAAAAACCATATCCCCACACGGCATGTAACTCAATAAAGGCGGGGTGGGTCATTGTCCCAAGCACGCTCTCCTCCGACTGAACTTCCCAAGACCATCCTACAGGTCCCCTTACTGCAGCCCCGCCTTCTACAATCCTCCACACCAATCACGTTGAGTACACTTTTTTAATGTTTCCCACTGACCCAAAGCTCTTTCCTTATGCCAACCCCTTTTACCCCATCATGCCAGCCTTTGGTTTACGCTTTTTTCTTTTTAACTCCAGGTCTTTAGTTTAGATAGAACTTTATTCCAAACTTAACAGGTTATTGTGAAGCCAGGCCAGCCAATAGGACCACTATGCTATTGGCTGTTCACTGTCAAATGGTTACCTACACTCCGTAAGTGAATGTCAATGGGTGGGGGACCACTGGGCTTCTTCACAAGAAAGAATGGAACTAGTAAGGTCAAATAATTGAGTTTTCTCAAAATATTATCCAGATTGCTAACAGAGCTGGACTTGATCCCAGCAACTCGCTTCGCAATTTATTAAACTTGCTAGGGAAAACATGCAAACTACTTCACCACCAGTGTGCTGCATCTTCTCCACTGTCCAATAACAGGCTAGGAGCAGGTGCCTAAATCATAGGATTAGCTGGATCACAAATACAAACCATTTGGCCGGTAAACCTGTTCACTTAGAAATATTTCAAGTGCATATGTAGCCCTTTCCCTAGAGTTCAATTAACCATATTTGATAATATACCATACTTAAAGTGGAGGGCCACCCTGAAAACAAAAAAAATATTAAAAATTACAAAAAATATAAAAAAAAAAAAAAATGAAAAAAATTTTTTTTTTTTACTTACCAGAAATGCCTGTTGCTAGGCACTTTCTCCTAATCTTCCTCCTCCGCGGAGATCTTCTGTCTTCTGTCTTCGTCGCGGCGTCTTCTGGGTAATGAGTCGCGCTGTGTTCTGGGAACTGTGTGTTCCAGAACACAGCGCGTCCCATTCAGAAAGCGCTGCGGGACTCGCGCATGCGCAGTAGCTGCGGGACTCGCGCATGCGCAGTAGGAAACGGGCAGTGAAGCCGTAAGATTCCACTGCCTGTTTCCCTTACAAGGAATGGCAGCACCGGGACCCGAGAGCCGAGGGACGGGTCGGCCTCGGGCGGCCGACATCGCGGGCACCCTGGACAGGTGAGTGTGTTGATTAAGTCAGCAGCTGCAGTGTTTGCAGCTGCTGACTTTTTTTTTTTTTTTTTGTATAACCGGCCCTCCTCTTTAACCATATACTGGTAAGCAAATCACCTGAATACAAACCGCAGCATTATCAGTCTGGGGAGAGGATACTGTTAGAGGTACAGGTAGATTTAGATGGAGTGACTAACAAATTGAAGCAAAAATCCACCTAACACTTTTTAAGCAGTTACAGCAACAGTTTTTTTTCCTTTTAACCACTACAATACAGGGCACTTTCACCCTCTTCCTTCCCAGCCCAATTTTCAGCTTTCATCGCTCTAGCGCTTTCAATAACAATTGTGCGGTCATGCTACACTGTACCCAAATGAAATGGTTATCATTTTGTTCGCATAAATAGAGCTTTATTTTGGTGTTATTTATTCACGACTCCATTTTTTATTTTTTGCGATACAAGCGCAAAAAAAGCGGAAATTTGGAAAAAAAAACAATATTTTCTTTTTTCTATTTGAAAAGAAATCCAATAAAATCAAATTTTGTCATAAATTTAAGCCAAAATGTATTCTGCTACATGTTTTTGGTAAAAAAAATTCCGTTAAGTGTATAATAATTGGTTTGTGTGATCAGGGACATATGTACGCAAATGATCATGTACATATGTGTGCAGGTGATCACGTACATATGTGTGCAGATAATCATTGGGACATGTGATTTTAGTGGGACATATGTGGGGGACATGTTTTTATTATTTGGGGACATATGTGGGGACTGCGTTTGTACTGTGTGGTGTGTTGACACTAGACTGATGATCAGTGAGTAAAAAGCTGTAAAAAACAGCTCATACTCACTGATCATCAGCCGGCTGCAGCGTTCTGCTCTCCTCTCCTCAGCGATGACTTCCGTGTGAGGAGAGGAGAGCCGATTGCCTAGTAACCGGCTGTTTGTTTACATCACATGACGGCCGTGATTGGACACGGCCGTCATGTGATCAGGAGGGCCAATCACAGAGCCCTCCTGCCGATCTGAGATGTGCCGTGTCCGGGTGACACGAGCACATCGGGATCGCGCCGCTGCGCGGGCACGCGCGCGCGATCCCGCTACTTCTGAAGGACGTTCCTGAACGGTCTATCAGGAGTAGACGGCTCGCACCCGGCCGTATATATGCATTGGCCGGGTGGGAAGTGGTTAAGATAAAGGTTTTACATAAATGAATAAAGGCTGATCATTGTAAGCAGTCAGTATATTGTCTTGTCCCAAAATTCTAACTGCCATTTTTGCTGGGCAGCTTGGTCTGTTAAAGCGGAACTTTACCCATAACTTAATAAAAAAAGAATGTTCTTTAGCAACTAATATACATCCCACATTAATTAAGCTACCAAAATAAGTGTGTGCTCTAAATTGCCTCCAGCCTTGTTCCTGATTCTTCTTGCCCGAGGCTGTCATTTTGCTGAAGCCCAGAGCCCCTGAACAGCAGTAAATTTTTAGGCTGTCAGCAGATCACACGCTAGTGGGTTTGATTTTCAGCCAAATGCCAAAAAAATGCAGGAAAATAGAGGGCAACTGAGCCTGTACAGAGCAGGGTGAGACCAATGTATTACTGGATTTTAAACTGCATAGCCACTTATTTATAATGTGTTACATAGCTATACCTGCAAAATGGGCCAGCATGAAGTGATTTATCAGGACTTAAATTTCTGACCAAAAGTGATACTAAAGTCTTGTTTTTTTGCTAAAAAATAATAAACATGTTATATTTATTTGCCCTGTGCAGTGTTTTGCACAGAGCAGCCCAGATCCTTCTCTTCTCGGGTCCCTCTCTCCTGACGAGTATCCCCACAGCAAGCAGCTTGCTATGAGAAGGGGGGGGGGGGGCTAGCCTTCCCCCCATCTCCTCGTTGGTTCACCAGGTGAAAATAAAGGGAAAAAAAAAACTAAGAACCTGGAGTTTGCATGTTCTCCCTGTGCCTGCGTGGGTTTCCTCTGGGTTTTTTTTTTTGGTTTTTTTTGTAATACTGTATTTAGGCAGGTTTTTCACTCATTTCCACACTATTAAATATCCGTTATGGGTTATATCAATATTGACTTATTTTGTATTGCTTGGCCAATTTACTTATATCCAATTGTATACATCTTTTGTTTAGGGGTTTTTCTGTCGGTATTACATGCGATCCTCATGGACGGCAACGTTCGTTTGAGCACCTTGGCCTTCCAGGACGGTTCCTGGTGTCTATTGCCACTTTTCAATTAGCATTTTTGATCAATGCCAACTCCCCCTAGATCGATACACCCCCAAATATCTACCATTATTCCATTTTGGTTAACACGTTTGGTGGTTATGGAAGGGAGTGTTGCACCAGTCTTGAGAGCAGCTCCACATGTGTATGTGCATCCATAGACTGCATGGTCATCATTAGTAAGTGTTTTTAGATTAAAATTAACTGCCTCCCAATTGCCATAATGTGCGTTTTCCCATTCTTCGCATATGTACTGTTTGCTTACATAAAATTTTCTCTCGTGTACTTTTATATTAGACTATACAGCCCATCTCCAACCCCTGAAGAAGGAATTTAGCAATTAACCCTTTGAGGAGTATAAGATTACCGTCATCAATATAAAAATAATATATTTGTTTTCCCTTTAAGAATGTATTTGAACAATAGATAAAACGATTTCCACACTTGTGTCATTTTAGGGGAGGAATTAGGACAACCATTTGTTGATAAGAACTAATATTTTGACTCAAACCAATAAAAAAAAAAAAAAAGTATTTTAAAGGTCTTAATCAGATGATACAGGCAATTAAAAACATGGGACAAATAGGTCCCTTGGTCCTCAAAGGGTTAACTCCTAAACATGTTGGATCTTCTGAAAACCATATGATTGATTTGGGCCTCTTAGGGTCCTTTCACACGGGGCGGATCAGTTCTGATCCGCCCCGTGGATGTCCGTTTGCTCAGCGGGGATCACTCCGCCGATCCCCGCTGAGCAGGGAGATGACAGCTCCGTCTCTGCACACTGCGCAGGGACGGACCTGTCACAGCGCCGCTCTCCCCTATGGGAGATCGGATGACGACGGACCGCAGTGCCCGTCGTTACCCGATCCGATCCGCAGACGGATGGAAAAATAGCTTTTTCCTCCGTTACACTTTTTCGGATCGGAGCGGGTCGGATGTCAGCGGACATGTCACCGCTGACATCCGACGCTCCATAGACCTCTATGGAGCACCCGTTCAGGTCCGCCTGAAAAACTGACAGGCGGGCCTGAACAGCACGTCAGTGTGAAAGAGGCCTTACTTGGAGATGCTTCAGGATATAGCTGTATATCGTATTGTATATATGACCAGCATCATTGTTTTTATAATAAGGTTTATGTATACTTTTTGTATAAATAGATTTTGAATATCTTGGGTGGCACAGTGGTGTAGTGGGTAGCACTCTCACTTAGCAGTAAGGGTTGCTGGGTCGAATCCCAACCACAACACTACTTGCCTGGAGTTTTCATGTTCTCCCTGTGCCTGCATGGGTTTCCTCTGGGTACTCCGGTTTCCTCCCACACTCCAAAGACATGCTGGTAGGTTAACTGGATCCTGTCTAAATTGTCCCTAGTATGTATGAATGCGAGTTAGGGATCTTAGATTGTAAGCTCCTTGAGGGTAGGGACTGATGTGAATGTACAATGTATATGTAAAGCGCTGCATACATTGATGGTGCTATATAAGTAACTGAAATAAATAATGTAATAAATAAATATCTTTCTATATACTTGTTTCCTACCACTTTACTCCCAACTAAACCCTTACCCATACAATCCCTGGGGCATCCCTCCCATTTTTATTTATAATAATACAAGTGTAAGTCATGTAACTACCAAATTATTTGATGCAATGCATTTTTACGAGTTTGAATGAATTTTAGATTGTAACAAATACATTTTTCTATATATACGCACATGTATGTACTTACTTTCATTTTTATTCAATATGGCTGGCCTCAAAGTCCCAGCTCCTCTTTTGTCCCACGCTTTTCACATATTGATTTGTAGAAAAAAATAAAAAAAACATTTATCATTTTCCTTCCACTGAACAATTATGTGCCACTTTGTGTTGGTTTATCACAAAAACTAAAAATAAAATAAATTTACCTTTTTTGGTTGTAACATGACAATATGTGGAAATTGTCAAGGGCAATGAATACTTTTTCAAGGCACTGTATAATGTATACCACCCCATACTGTTACAATGTAATTTCTCTTCGGCTTTACTGGACTTTTCTCATCATCATTGCTCTGTACACAAGCTCAGTAGAAATCAATGTTCTTCGTATTGGAGTTTTACTGACATTTACAGCTCACATGGCTCGGCCTCTTCTGCCCAGTAGAGAAGTGATAAATTGGGCAATCATTTAGCAAGTACAAATTTTTAGCACTTAGTAGTACAGTACACCTGGGTAGAGTGTATATGATGTGCCACCAGATTTAATTCTACATATATATCTCTGGAAGGGAGAAGCGGACTTTATGAATGTGGCAGAGAGCTTATAGGAGAGGAAGGCGCTGGCGGTCGAGGCCGTGATTCCTCGCTGTTCACTGAGGATAAAGACAGATTAGCTACGACTGTTTCTTGGCAGAGCAGATGGGAAGAGACGGGGTACGCTGAATCCCAACAAGGAGGGAGCACAGACTGCCTGCCAGCTCCACTCAGTTTTACACAATACAGGAGCTGGGACTGCGATCAGACAGGGCAGACATGGATAGATGAGTCACAAAGACCAGAAATAAAACTGCACATTTCATTAGAGGGAATGAGATATGAATATAGATACCGGAGTAAGAAGGCCCACGCACTGCAATGCTCCGACTCCTGGACTGCTTACTCCGTCCAGAGCCGTGACATCGTCCATTGTAAAGCCAAATATAACTGGACCTGGGCAACCATTCAGTTTCCATCTTCAGCTTGTTCAGTAAAGTGTAGCTCCGCTTTCGTTAAAACCAAAAATAGCAAATAAAAAATGCAGCATCTATTTTAACCGTTTGGCAACCAACTGCCATCATTATACTGTGGCAGGTCGGCGCGATCCCACAAGCCATCATAGCTATACGTCGGCTTGCGGGTTTGGGATAGGAGACGCACGTGCGCCAGTGGAGGCGAGTGCACATACCTGCTGAACTGCGGGGGTGGCGATGCTCACAGCCAATGGTCGCGATGACCGCTGGCCACGAGCGATCATGGGCATGAGAGGCAGAACAGGGACGTTTGTGTGTAAACAAACAAATCCCTGTTGTGTGAGTAGTGACGGATCTTGGGGATCTAGGAATCACGGTCTGTCATTTCCTCTAGGTCAGTCCCCTCCCCCTACAGTTAGAAACACACACACAGGGAACACAATTAACCCCTTGATCACCCCTGGTGTTAACCCCTTCCCAACTAGTGACATTTTTACAGTAATCAGTGCATTTTTATAGCACTAATCGCTGTATAAATGCCAATGGTACAAAAAGTGGGTCAAAAGTGTCCGCCATAATGTCGCAGTCCCGATAAAAATCGCAGCTCGCTGGCACTGGTACTAGTAAAAAAATAATAAAAATACTATAAATCTACCCCTTATTTTGTAGACGCTGTAACATTTGTGCAAACCAATCAATATATGCTTAGTTCAATTTTTTTTACCAAAAATCTGTAGAAGAATACATATCGGCCTAAACTGAGAAAAAAAATTAGCTTAAAAAAAAAAAATGATATTTATTATAGCAAAAACTACAAAATA
This sequence comes from Lithobates pipiens, assembly GCF_037356315.1. Classification (NCBI taxonomy): domain Eukaryota; kingdom Metazoa; phylum Chordata; class Amphibia; order Anura; family Ranidae; genus Lithobates; species Lithobates pipiens. The sequence continues at coordinate 92,304,375 of NW_027507788.1, read as the reverse complement.
TTGTGTGTTTTTTTTTCAAAATTGTTGCTCTTTGTTTATAGCGCAAAAAATAAAAAATTCAGAGGAGATCAAATACCACCAAAAGAAAGCTCTATTTGTGGGAAAAAAAAAAAGGATGTCAATTTTGTTTGGGTGAAAGGTCGCATGACCATGCAATTGTCAGTTAAAACAATGCAGCGCTGAATAACAAGTCATTTAGCAGCCAAATCTTCCTGGGCTAAAGTGGTTAACCACTTCGCGCTCGCCCTATATCTGAAAGACGGCTACAGAGCGGACGCTAACTGCCGGGAGGACGTTCTCCTGTTTACTTCCCCTCTGCGCGCCGCCACGGGCACGCATCGGGAAAGTTCTGTGCTGGCTGGCCGTGTCCCTCGGACACAGCCAGTCACAGATTGCTGTAAACGGCCAATCCCAGCGGCCTATCCAATGAGAGATGATCTCATATGTAAACATATGAGATCATCTCTCAGCGTCGCTCTCCCTCCTCACACAGACAGCGCGTGAGAAGGGAGAGATGAACTGCTGCAGCGGCCGTCAGTAAAAGTAAAAAAAAGTGCCATCCTCCCCCAGTGCCACCTGCCCCCAATGCCACCTATTGTCAGTGCCATTTGTCCCCAGTGCCATCTGTCATCAGTGCCACGTATAAGTGCCATCTCTCATCATTGCCACATGTCATCAGCGCCACATAGTTCCATCTGTCATCAGTGCCACATATTAGTCCCATCTGTCATCAGTGGCACGTATCAGAGCCATTTGTCATCAGTGCCATCTGTTGTCAGTGTCACGTGTCATCAATGCCACGTATTAGTGTCATCTGTCATCAGTGCCACGTATTCGTGCCATCTGTCATCAGTGCCACGTATTAGTGCCATGTGTCATCAGTGCCGCGTATAAGTGCCATGTGTCATCAGTGCCACATATTAGTGCCATCTGTCATCAGTGCCACGTATTAGTGCCATATGTCATCAGTGCCATGTGTCATCAGTGCCACGTATAAGTGTCATCAGTGCTACGTATAAGTGTCATCAGTGCCACGTATCAGTGCCATCTGTCATCAGTGTCACGTGTCATTGTCCTAGTGCTCCAGGGCCTTCAAGTGTAATAGGTAGTCAACAAGTTAGATGTGCAATTTATGCTCCTAGAACACATGATGGCGCTCCCTGCATGTTGGGCCTCTCTATGTGGCCAGGCTGTGAAAAAGTCCCACACATGTGTTATTGTAATACTCAGGAGGAGTAGCAGAATTTTTTTGGGGGTGTCATTTGTGGTATACACATGCCATGTGAGAGAAATAACCTATTACAATGACAATTTTGTGGAAAAAAAAAATCTTAATTTTGCTAAGAATTGTGGGGAAAAAATGACAACATCAAAAAGCTCACTATGCCTCTTACTAAATACCTTGGAATGTCTACTTTCCAAAAAGGGGTCATTTGGGGGGTATTTGTACTTTCCAGACTTGTTCGGGTCGCAAGAAATTAGATAGGCCACCAGTACATCAGATGATAACAGATAACTTTCACAAAGACCAAATAATATCCACCAATTTGGGTAATTTTTACCAAAGATATGTAGCAATATAAATTGTGGCCAAAATTTATGAAGAAAAACTTATAATTTGTATAATTTTGTCACAGAAACAAAGAAATAAGCGTTTAAAAAAAATAAAAAAATAAAAATAAAAATAAAATCGGTCTTTTATCATGTATAGCGCGTAAAATAAAAACCCCAGAGGTGATCAAATACCACCAAAAGAAAGCTCTATTTGTGGGAAAAAAAGGACAAAAAACTAATTTGGGTACAGTGTTGCATGACTGAGTAATTGTCATTCAAAGTGTGAGAGCACTGAAAGCTGAAAATTGGTCTGGGCAGGAAGCGTGTTTAAGTGCCCAGTAAGCAAGTGGTTAATTGAAATCGGTATTAAACCCAAAACAAAAAATGGTATATATTGCAGCTTACCAATTAGATGTGGTGGCTGCATTTGTTTTTTTAAATAGTTTTTTTTCCCTCTGCTTTTACCTGGTGATCAGGCCAGTAACATGCCTTCTGTATAACCCTCATTCACACTGAATGCGGCTTTGAAATCACACTTTTTCAGAACGACTTCAAAGCTGTGGGTCAGTGCAATTTAATGTGCGGCTTGCCAACATCTGATCGATTTCATACAAAGATGTCAATGCAAGTCGCACATGAAATCGGCAAAAATAGTGCAATAACCTTAATCGTAATCGCTGCAACATGAGTCGCGGCAATATGACCCTTTCCATTGTCGGCAATGGGGTGAAACTTGTCATGCGATTTGGAACTGTCAAATCGCATGACAAATCACACCGGTTTGAATAGGGGCTTAGATTGCCTCCATTCTTTTTTTGTTTACAAACTTTTTTATTTTAAAGAACATCCAAAGCATACCATGAAAAGGTGAACTAAGGAACAAATCCGAAGCATACAGAAAAATAAATATAGCAAAGGTACATACAAAGGTATCAAGCAGTTAAGACATAACCACCATGAGCTGCCTTTAGCCTTGTGCTAACAAAACGTGCCTGAGCTTTCCAGGCTTCCCATCTACGATCGAATAGGTTCAACTTATCTTGTAGGGTATACAAAATCCTTTACATTACCATCATATCATCACATCAACTGTCCAGGATGGAGGACAGAGGTACTACAGGGGATTTCCAATGAAGGGCAATGGCCCACAGAGTTGATACACAAATAATATGTATGAGACATTCTTCCTTATGGACATCAAGATTGTGAGCTCCAAAGGAGTTCCAGATATTGCAGAAGCGACGGCCGTCACTCTTCCACATACCGGGGCTTGCAGTGCACAATCCCAAAAAAGGTGTCTGAAGGTGCCTGGCAGGTGGCAGCCTCTAAAGCACTGTCCAGATGACCCTGGGAACATTAACTGGAGTTTGTCACGAGTGTAATACCACCTTGTCATTACCTTGTAGCCTGTTTCCCTAACCAGTGATTTAGTGGCCTTCCGTTGGTTTGTCAGCATGTCCCAGCCCTCCGGGGTCAACTGTTAATTACAGCCAGACTCCCATTTATTTCTATATAGAGGTTCGTCTGAAAAATACGAAGCCAAGGCGGTTTTGTAGAGAGTTGAAATAAGGCCCTTACCTCTGTGGCAGATCTGTTTGAAGGATGTGGGGTGGGGGGAGGAAGGGGTAAAGTTATAATGGGAGATATAAAAATGTCTTATTTGCATGAAATGAAAGTGTTCCCAAAGTGGGATTTGTTTTTGTGTGCGGTGGTGATACGTTGCAAATGTATCTCCAATCTGAAGGTCCGCTTAGGTGATCAGTGAACTGGAACTCCACACCATACAAAACTTTCAGGATGAACGTTGTGGCGAACAGTGGTTCCCCCCAAGAAAGGACGAGCCTGGAGGGGCAGGTGAAATTAGGCTAAGCTTGCTTTTATAATGGTGCCAGAGGGTGAGAGAATGAGAAACGACTGAGTTGAAGAATGTAAATTTATGTGTAAAGTTGGAAGGTGAAGTACATTTATGTGTAAAGTTGGAAGGTGACCATAGCAGGGACAAGAGGCAATAGGGCCTTGGCCTCAAATTTTGGCTTCAGATTTGACCCAGGGTATTTTTGATTCAGGGATGTTGCACTGCACTATCTGGTAAAAGCGTGCAGCCAAGAAGTAGAACCAAAGGTTAGGAAGACCCAGACCTCTGGCGGATTGGGATTTATAAAGAATATGTTTGTAAAATCTGGGGCTTTTATTCTGCCAAATAAATCTAATATCTTACTATAGTCAATCAATAACGGATTAAGGGATATTAATAGGAAGGGATCGGAATAAGAATAAGAGTTTCGGTAACGGGGTCATTTTAACTGAATGATATGTGGTACGAACTTCAAATTTTCAGCAGGTTCCACAATCGGGATACACAAGTTCGGTAGTTAGCCGTATACATGGATGAGAATTGTGGTGTGATGTAGGTGACAAGATAAGGAAATTTGTCATTTGACCATTGGAATGGGAAAGATCCTCGGAACGTTTCACACTGGGCAGAGAGTAGATTAACTGGAAGAGCAGTAGATTTGGTTATGTTTACCCCAAGTACGGAAATGGAGGCAAATTTTGTCAATATGGTAAACAAGTTGGGAAGAGAGATATGAGGTGGAGTCAAAAAAATCCTGACATCATCCGCATACATGCAGAGCTTAAAGTGGGAAGATTCAGGGGGATTACCAGATATGTCTGGGTGGTGTTTTATGGAGATTGAAATAGGTTCTAGTGCTAAGGCAAATAAGGGAGATAGAGGGCATCCCTGTCTGGTGCCTCTGCCCAGTGTGAAAAAGTCTGAGCTGCAACCTGGCAATTGAATTCTTATTTTGGGCTTATAGTAGAGGGCCTGTATAGCTCATAAAAATTCGTCCCTAAAGCCCATCTGTTGTAGGACTGAAAACATGTAAGACCAGGAGTATGCCATCAAAGGCTTTATTGATATCAAGGCTCAGTAATAGGACCTGCTTTTTGTGTAGGTTGGCATCTTGAAGAACGTTCAGGGCTAAGCAAATATTGTCTGTGATAAGTCTATTTGAGATGAAGCCTGATTGATCAGAAGAGGTCAGAGGTTCAATAATACTGGCTAATCTATCTGCCAGTGTGCGACTAAAAATTTTAAGGTAGTTTTTAATGACGGATATTGGCCTGTGGTTTTGTGGGAGAGAATGGTCCTTAAGGGGTTTTGGTAACAGGGACATATTGGCGAAGGTCAGCTCATTTGGAAAACGTTCTCCATTAATGATGTTAAACATGGTGGTTAAACAAGGGGCCAAGATAGATGCAGAGTGTTTGTAGTGTTTGTAGTAACTAGCCTTGAACCCGCCAGGACCTGGGATGACTGATCGTTTCAGGGATTTAATTACCTTAAGTAGCTCCTCTTCCATAAAAGGTGCATTTAGTGTTTCTACTTGAGAGGATGTTAAGGAGGGTAGCAGAAGGGAGGATATCCAGTCATGTGAGGCTTGGGATGGGAAGGAGGGAGGGTGAGAAAGTAAGTTAGAGTAGAAATTTTCAAACACAGTCAGGACTTCTTTAGGGTGCGAGACCATATAACCTGAGGCATTACAAAGTTTATATAGATGAGGTGGGTGTATGGTGTGGTTTAATTTACGGTTAAAACATGGAGGATGCCGAATTGGTTTGTAGAAGGAGTTTGGCTTTGGACCAACAAAGGGACTTCTCTATTTTTGAGGACAAGAGGATATCTAATTCAAGTTGTTTCTGGGCTACTAATTGTGCATTGAATAATGTTGGATTCCCTGTTTGCATTTTGTATAATTTGTCTAGTTCTGTGGTCAGTGTGTATATTTGTTGCCATCGTTCTCTATTTTTCCTAGAGGCTAGGCTAATGAGCTGGCCTCTTAAAGCAGCCCTATGAGCCGCCCACAGAGTGCGAGGAGATATATCTGTTGTAGCATTTAAGGCAGGCATGTCCAAAGCCATTTGATGTGGCCCACACTTGGAATTTGCTTATATGTAGCACTGACTCCCGAAGGAGCAGATGAATTTATTGGGCTTACCGTTACCTTCTTCACCTCGTATGCGTCTAGGGGTTTCCCGAGGTAGATGGCTAATTGTATAGTCCTTCTCTCACCAGGCCTGGCAGCCAACAAGGTGCTTGAGTCAGGAATAAGTCTCTGCCACAGACTATAGAACACGTGAGGCAAACTTGAAAGCTTGTAGAAAACTCGTGTGGTACCAGTATCTTTCAGCCAGTCCGGAGATACCACACGAGATTGGATTCACTTAGGTCCTTCAGCTTGTGCAGGCTCTTGTTGAGAAGCCAACCCTTGCGTGGCCTTCTCCCGAGGAGTCCTCCCTTGGAAAACTTCACAGTTGCAGTTCAGTCAGACTGATGCTGAGGTCAAAAATTTAGAACAATTAGACCCAAACCAAAAAAAACAAACTGCGCTTTTAAGGGTAACATTAAATTGCAAAACATATAGCGCATGCTCTTCAGGAGCCGGCACTACATATTATTTATATATATATATATTATATATATATATATATATACACACACACATCTGTGATTCCCCCAAAGCTTGAGTGTGTTATGTTTTTTATGCTGTTAATATATCTTCTTTAGCCTGACAAATCCTGAGCGCCGCACTTATTCTTAGTATGGGCCGGGGCGTGTGGCAGGGCGTGCTCACAAGTCTATGTGCACGAGCCACTATGAAGCTGACAGCGCGAAGAGCCAATCACAGGCACTGTGACTGTCCCCAATCTCTGCATCTGCCAACTGCAGATGCAGAGATGGGGGAAATGTCACAGGGCCCATGTTTGGTGGTGGCGCTACGTGCTGTCAGTTTACTTGCAGGCTTGGGCGTATAGACTTGTGAACACGCCCAGCCACACACCCTGGCTCATACTAAGAATGAGCGCGGCGCTCGGGATTTGTGGGGGGCCACATCAAACCGTAGCTCGGTTCCTTTCCTTGAGAGAGAGAGAGAGAGAGAGAGAGAGAGAGAGAGAGAGAGAGAGAGAGAGAGAGAGAGAGAGAGAGAGAGAGGGGGGAGGGAGAGAGGGGGAGAGAGGGGGAGAGGGGGAGGGAGAGAGGGGGAGGGAGAGAGGGAGAGAGAGGGAGAGAGAGAGAGAGGGAGAGAGGGAGAGAGAGAAATAGAGCAAGAGATATATATATATATATATATATATATTTTTTTTTTTTTTTATTTATTTTTTTTTTTTTTATTATTTTTATTTATTTTTTTACATAACACGCCTGAGCTCATCATTACCCTGAGCGGAGAAGAGAAGAGATATATATATATATATATATATATATATATATATATATATATATATAATAGCATGGCGTTTGCAATAAACTTTGCATTAAATATTTCATTTGCATTTCATTTTAATGTTTCAGGCAAAATGGTCGGCCCTCAAGCATGTTCACTTCATGAAATCTGGCCCTCTTTGAAAAAAGTTTGGTCACCCCTGGTTTAATGTAAAGTATTCTTGGATGGCGGTGGAAATTTCTTGTCGGGTGATAGGATCTGAGAGTAGGGAGTCATTCAAACGCCACGAATAAGTGGTGTCCGATAAGCCAGTGAGGGTAGTTGTTAGGGTCACTATGTTATGGTCTTAAATTATCATTGGAAGCACCCCCTTCAGTTTTACATAAATGTGTCTCATCCCTGTAAATCTGCAAGACAATTTGTTCTTTTGAAAAAACGACTTACTTAGCTCAATCACAAGGTGAAAATAAAGGAAAGAAAGCCTAAAAAAAGAAAACTACCGTATATACTCGAGTATAAGCCGAGATTTTCAGCCTCTTTTTTGAGGCTGAAAGTGCCCCCTCGGCTTATACTCGAGTCACCGCTGTCTGACTGCTCGATCAGCGTATCGAGCAGACAGACGGCGGACATTAAAATTTAAAAGCCGCGCCTCCTTCTCCGCCTCCGCCTGTGATAGGCGGAACACTGAATTTCCCAGCAGTCAGTGTTCCACCTATCACGGACATCCGCTCATTCTCATACTACGGACGAGTATGAGAGGATGTCCGTGATAGGCGGAACACAGGCTGCTGGGAAATTGAGTGTTCCGCCTATCACAGGCGGAGGCGGAATTTTGAATTGTAGAATGGCCGCCGAGAAAAGCGGCGATCCATCGGCACGGCACGGGACGGAGGAGGCACGGGACGGAGGAGGCACGGCACGGGACGGAGGAGGCACGGGAAGGAGGAGGCACGGCACGGGACGGAGGAGGCACGGCACGGGTCGGAGGAGGCTCGGGACGACGGCGGCTCGGGACGGAGGCTTGGGACACAGGTAGGCTGGACACACACACAAGGCTGCACGGACACACACACACACACACACACACAAGGCTGCACGGACACACACACACACACACACACACACACACACAGGGATGGATGGATGGATGAATACACACACACACACACACACACACAGGGATGGATGGATGGATGGATACACACACAGGGATGGATGGACACACAGGGATGGACGGACACACACACAGGGATGGACAGCCATGTCTCACCCTCGGCTTATACACGAGTCAATAAGTTTTCCAGTTTTTTGGGGGTAAATTGGGGGCCTCGGCTTATATTCGGGTCGGCCTATACTCGAGTATATACGGTAATACAGCCATCACATCACAAGTGATGAGCAGCAATATAATAAGTCAGGGTTTCTCAAGTAGGATTTCATTGAACCCTAGGGTTCCTCCAGAGGTTGTTAGGGCAATGAGATATATCTACCTTTCAGATACGTTCCCACTGACACCATTGATCCTTTTAGCTATATCTGTAAGGGGTTAATTCTTCCCAATGACAAGTGTAAGGAGCATTCTTCCCACCGGCCATCACACGACTGTATTACGAGTTGTAGATAGTGTAATTTTTAGCAGGGATTCCCTGAGAACAGAAAGTTATTTCAAGGGTTCCTCTGTGTTAAAAAAGTTGAGAAAGTCTGTAATTAATGTTTGCTTTTGAGTTTATTACTGCTTTAATTTTAATTCAATTAAGCACCCGCTGTCATTTTATGTAAAATTCAATGCAATATGGTATTCTGTACACTTTTGGTGTTGATTGGTTTGCGCAAAAGTTATAGCGTCTGCAAACTGTGGAAAAGATTTATGCAATTTTTATGGCATTTTTATTATTTATTTTTTAACTAGTAATGTCGGCGATCTGCGATTTTTATCTGTACTGCCACATTGCGGCGGATAGATCGGACACTTGACACATTGTTGGGACCACTGACATTCATACAGCGATCAGTGCTATAAAAATGCACGTATTACTGTGTAAATGTCACTAGCAGGGAAAGGGTTAACAAGAGGGGGCAACCAAGGGGTTAAACGTGTGTTCCCTCAGTGTGTTCTAACTGTATGGGGATAGGACTGACTAGGGGAGGAGACCCATCACTGTTCCGGCCACCAGCAATCTCAGAACGAGAGCCAGAATGGGGATCTGTCAATGTAAATAGACAGCTCCCCATCCTGACAGGGGAGTTAGAGAGAGATCTGCTGTTCCTAGTGATTAGGAACAGTGATCTCTCTTCTCCTGCAGTCAACCCAGCCCCCATACAGTTAGAAACACCTCCCAGGGAACACATTTAACCCCTTGATTGCCCCTTAGTGTTAACCCCTTTCCTACCAGTGACATTTATACAGTAATCAGTGGCTATTTTTAGCTCTGATCGATGTATAAATGTCAATGGTCCATAAAAAGTGAGTGATCTGTCCGCTGCAATGTCGCACTCCCACTAAAAATCACAGATCCCCGGCATTACTAGTAAAAAAAATTAAAAAAATAATAAAAATGCCAAAAATATATCCCCTATATTGTAGATGCTATAACTTTTGCACAAACCAATCAATATGCGCTTATTGCGATTTTTTTTAAACAAAAATATGTAGAAGAGAAGAAGATCGGCCTAAACTGATGAAGACTTTTTTTTGGGGGAGCTTATTATAGTAAAAAATATTGTTGCTTTTTTGTTTATAGTGCAAAAAATTAAAACCACAGGAGGTGAACACCACCAAAAGAAAGCTCTATTTTTATGGAAAAAAAGGACATCAATTTTGTTTGGGTACAATGTCGCACGACCGCACAATTGTCGATTAAATTGGCAATGCCTTATCACAAAACATGGCCTGGTCATTAAGGGGGAAATCTAACAGTCTGTAAGTGGTTAAGGGGATCTCATTCATTTTTATTTCATGCTGTAGGATATGGCAATTACACAAGTGGCTCTTGGATCACTTTTACATTGTAGGGAATTATCCACTGAAAAAAATTATACCGGGATCATGGTTGTAGCCTCAACCATGACCCCGGTATAACCACTTCAACCTTAGCCCCTTTATAAATGAGGGGAGTGGGGAGTGATTAAAATGAATTGGGCATTTTTAATGCTTCCCTTTTTCATTTTGTCTAGGTTGTGATGTGGGAAACCCCACGATCTGTGAGTGTTTCCCGCACTGTATTCAAACTGCACTGCCCTTGCCATCTACAGTGGTAGGGATGAGCTTCATCTTCGAGTCGAACATTGGCTGTTCGTCCGTTCGGCGAAATCCGAACATTTTGGTCCGTTCGTGTCAAATTCGCGTGGCGCTCACGGCCCACAATGCACTGCGATGGCGCAGTGCATTGCTGGCTCATGATTGGCCAAGCATACACTGTGACCCCGCATGCTTGGCCAATCGGAGCGCCAGCAGCGAGGAGAGCCATGATTGGCCACAGGCAGGATGCCTGTGGCCAATCATAGCTCAGGCTGTGTAGTGTATGCCCCACACTATATAAGGCCACCATCGCGGCGGCCTCGTGTAGTGTGTTGGCGTCTGAAGCAGTGGGTGTTCTGTGTACCTTCAACAGTACACACCGATCGTTTTCGGCCGATTTTCTATCTTGCTGTTGTGTAGTGGTTATTGTCTGCGTGCCCTGACCGCAGTATACACCGATATATTCACCTCACCTATATAGCTAGTGATCTATCTTTAATAATAGAGCTTGCAGTCAGTAGTGTTAGGAGATAGTGCGTGCTGTCTGCGTGCTCTATACCCAGTACATACCGCTATATCCACCTACATAGCTCTTCTCTATTTGAGCCCACTTGCCATCTGCAGGAGTTATTGGAAGTTGTGTGGGCCTCCAGCACAGCACAGTATACATCTGTATATACCCCTTTATCTCTGATGTTCTCTGGTTATTGTCTGCATGCCCTGACCGCAGTATACACCGCTATATTCACCTCACCTATATAGCTAGTAGTAGTGATCTATCTTTTATAATAGAGCTTGCAGTCAGTAGTGTTGGGAGATAGTGCGTGCTGTCTGTGTGCTCTGTACCCAGTACATACCGCTATATCCACCTACATAGCTCTTCTCTATTTGAGCCCACTTGCCATCTGCAGGAGTTATTGGAAGTTGTGTGTGCCTCCAGCACAGCACAGTATACATCTGTATATACCCTTTTATCTCTGGTGTTCTATAATAAAGGCATCTGCAGGAGTTAGTGGGTGTTGTGTGCCTCCAGCACAATATACACTACCCAACTGCTGTTTTACCCAACTCCCTTCAGGCCATTACCATGTCTGGAAGGCCAGCAAGGAGAGGCAGACAGGCGCGAGCCGATAAAAGGGGGCAAGCAGGCTCTGTGTCTAGAGACAACAGTGCTGGTCGTGGACGCGGTGCATTGTCATCAGCACGTGGCCATGGGACATGCTTGTCCTTCTTTTCGGCAGCTGGACATGTTGAACTGCAACATGACAACGACTTGGTAGGGTGGATGACCAAGCCCTCTTCATCCTCCTCATCCTCTCTCACCCAGTCTCAGGGTAGTAGCAAAGCAGCTGCCAACGCATCGTCTTCCCTCCTCTCAATGTCATCATCAGTGACTCCTTCCCTAGACCCACCACGTCCTCCTGAGGAGTCTCCTGAACTCTTTGAGCACAGTGTTGGGTACATGCTCCAGGAGGATGTCCAGTGTTTTGTGGGCTCTGATGATGACACTCAGCTAGAGGAAGGCAGTAGCGTGAGCGCAGACAGAGGGGATGCTCAAGAAGGACAGCAATCTGGCAGTCATGTTCCACAAGCTGCAGCATACTGCCAGGTTTGCTACAGCGATGAAGAGGGAGGGGATGATGAGGGCACTGACTCCACGTGGGTGCCTGGAAGGAGGGAGGAGGAGGAGGCGGCACATGTCCAACGAGGCAGGATGCCCTCCGCGGGCCAGCTTAGGGGCAGCACACCGACTGAATCACACCGCAGAGCTCCGCCTGTGCAGAGCGCTGCCTCTGCGCGTTATTCTAAAAGTTCTTTGGTGTGGGCCTTTTTTGAGACGAGTGCATCAGATCGCACCGCTGCTATTTGCAACATATGTCTCAAGCGTATCTCACGTGGCCAAAACATCAGCCGCTTGGGCACCACATGCTTGACCAGACATATGTTGACCTGCCATGCAGCTTGTTGGCAAGCGTACCTCAAAGACCCACACCAAAGAACAAAGCGGACCTCTCCTTGCTCCTCATCAGCTGGCATCTCCAACCCCACTAGACCTTCAGTCCTCTCTGAAACCTGCTCTGAGAGGAATGAAGGTGTAGAATTAGGTGTGTCACAGCCAAGTGCTTCCGGGAACTCTGCTAGCGGTACACCCACGTCCGATTATAGCAGGCAAATGTCCCTGCCCCAGCTGCTGGACCGGCGGAAGAAGTTCACTCCCAGCCATCCACATGCCCAGCGGTTGAATGCTAGCTTGGCTAAATTGCTAGCACTTCAACTGCTGCCTTTTCAGTTGGTAGACTCGGCCCCCTTCCGTGAGTTTGTACAATGTGCGGTTCCTCAGTGGCAGGTCCCCAAACGCCACTTTTTCTCACGGAAGGCGATTCCGGCTCTCTACCGGCATGTGGAAGGCAATGTCCTTGCCTCGTTGGACAGGGCGGTCAGCGGTAAGGTTCATATTACCGCTGACTCATGGTCCAGCAGGCATTGACAGGGACGTTACCTGTCTTTCACGGCCCATTGGGTCACTCTTCTGGCAGATGGGAAGGATGCAGGACAAGGTGCAGTAGTGTTGGAGGTTGTTCCGCCACCACGCCTCCAAAATGCTACTATTGGTTGTGACACACCTCTCTCCTCCACCCCCTCCTCTTCTTCTTCCTCCATGGCCTCTTCCAGTGGTCTGTCCTCCGAACCAGCGGTGCTCCGTAGGCGTTCCAGGGGCTACGCAAGTACGCAGGCAAAACGATGCCATGCCGTGCTTGCGCTGGTTTGTTTGGGGGACAGGAGCCACACTGGGGCGGATGTTTTGTCAGCTCTGCAGGGGCAGGCCGAGAGGTGGTTGACGCCACGCCAGCTTAAGCCAGGAATGGTGGTTTGCGACAATGGCACCAACCTCCTCTCCGCCCTCCGACAGGGACAACTGACCCATGTGCCCTGTGTAGCTCACGTCCTTAACCTGGTGGTACAGCGGTTCTTGGGCAGGTACCCCGGCTTACAGGATGTCCTGAAGCAGGCCAGGAAAGTCTGTGTGCATTTCCGCCGATCATTTAATGCCTGTGCTCGGCTGGCTAAGCTCCAAAAGGAGTGAACCTGCCCAAGAACCGCCTTATATGTGACATGCCCACCAGATGGAACTCAACATTGGCCATGCTACAGCGGCTGCACACACAGCAGAGGGCCATCAATGAGTACCTGTGCGACTACGGCACCAGGACAGGGTCAGGGGAGCTTGTTTTTTCTCACCACGCCAGTGGGGCATGATCAGGGATGCATGCACTGTCCTGTCACCGTTTGAGGAGGCCACAAGGATGGTGAGCAGTGACAGTGCATGCATCAGTGACACTGTACCTCTTGTCCACCTCTTGTAGCATACGCTGCGTGGAATAATGGACAGGGCACTTGAGGCAGAACAGAGGCAGGAAGAAGAGGACTTCCTTGCCTCTCAAGGCCCCCTTTATCCAGACAGTGTTCCTGCTGTGCCACCCATCACACAGGAAGAGGATGAGGAGGAGGAAGAGGAGGAGGAGGATGATTGTGTCAGCATGGAGGTGGAGGCTGGCACTCAGCATCAGCAGCAGCAGCAGCAGTCCTGTAGGGATGATTTACAGTCCCAAGAAACACGTGGACTTGTGCGTGGCTGGGAGGAGGTAGCTGCGGATCATGTTGTCCTTAGTGACCCAGAGGACTCCAGACCGAATGCCTCAGCTAACCTATGCTGCATGGCCTCCCTGATCCTGCAAAGCCTGCGGAAGGATCCTCGTATTCTTTGGATCAAGGAGAGGGACCATTACTGGCTGGCCACTCTCCTTGATCCACGGTACAAGGGTAAGGTTGCTGACCTTATCTTGCCATCGCAGAGGGAGCAGAGGATGAGACATCTCCGGGAGGCCTTGCAGAAAGGTCTGTGCAACGCGTTCCCAGAGAAGGTTACAAACTCCTGGTCCTGGACAACGTGTTGCTGAGGCATCGGTCAGAAGGAGCGGTGGAGAAGGTGGCCGTCTGACTGATGCTTTCAGACAATTTTTTAGTCCGCAGCCCCAAGGTATGATCGGTTCCAGCACCCATCGCTAGTGTCTGATTTACATGGTGCAGGAATACCTAGGGGCAAGGTCAGACTTGGACACCTTTCCCACCGAAAATCCTCTGGCTTACTGGGTCTTGAGGATGGATCACTGGCCAGAGCTTGCACAGTATGCAATTGAGCTACTGGCCTGTCCTGCATCCAGCGTTCCTTCGGAACGCACCTTCAGTGCTGCTGGTGGCTTTGTTACCGATCACAGGGTGCGCCTGTCCACGGAATCAGTTGATCGACTGACCTTCATCAAGATGAATCAGTCTTGGATCACCCACAGCTACCAAGCACCTGAAGCTGATGTAACCGAATATTTTTTTTTTGAAATACCACATCCCTTCAAGACTGCCTATGCTGATGCTGAGTGACTGTCCTGTTATGTTGATTGTCTATCCTCTCCCTCCTCCGCTGATATGTAGTTCTGGTTGATGCCATCAGCCCAATTTTTCTGCCCCTGTTTAACAGGGGCGTTTAAGTACAATTTTTGATGCAATGCTTTGCAGCAGGGCTAATTCCTGCAATAAAACTAGAGTATATGGCAGAGGTTGCAGTGTGGTGGCACCAGCACCAGTGCCTAAGGCCCAATTTTTCTACCCCTGTTTAACAGGGACATGTAATTACAATTCTTGATATAATATTTCACAGGAGGGCCCGTTCCTGTGCCCACCCAGAGTAACGGTGAGGACTTATAGTGTTGTGGCACCAGCACCACAGCCACCAAAGGTCAATTTTTCTATCACTGTTCAACAATGGCATGTAATTACAATTCTTGATATAATCGTTCACAGCAGGGCGCTCCAGCGCCCACCAAGAGTCACTTTGAGGGCTTACAATGTTGTGGCAAAACCAACACCTTGTTCCGCCATTTCTGCAGAGCATATAGGGCAGGCCCCTACTTTCAAACATCCAATTTACAAACATCTCCTACTTGCAAACGGAAGGAGACAACAGCAAGTGAGATGAAAAAAGATGGACGACAAAACAAATTATACAGGGGTGATAACCCTTCCCTATGTTTTCCAAAAAGCTTTAAAATAGTTTTTTTGACTGGAGCTACACTTTAAAAATGTACCAGTTGAAAATTACAAACAGATTCAACTTAACACAACAAACCTACACAGTCCCTGTCTTGTTTGCACCGCCTGTATACTTCTGTTCTGAGTATATAGGGCCTGGGGGCCACACGCATTTCCTTTTTTTAATATGGGTACGGGGTTCCCCTTAATATGTGTACAAGACCCAAATAGGCTGGTAATGGGCAGGGAGGGCTACCCATGCCATTTTTCTCAATGATTTTCAACCATATTGCAGGAACCAGATATAACATTAAAACCGTTAAATGTCATTTTGTGCAGGGACTGTTCTAAACACGGGAAACACGTGGCACTTCACAGGCATACTACAGACACCCCACAGGCACCATATTTAAAGGAATATTTCACTTTTTTTTCCCACTTTAATCGTCATTAAAATCAGTGCTCCCGCCAAAACGGCCGTTTTTAAAACTTTTTTTTGCATTGACCCATGTCCCCTGGGGCAGGAGCCATGTCCCCAAACCCTTTTTAGGACAGTATCTTGCATATTAGCCGTTAAAATTAGCACTTTTCATTTCGAACGTTCGAGTCCCATAGACTTCAATGGGGTTCTAACGTTCGTTCGAATTTGGGGTCCGTTCGAAAGTTCTGGTGCGAACCGAACCGGGGGGTGTTCGACTCATCCCTATACAGCGGGTGTCTATCTTAATGAAACCCCAAATGCAGGTCGCAGATTCAGTGCGTTTGCCTGCACCGGATCACAGTGGATTGCATGGTACACAAGTACCATGTAATCTAGTAGTAGTAGTAGTAGTTGGTTTCAAAATTGCTGCATGATTTTGGTGCGATGCGGGAGGAATTAAGCTCATTCATGCGCCACACTAAATTGCATGTGAATTGAACAGGAATGAGGCAAGATCCTGTGTGAGTCACATGCGCATGGGACTCACACAGGATCTTGCCTCATTCTTTTCTATGAACCGCATAGTGTGAACCAAGGACAAGAAAATCACTGTTCCTGGGCAAATACCATTTTTTTTCGGTACAGGTTTCCCATGGCAGTGGCAGCTGGTGGGTTTTTTCTTTGGGGAGGGGGAGCGACAACCAATGGCCAACACCCTCCCCCCCCCCCCCCCCCCGAGCAGCCGGAAGCACTTCTTCCCCGTTGTTTGCCGGCCGGTTCGGCACTTACCCAATCTAGGCGGGGGGTGCCGTATCCTCCCCCCCATCACCGGCTTCCAGCGTGTGGCTCCTCCTAGGCATCCAATAGTATCGCCTGTCCTTTCAGCCAATTGGGCGACGGGTGTCAAAACCCGCTTCCTGATTGGCCGGGAGGAGTACCAGTGGGCATTTTGTGTTTGAAAGATTTGTCTCTCAGTCGTTTCCATGTGGTTCGACTTCTGCTTCCAAGATTCTTTGAAGTTCACTGGGCCCTCAAACTGAACCCAGAGCAATCTGGCTCATCCTATCTTTGGTACTGCATATCACACATTGCCTTTGCCATCCCATTATGTTAGGAGGGGTTTCTCTAATAACCGATTTAACCAAATTTATTGCGACTACGCAACCAACACAGCACAGCAGATGACAGAATCAACACTGTGTGCTGTCTCCAGATTTTTGTAGGGCTTTTGTTACCAAGACTCAACATAAACACCCTACAACTTGTATATCATATCTCCGAGGGATCTGCAGACTGAAAATGACATTCAGACATTTTGGCATTTTTTCTCCAGCCTTTGAAACTATGTAGGGTGACTTGCCAAAGTCACATTGATCTGAACGTACTGTAGAGCAGTAAATTCATTTGCTCTTAACTGGATTGTGTTTTTTTCCATCTATTTTTTTGTCTCTCCTTCACAGCCGGGAGGTTTTAATTAAATAGCAGAGTTAAGTCTGGAACATGCTATGTCTACACTAAAAAAATACTTGGCCTTACTTTTTTTTATTGTCTTTGTAATTAGGACAGGATCTAAGTCTTAATTTCCCTTTGGCGGGTTGTCATTGATGTGCAATAGACAGGCCTATCAGTATAAATTATTGATAGTAGGGATCAGGTAGGGATCGGGCGAAGAATACAATTTTCAAATAAAATAATTAAAGTGGAACTCCAGCCAGCACGTGTTTTTCAGTAAAGATATTTCCCCTCACGCCCTTTCCCAGAGAAACAATAGGAAGTGAGAAGAAATACCCTCAAAATGAGGGCAATGTAAAATTAAGAGTTTGCAGTAGATGATGGTTGTCTGGGAGCAGGAGGATTTATTCCAAAGAATATTTAATCAGCTGCTGCAGTTTATCACTATAACCAAAACATTGCAAGCATTTTTCCTCAAACATGCTGGATTCCTCAACTCCTCGGCACTGCATTAGCAATCAGGTATGACGTTGGCAAGACACCACTTATAGCACTTTTAGACCCCATACACACTATTAGATTTTCTGCAGATTTTTGTCTTCAGATTTACCGAAATCATGTAGTGCAAGGGCCTGCCTGATTGCATACAAATTGCAACTCTTAAGGTTTGACCTCATATTATATGGTTTTGGTAAATCTGAAGACAAAAATCTTCAGAAAATCTAATAGTGTGTATGGGGTCTTACGCTATCAGGTAATTGAAGCTAACATATGCAAACACATTGTGCACTCCCTACTAAAGTGTGCTCAGTCTACCTATTCATTACCTTTCTGATTAAATAATTGCTATATTTCATAGGGTCTTTATTCACAAGTATTTATTCACACATATATACAAAACACACTGTGGTTGCTCATCATGCACTCCTACTGGAGTACTTCGTCCACCTATTCACATTTGTTATTTTTTATTATTAATCTTATCATTGCTCTTTTTTTATAGGCACATCACCTTCAAACATTCACACAACCATTCTGGTGTGGGTACACAGGTGGTTCACCCATTTCATTCCTTTTTTTTTTACCTTGATATATCTCATCAGTGAGGCACTACATATACAGAGACTGTGCTGTGGTGGTCTGGTTGTTTCTCCTGGCTCTTCTTCATTGAGGGGGGGGGGGGTTTGGGGGTGTCCCACCTCAACCCCAGGTGAGACAATGCCCGGACCCATCGTATCCCCATTCAGAAGCTGGGCACAGCCTTTGAGCTGATTCGTAAGTGACTGACCAGCTGTTTTGTATGTTCCTCCTTCTTAGAGGGGATTATACAGTAATAGTCATCTATTTATTTTTCAGTATAGTCTTGCATTTTCCACTCCTGATAAAGGGCGTCAAGACAAGCCAGTTTTTATGAAGAATTTTGAATTTTAAATTTCTATCATGTATTGACGTATATTGGATGTATGTTGTCTTTACATTTAAAATATTAATCATGACCATTTGCGATTTCGATTCTTATCATTTATGTTTACTGATTACCTGTGTCAAATATTTCAGGATTAATAATTTGATATGTTAATTAAATATGATTAATTTTATTATTATTAATAATACGATCATTACCATTATGAATTGATTTATTATGTGTCCATCGAATGTGTATTTCACGTGATTTTAACATTTAATTGAAATAAAGCATATCATATACATTTCATTCCAGTTTGTTTATATAGGTTTATATATGCCTTTGCCTTTATACATGCCTTTGCTAGTTGTGCCAGGTCACTTTTGTTCTCAATTATCCATATAACCAGAACATAGATGCCAAAATGCCAAAATTAAACAGGAAAAACTAGGCAATTTGCTCTGTGTGTTGCCATAAAAGTTCTTTCCTAACACCAGGTTGGTCATCAAATCATGCTTCTGCTTTTGTTAGAACCTCATAGTACCCCACTCCCATAAACTTGAGACTAATGCAGG
Source organism: Lithobates pipiens (assembly GCF_037356315.1). NCBI lineage: Eukaryota > Metazoa > Chordata > Amphibia > Anura > Ranidae > Lithobates > Lithobates pipiens. The sequence continues at coordinate 92,285,417 of NW_027507788.1, read as the reverse complement.
CCATGCATTTATTTTGTTCCTGGACCTATAATGTAATGTGTCAAAGTTGCAGCTGTCCATCTGATGCTCCCTAGATGAGGATCCTGTTTTTCAGACATTAAGGCCGGGTTCACATATGGGGCTGTGGTTCACATGGGGGGTGGTGTGTCCTTGTTCACCAGTTCAGGTCCAAATTTTTACCTGAATTTGCACTGGAACCAGACCCAAAGATGCACAGGACCCTTTTGGAAAGCCGACCAGGACATGTGTGAACCAGCTTCATTGCAAGCCGGGCATACTCGCATGTCATGTGAATTGGATACGGGGGGAAACCCGCATCAAATTCGCACAAGTGAACCCAGTCTAAAGTGGAACTTTACCTATAACAACTTGATAAAAAAATAATGTTCTTTAGCAAGAAACATGCATTCCATATTCCAGAGGCATAACTAGAACCTTCAGGGTCCTGGTGCAAGAAACCAAGAAGGGCCATCCTGGCCACCGACCTGGGCCCTTCCCACTGATCCCAGAGCCCTTTATTATGGTCTCACAGTGGGCCACCTTCCTGCTGCCTTGGGGTACCCACACAGTGGTGGAACACCAGCACTCAGTCACAAGTGTGACCTTTGCGACCCTGGTAGTCCCATCTCTGGTGTCAGTAGTTTCTTTTTATTTTTGTCTTATTTTTTTTACATTTTATTCTACAATTCTATTTCATAACATGGGGATCAAAGAGGGCTCATAATTGCATTCAGAGGGCCGACTGTGGTCAAGATTTAATCTGACCCTGTCCTAGTTCCTACCACATTTGAACTGCCCAAAAAAAAAAAAAAAAAAATTGCAACGTAATTCAGAAAACCTCCTTAAAAATGAAATAATAGATGTCTGTACCCATTCTAACATTCTCATTCTCTTGTCCTCATATTGAAATATTGTCTTATTATTTTCTGATTTTATGCATTCAATAGAAAAGAATAATTATTTTTTATTGGATATGCTAATGTTATTTCATAAGAACTACCTGGAGACACCATAAATCATAATTAAAAAAATAATGAGCTTTATTAAAAAAAGAGGATGGAGAATGACTGACTGTCTGATCCTTGGAACATCTGCCTTAAAACTGTTTTCTTAGTTTTGATGGACTTCTAGAGTAATACATCACAGAGTCCCAGAGCCACAAAAGTTCTGACATTCTTCACCAAGGCAATTACTGTTGATTCATGATTTTTCTATACTGTTCAATTTAACAAAGACAAGGTTCTGCATACCTAATGACATTAAATGAAAACTCTTTCGATAAAAAATGATTATTACACATATAATTGCTACAAAGACATTTTGTAATTGAATGTCATTAAAAAAAAATCTTTCCATTTCATTCCACAGCCTAGTTTAAAAAAAAAAGATTTACAGCACTCTGTGCGAGGATCTTCCCTTTCCCATCCTTCTGCCCAAGTCATTGGCTCACTGCTTTTCCCCATAAGTGAGCACAGAGCTTCAAATGAAATTGCACAAATTCCCTGCAAGAATTTCAGCTTTGGTGGGATGCAGTGGCATTTACATACACTAATATGGAAGTAGTGTTTTTCATTATTAGTGGCTATCTTAATAAGAAAGCACAGCACTATCTTATTAGGTCAGTGAGGTCACACAAAGGACCTCTCCCTTGGAGCTTATGCTTACCGCTTTAGGAGCCCACTGTGCAGTATACAATGGCAAACTGGTAAATATTCTTTGGAGAACATTTGCATAATCTATGGGGCCAGATGTGTAGACATTTTATTTTATGTCTATGCAGCGCACACACAGTACCAGTAGTAGCAGATCGCTAGAGCTGAGTAGGTAAAACATGAACTACCATGTATCGTATCCTCCATGAGTCGACCCCTTTAACCGAGACCACGCACCGGTACATGAGAACATGGGCTCATCTATTAGGTAGATCTATTACGGTCCAGATGTGGGACAAGATTTGGACTTCCACTTTTAAGTCCTCTAAATGTGTAACTCAAAGGGAAACATCTATAAAGATTTATAAAAAAAATAAAAAAATTCTCATGTTTTGGTATAGAACTCCTGAACTTATTCACAAATTTAATCCTTCAGTCCTGCCGGGCTGTTGGTGATGTGGAACTGAAGCAGGTTTGTTATTTCATATTTTCTGGCAATGTTCCCTGATACAACCCTTTTGGTATGAGGTGAGGCTGCTAATACAGAAGGTGGTGGGGGTGTCCCTTTCGGTGGATCCCTTAAATTACTTACTGGGACTTCCCGTTCCAGCATTATCTAAAAAAGCCAACCGGTTGACTTCTTATATTTTATTAGCTGCCAAAAGGCTTATTCCATTGTGCTGGTTGTCCAATACACCTCCTCCATGGCCCAGATTTCTCCACCTGATAGTGGAGATCCGGAGGATGGAATACCTAACGGCTTCTGTACACAACTCTATTCCCCGGTTTGATCAAATCTGGGAACCTCTGGGTATGCACCACCTCTACATTGAATCCGTTTGTTACCCTGTTCATTCCCCTCCGATTGTCTAGGCCATCTTGTGCTCTCTTGGAGACCTATGTTACCCACCACATACCCCTTACAAGTGTGTTTTTCGTATTTTTCTTTACCTTTCCTTGTATTGGTTCTGAACCTCATGTGTTTACCTGTGAGCTGTGTGCTTAATATACTTTTAATAGATTATGCAGACCACCCCTGTGCGCTGTATAAATGGGCATCAATCATCTGTATCTAATGTTTCTGTAATATTCATTATATTTCTGTTTTCAGTGCAATTTGTACTTCATAAATACATTGTATATGCTCTTTAAAATACAATAAAAACACAATAAATAAAAAAATCATTAACTAACATTAACACACAAAAAACATTAACACCCCCCGATGGCAAGGTTTGATAGCTTAGTCTAGGGGGTGTGTGCAGTAAAGAAATGCTCATCTTAATCTTTGCTCTTACAGGCTTTGGTCCCACAAACCAACTCCTCGTTGCCGATTGACCAGTTATGGCCTGCTTAACGTTATGTACAATGCATGACCAGTGGCATAAGGAAGGGTCACTCTACTCTACATAACCAATAGACAAAACAAGATATTTAGCCTTACTATTGGGGGGTTTGGGGGAGCTGATACTAACAATTTTGCTGCTGGCTGGAGTTTAGAAAGAAAGCAGGGGATTTACCGAATGCCCACATTCCCTTTGCTTTGTTCAACTGTTGGTAGGCAGAGAAGCTATAGTTGCTTCTTTTGAGGTGTTCAAGCTATAGCTTATACAAGGCTTGAAACTTACTGCAAGGGACTACATTGGTGCTCAATGCTTTCACATGGATTGGAGTCTTGTACTCCTTCATATCTGGAAGTATTGTCCCCAGATGAAATTGCTTAAAGTGGAACTACAGGCAAACAAAGATGTAAAAAAACAAATACATTTTGCCAATGGTCAATGAGTCCAGTAAGGAAGAATCAACCAGCAATGGACACTGACTATAAGGGACTGGATGAAAGCACCTTCCTGCAGATTTGGAAGCTGGTTATCACTCTCTTCGAGGATTCAAAAAGAGCAGGAACTGGTTTCTACAACTGACATTTATAAAATAGTTTTACACTTAATATCCTGCAGAACTACATTAATTAAGCAAAATGGAGCTATTTTTCCCATTATTGCCAGGATTTCATAGATGTAATAAACTCTGTTTATAACACTGCGTTAATGCCAGATCCCATTCTATGCCTATTAGGGTATATAAATCCCAACAATCTGGAACAAGATCAGGTAGTGGCTACTTTAGGATCACTTTTTATGGGGCCTGTAAGTTGATAGCCTCTGGATGGATCTCACCCAATCCTCCTACCCTGGGGACTGGATCCGAGAAATGGATAAACATGTTATGTTTGAAAGACACACCTATGTTTAAAAAAACAAAAAACCCCAAAAAAACACAACATCCTTAAGTTCGAAAAAAATTGATAGTTACTCCATGCTCCAGCCTAAATGTATAATAAAGAGCTAGTGTTTGCAGAGCAGGTTGGCCTAAGTCCAATCACTTCCACCATGTCTTGTTTAGGTCATATAAGAAATCTGAAGGTTGGTCACAACCTCAAGGGCATCTAGTAGTCAAAGCCATTATTTACATTCTGGGTAGAATGCAAATAATGTGTCTAAACGATAGGTATTGTAACTTAATTTCACTCAGCATTAGTGGTGACCTTGGTGCAGTTTAGGATGATTTTTTTTTTTTTGCAGGACACATCTGGCAGGGTTTCTGATAGAACTGCACACCATTTATCTTGATAATTGTGTGAGTAATTTGGATTTCAAATCATTTGTCTTGCAGTAAAACAGAAATAGACATTACCTCACCGGCAATAATTTTATGTTGGAAGAGGTTTTAATGGCATTGTAGCTTTGTTCCTTGCTTGAATCACCACACAGCCAGGACCTACCCATATCTGTCAATATACAGTAATATTGCATGTGTAAGGTGAGAAGGCAACCTGCTTTTCTGGGTTAAAAAGGAACAGATTCAATTACATTTTGGAATTTAAGGTATTTGAAAATCAATGTTTCAGATAATCGCTTTCAACACTCTTGTGTTGAATTGTTACAAGTTCTGATGTTTTCCTGTGAGAGGCTCACTACCCTTGTTGGAAGTCTGCACAGAGATCAAGATCAACTTATTGACAGACAGTTGCAAGGAATGTTGCATCCCAAAGTATGCCTAAGATTTACTGCAATGTGTTTGCTTCTTAAGTTAAAAACGTGAACCATCACCTGGTGTTTCTCTTTCTGAAAATAGTGCACAACAAAACAAATGGACCAGCACTCAATGGGTTGAAGAGTAAACACAGTCTCACAGCAGACAGTTGAACATGATTAGTCCTGGTTTATTCAGTAATGCAATTAAAAGAACAATCCTGTTTTCAGACAGGAAGGGATATGGGGTAGGTAAAAAAGAAAACAGCTTACAGTTTCACAGAAGATTCACAGAGCAACAAAGAGCTGATGGCACTGGAGTTTACAAAAAGCCTTCTGCGGCATGGGGGGGGCTCCAATACCCCTGCCTGCACTGAGGCCGAATGTGGGACACGCTCACCAGCATGTGAGGAAGGGCTGGATGTGCTGGAGGAGAAAGCGAAGATGATTGACAGCAGGAAGTTAGAGACCCGAACTGAAAGCTGCACATGACTGGGACACCAAGTCCACTTTGCTGCAGTGTGGATCGCGCTATACGGTCACAACCTCTGAAGCCCAATGAATGTGAATCCCAGCTGCATGGGAGTGTCCCAAAACAATGTAGACCTCAGGGAGAACGAAAACCAGGGCTGGATGGGCCGATGTGGATGTCAGTCAGCGTTGATGGGGTTCTAGGGGTGCTCATTGGAGCACCCCATGGACCTGGGTGACCGGTTAGCTGTGGTGGTTGCTTTAACAACAAAACACGTTTCATGCATCTGCGCTTTTTCAAAAGTCAGATAGTCCTTTAATTTACCTGGTAAATGAGGCCAAGAGTGAAATCAAAGATATTCATAGACCAAAGATATTCATAGACCCCGGAGAGATGATCATCCATCGCTGAATAGCAAGAGTGGATTACTACCACTGGAATCTTAAAAAAAAAAAAAAATTCCAGTGGTAGTAATCCACTCTTGCTATTCAGCGATGGATGATCATCTCTCTGGGGTCCAGCGATGGCTGACCTGATCCAGCGACGGGTGATCTCTCCATCCAGCGCAGCGCAGTCCATCAATCCTTCCTCTGTCTCCACTGGCGGAGACACTGCGGGATCCCGGCAGCCTGGCGGTTCTTATATGAGGAGGGCGGGGCCACCCATCACACGACCCTGTCCCCCTCTGATGCTAGTGGGGAAGCCTGGCTGGAAAAAAGCTGGAATCTTTTTTTATTTTTTTTTATTTTTAATAAAGGACTTTTTCAAAAGTGTGTTAGTCTTATTTAACTATTTTTTTACACTTTCTTTGTGAAATGGTAGGGGTACTTTTGTACCCCCTTACCATTTCAAACAGGGGGGGCTGGGATCTGGGGGTCCCCTTGTTAAAGGGGGCTTCCAGATTCTGATAAGCCCCCTGCCCGCAGCCCCCTGCCCGCAGCCCCCACCGGCCAGGGTTGTGGGGATGAGGCACTTGTCCTCATCAACATGGGGACATGGTGCTTTGGATGGGACCCCAAAGCATCCTCCCAATGTTGAGGGCATGTGGCCTGGTACGGTTCAGGAGAGGGGTGCTCTCTCGTCCCCCCTCTTTTCCTGTGGCCTGTCAGGTTGCATGCTCAGATAAAGGGTCTGGTATTGATTTTTAGGGGGAACCGCACATCAATTAAAAAAAAAAATTGACGCAGGGTTCCCCTTAATATCCATACCAGACCTGAAGGGCTTGATAATTGAATTTGGGGGAACCCTACGCTTTTTTTATTTTTTTTATCAATGACCTTCAAAGAGTGTTCTCTGTATTATGGGACCCGTCAATTCATTATAGCCGCGAGTGATTTTAAATGACTTTTTTTCCTGCAGAAGTGACACTTTGTGGAGGGCAGTTCTAAGCACGGGAAACATGCGCCCCTTTACAGGCATAATATAGACACCCCCCCAGGTACGAAATTTAAAGGAATATTACACTTTTATTGTTTCACTTTAATCATTATTAAAATCACTGCTCCCGAAAAAACGGCCCTTTTTAAAACTTTTTTTTGCATTGATACATGTCCCCTGGGGCAATCGAGTCGAACATGAATTTGACTCGAACTCGAAGCTCATCCCTAATATCAATGCATGCAAAAGTGGTCTTTTCTCTCACATTTAGATCCAGTAAAGCAAAAAACAGAGGCCTTTTGGATGATAATTTATGGGGATGGAAATGGAATAAAATATTTCAATGCAAGAATTCAACAATGTGCAAGTCTCAATTTTGTTTTATTGGAGGTAGCTACTTTCTAATTCTTAAAAAATGACAGATACTGATGGAGAATATTAATAGGGATATTTTCAGTGATACTGAAGGCCCCTTAAACTGCCTTTAGGGAAAAGGGAGCCTCGACTGCTGGAAGCATGCCATCACTGTGGGTGTGAACCTAAAAAGGGAAGTTAAAGTGGAGTTCCACGCAAAAGTGGAACTTCGGCTCATTTGTCTCCTCCCCTCCTCCACTGCCAATTGTGAGGGGGGGGGGGGGTCTTTGACAGGTATCCCGTTCCCACTTCCAGGAGTCTGGACCACGGCTCGTGACATCACCGCGGAGCTCACTATGTGAGTATATGTTTTATGGGTGCTCATGGTATGCTGTGACTCGCATTGTTGTTTGCTACATTTGGGAAGTTGTACTTTTGAACATTTCAATAAACCTCTTGCCTTGGCCTATTTCCAACTTAATCAGCTTCCCTGTCTTTTTTTTTTTGGAGGGGGGGGGGGGGGGGGGGGTGGGGGCAAGGTATTGGTTTCTTAATTGGTCATAAACGAGCCTATGCTTCACAGCAGTGATATATGTCCTCATAATCTATTTCCGTTGCTGCCCCATCTTTATCTTTAATTCAAATATAAACAGTCTTGCTTTATAAACACTAAAAATGTTAAAAACTGTAACAAGGGCCCTCCTACAATTTGACCCAGTTATATACAGCCATACTAATGGACACAAATAATACTCAAGTCTAATCAAAATTGCAAGTCCCATGTAATACTAGAACCACAATGCTGGAACTACCCCGTCTTTCCCTCTAAGTGAGGGACTAGAATGTGCCTTGCCGTCTCTAACCCATTTGCAGCCTCATCCATCATCCTTCCCATGGCAAGTGCCTTTGACAGGTCAAGTGTCTCGTATTAACCCCCATAGAACCAAAGATTATTGCTGCAGGGGTATGGGAGGGGGGTTCAGAGGACTGAACATCTTAATAAAGTGAGCATCCATCAGCACAAGGGACACTTCTCATTCATTGTAAGTATAGTCCCCTTGCAAATTAAAAAAATAAAAATAAAATAAAAAATAAAAAAAACTTAACTTAAGCTGTAAGGTTTCTATGACAACAGTAGACAAATTGTGAATATAAAGGAATATTAAAGTGGTTTGCCCATTTAACAAAAAAATAATTAAAGTCAGCAGCTACAAATACTGCAGCTGCTGATTTTTTATAATTGCATACTTACCTGTCCCAGGGTCCAGCGATGCGGGGGATAGAAGCCCCGCTAGTCTCCCCCTCAGTTCGCCAGCAGCGGCATTGTTACTGTGGGTGCCCGACTGTGGCTTCACAGCTGGGCACCCACTGCACATGCACGAGTGGCGCTGTGAGTGCCTGAGCAGTCATCTGGGACCTGTCACGTGTCCCAGATGATTGACAGGAGGGAGGAGGCAGAGCTGAGCCCTTCCTGTGCCGAGGGGAAGTGATGTCACCAGCCCAGGCACTGAAGGAGGCAGACTACGAGGGACCCCCTAGCAACAGCCATTTAGAGGCGAGTTAAAAAAAAAAAAAAAAAAAGATTCCAAATGTTTTTTTTTGTTGTTTTTTTTGTTTTTTAAAATATTAATGTTTGGGGGCACAACTCCACTTTAAAGAGATTTTAGAAACAAACTATATCAAGAGAATAATCTAAATAGCTGTATAATTTTTTTTCTGTGTTTCCTATTATTGTATTTGAAACTTTATGTAGATTGTGCAGCAGAGCAACAAGATGCTGAAGATCATTTAGGAGTCCCAGTTGCCCAATTAGCAATGAAAATGACTTACACTGGCCTGGAAACATTCAGTTCATTTGGAACAATTTGCAGTTTAATGGCCAACCCTACACCTCTGGCACTGTAGGATTCTCTCAGGCCTCTCACGGGCTCAATAAGTAATTTCAGCTTTTTTCAAGTAAATAGGACTATAAATAGTTTGCTGTATCTGCAAGCTTGCGATCATACTTCATTTCACATAATATGCTTTTACGCTCGCCAACTGTAACTGGACACATGGCAGGTGTTGAGATAACGTGGCGGGTGCTCAAAAACCATCAAGCCAATCTTAATATGACAGCCAGGGTCATCTTGCAGGCAAAGCAATTGTGCTAGAATATCAATCAATCACTTAAAGATACATAGAAGGAGTGCATGCAAACTTTAACCTTGTTCCTTCCACCATAATATAAAAATAAAGGTCATGCTCAAGGAATGCTATGGGGGCACCCCAGCTGAGCCGCTGCTATGTGGGTCCATTTGGACACAGAGCCACGGCTCAGCCCTGCCCCATCGCTCACCTCATTGGCTCACCACTTCACACAAAATAACATACCTATACGTCATTTTGTTGAAGTGGTTGTACCGGAGTGATGCAAGCACCGGAGGGGATGCCACCTTCCACTGCTCTGCCCGAATCTCCCATCCCTCCAGGAGACTAAAGCAATCATGTCCGCTGGCTGGCTGGAGTCCCGAACAAAGCTGGAATCTGCTTCAATCAGGTCTTCCAATGTAGTAACCGGGAAGCAATGTTGCAACGGCCATTCCGGTTTACTCGGCAGCCAACGGCGCCAATATAAAAAAAACTTAAAAGGTATTCAAAAACCCCCATTTAGGCGTTTTGAATACTCTGAAGAGCAGAGGAGGGGTTTGAGGTCTTTTAGACCCCAGATCCCTTCATAAAGAGTACCTGTCACTCCCTGGTGGGTGTCACTCATGCACCAAATAAAAAACGCATGCGTAAATGTTAATAGTGTTCAAATCACACATGTGAGGTATCGTGGCGATCGTTAGAGCGGGAGCAATAATTCTAGCAAAATACCTCCTCTGTGATCCTAAACGGGTAACCATTAAAACATTTTTAAACGCTGCCTATAGAGATGTTTAGATACAGTCATTTGTCACCATTCTACGAGTGCATGCAATTTTAAAGCATAACAGTGAAGTGTATTTTTTCCCAAAAAATTGTGTTTGAAAGAAAGCTGCACAAATACCATTCTCTAGGATCTTTGCTAGAAAATTATTTAATGTTTAGGGGTTCTAAGTAATTTTCTAGCAAAAAAAAAAAAAACTGAATTTAACTTTTAAACAAGTGGTGTCAGAAATAGGCTTTGGTCTTAAAGTGGTTAACAGCAGTGGGAGCCAATGGTAAATTGGCTGCAGCAGTCAATGAGAGAAAGTCCCCAGACAGACAAGAATTGCTGGATGGAGATGGAACTCAGGTAAGTATTAGAAGGGCTGCTGCACACAAGTTTTTTTTATCATAACCAGTTCAGCTCCGGAAGGTTTTACCTCCTTCCTGACCAGAGCACTTTTTTTTTCAGGAAAAAGTATTATATCTGAAACAAACAGCATTTATATACATATAAAAAAAAAAAAAAAATCCCCCCCATTATAAATCTGGTGCAGTGTTTTTAATATGGCTGATAAATATTGTGAATTTCAAGTCCCATTTGGTGTTGGTTTTTGGTAAGAAATGTCCCTGGATCTTCTGTTAATGTTTCTTCTACAGTGCAAAAACTGGAAGCAAAATGAAGGAATCAGCCTAATCACGCAGCTCTGCCTCCTCTTTAACAGGAAGAAGATAGCCCAAGCAGAAGCAGGTAGCAAGGAAACCGGTACCCAACATGTCGCCAAGGGCAGTGAGGTATGGGATGGACAATTTAATCCCGGTCCAATCCTTTCCGCCACATGTACCAAACATTGAGGTCAGCCACATAGAGCAAGATGCAGACCTAAGGGCAGCAGTCAAGTAGAAGGTAACAGAGTATGGTGAGCGATGTGTGACCTTCTTGTAACAAGTGGATGGTGTACAGGAAGACCAAGTGACCAGGGACAACCCAAAGGAACAATACTCAAGCTGATTTGGAATTAACACCGGAGAAGAAGGTGGTGGTGAATGTGCTGCCCCATCTTGTATGGTAGGACGCCCGGCATGCTCCAGAAATGGAAGAAGGTGGAGATCCGCTGGCCTGAATAGCAACCAGGTTTCTGGCCACACCATTAATAACCAGAGTAAATACTGACATTTCCTCGAATTTGGGATCTGTTATGGTTTTGTCCAGGATAAGGCCACCAATGGACTCTCCTACTAATGGACATGGGCTACAATGACCAGCTACAAACCAGATTTCAGGACTTCAGCAATGTAAGGGGATTGCTTAGCCACCGCCACCCACAGCGGGGTCAGGATGATGAAGACCACACAGATTAGCGGAATGGGGTACTGAACATCTCTGTAGCTGAAAAGCGTGCTGCTGACACCAGCCAGAAGCAACAAGGTAATCAGATCCCCCAGACTAGCAGCAATGGGTGTGGCCACATTGTCTCATTTTATTCAAAATTTCCTGGATGCAATGACGACTCCAATCATCACCAGACCCAAGGACAGGGCAGCCACAAACACTGTGGTGATGCTGCTAGCGCAGAGGACTGCAGCTTGGTCCAGCTCAACATAACCTTTAGACAGAGCCCCTAACATGATGGCAGTGACAGCAGCCAAGAGCCCAACCGCTGTGGCCTGAACCTGAAGTAAAGCTAAAATTTCTGACTGCCATCTTTCACTTTTCACTGGAGTCATCCATCTAATCTTTGTTTTTAGCAGTGGAAAGCGGAGAAGCCAGCTTCAACTCCAGGTTCTCCTTAAGGCCAACCAAAGCAGACACCAGTATGAAAACCTCTGATGGTTCTGAAGACAACCCAGTGCTGCACCACATCCAGCACCATCCCAGCTAACACCATGGCCAGTCCTGCCAGCAGGTAAGGGAAGAGGACCTGGAGGGCGATGGAAAAGGAGGCGCTTCATCCCCAGTTTTGGACATAGGAGGCTTCTTAGGAATAGGAAGTGGAATAAAATATCCAATTTTGGGGGAAAAACTGCTTTTGACATTTGCCATCGGAACATTTTATGTTTTTTTTTTTTGTTTTTCTTTTTAATCCCTTTTTAATACCTTCTCCTTATTCCATCCCCTGCTTGTGTGATGACAGTGACATTTTTTTTTTTGGCTTTCCCGTAAAAGTGCTGGATCCATGAGGTTATAGTTTTTTTTTAATCTTCAAGTGGTTCAAAAGGCAGAAGTTTTTTTTAACTTAATGCGTAATATGCATTAACCGGTTCGCGTACATATACTGTGGCACAATGGCACCTCTGCACAAAACCCCGTTTGGGGTTCCTTTAAGCTGCACGGCGGGGACCCGATGCATGTGGCCATTGGTCGCGTGCACAAGCGACAGCACAGGGATGTGTGTGTGTAAACAAACAACTCCCTGGGTTGTCAGAGGAGACATGTCATTTGTTCCTAGTAAGTAGGAACAGCAAAATGTCTCCTATCCTACTCAGTCCTATCCCCATACAGAACACACTTAGGCAATATACATTTAACCCCTTGATCTGCCCCTGTTAACCCTTTCCCTACCAGTCTCATTTACACTATATATATTATAGCAAAAAGTAAAAAAACACCTTTTTTTTAATTGTCGCTCTTTTTTGTGTACAGCGCAAACAATAAAAACTGCCAAGGTGATCAAATAGCACCAAAAGAAAGCTCTATTTGTGTTAAAAAAAAAAAAAAGGACACAAATTTCATTTGGGTACAACATTGCATCATGACCGCGCAATTACCAATTGTAGTGGCAAATTGTAAAAAGTGCTCAAAAGGAGATCGGGCAGGGCCCCAGGGCACACGCACAAGTGTGACTGTGAGCATAGCCAGGTCACCATGAAGGGTGGGGAGACCTGGCAGAGGAGGAAGGAGGGTTGTGCCAAAAACGGAGAGCATTCCAAGCAAAGAGCAAAGCACAAGGCCAGGCACAACGAGAGCTGAGCCCTGACCCTGCAGACGGTGGAGAAAACTTATTTTTTTCCCACTCAAACTGGAGTAACAATTTATCCCAACAAGTGAAATTAAAGAGGTTGTAAACCCTTACAAATACCCAATGAAGTGACTGGCCTCAGGTAATAGAGATGAAACAAATCCTCCTGCATAAGTTGTACCCGTTTATCTGCCGTATTCCCTACTCTACATCTTATCTAAGTCCAGAATTTATAATGTTTGTCTGAGCTGGCAGAGAGTGGAGATTATATACTGCAGAGCTCAGTTAGGCTGGATTCACACCTATGCAGTTTTAGCGCTTTTTGCATTTTGCAGATTTGCACTAGAGTCCATTTACCATGGTTTCCCATGGAATACATTCTGTAGGCCAAATCTGCAATAAGCAAAAAGCACTAAAAATGCATAGGTGTGAATCCAGCCTTAGGAGAGCTCGGAGAGCTGAGGGGCGGGACACAGACAAGTACAGTGCTGAGGTTGTAAATCACAGGTTGTGTACTGGAAATCCTTCCCTGTCACCTTGGTGATACATCTTGCTGTCAGGAAAACTTGGCAGAAGTGACTCATGCAGGTATAGTTCAGTACACACTATTGGGGGACCCAGATAGCCTACAAGAACGTGTAAAAGACCGCCTCCATCGCCATGTTACATATGAACATTTCAAAAGTTATGCATATCATATTTTTCTGCCAAAAATAAAAAAAAAGTGTTTCTTATTTTGGTTCAGACAAAAAAGTAAAGAGTATTCGTCATCCCAAAAGCATTGGGTCGTTATATTCTAGGGTTGGTTGCTAAATCTTCTAGTCCTAAAGCAAAGAATGCCAGAATTAAAAGCGACACAAAAATATATCTTTGTTCTCCAAAAATAATCCATACAGATTTATTACTTAAATGGCCCTGTAACATATTTTTCTTGAAATTGTTTATCATTGTGTTTATTTTTTATTTCCTTTTAATTAGAGATGGGCCGAACCCCCAATCCCCACCTGTGTTGCGTACGCACCAGATCTCCTGAACAGAGAAAAAGTTCTGACCCAAACAGCAAACCCTATTAATGTGTATGGGACCCGAAATTGAAAAATCAAAAGTCCAGATTTTCTTATAGGCAAATAAATGCCAATACAAAGGGTATGAGGTCCTGGGTGCTGCCCTGCAATTTTTTATTTTTTTTTAAGTTTGTTTTTTACAGGAGCAATGATTTTAATGATGCCTAAAAGTGCAAGAAAATAAAATGAAAAATCCCTTTACATACAGTGCCTGGGGAGTTCCCTTAGTCTGCCTGTGCAGTGGCACATCTGTAGCATGTATAGAACATGCTGCAGAAAAAAATGACATTTCTAAAAGAAAAAAAAAAATGAAATTACATTTAAATTGCTGGCAATACAAAACCATTGCCGACCATAGAGAAATGTTAAAAAAAAAGAAAAAAAAAATGGCATGGGGTCTACCCCCAGTCCATACGCCCAAATAAAAAAAAACAAAAAAAAACGCATGGGGTCCCTCCCAATATCCATGACAGACCCTTATCTGTGCAGAAAGCATGGCAGGTCAGTAAACGGGGGAACGGACCAGAACTTGCCCCCCCCCCCCTCCTCAACCATACCAGGCCACATGCCCTCAACATTGGGGGGGTGGGTGCAGAGTCCACCAAACCCCAAAGCACCTTGTCCCCAATTTGATGGGGACAAGGGCCTCATCTCACAACCCTGGGCTGAGGTTGTGGTGGTCTGCAGGCAGGGGGCTCATTGGAATCTAGAAGCCTCTTAAGAAAGGGGCACCCAGATCCCACCCGCCCCCCTCCCCATGTGAATGAGTAGGGGATATCCCTACCCATTCACTAACAAATTGTCAAAAAGTAATAAAAACAGTGTTTTTGACAAATCCTTTATTAAAGAAAGAAATAGTGTCCCCGCGATGTACTGTGGATGTAAAAAAGTCTACACACCCCTGTTAAAATGTCAGGTTTCTGTGATATCAAAAAATGAGAGAAAGACAAATCATGTCAGAACTTTTTCCACCTTTAATGTGACCTATAAACTGTACAACTCTTGAAACTGAACAACTTGAACAACAAACTGAAATCTTTTAGGTGGAGTGAAGTAAAAATAAAAAATAAAATAATATGGTTGCATAAGTGGGCACACCCTTACACCAATACTTTGTTGCAGTACCTTTTGATTTTATTAGAGTACTTAGTCTTTTTGGGTACGAGTCTATCAGCATGGCTCATCTTGACTTGGCAATATTTGCCCACTCTTTGCATCCAAATCTGTCAGATTGCGAGGACATCTCCTGTGCACAGTTTACCCCACAGATTTTCAATGGGATCCAGGTCTGGGCTCTGGCTGGGCCATTCCAAAACTATAATCTATAATCAGCTTTCTAGCAGAAGCCTTAAGGTTTTGTGCCAATATTGACTGGTATTTGGAACTGTTCATAATTCCCTCTGCCTTGACTAAGGCCTCTGTTCCAGCTGAAGAAAAACAGTCCCAAAGCTTGATGCTGCCACCACCATGCTTCACGGTAGGTGTGGTGTTCTTTTGATGTTGTACAGTTTTGTTTTTGAGCCAAATAGATCTTTTGTAATTATGGCCAAAAAGTTCAACCATGGTTTCATCAGACCATAACACATTTTCCCACATGCTTTTGGTAAACTTCAGATGTGTTTTTGAAAAATTTAGCCAGGGTTGGATGTTTTTCTTCATAGGAAAAGGCTTTGGTCTTGCCACTCTAGCCATTAGCCCAGACATATGAAGAATACTGGAGATTGTTGTCACATGTACCACCCAGCCAGCACTTGCCAGATATTCCTGCAGCTCCTTTAATGTTGCTGTAGGCCGCTTGGCAGCCTCCCTGAGCAGTTTTCTTCTTGTCTTTTCATCAATTTTGGAGGGATGTCCCGTTCTTGTCCAGTCACTGCTGTGCCAAATTTTCTTCTCTGCATTCCATGATGTATCTAATGCCTTGGAAATCCTTTTGTACCCTTCTACTGACTGATTCCTTTTAACAATGAGATCCCTCTGATGCTTTGGAAACTGTCTGCAGACCATGGCTTTTGCTGTAGGATGCGACTAGGAAAATTCCAGGAAAGACCTACAAGAACAGCTGAACTTTGTTTGGGGTTAATCAGAGGCACTTTAAATGATAGCAGGTGTATACTGACTGCTATTTAACAGGAGTTTGAATATGATTGCTATAAGGGAATACTTATTAAGGTTACCAAAAGATATACGGTACTAGGTTAAAGGTCTAAGATAATATGCTTAGGCGTGCATTTCACTAAGTTCAGAATTAAGATGCAAGATGTTGACATATTAGGAAGCATCTGTCTGCGGTAAGAGGTACAAAGCTAAGATAGGACTGGTTACGCAAGAATATGGTCAGTCAGCAGATGTTGAAATGACGAAATTACTATCAGAAGACTGTATTTCACCTTTGACTTAGATAATGTCATGAGTTTAAGAAAAATGTCGATGTATGTATGAATTACCTGATTGGCTAAACCACAGGGCTGTCCTTCAGCTCAAACTAAATAAAACTGTTGTGTGTGCTTCAATATGCACATTCATTATTCACGTACAATAGTGTGTATGTGTAATGTTTTGTCCACCGGTGAAAGGGACCTCCGCCCTTCAATCCTAGCCTAGGCTACCAGGGGTTACTTACAGAAGACGAGCAACCTAACAGTTTTGGTACCAGAAAAGTGGGGTTCGTCTTGCGACAGGTAAGTCACTTTACTCTTTTTTACCTGATTGGTGAATGGTGTAAACACTTACTCTGTCCGGGCGGCCGCTACGAACTTAGTTTAAAATTAAAAGAAGTAACTGTGCCTTCGCGGTGGACTAGGCTGGTCCCTCGGGAGGTTAAAAGGGCTCGCAAGGAATTTATAGGTTTAGGGGAGTCCGACTAGGTTGGTCTGACTTAAAACTATTGGTGATAGTATTTTTAACACGGGAAGTAGTAGATTACGCCCGTGACAAAGGGATTGGTGGAGTGGACGCCCATTTGAAAAAATTTTTTTTTTTTTTAAAAGTGCACTATAAATTGATAAATGTATTGCAATACGGTTATGTCATGTCTTAAAGTATATTAAGAATATGTCTGTTTCTCTCTAGGTACACGTGTAAGTATATAGAGTATAAGTTTTAATATAGAGTATAAGGAAAATAATTGTTGTTGTTTAAATAAGTGCAGAATATGAGGAGCCCTCTTGTAGTGACATAGCATCCGCCTGCCCCCATTGCACGTTAGGTCTACTCTTCCTAAGAATAGATGACAAGTGGATTTTACTGACCACCAGACCAGGGGGGTTCTCTTGCAGACTTGGTGTAAGAGGGGTATATCCCGCCACCAGGAAAAATTTACCCTTCATCGTATATTAAGGGTAAATCTTCATAGTTTTATATAAGTCCATCTGCCCAAAAAAAAAAAAAAGATCAGGGATCCTACTCCCAGACCAGAGACCGGATTGTTGGACAAACCGGGTGTTATCACCTGTGTCCTGCCACTAGACACACACTGCCCAGACTACTAGATGGGGAATTCTGCAGCAACCCAAGCCATGGCCACCCCATCACCCTATGAATTTGTCAGTAATATGATCCCTGGCCCCCAGGTAGAACCATTTTGGACACAAGTCCGGGAAAGGTGTCACCAATTGGGAATCCATGACCCAGGACCCCAAGGTCCTTGTTCAGAGGAAGACTGGCAAGAAGTCAGTAAAATTTGTCAGGTACATAAGCATTCTTATCCTCCCTGCAAAGGGGCTGACCCACAATACATGAAGGATTGTTTCTGTGCATGGAACAAATGCCTTGGAAAATATAGGCAATTGTGGACAGCAAGGACATTGGAAATCCCAGTGCCCTTATAGGACTGGACAGATTAGAGCAAGAGGCAGAGGCAGGGGATTTAACCCCCAGACCCGCCCACAGTATCCCCGTTATCTGCCATACCAGAACCCTCGTCAACCACTACCCCAATATCCTACACAGCCACAAATAATGCACCGAGGGAAACTCTGTTGGTATTAATGGGACACCTGTCACCCATCCCATCACTCCACCACTGACTGTAGCCACTCCAGAAGGACAGAAATTATGTACCCAAACTTTTGCCGTCTTGTCCTCATGCCCTGTGCCCCTTATGGGACGGGACCTCTTGGCACAACTGTGTATTACCATTAAGTTTAATAAAGAAGGTTCCCTTACCGCTAGTTCACCATTATGTGACTTACATGGCCCTAAGCGACATGCACACAGAGGGTTCCCAAAAAGACATGCACACAGGAGTTTCTTTCTGTTGATACCTTCCTCCCTTGACCATCACACAATTTGGGCAGAAAACAAAGGTAGTGTGGGCTTTATTAATTGCACACCATATGCACCCCAAATGCGGTCAGATGCAGGGATACAATATCAAAAACAGTATCCCCTACCCCCAGAGAAAGTCAAAGGCATCTCCCCTCAAATTAATGATTACATATCAAAAGGTATCCTGAGACCAATCATCAGTCCCTGGAACACACCCATTTACCCTGTAAAGAAGGCCAGTGGCGAGTGGAGACTCGTCCAAGACCTCAGAGCAGTAAACAAACAAGTGATTCCCCTCCCACCCCTAGTCTCAGACATCACTTTTATTTTCTCATGCATACCGGCAGACTCTCTATGCTACACAGTAATTGATTTAGCGAATGCTTTCTTTAGCATTCCCATTGCAGAGGAAGCCCAACCTATGTTTGCTTTCTCCTGGGCCGGGGGCCAACTAACCTGGCAAGGGTATGTAGACAGTCCAGCCGCCTTCTCTATGGTACTCAACGAGACTGTCAAGTCTTGGACATCTGAGCGAGGGTCGGTACTGATACAGTATGTGGACGACTTGCTCCTGTGCAGTCAAACTGCTGAAGATTGTGCGGTCGATTCAACATCACTGTTACAACACCTAGCTCACGCCGGGCATCTAGCCTCAAGGAAGAAAATACAATGGTGCCAGCCACAGGTAGAATACCTAGGGTGCATTCTAAAGGAAGGAACAAGGCTGGTGTCACCTAAACGTGCCGCAGCCCTACAAGCTCTCAGTCCGCCAAAAGACGAGGCCGCCCTACTCTCATTTTTGGGTGCAATTGTATATTGCCGCCAATGGATCCCTGACTGTTCTCACTATGATGGTATCCTACGAGAGGCTACTGGCTCGACAGCCCCTAAATTAATAGATTGGACTGAAGACAGACTACAAGCTTTTCAAGCTCTATTAAACAGTCTGTCAAATGCTCCCGCCCTGGGATTGGTAGACTATGGTAAAGCTTTTCAGCTGTACTGTGTAGTTTCAGGAAGCTCTTTTGCCGCCGTGCTAACACAACAACATGGATCAGGGTATCGCCCTGTCTCATATCTATCAAAAAAAAAAAACTCCCCATCCAAGTACAGGGAATGCCATTCTGTCTCCAAAATCTTGCTGCCTGTGCAATGGCTGTACAAGATGCAAACAAATTAGTGCTAGGTCACCCATTGACTCTCTATACCACTCATTCAGTCACGCATCTTATTCAGAACATGAATACCCAACATATGACCTCGCAAAGACTTAGTGGTTATGAGATAACACTGATGAACACTGATAACCTCACACTCAAATATGTGTCTGCCAGCAACCCCGCTGTGCGCCTTTTGCATTCCATGTTGCGTTTACCACATGACCCAGACATTATACATGACTGTTCGGAAAAGGTTGCTGCTATTACCAGTCCCAGACCGGATCTCACTGACACCCCTATCTCAGGTGCAGAGGATGTTTTCGTTGACGGTAGCTGCTCACGTCCCTCTGACTCCACCTTTTTAACCGGTTATGCAGTTGTTCAACTACCAGACATCGTACTGGAGGCAAAATCATTACCTCCTTCTTCAGCCCAGGTAGCAGAGTTAGAAGAACACTTCGCAGCACCTAACTTTAAAACTGTCATAGCACAGATGCAATCAATGGCCACGGAAGATGATGTCCATTTTTGGACACAGGAAGGATTGACCAAAGACCCTGAAGGTCTTTGGTCAAAAGAGGGGAAGATCCACATGCAAGAACAAAACTATCACCCTTTGAGGTCCTCATGGGAATCCCCGCAAACATAGAATTACCCCCATTAGACCAAGACACTGATATTGACATTTATTCCCAACAGGAAATGTACGTGAAAAATCTGGTAAGTATGCTCCACGAAATAAACGAACAAGTTTCTGTCACCTTTTTCCCTCTTCCCACAGAACCAACGCATCCCTTCATCCCTGGGGATAAAGTGCTGATCAAACAATTAGCACAAAGAAAGAGTATCGGACCGGCTTTCTCAGGACCATGGAAGGTGGAAAAGGTATCCAGGACCGCAGTGTTAACAGACCTAGGAAACACCTGGATCCACGCCAGCCGTCTTAAAAAGTGTCCCCAGCTTCCCTCGACTCCAGAGCCCCTGGCAGTGACAGAGAGCAGCAACTCCCAAGAACAAGATCTACAAGAAGTTCAGAGAGGCATAGAACAAATTTCCCTGGAAGATCCCACACCCCTCAAAAGGACAAAACAGAGCCAACAACTGCCGGGATGAGAAACGAAGAAGAAGAACAGAACTCTTAGATAACAAATAATCAGAACTTTAAAAAAACAAAGATGCTTTCTCCATCAGTGTCAGGGAAGGCTGTATGCCTTTGGGGTAGTCTGGTACTATTTGTATTCCTGCCCACATGGTTTATAGCCAACTGTATATATCATCCAGAAGATTTAGGTCTATTAAAAGGGATATGTGGACCACCTAAGATGAATAATACCCCCGGCCAAAGACATAGTAGAAGTATTGTACCCGTTAATGAGTCACCTAAGGGACTGACTAACAAGATGTTACTACTAAAATTCAAATATAGCTATGCTCAAAAATCTGGTTTTGAGAAATGCTGGATTTGCAGCAAGCTACATCCCAGTACAGCTAGAATCCCTCTCATGGCAGTCCCCTTGAATTTTACCCCCCTCCTTAATGGAACACCCCCTATCGTCCTAACGAATGTTACTAGGACCCTTCCAAATAAAACCCTCACTTTCCAAATTATAGGTAGAAGCCACTTCCCAGACTGGTGTTTCCGACTGGGAAACACCACAGATGGAGCCGAGGTTTGCAAACAAGCAAAACTTAACATTTCAATGACATCATTTAACAGTCCTTCTTTCTTCCATACTTCAGATCCCACCCTAAATGCCACCTTTTTAGACTTTCTTAGCTCCAGTACCAAGACTACAATACACCAATTAATGTCAATACTGGTGCTCTCTGGCCTTTCTGATACTCTTAGGAACGTGTTCCATAAACGACCCCTAGCTCTAGGAAATACCATATATATATGCTGCGGCAAACTCTGTCACCCCTGGATCCCAACCAAACCCCAGGGGTGGTGTTACCTTGCAGCCCTGGTTCCTATCATGGGGGTATTAGGGGATAACAAGGGAAGTCACCTCCTTGAAGCCAGCATGCATCCTAGATATCCCCTTAGACACCGTAATAAACGAGAATTGTTTTTAGAAAAAGATATGGCCTGGGCATGGTTCCCTTCCTGGACAGGGTGGGGAATTGACCTAATGAAAAGATTAAATAATTACACTGGCATAATTGATGAGATTCTGGAGGAAAATTCTGATGACATAACCAAACTAAATCTAGAAACTAGGGCAATTAGGAAGCAACTAGAACTATATGAGTTGGCTATAGAAAGTATGAGTGCAGCCCTTACTGGCCTCTGTGAGACTACTGAGGATTATGAGTGCTGTACCTGGATTCATAATACCAGCATCGAAGTCCCAGACTACTATGACGTTATTGCCCAACACAGGGAAGAGGTAAATAAACTACAGAAAGAGGCAAGGAACATAGGAAAAAACTGGGATCCCTTCTCGAGCAGTTTTAGTTTTGGGGGATTAATATCTTGGCTCCGAAATGCTGCCATGACTAGTGATGGACGAACTTCCGACGGGACGTTTCGCGAACGCGAAACGCGAACGGACACAAACGTTCGCGAAAACGACCGTTCGCCGCGGGCTCCATTGACTTCAATGGGAGGCGAATTTCGCAAACCTTTAGGTCGAATTTGCGGCCACGGGGTAATTATTAGGGGGTAGCACGTAGTCCCACCACCTGGACAATAGCATAATACATGTATGAGGTGAATTTGGGATCGATAACTACAAGCATTTTTTTTTTATTTGGGAAATTGTTCTGACAATTCAGGACTATGGAGCTAATGAAGGCAATGGAGGAGAGGGAAGGTCAGGGACCAGGGTAGGCAAACAAGAGGGTGCAGGAGATACAGAGCACTGACAGCAGCACCGTAATACAGAGCACTGACATCAGCACCGTGACATACAGCGCTGACAGCAGCTCCGTGACATACAGCGCTGACAGCAGCTCCGTGACATACAGCGCTGACAGCAGCTCCGTGACATACAGCGCTGACAGCAGCTCCGTGACATACAGCGCTGACAGCAGCTCCGTGACATACAGCGCTGACAGCAGCACCGTGACATACAGCGCTGACAGCAGCTCCGTGACATACAGCGCTGACAGCAGCTCCGTGACATACAGCGCTGACAGCAGCTCCGTGACATACAGCACTGACAGCAGCTCCGTGACATACAGCGCTGACAGCAGCTCCGTGACATACAGCGCTGACAGCAGCACCGTGACATACAGCGCTGACAGCAGCTCCGTGACATACAGCGCTGACAGCAGCTCCGTGACATACAGCGCTGACAGCAGCTCCGTGACATACAGCGCTGACAGCAGCTCCGTGACATACAGCGCTGACAGCAGCTCCGTGACATACAGCGCTGACAGCAGCTCCGTGACATACAGCGCTGACAGCAGCTCCGTGACATACAGCGCTGACAGCAGCTCCGTGACATACAGCGCTGACAGCAGCTCCGTGACATACAGCGCTGACAGCAGCTCCGTGACATACAGCGCTGACAGCAGCACCGTAAGCAGCCCCAGGAGGAAGTCAGCACAGCACAGGGATGGTGTGATCCCCTCATAATAAGAACCCCCAGGAGGAAGTCAGCACAGCACAGGGATGGTGGGAGCCCCTCATAATAAGAACACCCAGGAGGAAGTCAGCACAGCACAGGGATGGTGGGAACCCCTCATAATAAGCAGCCCCAGTAGAAATATGACACCGCTCAACCTCTTCAAAGAGGAGGGTAGGGGCATATAGTACGGTGTGCTTTTTTGGGTCAGGGAAGTGAGCCAAATGAATTAAGAAGGTCTGTGTGCTTGATTCCAAAAATTGTTTATAGACATATACATGGTCTACTGATCACATGTGTTGAATTCCTCCGAGATCCATGCCTCATTCATTTTTAGAAATGTGAGGTAGTTAACACTGTGGTGAGCTAGGCGAGTACGCTTATCGGTCACAATCCCCCCTGCTGCGCTGAACGTCCTTTCGGACAGGACACTGGATGAGGGGCAAGCCAACAGTTCGATTGCAAATTGGGCAAGCTCTGGCCAGAGGTCAAGCCTGCCCACCCAGTAGTCTAGGGGTTCATCACTCCTCAGAGCGTCCACATCGGCCGTTAACCCAATGTAGTCGGACACCTGACGGTCTAGGCGTTCCCTGATGCTGGATCCGGATGACACCTGTCGATGGGTCGGCTGAAAGAATGACCTCATATCCGAAGTCACCAACACATCTTCAAACCGGCCTCTTCTTGCAGGCGCTGTTGGATTGGTACCCGCAAATCCTTCTCTGGGAGTGGGAATTGCTCCTCTGCCAGCGCACGCAAAAGCAGAATGCAGCATTTCTCGAAGCAAGGCCTGGAAGTGCTGCATTCTGACAGCCCTCTGCGACGGCGGTAACATTTCCGCCATTTTGTGTTTGTACCGGGGGTCTAAGTACGTTGCCACCCAGTACTGGTCCTTGACCCTCATGCTTTTTATACGGGGGTCCCTATTAAAACACTGGAGCATGAAGGCCCCCATTTGCACTAAAGTGGAAGCGGTGTGGTGGCCTGGCTCCTGCTCATCATCCAGGATAATGTCGTCCTCTTCATTCTCCTCTCCCCATCCTCGCACAACAGGGATCCCAGAAAGGTTTAAAGCATGCTCTTCTTGCTCCTGCTCATCCGCCCCGGCACCATCCTCCTCTGACTCCTCATCAGACTCCTGTTGTTGACTTGTCTCAGATAGAGTAGCCCCCCCTGGGAATTCATCCAGCATTGCGACTTCCTCATCTTCCCGCTCCTGCTCCTCCACAGCCTGATCAATGACACGACGCAATGCACGCTCCAGAAAGAAGGCATAAGGTACCATGTCACTGATGGCGCCATGGCTGCGACTGACCAGTTTGGTGATCTCCTCAAATGGCCGCAGAAGTCTGCATGTGTCGCGCATGAGCAGCCACTGGCGCGGTGAAAAAAAACCCAGCTCCCCAGAACCGTTTCTTTCGCAGAGTTCATACAGGTAGACGTTAACTGCACGTTTCTGCTGGAGCAGCCTATCAAGCATATAGAAGGTTGAGTTCCATCGCGTCGGGCAATCGCAAATAAGACGTCTGACCGGCAGATGGTGTCGCCGCTGAATGTCAGCAAGGCGAGCCATGGCCGTGTAAGATCTTCTGAAATGGGCCGAGATTTTCCTTGCCTGCCGCAAGATGTCCTGGACCCCAGGGTATTTGACAAGGAATCGCTGCACGACCAAGTTTAAGACGTGTGCCATGCACGGCACGTGCGTGATTTTGCCCTGTTTCAATGCGCTAAGCAGATTGGCACCGTTGTCACACACCACTTTACCAACTGTCAAATTGAGCGGTGTTAGCCACTCATCTGCCTGTGAACGCAAAGCTGAAAGGAGTGCCGGGCCAGTGTGGCTCTTTGCTTCCAGGCACAACAGACGCAGCACGGCATGGCAACGTCTCACCTGGCATGTGGAATAGGTTCTGGGGAGCTTGGGCGGTGCAGTGGAAGAGACGCTAGCAGCGGAAAAGGAGGAGGCAGCTGAGGAGGAGAGGGAGGAGGATGGAGTAGGAGGAGGAGAAGAAGAGTCAGGCCTGCATGCAATCCGTGGCGGTAAAACCAAATCTACACGGGTGCCACGGGTTACATGCTTGACGGCCGTCAGAAGGTTCACCCAGTGGGCAGTAAAACTGATATACCTTCCCTGCCCGTGTTTGCTAGACCACGTGTCTGTGGTCAGATGTATCTTGGCACCGACACTGTGTGCCAGAGATACATTCACTTGCCGCTGAACATGGCCATATAGCTCTGGGATGCCCTTCTCTGAGAAATACTTCCTTCCTGGGACCTTCCATTGTGGTGTTCCAATGGCCACAAATTTGCGAAAGGCCTCCGAGTCCACCAGTTTATATGGCAGTAGTTGGCGGGCTATGAGTTCTGACAAGCCAGCCGCCAACCGTTGGGCAAGAGGGTTATCCGGCATCATCATTTTTTTACGCTCAAACATTAGGCCCACGGAAGCCTGCCTTTTTGCAGAAAAATGTGAGCTTGGCGTGATGGAAGGTGGAGTGGAGGACAATTGTGAGGAGAGAGGAGAAGGAGAAGTAGAAGACGAGGCTGGACGGTGAGAGCCTGCAGTGTGGCTTTGTGTGTTCCGTTGCTCCCACTGGGCTCGGTGATGGCTGCTCATGTGCCTTCTTAAGGCGGTCGTCCCTAGGTGAGTATTGGGCTTACCGCGACTAACGCGTTGACTGCAAAGATTGCAGATGGCAACGCTATTGTCAGCAGCGGACACGTTAAAAAAAGCCCACACTGCGGAGCCATGTGCCGGTGTCCTGGGAGCGCCAGATGTGACCGTACATGGTCGATGACTCGCTCCTGATACATTTGCAGTCTGCTTTGTCCCTGCTGTGCAATGTAAGTCATTGCTGCTTCTCCTCCCTATCTGCTGGTCCATATCTCCCTCTGAACTCCCCTCCTCTTCCTCTCTTGTGGGCACCCACGTGACATCACTAGACACGTCATCATCAACGTCACCTTCCCCACCGCTATAAGTAGAGATCTCGGAGTAGGCAGCAACACCGGGGACCAACCTCCTCCTTGGGCTGATCTGGGTACTGGCGTCAGACTGCTGAGTAGCGCTTGTTGCTACCTCCTCTTCCTGATCCAATACCAAGAGTGGCTGCGCATCAGAAATGTCCTCTTGATATGGATCGGAAAATAATTCCAGTGACTCAAGCGGAAGGTATGTGGTGGTGGTGGTGGTGGTCGTGTTGTTGGTGGTAGTGTCTTTGGGGGTGCACATAGCAGAGAGTGAAGAAGAGGGTGCAGATCGAGAGGATGAGGAGGGTGCAGAAGAGTAAGGCTGAGCGAGCCACTCAACCAAGTCTGGTGCATCCTTTAAAGTAATTGAACGCACCTTCTGCAACTTCCCACTTTGGCTCAAGCCTGTTGCTCCTGCCCTACCCCTACCACCCCTGCGGAAGGGCCTGCCTCTTCCTCTGCATGTCATTTTTTAAATGACCCTGTGACAAAACTCTTAGTCCCTATACCGCTGAAGGACTGCTGCAGTATAGGTGAGCGGTCAGCAGTGGTGCACGTCAACCCTATCTATTGTGGACCTATAGCGGTCCTTACAGAACAGCAGACTGTACCGCACTCAAGCCTATGTACCGTAGCACCCTATACCAAGTTACCAGTCCTTATAAGAACTTTTGTGGACCAAGCAGGTTGTGTATTAGTGTTTAGCAGACTGTACGTCAGTCCCTATACCGCTGAAGGACTGCTGCAGTATAGGGCAGCGGTCAGCAGTGGTGCACGTCAACCCTATCTATTGTGGACCGATAGCGGTCCTTACAGAACAGCAGACTGTACCGCACTCAAGCCTATGTACCGTAGCACCCTATACCAAGTTACCAGTCCTTATAAGAACTTTTGTGGACCAAGCAGGTTGTGTATTAGTGTTTAGCAGACTGTACGTCAGTCCCTATACCGCTGAAGGACTGCTGCAGTATAGGGCAGCGGTCAGCAGTGGTGCACGTCAACCCTATCTATTGTGGACCGATAGCGGTCCTTACAGAACAGCAGACTGTACCGCACTCAAGCCTATGTACCGTAGCACCCTATACCAAGTTACCAGTCCTTATAAGAACTTTTGTGGAACAAGCAGGTTGTGTATTAGTGTTTAGCAGACTGTACGTCAGTCCCTATACCGCTGAAGGACTGCTGCAGTATAGGTGAGCGGTCAGCAGTGGTGCACGTCAACCCTATCTATTGTGGACCGATAGCGGTCCTTACAGAACAGCAGACTGTACCGCACTCAAGCCTATGTACCGTAGCACCCTATACCAAGTTACCAGTCCTTATAAGAACTTTTGTGGAACAAGCAGGTTGTGTGTTAGTGATTAGCAGACTGTACGTCAGTCCCTATACCGCTGAAGGACTGCTGCAGTATAGGTGAGCGGTCAGCAGTGGTGCACGTCAACCCTATCTATTGTGGACCGATAGCGGTCCTTACAGAACAGCAGACTGTACCGCACTCAAGCCTATGTACCGTAGCACCCTATACCAAGTTACCAGTCCTTATAAGAACTTTTGTGGAACAAGCAGGTTGTGTATTAGTGTTTAGCAGACTGTACGTCAGTCCCTATACCGCTGAAGGACTGCTGCAGTATAGGTGAGCGGTCAGCAGTGGTGCACGTCAACCCTATCTATTGTGGACCGATAGCGGTCCTTACAGAACAGCAGACTGTACCGCACTCAAGCCTATGTACCGTAGCACCCTATACCAAGTTACCAGTCCTTATAAGAACTTTTGTGGAACAAGCAGGTTGTGTATTAGTGTTTAGCAGACTGTACGTCAGTCCCTATACCGCTGAAGGACTGCTGCAGTATAGGTGAGCGGTCAGCAGTGGTGCACGTCAACCCTATCTATTGTGGACCGATAGCGGTCCTTACAGAACAGCAGACTGTACCGCACTCAAGCCTATGTACCGTAGCACCCTATACCAAGTTACCAGTCCTTATAAGAACTTTTGTGGACCAAGCAGGTTGTGTATTAGTTTTTAGCAGACTGTACGTCAGTCCCTATACCGCTGAAGGACTGCTGCAGTATAGGGCAGCGGTCAGCAGTGGTGCACGTCAACCCTATCTATTGTGGACCGATAGCGGTCCTTACAGAACAGCAGACTGTACCGCACTCAAGCCTATGTACCGTAGCACCCTATACCAAGTTACCAGTCCTTATAAGAACTTTTGTGGAACAAGCAGGTTGTGTGTTAGTGATTAGCAGACTGTACGTCAGTCCCTATACCGCTGAAGGACTGCTGCAGTATAGGGCAGCGGTCAGCAGTGGTGCACGTCAACCCTATCTATTGTGGACCGATAGCGGTCCTTACAGAACAGCAGACTGTACCGCACTCAAGCCTATGTACCGTAGCACCCTATACCAAGTTACCAGTCCTTATAAGAACTTTTGTGGAACAAGCAGGTTGTGTGTTAGTGATTAGCAGACTGTACGTCAGTCCCTATACCGCTGAAGGACTGCTGCAGTATAGGGCAGCGGTCAGCAGTGGTGCACGTCAACCCTATCTATTGTGGACCGATAGCGGTCCTTACAGAACAGCAGACTGTACCGCACTCAAGCCTATGTACCGTAGCACCCTATACCAAGTTACCAGTCCTTATAAGAACTTTTGTGGAACAAGTGAGTTGTGAATGTTTAGCAGACTGCAGCAGAAGGGCAGCAGTCAAGTATAATATCCTTTCTATATTTGGAAGAAAGAATATTATACATGTACAAGCCTATTACTGTACCACTGATACCAGTCCTGAAAAGAACCTTTGTGGAACTAATAATAACAGCAAGTCTTTAAAATTACCCTCACTGCCTGACAACACTGCTTCCTTCCTGTCCCTATACAAATTGGCAAAAAAAGAGAACGATTAGTGGTTACTGGAACAGCTCTTTTGTGGACCTTGATAGTAACAGCTAATGATGATGATGATGATGATGATGATGAAAGACTAATCTGGCTGTCCCTGTAGCATACACCGTCCTTTCCCTTTCTCTAAACTAACAAAAGACACTCAGGCTGCTGCAAGAATCAGCAGCACAGCAAACCTATCAACACCTAACACCTATACCAGTCCTGAAAAGAACTTTTGTGTACCAAATAGCTAGTGGTTTATCTCTCCCTACTCCACACAGGAACCTGTCCCTATCTTAACAGAAGAAAGAATGTAAAATGGCCACCGGATCGGGTGTATTTATAGGTTAGGGGGAATGTACAAGTGTCCATGTGCTGTCATGTCTCAATTGGCTGTCCTGTATCACATGATAAACGTGTCACCAAAGGTTAAAGTTCTTGTATACATTAAACACGTAAGTCCGCCGCGGCGAACGACGGAAAAAGGCGTTCGAACGTGCGGACCGCGAATGTCGGAAATTCGCCGCGAAACGACCGCCGGGCGAACCGTTCGGCCATCACTAGCCATGACAATTGTCACTGTGATTCTCTTCATTCTATTTTTATATGCCTGTTATAAGATAATCAAATGTTTATGTAAAAAGGGAAACACGGTCGCTCCGAAGGATCTGAAACTCACTTCCATTGTTAAGGATCCAACGGTATGGTATAGAAACCAAGAGCACAAGGGTTCGGAGTATGAAGCCTGTGCTATTAAATTAGAAAAGGAATGATCATTATGTAAATCACAGAATGATCAAAGGAAGGATTATAAGGGAATACTTATTAAGGTTACCAAAAGATATACGGTACTAGGTTAAAGGTCTAAGATAATATGCTTAGGCGTGCATTTCACTAAGTTCAGAATTAAGATGCAAGATGTTGACATATTAGGAAGCATCTGTCTGCGGTAAGAGGTACAAAGCTAAGATAGGACTGGTTACGCAAGAATATGGTCAGTCAGCAGATGTTGAAATGACGAAATTACTATCAGAAGACTGTATTTCACCTTTGACTTAGATAATGTCATGAGTTTAAGAAAAATGTCGATGTATGTATGAATTACCTGATTGGCTAAACCACAGGGCTGTCCTTCAGCTCAAACTAAATAAAACTGTTGTGTGTGCTTCAATATGCACATTCATTATTCACGTACAATAGTGTGTATGTGTAATGTTTTGTCCACCGGTGAAAGGGACCTCCGCCCTTCAATCCTAGCCTAGGCTACCAGGGGTTACTTACAGAAGATGAGCAACCTAACAATTGCTTAATTTTGAACACAGCTACATCCTCAGTTATAAGTAGTGATGGACGAACTTCCGACGGGACGTTTCGCGAACGCGAAACGCGAACGGACACAAACGTTCGCGAAAACGACCGTTCGCCGCGGGCTCCATTGACTTCAATGGGAGGCGAATTTCGCAAACCTTTAGGTCGAATTTGCGGCCACGGGGTAATTATTAGGGGGTAGCACGTAGTCCCACCACCTGGACAATAGCATAATACATGTATGAGGTGAATTTGGGATCGATAACTACAAGCATTTTTTTTTTATTTGGGAAATTGTTCTGACAATTCAGGACTATGGAGCTAATGAAGGCAATGGAGGAGAGGGAAGGTCAGGGACCAGGGTAGGCAAACAAGAGGGTGCAGGAGATACAGAGCACTGACAGCAGCACCGTAATACAGAGCACTGACATCAGCACCGTGACATACAGCGCTGACAGCAGCTCCGTGACATACAGCGCTGACAGCAGCTCCGTGACATACAGCGCTGACAGCAGCTCCGTGACATACAGCGCTGACAGCAGCTCCGTGACATACAGCGCTGACAGCAGCTCCGTGACATACAGCGCTGACAGCAGCACCGTGACATACAGCGCTGACAGCAGCTCCGTGACATACAGCGCTGACAGCAGCTCCGTGACATACAGCGCTGACAGCAGCTCCGTGACATACAGCGCTGACAGCAGCTCCGTGACATACAGCGCTGACAGCAGCTCCGTGACATACAGCGCTGACAGCAGCACCGTGACATACAGCGCTGACAGCAGCTCCGTGACATACAGCGCTGACAGCAGCTCCGTGACATACAGCGCTGACAGCAGCTCCGTGACATACAGCGCTGACAGCAGCTCCGTGACATACAGCGCTGACAGCAGCTCCGTGACATACAGCGCTGACAGCAGCTCCGTGACATACAGCGCTGACAGCAGCTCCGTGACATACAGCGCTGACAGCAGCTCCGTGACATACAGCGCTGACAGCAGCTCCGTGACATACAGCGCTGACAGCAGCACCGTAAGCAGCCCCAGGAGGAAGTCAGCACAGCACAGGGATGGTGTGATCCCCTCATAATAAGAACCCCCAGGAGGAAGTCAGCACAGCACAGGGATGGTGGGAGCCCCTCATAATAAGAACACCCAGGAGGAAGTCAGCACAGCACAGGGATGGTGGGAACCCCTCATAATAAGCAGCCCCAGTAGAAATATGACACCGCTCAACCTCTTCAAAGAGGAGGGTAGGGGCATATAGTACGGTGTGCTTTTTTGGGTCAGGGAAGTGAGCCAAATGAATTAAGAAGGTCTGTGTGCTTGATTCCAAAAATTGTTTATAGACATATACATGGTCTACTGATCACATGTGTTGAATTCCTCCGAGATCCATGCCTCATTCATTTTTAGAAATGTGAGGTAGTTAACACTGTGGTGAGCTAGGCGAGTACGCTTATCGGTCACAATCCCCCCTGCTGCGCTGAACGTCCTTTCGGACAGGACACTGGATGAGGGGCAAGCCAACAGTTCGATTGCAAATTGGGCAAGCTCTGGCCAGAGGTCAAGCCTGCCCACCCAGTAGTCTAGGGGTTCATCACTCCTCAGAGCGTCCACATCGGCCGTTAACCCAATGTAGTCGGACACCTGACGGTCTAGGCGTTCCCTGATGCTGGATCCGGATGACACCTGTCGATGGGTCGGCTGAAAGAATGACCTCATATCCGAAGTCACCAACACATCTTCAAACCGGCCTCTTCTTGCAGGCGCTGTTGGATTGGTACCCGCAAATCCTTCTCTGGGAGTGGGAATTGCTCCTCTGCCAGCGCACGCAAAAGCAGAATGCAGCATTTCTCGAAGCAAGGCCTGGAAGTGCTGCATTCTGACAGCCCTCTGCGACGGCGGTAACATTTCCGCCATTTTGTGTTTGTACCGGGGGTCTAAGTACGTTGCCACCCAGTACTGGTCCTTGACCCTCATGCTTTTTATACGGGGGTCCCTATTAAAACACTGGAGCATGAAGGCCCCCATTTGCACTAAAGTGGAAGCGGTGTGGTGGCCTGGCTCCTGCTCATCATCCAGGATAATGTCGTCCTCTTCATTCTCCTCTCCCCATCCTCGCACAACAGGGATCCCAGAAAGGTTTAAAGCATGCTCTTCTTGCTCCTGCTCATCCGCCCCGGCACCATCCTCCTCTGACTCCTCATCAGACTCCTGTTGTTGACTTGTCTCAGATAGAGTAGCCCCCCCTGGGAATTCATCCAGCATTGCGACTTCCTCATCTTCCCGCTCCTGCTCCTCCACAGCCTGATCAATGACACGACG
The DNA here is from genome assembly GCF_037356315.1 of Lithobates pipiens. Lineage (NCBI taxonomy): Eukaryota > Metazoa > Chordata > Amphibia > Anura > Ranidae > Lithobates > Lithobates pipiens. The sequence goes on along the minus strand of NW_027507788.1, from coordinate 92,253,129 downwards.
CAATGCACGCTCCAGAAAGAAGGCATAAGGTACCATGTCACTGATGGCGCCATGGCTGCGACTGACCAGTTTGGTGATCTCCTCAAATGGCCGCAGAAGTCTGCATGTGTCGCGCATGAGCAGCCACTGGCGCGGTGAAAAAAAACCCAGCTCCCCAGAACCGTTTCTTTCGCAGAGTTCATACAGGTAGACGTTAACTGCACGTTTCTGCTGGAGCAGCCTATCAAGCATATAGAAGGTTGAGTTCCATCGCGTCGGGCAATCGCAAATAAGACGTCTGACCGGCAGATGGTGTCGCCGCTGAATGTCAGCAAGGCGAGCCATGGCCGTGTAAGATCTTCTGAAATGGGCCGAGATTTTCCTTGCCTGCCGCAAGATGTCCTGGACCCCAGGGTATTTGACAAGGAATCGCTGCACGACCAAGTTTAAGACGTGTGCCATGCACGGCACGTGCGTGATTTTGCCCTGTTTCAATGCGCTAAGCAGATTGGCACCGTTGTCACACACCACTTTACCAACTGTCAAATTGAGCGGTGTTAGCCACTCATCTGCCTGTGAACGCAAAGCTGAAAGGAGTGCCGGGCCAGTGTGGCTCTTTGCTTCCAGGCACAACAGACGCAGCACGGCATGGCAACGTCTCACCTGGCATGTGGAATAGGTTCTGGGGAGCTTGGGCGGTGCAGTGGAAGAGACGCTAGCAGCGGAAAAGGAGGAGGCAGCTGAGGAGGAGAGGGAGGAGGATGGAGTAGGAGGAGGAGAAGAAGAGTCAGGCCTGCATGCAATCCGTGGCGGTAAAACCAAATCTACACGGGTGCCACGGGTTACATGCTTGACGGCCGTCAGAAGGTTCACCCAGTGGGCAGTAAAACTGATATACCTTCCCTGCCCGTGTTTGCTAGACCACGTGTCTGTGGTCAGATGTATCTTGGCACCGACACTGTGTGCCAGAGATACATTCACTTGCCGCTGAACATGGCCATATAGCTCTGGGATGCCCTTCTCTGAGAAATACTTCCTTCCTGGGACCTTCCATTGTGGTGTTCCAATGGCCACAAATTTGCGAAAGGCCTCCGAGTCCACCAGTTTATATGGCAGTAGTTGGCGGGCTATGAGTTCTGACAAGCCAGCCGCCAACCGTTGGGCAAGAGGGTTATCCGGCGTCATCATTTTTTTACGCTCAAACATTAGGCCCACGGAAGCCTGCCTTTTTGCAGAAAAATGTGAGCTTGGCGTGATGGAAGGTGGAGTGGAGGACAATTGTGAGGAGAGAGGAGAAGGAGAAGTAGAAGACGAGGCTGGACGGTGAGAGCCTGCAGTGTGGCTTTGTGTGTTCCGTTGCTCCCACTGGGCTCGGTGATGGCTGCTCATGTGCCTTCTTAAGGCGGTCGTCCCTAGGTGAGTATTGGGCTTACCGCGACTAACGCGTTGACTGCAAAGATTGCAGATGGCAACGCTATTGTCAGCAGCGGACACGTTAAAAAAAGCCCACACTGCGGAGCCATGTGCCGGTGTCCTGGGAGCGCCAGATGTGACCGTACATGGTCGATGACTCGCTCCTGATACATTTGCAGTCTGCTTTGTCCCTGCTGTGCAATGTAAGTCATTGCTGCTTCTCCTCCCTATCTGCTGGTCCATATCTCCCTCTGAACTCCCCTCCTCTTCCTCTCTTGTGGGCACCCACGTGACATCACTAGACACGTCATCATCAACGTCACCTTCCCCACCGCTATAAGTAGAGTAGGCAGCAACACCGGGGACCAACCTCCTCCTTGGGCTGATCTGGGTACTGGCGTCAGACTGCTGAGTAGCGCTTGTTGCTACCTCCTCTTCCTGATCCAATACCAAGAGTGGCTGCGCATCAGAAATGTCCTCTTGATATGGATCGGAAAATAATTCCAGTGACTCAAGCGGAAGGTATGTGGTGGTGGTGGTGGTGGTCGTGTTGTTGGTGGTAGTGTCTTTGGGGGTGCACATAGCAGAGAGTGAAGAAGAGGGTGCAGATCGAGAGGATGAGGAGGGTGCAGAAGAGTAAGGCTGAGCGAGCCACTCAACCAAGTCTGGTGCATCCTTTAAAGTAATTGAACGCACCTTCTGCAACTTCCCACTTTGGCTCAAGCCTGTTGCTCCTGCCCTACCCCTACCACCCCTGCGGAAGGGCCTGCCTCTTCCTCTGCATGTCATTTTTTAAATGACCCTGTGACAAAACTCTTAGTCCCTATACCGCTGAAGGACTGCTGCAGTATAGGTGAGCGGTCAGCAGTGGTGCACGTCAACCCTATCTATTGTGGACCTATAGCGGTCCTTACAGAACAGCAGACTGTACCGCACTCAAGCCTATGTACCGTAGCACCCTATACCAAGTTACCAGTCCTTATAAGAACTTTTGTGGACCAAGCAGGTTGTGTATTAGTGTTTAGCAGACTGTACGTCAGTCCCTATACCGCTGAAGGACTGCTGCAGTATAGGGCAGCGGTCAGCAGTGGTGCACGTCAACCCTATCTATTGTGGACCTATAGCGGTCCTTACAGAACAGCAGACTGTACCGCACTCAAGCCTATGTACCGTAGCACCCTATACCAAGTTACCAGTCCTTATAAGAACTTTTGTGGACCAAGCAGGTTGTGTATTAGTGTTTAGCAGACTGTACGTCAGTCCCTATACCGCTGAAGGACTGCTGCAGTATAGGGCAGCGGTCAGCAGTGGTGCACGTCAACCCTATCTATTGTGGACCGATAGCGGTCCTTACAGAACAGCAGACTGTACCGCACTCAAGCCTATGTACCGTAGCACCCTATACCAAGTTACCAGTCCTTATAAGAACTTTTGTGGAACAAGCAGGTTGTGTGTTAGTGATTAGCAGACTGTACGTCAGTCCCTATACCAATGAAGGACTGCTGCAGTATAGGGCAGCGGTCAGCAGTAGTGCACGGCAACCCTATGTATTGTGGACCGATAGCGGTCCTTACAGAACAGCAGACTGTAACGCACTCAGGCCTATGTACCGTAGCACCCTATACCAAGTTACCAGTCCTTATAAGAACTTTTGTGGAACAAGCAGGTTGTGTGTTAGTGATTAGCAGACTGTACGTCAGTCCCTATACCAATGAAGGACTGCTGCAGTATAGGGCAGCGGTCAGCAGTAGTGCACGGCAACCCTATGTATTGTGGACCGATAGCGGTCCTTACAGAACAGCAGACTGTAACGCACTCAGGCCTATGTACCGTAGCACCCTATACCAAGTTACCAGTCCTTATAAGAACTTTTGTGGACCAAGCAGGTTGTGTGTTAGTGATTAGCAGACTGTACGTCAGTCCCTATACCAATGAAGGACTGCTGCAGTATAGGGCAGCGGTCAGCAGTAGTGCACGGCAACCCTATGTATTGTGGACCGATAGCGGTCCTTACAGAACAGCAGACTGTACTGCACTCAGGCCTATGTACCGTAGCACCCTATACCAAGTTACCAGTCCTTATAAAAACTTTTGTGGACCAAGCAGGTTGTGTGTTAGTGTTTAGCAGACTGTGCGTCAGTCCCTATACCGCTGAAGGACTGCTGCAGTATAGGGCAGCGGTCAGCAGTAGTGCACGGCAACCCTATGTATTGTGGACCGATAGCGGTCCTTACAGAACAGCAGACTGTAACGCACTCAGGCCTATGTACCGTAGCACCCTATACCAAGTTACCAGTCCTTATAAGAACTTTTGTGGACCAAGCAGGTTGTGTGTTAGTGATTAGCAGACTGTACGTCAGTCCCTATACCAATGAAGGACTGCTGCAGTATAGGGCAGCGGTCAGCAGTAGTGCACGGCAACCCTATGTATTGTGGACCGATAGCGGTCCTTACAGAACAGCAGACTGTACCGCACCCAAGCCTATGTACCGTAGCACCCTAGACAGACCAAGTTACCAGTCCTGATAAAGAGCTTTGTGGAACAAGTGAGTTGTGAATGATTAGCAGACTGCAGCAGAAGGGCAGCAGTCAAGTATAATATTCTTTCTATATTTGGAAGAAAGAATATTATACGTGTACAAGCCTATTACCGTACCACTGATACCAGTCCTGAAAAGAACCTTTGTGGAACTAATAGTAACAGCAAGTCTTTAAAATTATCCTCACTGCCTGACACACTGCTTCCTGCCTGTCCCTATACAAATTGGCAAAAAAGAGTAGGCTGGAACGATTAGCTGGAACAGCTCTTTTGTGGACCTGATAGTAACAGCTAATGATGATGATGATGATGATGATGAAGAAAGACTAATCTGGCTGAGCTGTCCCTAAAATAGCAGCATACAGCGCTCTGTCCCTTTATCTAAACTGACAAAAGAAACTCAGGCTGCTGACCTAACACCTATACCAGTCCTGAAAAGAACTTTTGTGTACCAAATAGCTAGCGTTTTCTCTGTCCCTACTCCACACAGGATCCTTTCCCTACAGTGACAGAAGAAAGAATGTAAAATGGCCACCGGATCGGGTGTATTTATAGGTTAGGGGGAATGTCCAAGTGTCCATGAGCTGTCATGTCTCAATTGGTTGTCCTGTAACACATGATAAACGTGTCACGAAAGGTTAAAGTTCTTGTATACATTAAACACGTAAGTCCGCCGGGGCGAACGACGGAAAAAGGCGTTCGAACCCGCGGACGGCGAAAGTCGGAAATTCGCCGCGAAACGACCGCCGGGCGAACCGTTCGGCCATCACTAGTTATAAGAGGGTGTGCACACTTATGCAACCAAATATATTTTTTTTACTTCCCCTTCCTAAAAGATTTGATCGATCTGCATCGAGGGACACATTTTTTATTTTTTAATAAAAGAAACTGTCAAAAGCGTTCTCTGTTTTTATTACTTTTTGTTGAATGGGTAGGGGTATGTACCCCATGCTTATTCACACGGGGGAGGTTCTGGGGGCTCCCTTGTTAAAGGTGTCTTCCAGATTCCGATAAGCCCCCCACCCGCAGACACTACACAAGCAGACTTCAGGATTGTGGGGATGAAGCTCTTGTCCCCATTAACATGGGGACAACGTTTTTTGGGGTGGGGGGGCAGAACCCCCCTGCCCTAAAGTACCCCCCAATGTTGAGGGCATGTGGCCTAGTGTGGTTCAGGAAGGGAGAGGGCGGTCACCCCCCCCATTTCCTGCATTGCAGGATGTTGGGCGGGGTGAACACCTGCTGGGCACCCTGCATATTCAGGTGTTCACCAAACGGGTGAACATGCGATGGTTGGCCCGAACCATTTGCCCAACTCTACTTGTAAGTCCTCGGTGATCTCATGAACCCCTGCTTCCTCTCTTTACTTCCATTTGCTTAAAGCGAACTTTGCACGTTAGCTGCAGTCATGTGCAAATCCCATAGTCCATAATCACTAGACCATCTCAGGAACAAGCAAGATCGTGACTACGTTCCTACATAAAGTGGGACCATGGAGAACAAATAAAGCCACCCACTAACAGGGATTCTGAATGATGTACTATGGAGATTTGGAGGACGCTGAGAGCAATAGAAGGTACTTTTTTGAGTTAAGAACATACACTTGAATATACTTTTTCCTTTCATAAACAAGAGATTATTGTCCTCTTTAACTGATAGGACATTTTTGAATTATGAGAGAAATCAAAATACCTAGAAGAAACCCACAAAGAACGGCAAATGATGCTCCTGATGGGATTAATTAATAACCTCAGCATGGCAAAACCAGTAAGTCACCGTGCCTCAAACTATTACTCAACAGTAGCACTGAACTGCTCTTTTTGTCTCTCTAGCGTTGTGAACATTCTGAATAATGGATCTTATATCTGTACCTCAGATTATGTGCCATATTGATCTTCTATTATATCATTAGACTCAAAGCTCCTGCAAGTAAAGCAGCTGTCCCTGTGTACTGGAGCCCATCACATTTATGCCAAGGCAAGATCAATGGGGCCTGTTACAGTGAGCGCTGCAGTAAAATGCACGGCATGTTCCTGAATAAGGAACAAGATGTTTGGCGATCATTTATAAGATAAATGAGAGATATTACATTAGCAGCTGCACTAGGGAGGACTTTCTGGCTGGACAATGATGAAGTCATTTGTGCAGAAAGTTCCTGCCATGTCTGTATTTGGCAAGGATCCCCAGTAGTCCTGAGTGCTATAAAATAAGGCGAATAGCCAGTAATTACTTCTTAGAAAATTGTGTCATTGAGAATGGAGCCAGGTTATTGGATAATAACTGAACAGTTTCTTTCCCTGCAGGCTCGCAATATGTCAATATCAGCAAGAAATGCTGAAAAAGAGCGACGGAAATTCAACAAATAAAAAGCGAAGCAACGTTGAGGGAATAAATATGAGATTAATGGGTCAGCATTTAAACCACATGAGATGTTTTGGAAACGTCATAGCCTGATTATAGAGCATTGTGAAATAAATTTTCAAAAAGTACTCAGTACAAGACCTAAACATAAGTTGTAGCTTATACTACAATTGGTTCAACTATAGAACAAAAGCACCCATGGAGGTAGACACCACATCCCCAAGTATAGACAATATAATAAATGAGAGGTGAGTAGGGATTTTAACGGTGCCAACTGTCAGCGTGTAAATAAACAATATATAATATAAAATTATGTAAATGTTATTCAAACCATGATTAAAATAGCAGCAAAATTATACAGTAGTGGTCAGAATAATCAAAAGATTGATTGAATGAAGATATGTTGTTAGGGGTGCAACGGATCAAAAAACGTCACAGATCAGATCATTTTTCGGATCAAATAATTGAATTTGCAAAAACCTGTGAAAATTCCACTACCATATAATCTCCACTGTAATATCCACACTCTACCCCACTGCAATATCCAAATATCCATGTCATCTCTCCCAATGTAATATTGGCTGAGCATGGATGGGTATGGCTAGGTATTACCGAGTATAGCAGGGTATGGCAGGGTACTACAGAGTATTGGTAGGGTACTGCAGAGTATGGAGGGATGGCTGTGACTGCAATTGTCACAGAGCAGCGCTGTGGGCACTACAGATGCAGCCCACAGCATTGCTGCCATCTGATTTCTCCCCTACACTGTACAGATCTGTACAGAGAGGGGAGAGAGGAAACTGCATCATCATGACGTCGGTTTGTTTACAGGTGATCGCTCCATCATTTGATGGAGCGATCACATTGTAGACGCCGACGGGTGCACCAAGATAGCCGCCTCTCCAGAACTAGGCCGAAGCCGCGGCCTTTCCTAAGGCCAAGACTGCGGATCGCGGCATGTGCCGATCCGAGCGGGGTGACCCGTTCAGATCACGGATCGGTGCCGATCCGTTACACCCCTATTGTTGCACGTTATCCCAACATGTTTCGCAGATATGCTTCCTCATGGGATGTGCGTTTAATCAATTAATAAACTCTCTAAGTTTGAAAGAAAAATACAAAAATTACACAAGATTAATTAGCAACAAGATACAGAAAGACACATTGAGAGAAAACATAACACTTAGAACATTTCTTAGCCAGACCACGCAAACCACCGCCAGATATTATACAACCATTTGGTAGCCCCACAGGTCTATAATCACCAAAAAAACTTAGATGGTATGATCCAGCTAAAAACATTATATAAATATTGTTTGTCAAGGAGATAAAAATATCATATTGTTGCATATATTGCAACAATGGGGATAAACATCTTCCAATATTAAATGGGATATTAATAATAATTTACTCACTTAAAACCAAGTTCGTAGAGCCCAATAGGGGAATGACGAAAGATGTACACTCCGATGGGCGATACAGAGTAAGATGTTGCAAGAAAAAAAAAAGAGGGAGGACTAGGGACAAAATCATAAAAATAAATAAAAAATGAGAAAAATAAGGGGTTAACCCAATTATAAATAATAAAAAAAAAAAAAAAAAAAAAGGGGGGGGGGGGAGGGACAAGCCGCACAATTTAAAGCAAGGTATCAAAGGAGATAATAACTCCCAACATATGTAACAATTCATGTAACATAGAGAGGGTTGCGTAAACAACCAATATGCAAGATTATAAAAGTTACAAGTGTGTATTACAAGGTTGAGCGGCAATGTCATTTATATATAAAATATAAAGTTGCTTGCTAGCATTAAAGAAAGACTAAAATAGGCAATTCCACTTACCAAAAAACTCTGGTTCAAGGGATTTAAGTCATGTCCTCTGGCACATACAGTGAGGACTGACTGTATATGGCTGGCTTTTGTAATCCCTGCCATCAAGCCGGCGTCTGGCGTCTCCGGCTCGATGCGGACAGAAAATCGCTAATGTGCATGCTCCAAGGGCTCAGGGAAGCCCTGAGCCTACAATACCCATAAGGCAAAGGGGGAGAAAGGGACGGGAGGAGTTGACACATCACCGCAGTGATGTGTCATACTTTATGGATATTGTAGGCTCAGGGCTTCCTTGAGCCCTTGGAGCATGCGCATTAGTGCTTTTCTGTCCGCATCGAGTCGGTGACGTCAGACCTTTCGTTCTGTGCAGCTAAGGCTGCAGAGAAGGTGATTGAGGGCTGTGTCCTCAAAGGTAAAACATCAGAGGTCTATTTAGACCCCTGCGATCTCCCCAAAGCTGCCCAACAGGGCTCCTAAAATCTTTTAAAAAGTTATGAATATTTAAAATGAGTGACCCCGTATGCTGCCCTATTAACCTAGACCAGTGATGGCGAACCTTGGCACCCCAGATGTTTTGGAACTACATTTCCCATGATGCTCATGCACTCTGCAGTGTAGTGGAGCATCATGGGAAATGTAGTTCCAAAACATCTGGGGTGCCAAGGTTCACCATCACTGACCTAGACCTTTGCCCTATGGACCATGTTTACTGCTCTACTGACTGACACTATTCATAGTCCTACTGACACCAGTGGCAGAGCTACCAGATCTACTGCAGAGCATGTGAAAGGGATCCACTGTAGGAACGTAATAAAGGACCCTGTAATGGGAGTAAAGTAGGAAGGGCCCTAGCCTGACTCCCTACAAAGTAAACAGCCACCTGAGCACTTTTGCTGGTGTCAAAAAAGCATACACCTTTGTCACTTGCCGCCCTTCTCAGGCTCTCTTGTCCCACCGGGGAGCCCAGTACAGGTGTGACCGTCAGATCAGAGTCCCCAGACACAGTAAGAGGATCTTTCGTGGTTCCTCCCAGTCTTTGATATCAGAGACTGGAAGCAACAAGGATTTTGTCACTTCCAGTTTGGCCTCCAAAGCATCTGATCAAATGGAGGTTTGGCCAGATACTTGACAAGCTGGCAATGGCTTGTAAACAGAGGAGAGATCTCTCAGGAAAAGACTCACCGGAGCTCAATGCCACCCATTCTTATGACTGGCTAAGTGTAAACATACACATCGACTCCAGGATATCTTGTCACTGGATCATACCTCCAACCGACTCATGAGTAGTGATGTAAGTAACTCAGTTAAAATAAACAGAGTTACTTAACGTTACAGGGTTAGAGGGTAACGAGTAATCTAACTGATTACTCTTCCCCTCATGGTAACGCCATTCCGATTACTTGGGGGCGGCGTTACCGCAATTACATCCTGCCTGGACCGCCCCATCCCGCCCTACCTATAGAGAGAACGTAGGGAGGCAGGGCAGACACTGAAAAACAAAGTCAGCTCGGCAGTCCGGCAGACAATCCACCCATCTGTGTGCGTCCCCCAGACTTTTGAAATGAACGGACTTGCCCACACACGGAGTTAATTCCATTCATTTTGAATGTGACTCCAGGTAGATGATACTAGCGAAGGAAGTGAATGTCGGCGAGATAAGCACCTCGAGAGCCCCGTCACCTGGTATGGATTTAAAGGGAAACCCCTACTCCGAAAAAACGGAGTCCCCCCAAAGTTCATAGCATACCCTTATCCGAGCACACAGCCCGGCCAGTCAGGAAAGGGGGTAGGGACGAGCGACTGCCCCCCCTGAACTGTACCAGACCGCGTGCCCTCGACATGGGGCGGTGCTTTGGGGGCCCCCCACCCCAAAGCACCTTGTCCTCTTGTTGATGAGCACTAGCGCCTCTTCACCAAAAACCCTGGCCGTTGTTTGTCAGGGTCTGTGGATGGGGTACTTATCAGAATCCAGGAGCCCCCTTTAATAAGGGGCCCCCATATTCTGGCCCCCTACCTTATGTGAATGAGTATGGGGTTTGATGTACCCCTACTAACACAACACAGGTTTTTAAAGTAATTTATTAGACAGCTCCGGGGGTGTTCTTCCAACTTTGGGGGTCTTCTCGCCAGGCTCCTCTGCCATCTTCTGCACTTTTACCACTAGCTTTTTTACTAGCGGAAGAGCCCACCTTTCTGCTTCGTCGCCGCCATCTGGGGGTTGGAAGAAGACCCCCAGAATTGTCAAATAAAGTACTTTAAAAACCTGTGTTGTGTTTTTTTATCAACACTTTTTTCCCCAGGTGAATGGGTAGGGGGACTGGAATCTGGGGGTCCCCTTATTAAAGGGGCTCCCGGATTCTGATAAACCTCCTGCCCGCAGACCCCGACAACCAACAACCAGGGTTGTCGGGAAGACATGGGGACAATGCTTTGGGGGTGTGGGGGCTGCAGGGCCCCCCCTTCCCCAAAGCACCCCCATGTTGAGGGCATGCGGCCGCTCGCTCGTCCCCACCCCCTTTCCTGACCAGCCGGGCTGCGTGCTCGCATAAGGGTCTGCTATGGACACGCCGTTTTTTCAGCGTAGGGGTTCCCCTTTAAATCCATATCAGGCGACAGGGCTCGCAAGGTGTCAATCTCACCGATGGAGGCAGCGACATTCACTTCCTTCACTAGTCCGGTCTATAGAATATAAAAAAAAGACCAAGTTAGACTTACCGGTAACTTGTTTTCCAGAAGTCTTTCAGGACAGCACCTGAGAGATAGCGACTCCACCCTCCTCGTTAGGAAACACCTTCTTCCTCCAGACTTTAAAGGGAGGCGCCTCCCTACCACACATCAGTTGTAGAAGAGAACCTCCGGCCCCGGCTGGAACACATAAACACATACGTTAGTCACAGCGTAGCATAATACAATACCATAGGGCGGGATGCTTGCTGTCCTGAAAGACTTCTGGAAAACAAGTTACCGGTAAGTCTAACTTGGTCTTTCCCAAGGCGTCTTTCAGGACAGCACCTGAGAGGATAACAGAGACTTACCCCTTAGGGCGGGACAACAGCTTGCAGGACCTTTCTGCCAAACGCCTGATCGCTGGCAGAAGTGAGATCCAGTCTATAATGTTTCACAAATGTGTGAAAACTCGACCATGTCGCCGCCTTGCAGATCTGCTCCGGGGTGGCACCAGCTCTCTCTGCCCACGTAGACGCCAGAGCCCTGGTTGAGTGTGCACAAATTTCTGCTGGAGGAGATAACCCTGCCTGGGAATATGCCTCCGAGATAGCTAATTTCAGCCATCTAGCTAAAGTAACTTTAGAAGCTTGAAAACCCTTTTTTCTTCCTGAGAAGAGTACAAACAGTGAATCTGAACGCCTGAAGGACTCCGTCCTTTCTAAATAACTCAGCAGAGTCCTCCTGACGTCCAAAGTATGGAACAAAGACTCCTTATTTCCTTTGGGGTTAACACAAAAGGTTGGCAGTACTATGTCCTGTATACGGTTCTGCACTGAAGCTACCTTCGGTAAGAACTTTGCGTCTGTTCTAAGAATAACTCTGTCAGGAAAAATGGAAAGATATGGCTCTTTAACTGACAGAGCATTTAGCTCACTGATCCTGCGTGCAGAGACAATGGCAATCAGAAAAACGGTTTTTAATGTGAGAAACCTAAGGGAAGCCTCCACAAGAGGCTCAAAAGGCCCTTTTGTTAGAGACTGTAGGACTACCGACAAATCCCATCTAGGAAAAACCTTAACAGGAGCTGGCCTAGATCTTTTAAGAGCTCTAAAGAATCTGATCACCAGCGGATCTGAGGCCACAGATTTTTCTAAGAACACTGTCAGGGCTGCTACCTGCACCTTCAGGGTACTAACTGCCAGTCCCTTGTCTGCACCATTTTGTAAAAACTCCAAGATGGAGACAAGGCTCCCTGGCACCTGGGCGGCTGACAAACACCAAGTTTTATAACGCTTCCAGACCTTAGAATAAATGGCCCTCGTAACCCTTTTCCTACTTGCTAAAAGGGTCGAGATCAAACGGTTGGAAAACCCCTTGCTCCTAAGGAGCTGCCTTTCAGAAACCAGGCCGTGAGAGCCAGGCTGGCCACTCCTGGATGGTTCACTGGGCCCTGCAACAACAGATCGTGTCTGAGGGGCAGACGCCAACAAGGCTTGATTGCCAGGCCTAGAACTGTCGAAAACCAAGCCCTTTTTGGCCAAAAGGGCGTGATTAGAATAACTGGCACCTTCTCCCTCTGAATTTTTCTTAAAATTAACGGGATTAACTGAAATGGGGGGAAAGCATAGCAAAGACGAAATTCCCATGGATAAGCTAGCGCATCTGTGCCCAGCGAGCCATCGCGACTGTCCAGGGAAAAGAACTGGGGAACCTGGGCGTTCACCCTTGAGGCGAACAGGTCTACCTCTGGTAAACCCCATTTTCCGGCAATCATTGTGAATACCTCCGGGTTTAGAGACCATTCCGCTTCCCGAATAGCGTTTCTGCTTAGGAAGTCCGCTACCCTGTTTAGATCCCCTTTTAGGTGGACTGCTGATAGGGATAACAAATGTTTTTCCACCCACCGAAGAATCTCCATGGCCAGTACCTGAAGCGACCTGCTTCTTGTACCCCCCTGTCTGTTTAAATAAGCCACTGCCGTGGCATTGTCTGTTAGGACTTGGACGTGATGGGACTGAAGCTCCTGAACAAACAATTCCAGAGCTAAGGCAATCGCCTTGAGCTCCCTCCAGTTTGAGGACCTTACTGTTTCCTCTTTGGCCCAGGACCCCTGAGTGAAACGTGTTCCTAGATGGGCTCCCCACCCCCAGGAACTGGCGTCGGTTGTTAGTCTTTTCCCGACTGGAAAAGCCCAGACTAACCCTTCCGATAAGACATCCTGTCTTTTCCACCACCATAGGGCCCTTTTTACCTGGGTTGACACTCTCACCTCTGCCTCTAGGGATGCCACTGTGTGATCCCAAGATTTTAGAAGGAAAGCCTGCAGACATCTGAAATGCATTCTTGCCCACTGGACTGCTGGCATTGCTGAAGTCAGAACCCCCAAAGCTGACATAACCTGTCTTACTGTCAGATTTTGGCTGGTCTGTAATAAAGACACTGCACCGGAAATCCTGTCCTTTTTGTCTAAGGGAAGGAAGATCTTTTGCTCCGCCGAATTTATCAGAAACCCTAAGAACCGAATCTCCTGAGATGGGTTTAGGGACGACTTTTGGAGGTTCAAAATCCAACCCAACGCCTCCAGATGGCTGCGAGCTTTGCCTAGATTGGTCTGCAATTCCTCGCTGGATGGGGCGAAAAACAGCAGATCGTCTAAATAAGGAATAACTGCGATTCCCTGGAGACGCAGTGGCGCTAAAGCTTCTGCCATTATTTTGGTAAAAATTCGGGGAGATGATGACAGGCCGAAGGGTAGGGCCCTGAACTGGAGATGATGCACCACACCCCCCAACCTGAGAAACTTCTGAGACTGGGGAGAGATCGGAACATGTAGGTATGCGTCTTTTAAATCTACTGACGCCATAAAACATCCTGGCGTCAACAGATTTCTGACCGAAAAAATTGAGTCCATTTTGAACTTCCTGTACCTTATGGACTCGTTTAAAGGTTTTAGGTTGAGAATCAACCGAAATTTCCCTGTCGGTTTCTTTACTAGGAAAACATGGGAATAAAACCCCTCCTGCTGTTCTTGCAGGGGTACCTGTACTACTACGCCCTGTTGCATCAGTTCCTCTAGAGAGGACTTCATGGCCAGGGCCCTTACTGGGTCCCGCGGGGTGTTGGTAATCAGGAACCTTTTTGGGGGGTCGTTGACAAACTCGAGTGAGTAACCCTGCGCGAGAGTGGTCAGGATAAACTGATTTGAAGTTATCCCTGACCACTGCGGAAGAAATTCTTGTAGTCTTCCACCCACCCGCAGACACGAGTCATTGCGATTTTTCGGCCTGTGTAGGAGGACGGAAGAGAATTCCGCCTCTACCCTTCGGCTTCGGGGCGGACCAACTTTTCCTTCTCCCCTGCAACTTGCTGTCCTGATCCTGAGTTTTTTGAGGTCGAAAAAGACGTTTTGGTACCTGCTTTTTATTTTTGACCGGAAAGGATCTCTTTTTATCGGCTGTCCTGTCAAGAATATTATCGAGGTCAGAGCCGAAGAGCAAGTCTCCTGAAAAGGGTAACCCACACAGCTTATTCTTTGAAGCCGAGTCACCCGGCCAGGTCTTAAGCCATAAGGCTCTTCTTGCAGCATTAGTTAGAGCTGCTGACCTGGCTGATATCTTAATTGCCTCAGTTGAGGCATCTGCAACATAAGCCACTGCCGTAATCAGGGTAGGAAAAGAATCTAAAATTTCCTGCTTAGGGGAATCTGCGGCTATATGTGACTTTAACTGGTTAATCCAGTATTCTAAATTTCTGGCTACACACGTTGTGGCCATTGCTGGTTTTAAATTGCTCATAACTGATTGCCATGATCTCTTGAGCAAAAGATCCATGCGTTTGTCCATCGGATCTTTCAAAACTCCCATGTCCTCAAAGGACAGATCCGTGGACCTTGAAACCTGGGAAAAGGCGGCATCCAGTCTGGGCACCTTGTTCCATACTGCTGCAGGGTCCTCCTCGAAAGGAAAACGCCTTTTGTGGGCTTTGGAGAAAAAGGGCTTTTTCTCTGGATCCTGCCATTCTTTCCTAATGGCCTCAGAGATGACCGGATGAACTGGGAATGTTCGGCCCTTAGGCTCATCCAACCCAGCATACATGCGGTCATGGAGTGATAATTCCTTTTTCTCCTCACTTAAACCAAGCGTAGCATAAATGGCTTTAAGGAGCCCATCGACCTCTTCAAGGGACAGTTTGAATTTAGAGGGGGCTACCTCAGAATCCTCCAACTCCTCTTCCGAATCTTTAACGGAAAGAGCAGTGGACTGCTTTTCCCTATCTGAAGGGTCTTCAGGCAGAGATTCTAACACCGGGATTGAGAGAGACCCCTGGGAAGACTCTGAAGTGGAAGGCTGACTAGCAGCCGGGTTTGCTAGTGAGTCACGAAAATTCTGGATCATGGCGTACAGCTCCTTCTTTACAGAGGCCACCAGATCCTCACATACAGAGGCAGATTCCTCCTTAACTAAAGAAGTAATGCAGGGACTGCATAAGGTTTTCTTCCAATTTTCTCCCAGCTTGGCCCTGCAAGAAGGACATCTTTTCTTTGGGTCAGAGCTCTTAGCCTATGAAGAAAAAGACAAAAAAAGGGAAAAAAACCAGGGAACCCTTAGTGAGACCCAGTCTCAGCTTTGATAGGGATCACCACACAGGTGCACTGAGAAGAAACCAGTCAGCTTCTAGTGCCCAGACAGGCCCCTTGCCACCAGGGGGGAAAAAAGGAGAAAGAGAGCGAGACCAAACGCCAGGAAATAGGAAAAGAAAGGCAGACTTTAACTGCTGCCTCTTACCTGGGCTTTGCTGGTGCCTGTGCCTGTCCCCACCGCTGCAGACGCTGAATCTTCCATAACAGGTGTGCAGAGATCCACTTGTGGCTAAACGCCGCCTCCGGAGTCACGCCGTGCAGCTGCACCGGACCGGAAGCGGAAATAGGCACCAGCACCTGTCCTCCCTCCTCCCCCTGCGTCCACGCCGGAAACGACGTTTCAGCTGACCCGATGACCCGCTCTGTCACTTCCGGCGCGACCGCCGAAAAAAAACATGGCGGCGGCACACGCGCGCCGTCGCGCCTACGAACGTGCGGGCCACCGAATCTTCGGCTCTCTCCGAGCACAAGAGGGGAAGAGGAGCCCGCTTGCTACCGCTGACAAGGCGTGGGTAGGTCGGGAGGACAGCGGGTCTCTAAAGGAGGAAAAAAAGGGAAAGAAGCCTAGTCCCTCAGGAACACCTAAGAGAAACAGACTCCCTCCCAAAAGGTGTTCCCTCCGGGCCGGAGGAAACACAAAAACTGATGTGTGGTAGGGAGGCGCCTCCCTTTAAAGTCTGGAGGAAGAAGGTGTTTCCTAACGAGGAGGGTGGAGTCGCTATCTCTCAGGTGCTGTCCTGAAAGACGCCTTGGGAAAAATTCAGCATACTTTGCTGAGTAACTTATTACTTTTCCGATGTAGTAACCGAGTTACTAACGCAATTACTTTTTGGGAGAAGTAATTTGTAACTTAATTACTTTTTTAAAGTAAGATGACCAACACTGCTCATGAGTTATCACAAAACTATATTGAAATACTAGGCATAACCTCCAATGGTGCAGTAAACTAATCCACATTAATAAAAAGCCACTTGCAAATTAAAACCAAAAGATAAACACATCAATGGTGAATACTGGCGTCAGGGAACGTACAGTCATTTCACAACTGTCTCATCACCTCCAGAACCAACGGACATCTCCGCCTTATCACATCTGGTTCTGATGTCACCTGCAGTCACCAGCGGAGCCACACCCCATCATTTCCAACTGCATCACAGGGGTGGAGGGATACCCCTTTCTAGCACCAAACCTTAAATTCTAAACTGATAACTTGTAAAGGCTTTTATAGCTTCACCTGTGGAGAATTTTAGGTACCATCATTTGCCAATCAACTGGCATACACAATTTTAATCCAGTTGCCGCCCACGCTATAGCCAAAAAATGGCTATAGTGTAGGCCGTCCATATATGTCCTGCCATGCTCGAGCGGCCTGCGGGGCGTGCTCTGATCAGCGAGTCTAGGAGACTCGGCTGATCATAGATCAGAGTAAGGGGCCATTCCCAACCCCTTTAACACATGATCAGCTGTCAGCCAATGATAGCTGATCATGTGATGTAAACAGCCATTTTTTCTCCTCATGCTAAGTACCAGGTACTGTCAGAGGGACATCGGTTCCTCACACAGAGAGCCACTGCCTCCTCATATGTGTCACCTGCCAGTGCCACCTACCAGTGTTGCCCATCAGTGCCCACCAGTGCCCACCAGTGCCACCTATCAATGCTGATCAGTGCTGACAATCAGTGCCACATATCAGTGCCCACCAGTGCAGCCTATCAGTGCCCACCAGTGCAGCCTATCAGTGCCCACCAGTGCAGCCTATCAGTGCCCACCAGTGCAGCCTATCAGAGCACATCAATGGAGAAAAATTCCCGGTTTGAAAATGTTATAACAAACCCAGACTATTCATAGTTTAATGACACTAATTGCTGAACTAGTAGTTACTAGTCAGCCACAACTGCGTGAACAAGAGTCTTGACTTTAGAGTCTCAGGTTTTGAATTTGAGCAAGGGTCTTGAATGATTTTATTTCTGGTAACCTGCTGGGTACCATTGGTGGTTGGTGCGCAATATTTTAGGGGGGGGGGGGGCACAAACCAAATGCCACTCCCTCCCCCCAGTGGGAAACTGAGAAAAAAAAAACACATTGATATCCATGCCTCCAGGGCCCTGCATGTAGATTAGGGCCGGGTGCATGGATTGAGTTGAAGCACCCCTGCGCCCTGTATGGACGGGCAGCCACTGCTGGGTGGGCTTGTCTGCTGTGAGCAACCTAACCTGAGCCAGTGAGCTCTACAAATGTTTATTTTTCCCCTCTCACTACTTTGTATGAACTCACATAAAAGTTTCAGCACCTCTTGGATGCTTTTTTTTCATTGGATCAACATAGCAGCCAAGCAACCAGCATTTTAAAAAGCAGCCAGCCTGGCAGTCTGTATATTCAGTGCATGTACCCTTAAATTCAGTAATCTTATTTTAACAGCCCCTGGATAAATGGAGATTTGATTTGGGTAAACCTGTTTATGTCTGGGAACAGCTCTATTGATCTGCAGCTGTTTTCTGCGGAGGGTCCCCTGAGTATTTTTGAAGGGGATATAATTGGATTTAATGAAACTCTTTTTTTATACGTTTGTTTTGATTTGGAGAATCTTAGTGTTACAGATGTTCAGTGAATATCAGAAGAATGGAGTGTTATGTTTCACCAAAATCATTAAAGAGAAACGACAAGTTGTTTGCAAGCTATTTAGTGCCAAAGCTTACTTTTTTTTTTTTTAAATTAAGTTCTTATTAAATTGTAACTCTCTGCTCATTAAATTGTAAACAAGAAGCAGAGACTTCAAATGCAGACTAATGAGAGCTCTCATCGCCCCAACATGCACAGGTTTGGGAATTTTTGCACTCTTATCACTCTGACATATACTGCAGGTTCTAGCACATATGTGAAGCCTTCAGACTAACACAAGGACCATTTTCATTCTTAGCTTGGTTCATGCCTCTTGATATGTTCTATGGCTAAGTGAGGTACATTGACATCACTGTAGGTTGTAAAAGTTAACTGTCCTCGAGCAGACTGGGGCAGTGAGGGACCCAATGCACTGCAGTAACGCCCTGCATTAATGCAATGAGCTAAAGTGCATGGTGCCAAAACTACAGTTTATATCAACTAAATATATCCTAGGTGCATGAAAACAAAAGGCTTACAAAGTCCAGACCAACCATGCCAGTCCTGCTGGGAGCAGGGATCAGCATCAGATATCCAGCAGGATGACCAAAGCCAGTCTGGGCTCCAAGCATTTTGATCCTGTGCTCACATCCTGCACCGTCATTCAGATGTGTGCATTCCTTTTGCATCCTTGTGAGCACTTAATGACGCGCTTATCTATCTGGACGCTTCCAGGTCCAAGAGTAGGGACTGTTCTTAAATACCAATTGACTAATAAGTATTCAACTTCTTTCCTCCTTAGTACATATGAGCAAACTCTTGCCCCAATATGGACTTGTTTGAATGTATGGAAATTCTCTACAAGATCTGAAATGTCAAATATGGAGAACCTCTCCACAGGGGATCATTGTAATACATTTATGTTATGCACAATTTTTTTATTCTAATAAAATACTGGTAAATATATACACTATATTGATAAAATGTTTTGGGATCCCTACCTTTACACGCACATGAACTTTAAATGGCATCCCAGTCTTAGTCCATAGGGCTCAATATGGAGTTGGCCCACTCTTTGCAGCTATAAGAGCTTCATTCTTCTGGGAAGGCTGTCTACAAGATTTAGGAGTCTATGGGAATATTTGATCATTATGGGGGGGGGGGGGGATTATGATGTAGGGTTGTTTTTCAGGGTTGGGCTTGGCCCCCTAGTTCCAGTGAAGGGAACTCTTAAGACATACTGATTAGTGATGGACGAACTTCCGACGGGACGTTTCGTGAATGCGGCCATAGTTTGCGAACAGGAACGTTCGCGGCAGGCCCCATTGACTTCAAACCTACAGGTCACATTTGCAGCCACAAAATAATTAATAGCTGTGCAAACATAGTCCCACCACATGGCAAATGACATAACACATGTATGAGGTGAATCTGGGATCGAAAACTACAAGCATTCTTTTTTATATGGGAAATTGTTGTGACACTTCAGGACTGTGGAGCGCATGAAAGCAATGGAGGAGAGGGAAGGTCAGGGTAGGCAAAGAAGAGGGTGCAGGAGATGATCACCAGCAGCGTGACATACAGCAATGAAACCTGCACCGTGATAGAGTGATCTGACAACAGCACCGTGATAGAGAGCACTGACATCAGCAGCGTGACATAAAGCACTAACACCAGCACCATGATATACAGCACTGACAGCAGCACCATGATGAGAGCACTGACAGCAGCACCATGATAGAGAGCACTGACATCAGCAGCGTGACATACAGCAATGACACCTGCACCGTGATAGAGAACACTGACATCAGCAGCGTGACATAAAGCACTAACACCAGCACCGTGATATACAGCACTGACACCTGCACCGTAAGCAGCCCCAGGAGGAAGTCAGAAATAGCACAGGGATGGTGGGTGCCCCTCATAATAAGCATAGCACAGGGATGGTGGGAGCCCCTCATAATGAGCATAGCACAGGGATGGTGGGAGCCCCTCATAATGAGCATAGCACAGGGATGGTGGAAGCCCCTCATAATATGCACAGCAGAGGTACAGCCCAGGAGGAAGTCAGCACAGCACAGGGATGGTGGGAGACCCTCATAATAAGCAGCCCCAGGAGGAAGTCAGCACAGCACAGGGATGGTGAGAGCCCCTCATAATGAGCATAGCACAGGGATGGTGGGAGCCCCTCATAATATGCACAGCAGAGGTACAGCCTCAGGAGGAAGTCAGCACAGCACAGGGATGGTGGGAGCCCCTCATAATAAGCAACCCCAGGAGGAAGTCAGCATAGCACAGGGATGGTGAACTTTACAAACCTACAGGTCATATTTGCAGCCACAAAATAATTACTAGCTGTGCACACATAGTCCTACCGCATGGCCAATGACATAACACATGTATGAGGTGAATCTGGGATCGACAACTACAAGCATTCTTTTTTTATATGTGAAATTCTGACAATTCAGGACTCTTGAGACAATGGAGGCAAGGGAAGGTCAGGGTAGGCAAAGAAGAGGGTGCAGGAGATGATCACCAGCACCGTGATATACAGCACTGACACCAGCACCGAGATAGAGAGCACTAACAGCAGCACTGATACCTGCAACTATGAACAAGAATATGACACCACTCCACCTCTTCAAACAGGAGGGTACGGGCATATAGTACGGTGTGCTTTTTAGGTTGTGATTAGCAGACTGTACCTCACTCAACCCTATATCTGTAGGCACCCTACACCAGGTTACCAGTCCTTATAAGGACCTTTGTGGAACAAGTAGGTTGTGTGTGACTGATTAGCAGACTGTACGTCAGTCCCCTATACTGATAAAGGACTGCTGCAGTATAGGGCAGCGGTCAGCAGTAGTGCACCTCAACCCTATGTATTGTGGACCTATACCAGCCATCACTAATACTAATTTACCAATACATTTTGGACAATTTCATGCTCTCAACTTTGTGGGAACAGTTTGGGATGGCCCCTTTCTGTTCCTACATGACTACGCACCAGTGCACAAATGAAGGTCCATAAAGACATGGATGAATGAGTTTGGGGTGCAAAAACTCGACTGGCCTGCCTGCACAGAGTCCTGATCTCAACCTGATAAAACACCATTGGAATTAACTTGATCAGAGACTATGAGCCAGGTCTTCTCATACAAAACCTCACAAATGTGCTTCTGGAAGAATGGTGAAACATTCCCATAGACACACTACTAAACCTTGTGGACAGCCTTCCCAAAAGAGTTGATGTGGCTATAGCTGCAAAGGGTGGGCCAACTCAATATTGAACCCTACGGACTAAGACTGGTATACCATTAAAGTTCATGTGCATATAAAGGCAGGCGTCCCAATACGTTTGACAATATAGTATATATAGAGTATCTTACAAAAGTGAGTACACCCTTAAAATATTTTATTATATCTTTTCATGTGAAAATACTGAAGAAATTACACTTTGCTACAATGTAAAGTAGTGAGTGTAAAGCTTGTATAGCAGTGTAAATTTGCTGTCCCCACAAAATAACTCAACACACAGCCATTAATGTCTAAACCGCTGGCAACAAAAGTGAGTACACCCCTAAGTGAAAATGTCCTAATGGAGCCAAAGTGTCAAATATTTTGTGTGGCCACCATTATTTTCCAGCACTGCCCTAACCTTCTTGGGCATGGAGTTCACCAGAGTGTCACAGGAATTGTGGTGCAGGATATAACTATGTCATGGAAACACTCCGGGCTTCTGTTGGACACCAAAACGTATATCAAAATTAGTTCTGATTCATTATCCAGATTACACTAGGTCACTTCTCTAGTTACCAATGCCTTCAAGGATCATATCATTACCCCACAGGAAGCCTCTTTTTTGGTCAGGAAAATCAACCAAACCCCATTTCTATCTTCTACCTAAAAGGTGCATAAATATTTCACCAATCCCGCCCCCCCCCCCCCCACCCCGGCCATCTTTGTGGCAGCAATGGAGAGCATCACCAGTGGCTTCTCATTATGTGTTTACCAATTTCTCCAACCCCTTGCCCAGTCTCTACAATCGTCCATAAGAGACGGTATACATCTGCTATATCTCTCTCTCCTTACACATGGGAAGAAACCTATCTTTGGGAATCTCTCCATATCCAGTCACTCTATACCTCCATACCTCAGGAGGTTAGATTGCGTGCCATACAGACGTTTTTATTCAAGGATCCCATGCTGAACCCCAGACAGGCCTCCTTAATTTTGGAGACCACCTCCCGTCTCACCCGCAATTATTTCAAACTGGAAGGAGAGTTCTTTTTACAGGTTACTGGATCAGCTATGGAGACTAACTTTGCCCCCTAATACGCCAATCTCACCATGGGCTTAGGGGAATACTTCACATTTGTCATAACAATCCTTTACCTCCAACGTCGTGTTTTACGCCAGGTATATGGATGATGTTATCTGGGATGACTGAAGCCCTGGTGCAGGATTTTGTCTCACATTGCAACAATAATAAAATTGGTCTCTCTTTTACCTTTGTTACTGGTAGATGTAGCCTAGCCTTTCTTGATCTGGAAATGCACCATATAAGCAACCAAATCCATGGCAGAAATTATACAAAACTGACAGCAGGAAACTAATTTCTCGACTATGGTAGTTGCCACCATCCTCGACGGCTCAAAAACATTCCTAATTCGGTCTACTCAGGAGTAACTGCACCCGAGCATTGGATTATAAGAACCATAGCGAGATCCTTAAAAGCCAAATTCCATGACAAAGGCTTCCCAACTGACGTTGTTGAAGCAGCATGCTCCCAGTACAGAGATGTGACTACTGTTTCCCATCATACCACTCAAACTGACACCAATGACATCCCGTTTATCACCCAGTTCCATTCTGGTTACAGGCAGATGGAACAAATAAAAAAATTATTGGGCCCTACTAAAACATGACCAGCATCTCCTTCCACTACTGCTAGACAAACCTAAGTTTGTATACAAAAGAGGTTCCTAGTGTAAAAAACAAAGGGGAACCAAGTAAAGTAAAAAGTAAGCCTCCCAACTCCTGGTCTGTTCCTCCCGACCTTTCTGGCCCTAACTGGGATGTTTCAATGTCACAAGTCCCTCTGTAAGACTTGTCAGTTTGGTCCAACATGGACAGAGGGAAAATCTACCTTATTAAAGAATTCTATACATGCTTATAAAATTATGTAGTCTATTGCCTTACATGTCTATGTGGCCACTTATATGTAGGCCGCACCATAAGAACACTACGCAAACACTTTGGCAGTGACAAGCCCAAACATTTTTTGCAATGCCATGGCAAGTCCACAGCTGGTTTGAAGGAATGGGTGATCGAGGCCATGTCCAGAAATCTCCTTCTGCCGAATCTATGCCATAGGGAGACTTACTGGATTTATTCTCTTGATGTTTTATCTCCAGTTGGTCTAATTGGGTTATTATAGGTTAATTGTCACGATCATCCTGGCGTTCCGGTCGCACGCGGAGACTTACCCGCAGAAGTCTGTCGTTGAGAACCCGTCGTTTCTCTTTGACGCACGCTAAAGCGAGCGGACGCACTCGCGTCGGCATGAACGAGCGCACGCGTGCACGTGGGTCACGAACGGGCGCACGTCCACTCGCGGGGGCACGCTGACTCGTCGTGCGACCGTTTGGGCGCCCTAAAGGCTTCTTAAGGTCCTTGCTCCATCCCCATCTTGCTGTCCAGTCTACAGCGTGTTCGGTGATCCTGCTATTCAGTACCTGTTCCTGTTACCTTGGTACCTGTTTACCCGGCTAGTTCTTGACCTTGATCCGTTGCTGCCTGCCTACGACTTCTTGCTTGTCTGACCACGTCTCTGCCTTATCCACTTGTACTGCGCTAACCGTTTCCTGTTGACCCAGCCTGCACCCGACTCCGCTGTTCCTGCCAACCCGTCTGGATCTCCTGTGACTGCTGTCTCCGCTGACGACTATCTGCCTGCCAGTCTACCCACTTGTGCCTGCCAACACCAGCCGGTTACCATCAGCCCTACCTACTCGCTGTCGGTGTCCTGCTGCTTATCCGGACCTGTCTCCGTCTGCCAGGCAACTTGTGCCCACTGAACTTTTGAACTCCTGTTTCCACCTCCAGGGGTTCATTAGCCAGGGGATACGAGGGTCCGCTCCCTGCATTCCGGGCTCGTCCACTAGGTACGTGACATTAATACACGGTTATAGTTTCCATCCCTCTACTCATATTTTTCACCTTATTACCATCTGCATAGTCCAAGCTGTCCGATATACCTGAACATTTGCCCCTTTAAAAGTACCTGACCTTTTTTGATATCTCCCAGTGATTTAGCATTCCGAGCCTTTAGGTTATGGTTTTGTTTTCAAGATTTGCATGTATATAATTTCTGTGTGCTGAGATTAGTAGTCCCACATATCTCTCTTCCTTTTTTGTTGCGTTTATACATATATTTTTTGTTCGTTGGTCACATTTACCTTCATCCATATTGTTGCTCGTTCAATTTATCCAGTCTGTGTTTTTTGTAATTCCAACACTTCTTTCCTGTACATCCCCCTTTTTATCTCCCAGTCAGCTCTTGTATAACACAGGTACTGCTTGTACTTGTTTACATGCCCCCAAACTATGGCTGCTGACAATAGTGCCCCCGCCCAGAGTTCCGCCCCCAATCAAGGCCATAGTCTCTCCTGCGTTCCTATTAAAGACTTGCTTGGCTGACATTCCTTCTGGCTCCAGATCCCGATCCTGCTTGCTGTTCCCCTACACCGATTCCTGGCTTCCTGACTTTCTGGTTTGTCTGAATATCCATTTCAGTTACCAAATTTTGGCTATGTTTTGACTATATCTGTTCTATTTACTTTTATTTTTAAACAAGCGTGATTTAACTGTACTATCTGATTCATTGTTTCTGACAGCATCATCTTTAGAAGAGGCTTCCTTCTGGGATGGCAGCCATGCAGACAAATTTGATGCAGTGCGCACAGACTAGCTGATCCCCCACCACTTCAACCTCTGCAGCAATGCTGGCAGCACTTATACGTCTATTCCCCAAAGACATCCTCTGGATATGACGCTGAGCATGTGCATTCAACTTCTTTGGTTAACCATGGTGAGGCCTGTTCTAGAACCTGCCCTTTTACTTTCAAAACAGTTTTATTATTTTGTATACACGTAAGTACAAAGCATTGTCAGGTACAACAATGAACAGAGCCAACTTTGTAAACAATAAATGTACAGAATTATACAAATTGTGCCACGAGGCCAAAAGTACATCATGTAGGTCGCACAGAGGTTAAGCCGGAGTGAAGACAAAGAAACTGCTTGAGCAGATAATTCGGAGAAAAACATGCCACTATCTAACTATCTAACTATCAGACCGTACAAGAAATAGTAATAAGATGGCGCAAAGATCAAACACCGTCCAAAAACCTCTATACTAACGGGGGAGGGAAGGGGGAAAGAGGGGGAAAAAAGAGGGGGGGGAAAGAAAATGGGATCAAGGGAAATAAAAAAAAATATATATATATATATATATATATATATATATATATATATACATATACACACACATGCACATATATATATGTACACATGCAAAAAAAAAAAAAAAAAAAAACACAGATAATGTCCACAAAGTTCCTTAAGTATGGTCCATAAAAGTTCAAACTCTTAACACCAGTGGCAGCAACTGTCTTGAGAGGAGAAGCACAACTCTCTAGGAAATATAATGTAGAAAAGACAAGAAGTGCGCCTAAGTGTAGTATATAAGGTAGATTACATTTAATCTGATAAAATCACACAGCCAATTGGCTACTCACAAAAGGACATTGTAGTCAGGCATAAAATGTTAAGGAGGGAGGGTAATCACAGCCACTTCTATCCAGAGGAGCAGAGATGATAAACAGCTGGAACGGCCATTCAAGATGTTCAGCAGCAGAGGCTGCGGTGTAGCAGCCTAGGTTTTGTAGAAAACGCTGCCTCGTGGATGTCCAGATGATGGCAATAGGCAGTATCAGTGCCTTCTAACGTCCGAGAACCCGGAACCGGAAGTGCGTTCCAGCGTGGAACGCAAGCTCCGTATACCGGAAGTGGCGTGTCGGCCAATCAGAAGACGCGTTTCACAATATCCATTGTTTCCTCAGTTCTGGAACATCCACGTACGATTGTTTAGGTACGGTTGCCTACGTGCTTGCTCCCGTGCTAAAGCTGGGCATTGTGAGCCTTCATACAGGTGGTAGCGCTACACCCCCGTGTGAGGACCGACGGCGGAGCCATCTCCATCCCCCCAGTTGTTAGCCTGTTTGAATGGAGTGAACTGTTGACTTGGGGACTGGTCGGATGCACTGAATCCCCCTGTCCATCCAACCCTGCTGCCTAGTATTATATTTAACATCCTCTAATATCAGCGCCTTAAAAAGCTTCTCACCAGGGCTCGCTATAGGGCTTATGGTTTTGGAGAGGTGCATATACGTTTAGCCACCTAAACTCTGTGCACAGTATGAGTCTTTTATATATATATATATATATATATATATATATATATATATATATATATATATATATATCTTATATTTATTTTTTGACTTTTATTTTCAGCTTTATTTTTCAAATTTATTATATAGATTTTTGGGTTTTTTAATCATATATATTTTTTATTCCTTGGTACCGATACTTACCCTTTGTGTCATACTGGGGTGGTACATTATATACCCCCCAAAGGGTTTTCTGTGTGGTATTTTCTGTGAATGCCATAAAAAAAATTTTTTGTAAAAAAAATGTTTTTGTAGTCTAGCTCATTTTATATATTTACCTTCTGTTATTACATTTTTTGTCATTATATTTTTATTTTTGCAAAACACATCTCTGTCTGAATACCGCTGTGTGAATAAAAGTTTATGGTTTTTTAAAACTACACACCTTTGTTGGAATTACTACACTATGGAATCCTCCCCCCTTTTTTTTTCCTTGAGGAAACTCTGAATACCAATATCAGTCTCACCTGCTCATCAGGACTTGAGTGGACTACAATCTCTGCAAATAATCTCTCATCAGCGCATCTACGTCAGCAGTGTGATATCTACGGGCCTGACTGCCCTGTGTGGGCAGTTTCGGTGAGTGGGGAGCTAAAGGGGGCGAGCACGAAAGTCACCTGAAAATCTGTTCCTGGGCACCAGTCACTTTTCCACCTACTGCACTCTTTTTGCTGTGAAGATTTTGTGGACTTATTAATTACTAATTTTTTAATTTTTTCTAGTAATATATTTTTTCACTTTTTGGACTGCATTTATAGCTCTTAATAGATTATCTGGGGCTAACTTTGAGATTTATATGCATTTTCTTGGGTAATAATTATCACATTGATTTATTTATTTATGTAATATCTCCTATTTTATGGATTTACATTCCTGGTATTATCATATATTTATTTGAAGGTATATTACACTGTATGGTCACCGTATTTTCATTTTATTTATTTTTATTCATGCAATTAACTTCACTGTGTTAATTTTTCAACACACTTATCAATTTAGTGGCATATTAATATCTTATTATTTACCACGTATTTATCACTGCTGCACGCTATGCATATGTTATTTACCATATTACTAATTCCCGCTGCATACGTAGTTGTCTAGTTTTGTGTCTACGTAGTCAAGCTTGGTCTAATTTATAGCCATCTTTTGTGGTACCTGATTGGCTGTGTTCAGGAATTGTTGTATAATATTGTTGGCAGTGTGTCTCTATTTTCTATATTCTGCATATTAGTAGTAGTTAGCTTTAGGGGGGTTATATATGTACTTCCCTTCCCTCTCTCCTACTGTGTAATTTATATATACACTCCTCTGGATAGGATCTGATATCTATATGACACCTCTTGTGGCTCTGTGATAGGCTAATGGTGGAGGCGTACCTCTATTTTATGTACACACCCCATTTGAGCAAATTTACAGTGGCGCCGAACCCCTTTTATAAATAACCTCCTCCGCTATATGGTCTTGGCCACCGTGCTACAGCTCAGTTTCAGGGTCTTGGCAATTTTCTTAAAGCCTATGTCATCTTTATGTAGAGCAACAGTTTTTTTTCAGATTCTCAGAGAGTTGCCTCACCTGCCGCCCCCCCCCCCCCCCCCCCCCCCTCCTTCACACCTGAGACCTTGTAACACTAACGAGTCACAAGACATCAGGGAGGGAAAATGGCTAATTGGGCCAATTTGTTAATTTTCACTTAGGGGTTTACTCACTTTTTTTGCCAGCGGTTTAGACATTTATGGCTGTGTATTGAGTTATTTTGAGGGGACAGCAAATTTACACTGTTATATAAGCTGTACACTCACTACTTTACATTGTAGTAAAGTGCAATTTCTTTAGTGTTGTCACATGAAAAGATATAAAAATATTTACAAAAATGTAAGGGGTGTACTCACTTTTGTGAAATACTGTATGGTTTGTTGAAGTGTTTATACATGTCCCATATACTCCCCAAAAAAGTTTTTTTGTCAAACAACTTTGCAGGATGTCCGCACCATATGACTGGTGTTTAGCCATGCCTCCTTTAATCAATGTTACCAGTCATACATAACTTTTAAACTTTAGTTGTAGAATGTGGCAAAAGAAGGAGAATACCCTACAGGATGTAGTACAGTCCTCTAGGAGACAGTTGGATGTCCATGCTAACATAAGGGCCGGAGCTGCCGCTGGGTGAATCAGGCAGCACATGTATACGAACATGCTCTCGCCTCACTGCAGCCACAGACAGGAAGATGATCCCCATTCCTCATGGTCACCATTTACAGTTAAGCCCTGCTGGACTAATCACAAGTGCTGATGTCAGTAATGGTCACCTTTCACCCCTGGAGAGCCATGCAGCATGAATGGCCCAGGACTTGGCACTCATATGGTCTTCTTCCCCCATGGAGGAGTGAGTGGGGTCCAGTGTGCCAGGCCTGGCCATCCCTTCATGGAGCCCAGGATGTGGGGCAGTGTGGAGGTGCTGTGCCAGTCACTGGAGGACTTATGTGGTGGCAGTGCAGATTCTGGCCAAGATGACCTGGGGTTTGGAGTCCCCCTCCCTGGGCACATGGATCAGGAGGCTGTGTGCGAGTATACAGAGCTGGCTGTGCTGGAGCCATCTGTGTCAGGTCAGTGGATTGGCGCTCTTCGGTCTCTGCCATAGGGGGGGGGGGGGTCTGCTGACACCACCTCTGCCATGGGGGGGGGGGGGGGGTCTGCTGACACCACCTCTGCCATGGGGGGGGGGGGGGGGTCTGCTGACACCACCTCTGCCATGGGGGGGGTCTGCTGACACCACCTCTGCCATTGGGGGGGGGGTCTGCTGACACCACCTCTGCCATGGGGGGGGGGGGGGTCTGCTGACACCACCTCTGCCATGGGGGGGAGGGGTCTGCTGACACCACCTCCTGCCATGGGGGGGAGGGGTCTGCTGACACCACCTCTGCCATGGGGGGAGGGGTCTGCTGACACCACCTCTGCCATGGGGGGGAGGGGTCTGCTGACACCACCTCTGCCATGGGGGGGAGGGGTCTGCTGACACCACCTCTGCCATGGGGGGGGGGGGTCTGCTGACACCACCTCTGCCATGGGGGGGGGGGGTCTGCTGACACCACCTCTGCCATGGGGGGGGGTCTGCTGACACCACCTCTGCCATGGGGGGGGGGGGGTCTGCTGACACCACCTCTGCCATGGGGGGGGGTCTGCTGACACCACCTCTGCCATGGGGGGGGGTCTGCTGACACCACCTCTGCCATGGGGGGGGGTCTGCTGACACCACCTCTGCCATGGGGGGGGGTCTGCTGACACCACCTCCGCCATGGGGGGGGGTCTGCTGACACCACCTCTGCCATGGGGGGGGTCTGCTGACACCACCTCTGCCATGGGGGGGTCTGCTGACACCACCTCTGCCATGGGGGGGGGTCTGCTGACACCACCTCTGCCATGGGGGGGTCTGCTGACACCACCTCTGCCATGGGGGGGGGTCTGCTGACACCACCTCTGCCATAGAGGGGGGGTCTGCTGACACCACCTCTGCCATAGGGGGTGGGGGTCTGCTGACACCACCTCTGCCATAGGGGGTGGGGGTCTGCTGACACCACCTCTGCCATAGAGGGGGGGTCTGCTGACACCACCTCTGCCATAGGGGGGGGGGGTCTGCTGACACCACCTCTGCCATAGGGGGGGGGTCTGCTGACACCACCTCTGCCATGGGGGGGGGGGTCTGCTGACACCACCTCTGCCATGGGGGGGGGGGGTCTGCTGACACCACATCTGCCATAGGGGGGGTCTGCTGACACCACATCTGCCATAGGGGGGTCTGCTGACACCACATCTGCCATAGGGGGGGGGTCTGCTGACACCACCTCTGCCATAGGGGGGTCTGCTGACACCACCTCTGCCATAGGGGGGGTCTGCTGACACCACCTCTGCCATAGGGGGGGTCTGCTGACACCACCTCTGCCATAGGGGGGGGTCTGCTGACACCACCTCTGCCATAGGGGGGGTCTGCTGACACCACCTCTGCCATAGGGGGGGGTCTGCTGACACCACCTCTGCCATGGGGGGGGGGGGGGTCTGCTGACACCACCTCTGCCATAGGGGGGGTCTGCTGACACCACCTCTGCCATAGGGGGGGGGGAGTCTGCTGACACCACCTCTGCCATAGGGGGGGGGGGAGTCTGCTGACACCACCTCTGCCATAGGGGGGGGGGGTCTACTGACACCACCTCTGCCATAGGGGGGGGTCTACTGACACCACCTCTGCCATAGGGGGGGGGGTCTACTGACACCACCTCTGCCATAGGGGGGGGTCTACTGACACCACCTCTGCCATGGGGGGGGGGTCTGCTGTCACCACCTCTGCCATAGGGGGGGGGAGTCTGCTGACACCACCTCTGCCATAGGGGGGGGGAGTCTGCTGACACCACCTCTGCCATAGGGGGGGGGGGGTCTACTGACACCACCTCTGCCATAGGGGGGGGGTCTACTGACACCACCTCTGCCATAGGGGGGGGGGGTCTACTGACACCACCTCTGCCATAGGGGGGGGTCTACTGACACCACCTCTGCCATGGGGGGGGGGTCTGCTGTCACCACCTCTGCCATAGGGGGTCCAGGCACCATGATTTGTAGGCCTGAAGTAGTTAGGAGGAAAAGGGCAGTGTGTAGTTTTGTTTTTTTTGTTTGTGGGGGGGGGGGTGCAAGCAGATGGTCTTGCCTAGGGGCACCGGCCTTGTGCATCATGCTGAAGTAGCTTCCAAGGCACCAAGTTTCTTTGTTTACTCTGTACCAGGTAGGCTACTGCGGGAATGAGACCAGTGCAGGTTCTAGGGTGGCTCAACTAGCCCAGCTCTTGTGTTCCACCACAGGAATAGCAAAGACTAGATCTTCAACTTGATTAACATCTCCCTACACTCAGGGCCTGAGCTTGAGCCCAAAACTCAAAACTCAGGAAATGGGCCATAGGCAAAGAATCTTAACTTTCTGCATCTCTGGCAGATAATAAAGCATGGGAAGCCCATTTCTAAACTGGAAGAACCCATGCAAATGGAAAATCAGAAAGTGTTTAAAGCAGGCCCGAGGGATCATATCCTTGCTCAAACTCACTAAATAAAAAATTCTCATCTTAGAAGCCTAATGTGGAAGCAGCCATGGTCTGATTCCAGGAATGCATATTAGTTCCAGGGAAAGTAAGGTGGAACTAAACCAATTGGTCGGTTGACGTAGATGAACAAATATGTACGGTGATGTACATTAGAGAATAAGCCTCAAATGGCTAAACTTCCAAAGGTGAAGCAAACGACATAATAAAACATAAGTTACAGTGAGCTTTAAAAAGTGGGACTGCAATTGCCAGCCCATTTTGTAAACCTTCCAATAACTGATGGCGTCTCTGGGTACAAGCCCAGTACAGTACTCACAGCAAAAAAAAGAAGATAAACATGATAAATGAGTCTTTTCCCCTACACGAGGTGAGAGTGCAGTGTATGTGCCAGCAAGTCGAAACGTGACAATAAAAACAGCAATCTGAAATAATTTTCAGAACTGTTAAATTTAAATCAGAGGAAAGTCTGAAAATTGTACATTTTTGGATATGTGAGGATTCAGCACGTGGCTCAACTCCAGCGTAAACTGTTTTTTTCGTTTTGCAAAACATGGCAGAACATGTCATTTCAGCGATTGCTCAGATCATCAGTGCAACAGAATTCATTGCAGGATATGTGTGAGGAACATTTACAAACGGAACTTGCTCAGATTTGTAAGAGTAAGCTAGAAAAAAAAAAATGAAAGCAGCTTTTTGTTTTAGGGTTTATGTGTAATCTTTTAATGTGTGAATGGTTCAGTACATATACAGGCTCTGCGCACCTGCTTACTAGTGTTGTGCAGTCATTGTGCTTCACTATTCAGTTTTTCAGAGTGGTCAGGCCTGGCCCAGAGCTGGCACCAGAAACTAAAAAAAAAAAAAAAAAAAAAAAAACACCACAGATGACGTGAACATGCTCATAAGATACTTTTTTTTCATCTCGATTCTAAATAAAGTCAAAACTACAGCTTCACCCAGATATAAATCTCAGTTTCCACGAGATGGAAACCTTAACCTATGAGATAGCAAGGAGAAAAGATTTGCATGGTCATACATAACCAAATTCCAGTTTAATTCTATAATTCAGTGGTTCTCAACCACTGTGTTATGGCCCACGGCCAAGCCACAGCCTCCCTTCTCCCAGGCCTCGATCCAGCTGCAGATCTATTAAACTCCTACAGTGGCTCCCAGCTCCCATAATTCTTCCCAACCTCTCACAGTGGCCCACATTGCACCCTGTTCCCCTCAGAGTTCTCAGCCTTCAAAGTGTCCTCCAACCTTCCATAGTGTCCCCAGCCTGCTGCAGTGCCACCAGAACGCCATAGCACATCCTCCAGAATCGTCATCCCATAGTACACAGGACCATCAATTCTGCTGCATAGTCCTCTAACCCAATCCACATCCCCCATACCACCCACGGTGAGACCCAGCCCTATCCAGAGGCTTCCAGTATTTGAGTACATCACCAGAAAATTGTGGGTTGACCAACTCAACCCACACCAAAAAACAAAAAACTGACTTTATAGGCTCAATATGGGACCACAAAACATATTTCTAAAATGTAATATATTTGTATATATTAAAATACATGCATTATTTTAACCCCACCCTCCATATTTTTATGTGCCTTGGTAAAGTCAAAATCCCCTTTCTTCCTCACTTCAGTATACGTTTTCCCATACTTTTATTGTGCAAGTATAAACTTTAATTGTTACTGGTTGGGCATGGAAGGTTTTGTTACAATTTACTGGACCCTGACCTTAAAAGGGTTGAGAACCACTGTTCTAATCTGTACTGGATACATTATATCTGATAGCCGATTGAGCTCTTTAATAAAGCAATTGTTCTGTTATACAGTACATTGTATATCGTTGCCTGTATGCATTGAAGTTTTCACCAGCCTTGGGCTGGAATCACTTTGCACGCAAACATCTTGTCACTTTATTATGAACACACGGCATTGAAACAGAAGACTTTAATCAATGCATGTCCAATGCGTGATCTTGTGGCAGCATTATTTCTGCTGATACTACACTTCATCTGATCCATTACGTGGAGCACAGGAGGGTCTAAAGGGAATATACATTTCAGCTGCGTATGAGAGGTTTATCTATTTCAGTTCGCCACAAAAGAGAATATATACTGAATAAGATAACTCGGAAGTGACATTTTACTACTACACAGCAAAAAGACAGATGTCTGGGACTTTGTGCTACATGGCACCATGGTAAGATAACATATATGCAAGTGCAGTGAGTGGCTCGAATTGGCCTTTGCAAAAGAAAACAAACAATGTGCACCGTTATCAGCTAACCTTACTTGCACTTCAACTGCTGCTGCTATACATTCATATTTAACTATTTAACTATAGCTATTGTATGTTTAAAAAGAAAAAAGTTAGTTCCACATATTAGAATACATTTGTAGCGCCACCCCCAATGGATTTGCTTGGTGAATTTGGATTCTCTGATCTCCACCTCAACTCCAAGAATGACCTCAACCCCTCTGACACACCTGGTTAAATAAAATTACTGCAAATTTACATTTAGACCCCTTTCACACTGAGCCGTCAGGGCGTCAGCAGTCAAGTGACGCTATTTTTAGCGCCGCTTTACTGGCATTTTAGCGACGCTATTTGGATTTAACCCCCCACTAGCGGCCGAAAAACGCAGCTGCATTGGTGGTATGGTTGTTTTCAATGGGCAGGAGTGGTGTATTCACCGCTCCTCCACCACTGCAAAGAAGCTGCTGGCAGGACTTTTTATGATGCCCTGCCAGCGCCGCACAGCAGCTGAGGCTTTTTTTCAGGCGCTATTTTTAGCACTGTAGCGCCTGAAAAACGCCTCCAGTGTGAAAAGGGTCTTAAGGACACATGTGGTAAATACCGTTATCCTGGCTGTGGATTAGCAATAAAAATACACACACACCTGGTAGCGATAAACAAGTTGAATATATTAGCACGGTTTAATCACTTGTCGACTGCCTCATGCAGATATAGTCGTCAGCAGGGCTTGTACAGGCAAACTAACGTACCTGTACATTGCCCTTAAAGAGGCGGCCGGCGGCGCAGGGAGCAGAGATCAGTGACGTGTCAATGACGTGTCACGCGTAGCCACGCCCCCTACAGTTAGGAACACTCCCCAGGACACACTTAACCCCTTCACTGCCATTTACACAGGCATCAGTGCATTTGTATAGCACTAATTGCTGTACAAATGACAATGGGCCCAAAAATGTGTCAAAAATGTCCGATGTGTCCGCCATGTCACAGTCATGATCTTATATAAAAATATTAATAAAAATGCCATAAAACTATCCCCTATTTTGTAAACGCTATAACTTTTGCGCAAACCAAACGCTTATTGCGATTTTTTTTCCCCCCAAAAATACGTAGAAGAATACGTATCGGCCTAAACTGAGGGGAAAAAAATGTTTTCGAAATTTTTGGGGGATATTTATTATAGCAAAATGTAAAAAAAAAAAAAAGTTTTTTTCAAAATGCCGCTCTTTTTTGTTTATAGCGCAAAAAATAAAAACAACAAGGGTAATCAAATACCACCAAAAGAAAGCTTTATTTCTGGGGAAAAAAAAAGGACGTAAATTTTGTTTGGGAGCCACGTCGCACGCCCGTGCAATTGTTAAAGCGACGCAGTGCCGAATCGCAAAAAGTGCTCTGGTCAGGATGAGGGTAAATTCTTCTGGGGGTGAAGTGATAAAGCATATGGAGACTTACAACACTGTTAAACCTTGCTACAAATAACTAATACATTAGAAAAACAACCTTCAATATTTAGTAAACTGCAGGTATACAAAAGAGCATGCATTACATTACTGCCCTAACACAGGCGCTGAGCGGGAGGAGAGGAGACTTGTCAACTTCTCAGCTCCTTCTGGGCCGCAAACACACAATGAAAAGAAAAGTGTTACATGAGTACAGTAAACACCTTTCTGTAATATTGCAGGTCCCGAGGTTAAAAATACCAGTGTCTTCTGCTAGAAAATGGTGGGGCCATTATTTAAGAGAAGGTTTAAACAAGCTTGCATGGACCAGTAATCCTCTAGAATGTTTAGTTAGGTAGAGATTTAAAAAGCAAACTACTAGAGATGGCCGCTCCAAACAAGCATCCCATAACACAAAAAAGGAAAATTTTTGTCTGCATGGTGTCAAGAAGGATGTTGGGTTTACAATCGCTCACCAGTCCTCTGTGCTATGACATAACAATAGTCCCGGGTGTTGGTTCATGCTCCTGATGCTCCTAGCGATGTTGTATGGCACTGGATCTCATTGCTGATGGCCAATCGAGATGACTGGTAGTGAAACTCGCGAGGTGAACAGGCAGAGGCCGTCCCGATACCCATATGAGTATCTCGATCCCTGAAATGCATGGGTCGTCTCTGCTGAGCTGGTGCTGGGCTGCAGAGTAGGGTCCCTGGACTAAATAGTAGTGGACCACATGGCTGTCTCTGCTCCTGGCCCCCCTCTGGCTTTCTCACTTCTCCGTCTCCAGGCAACTCTCCTGGCGGTCTCTGGAAAAGCTTGGCTCTCTCCCCCCTCTGATGCTGCCAGAGTCTCGCTCCCTCTCAGTCTCCTTGGTCTCAGTGGTTTTCCTCACACCTGTCACCTCACCACACTATCTCTCTCCTCAGACCGCTCTCCTTATTCTCCTCACAGCCTCTTTGTCAGGCTTCAGGATATCCTTCCTTCTCTGTTGGGGCACACAGTCCCTGGTGTCAGCGTGTGTGTCTCTCTCCTCACTTTGGCACCTCAGTTCCTTCCCCTCACACACTCCTCTCCTCATTGTTAAGTGTCACTTTGTCCCAGCAAAGGACTTTGAGCCTTGGTATCTCCCTTAAGCAATCTCCTCTCCTCTGTCTCCTGTCAGCGCACTATTTTTACCTCTGTACTTCCCTCTCTTCTGTCCCCTCAGCACTTCCTGAAACTCCTCTTTTTCCCAGTGTTCTCTCAGTTTTCTGGAAGGACCAGGCAGCATCTATTTACATTGTGGCCAAAAGGAGAAATTGCATTACAACATGCCTGCATTAAACATTATAAACTGGTCTACCACAAAATAGAAAATCCTAATTAAAGCACACATTTTGAAAGGTCAATCTATGCAAAAGTAGTATTTTAGTTAAAGACGGATCCCAGTAGATGGAGCTGGTCCCTAGCTTCTTAAAGGGAAATTTAACGTTCCCTAACTGCTTTGCGCCTAAGGGTAAAACAAATCCTAATGCAAAAGCATAATTTTGCAACTTTGACATGTGTTTGTAAAATTGTACATACCACAACTACTTTATGCATCCAGGTGAATTATATCTTGTTTTTTTTTTTTCAGGACAAATTGGGCTTTCATTTGGTGATAAATGATAGAGATCTCCTGATTTTTTTTTTTTTTTTTTTTTTATTATTATCAAAGGAAAACTGCCCCAAAATAGTTAAAAAAAAATATTCTTTTAAATGTAGCTTCATAATTTGTTACTACCATAACCTGGAAAAAAAGGGGAAAATACCGAGCTCCTAACAAATATTTAAGACGGAGTGTAAAGAAGCAGCTACATATAGCATGAAAAAGAAAAAGAAAAAATGGCTGCGCTAACAGTGAAACCACCAGTGGTGAACCAGTGCTCAGTAAATTGAATGTATATACACAAATGTGGCAAAAAAAATGACAAAAAAAAATATTAATGACAGCACAAAATAAATAGGAAAAATTCCAAAAATACGATAAAGCTCTTAAAGTGAATGTGAAACAATGTCCAAATAAACACATGTTGGTTAAACGAACTAAAATGATGTAATGAATAAATGCAATCTTCCATCACCAATGAGTGCTGAACACCATGAAGCCCCATACACATTATCAGATTATCTGCTGAGTTTTTCCTTCAGATTTACCAAAACCATGTAGTAGAAGGGCCTGCCTGATAGCATACACATTGAAACTCTTAAGGTTTGTCCTCATGTTATATGGTTTTGATAAATCTGAAGGAAAAACTCAGCAGAAAATCTGATAGTATGTATGGGGCTTAAGAAATACACGCTTACGAGAAGGCAAGCATCATTAGCTTGTGGCTAAACACCCAGCCAGGGCCTTTATCCTAGGATATCCGGGGCAAGCAGAAACACAATACGACCTATAGACTAATAATAGGATGTTACAGGGACTCTCGAATGTATGCCAGGTATCACCCAGAAATAGAAAAGAGGGAACTTCCCACGGTGTAATACTGGTATAAATGTTTAATAAAAAGATAAAAAATACACTTACAGACGTAGAAATAAAAGTAGCATAAGTAGCCGGCTGTCTTGCCCATTCGCTCAGAGGATCAAACACGATGACATAAGCACTACCATAACCTACCACCAAAGAACAACCCAGAATAAATTCTCCTGTTCCCAACAATCGCAGTGACACCACCTATGTATATATTATATATATACCCATAGTACAGCCCAGAAACAATAGTGTGCATTTTTTTCATCTACCTAACACACCGACACCAATGAAAAAAAAAATATTATATATATATATATATATATATATATATATATATATATATTTTTTTTTTTTTTTTAAAATCCTGTCCATGATATGCTGACCATGACCTTTGATCCTAACACTAACCCTAGCACACACTTTTTTTCTCTGGAAGAGAGAACGATACAATGCATCTTTCCTCTCCTTTCACAGAGAGGGAAACACTGGGGTGGGCTTCACAGTTGGTGGTCAATGTGATTGCCAATCAGAGGTTTAAAAATATGTAATGCCGGTTCTAGGCACATCCCTAGTTAGTACATAGAAAAAAAAAAGGGGTGTTGAAAAGTCACCACTCTTCCATATAGTGACTGGACTTTTGAGGACAGTGTGACTGTCACTGAGGTAAGCACACAACAGTATGATGCTAAGAATTCAGTTCATTACAAAGTACACACAGTAAATAATCTAAAATTTACAACATAGCAAAACATGTGGCAAAAGCCAATCGCGATACTTAAACTGGATGTAAACCCATATTTTTTTATTTTTTTATGTCACATGTAGAATATACGATTTCCTATCATTTGAGCCCAGTTTTGCCACAAAGAGTTAATCCAGCTCTGAGCAATCCTCTTTTATTGTTCCGTGAGATAAATCTTGACAAAACAGAAAAACGTTGTCAAATCCTCCCCCTTGCTGTGAGTGACAGGTGATTTACATATCTCTTGCACTAGTCTAAGAGACTTGCAGTATTTTTGAATTCCCTCCCACTCCTTTCTTCTGATGCTCTGCAAGGATTGGCTGTTCCACACCTCAGCATGATTTGGCATGCTGAAGTCATGTGGGGACTTCTCTGAGTTTTGACTGGATGTTAGAGATCATAGCAGAAGTTCAATGTAAGTAGTACACAGGAGAAAGTGCATATTGATAAGGTGAGTGTAGAGGTGGGCGGGAGTCTACTGACATCACGACTCCACCCATGGAGCCCTGGAAAACAGACCCACACCCAAAATCTGCATTTTTTATGGTCTAATAGCAGACAGAGGGGAGACATTTGACATATAAGTATACATGCAGGAGACATGTATATCCTTCTAGATAACCAATATTGCAGTAGTTTAGAAAGGATGAGAGTGGGTTTGCATCCACTTTAAAGCCTTTAAAAAGGTTATTAGAGATGCTGGTGATACAGTTCCCCATAAACGTTTACAGTACAAAATAAGGTCCATTGACATGGACCATAGATTAAGTGCATGGATTGAAAACTGGCTACAAGGACGATTTCAGAGGGTGGTGATGAATAGGGAGTACTCGGAATGGTTAGGTTCAATGTTGAAAAATGTAAAATAAGGCATTTGGGTAGCTGCCTGTTGAGTTTTTCTCCTATTGGTTTGCGCATTGATCTCCCCTTATTTACAAAAATATGAATGCTATCTATACACTGGGGGGAGAACCTCTGGGGGAATCTAGGATGATAAGAACCTGGGGATCCAATCAGATGACAGGCTCAGCAATGGCATGCAATGCCAAGCTTCTGAAAAATGAAATGATAATTCTAACACTCTACAAGACTCTGATCCGGCCGCACCTAGAGTATGCTGTCCAGTTCTGGGCACCAGTCCTTAGGAAGGATGTAATGGAAATGGAGTGAGTACAAAGAAGGGCAACTAAGCTAATAAAGGGTCTGGAGGATATTGGTTATGAGGAAAGGTTGTGAGCACTGGACTTATTCTCTCTGGAGAAGAGACGTTTGAGAGGGGATATGATTTCATTTTACAAATACCGTACTGGTGACCCCACTATAGGGATACAACTTTTTTACATTAGGGAGTTTAACGAGGCACGTTGCCACTCATTAAAATTAGAAGAAAAGGAGGT
Organism: Lithobates pipiens; assembly: GCF_037356315.1. Taxonomy (NCBI): domain Eukaryota; kingdom Metazoa; phylum Chordata; class Amphibia; order Anura; family Ranidae; genus Lithobates; species Lithobates pipiens. The sequence goes on along the minus strand of NW_027507788.1, from coordinate 92,213,168 downwards.
TTAACCTTAAACTACATAGAAGGTTCTTTACTTTAAGAGCAAAAGATGTGGAAATCCCTTCCACAGGCAGTGGTCTCAGCGGAAAACATTGATAGTTTCAAAAAACTATTAGATAAGCACCTGAACGACCGCAACATACAGGGATATACAATGTAACACTGACATATAATCACACGCATAGGTTGGACTTGATGGGCTTTTGTCTTTTTTTCAAACTCGCCTACTATGTAACTATGGTGCATGGAGTATAACGTGTTTCACAGAGCCATAAACTGCTTCTTCTGGGCGACTCGACATACATCTAAATTTGTCAGATTACAAAAAACATTTGAATAAAAAGTATGTACAATTTCACATGTATTCTAATTCATTTAATCACAGTATATTGTATTCTAATTCATTTAATCACACTATATTGTATAGTGTAAGCCAAGTGCTCACCAGTTACATGACAGAGACAAGTACCAGCCAGAATATTACAGATCATACAAACACCCACATAGATGGAAAACGCAGAAGTGTGTGTACCTGTTCAAACAACTAAATACTACCACCCATGCTGACTGCACATGCGCAAGTCACATATGTAGCCCCCAACATTTCTCACGCCACCAGACCAGCCAATGTAGCTAATCTCTCATAACTCACCCCCCTCCAGCCAATCATCCAACCATCCCATAAATAACAGTGTTCATTTTATAGACCTAGATCTCATACTATTAACAACCACCTCTTAATCACTGTGTATTAACAATCAAACCAGTAGTATACATTCTAAACTCTAATCAGCATTAACCACAGAGTGCAGAATAACCAGTAACAGCAGCAAACCCTCTCACCATGTAACAATCCTAAAGCATATCCCAATACAAACATACAGTGGGACAAAAAAGTATTTAGTTAGCCACTAATTGTACAAGTTCTCCCACTTAAAATTATGAGAGAGGCCTGTAATTGTCATCATAGGTATACATTAACTATGAGAGACAAAATGTGGAAACAAATCCAGACAATCACATTGTCTGATTTTTGAAAGAATTTATTTGCAAATTATGGTGGAAAATAAGTGTTTGGTCAATATCAAAAGTTCATCTCAATACTTTCTTATATATCCTTTGTTGGCAATGACAGAGGTCAAACGTTTTCTGCAAGTCTGCACAAGGTTGTCACACACTGTTGCTGGTATGTTGGCCCATTCCTCCATGCAGATCTCCTCTAGAGCAGTGATGTTTTGGGGCTGTCGCTAGACAACATGGACTTTCAACTCCCTCCAAATGTTTTCTATGGGGTTAAAAACTGGAGACTGGCTAGGACACTCCAGGACCTTGAAATGCTTCTTACGAAGCCACTCCTTCGTTGCCCGGGCAGTGTGTTTGGGATCAATGTCACTGTCACGTTTCATCTTCAATGCCCTTGCTGATGGGAGGAGGTTTGCACTCAAAATCTCACGATACATGGCCCCATTCATTCTTTTAATGTACACGGATCAGTTGTCCTGTTCCCTTTGCAGAGAAACAGCCCCCAAGCATGATGTTGCCACCCCCATGCTTCACAGTAGGTATTGTGTTCTTTAGTTGCAACTCAGCATTCTCTCTCCTCCAAACACGATTTGTGTTTCTAACAAACAGTTCTACTTTGGTTTCATCTGACTATATGACATTCTCCCAATCCTCTTCTGGATCATCCAAATGCTCTCTAGCAAACCTCAGACGGGCCAGGACATGTACTGGCTTAAGCAGGGGGACACGTCTGGCACTACACGATCTGAGTCCCTGGCGGTGTAGTGTGCTACTGATGGTAGCCTTTGTTACGTTGGTCCCAGCTCTCTGCATGTTATTCCCTAGGTCCCACCATATGGTTTTGGGATTTTTGTCCACCGTTCTTGTGATCATTTTGACCCCACGGGGTGAGATCTTGCGTGGAGCCTCAGATCGAGGGAGATTATGAGTGGTCTTGTAGGTCTTCAGAAAAAAGGGTGTTGTGACGTAACGCGTAGGACACGAGAGGCAAACTAGACACGGGAACAGACGCCCAGGTACGAGCTCGGCGCTCATTTTTACATCGCTCAGCTTACATATGGAAATGTGAGTTTTTATGGTTCTACTGAAATAAACTTCAAACCCTTTTTCAAAATATACTGCACCATGGTAGGCCTCTTTTTATCTTTCTTATACCTTGATACATTGAGCATCTAAATGATCTGAGTGATCCAAGTAACTATCGCCCAGTGGAAAGAGGAAAGGAAAGGATCCCCACCCTGGCTTTACCCCATACACAGTATGAACGCCTAGGAACAGACCGATCCGAAGGGATCCCTCCCCCTAAACCTCGCTACATGGTGTTTACCTTACAGCAGTAAGGTAATCATTTATTACAACCACGGGTGTCAGTGACACTGAAGACTCATTCCTTTGCACTTAAATGCACAGTAACACTGAATGTCAGTGTAGCAGCACACAGTGCTCCTGTGAAACACTTGCACATTTGCACTATTGTTGCACACTGGACCGGAAATAGCGCCCAATATTGCACTAGAGACTTGATACACTCAGCTTGTTAAAATAATTGTATTTATTTTTTATTTATATAGCTTTAATTTGTTTTATATTCATAATTTGTGTTTCTCCTTGATGAAATAAGTCACTTTCAGAATTATTCACTTTTTGCATATGTTGGACAATTTTGAAACCACACGTAGTTACACTACTTACCTGTTTACGTAATATTGCACATGCCGGATATATGTTTTATATTTGTTTTTAAATATGTTTATCGCACAATAGGATTTTTTTTTATAATGAATGCTCATGTCCCCTTTAAAGTGTATGCTAATTAATTTATGGTAACATTTTAGTATACTTTCTTTGCACATTTTCACTTTATTTGGTTAGTTAAACTGATGAATGTTTGCTAGCTATAAACACAACTTGATAATTCTAATAATATACTATATATAAGGAAAAAATATATAATCTTCTGAAAGGAGCGCAACACCACCCCCTTTTTTTCTGATTACGTACACACTTAGACACGAGTTTGGTCCTTACGGTGTATGCAGCACCTATCTTTTCAATATACCATATCTATAGATTCCTTTTAGCGCAGGAGTACCTACTTTACACTTGTAGGTCTTCCATTTTCAAATTATTGCTCCCACAGTTATTTTATTCACACCAAGCTGCTTGCCTATTGCAGATTCAGTCTTCCCAGCCCGGTGCAGGTCTACAGTTTTGTTTCTGGTGTCCTTTGACAGCTCTTTGGTCTTCACCATAGTGGAGTTTGGAGCGTGACTGTTTGAGGTTGTGGACAGGTGTCTTTTATACTGATAAGTTCAAACAGGTGCCATTAATACAGGTAATGAGTGGAGGACAGGAGCCTCTTAAAGAAGGTACAGGTCTGTGAGAGCCAGAAATTTTGTTTGTTTGCAGGTAACCAAATACTTATTTTCCACCATCATTTCAAATAAATTCTTTAAAAAAAAAAAAATCAGACAGACAATGTGATTGTCTGGATTTGTTTGCACATTTTGTCTCTCATAGTTGAGGTATACCTATGATGACAATTAGAGGCCTCTCATCTTTTTAAGTGGGAGAACAATTAGTGGCTGACTAAATACTTTTTTGTCCCACTGTATGTCTAAATGACCATCCACATCCATTCCAACCATACTGGTGCTAGTCTCCAACGATTTACCTTAAGGGCCGGTTCACACAGCGATGCGCGGCGAGGCGTCTCCGACTTGCCTCGCCGCGACCTGCACGGACCTCAGCGGCGACTTGCAGAGGACTTCTGCATAGAAGTCAATGCAAGTCGCCCCCGAAGTCGCCCCGAAGTAGTACAGGAACCTTTTTTCTGAGTCGGAGCGACTCGAGTCGCTCCTCTCAGAACGGTTCCATAGCACTGAATGGGGGCGACTTGCGGGAGCGAGGCGAGCCGTGTCGCCTCGCCTCGCGTCGCAGTGTGAACCGGCCCTTACTCAATATGCAGCAAACAGCAGTGGCTGCCTGTCCTAGCTTCTGTAACCATGTCCTCCTCCACCGAAATACGCATACAAGCGGTGCAGCGATCACTTCTTTAAGACATGATTCCGCCGCGGCCTCTAGATTAATGCTATGCAGCAATCTATCCATTATGCATATGGGGGGTTGTGTGAGAGAGGGGATGGTGCCTGGGCACGCCTAATGGACGGGCCCCTCCACTGCAAACCTAAGATGCTGTTCCAAAAGCCCCCAATGAGGGGACATTTCCACTAGGTATGGAAGAGGGATCCCACATGTCGAGTTAATTACTTTTAAAGACATGCAGATAGGGATGAGCCGAACACCCCCCGGTTCAGTTCGCACCAGAACTTTCGAATGGACCCCAAATTCGTACGAACCCATTGAAGTCTATGGGACTGGAACGTTCGAAATTAAAAGTGCTAATTTTAACTGCTAATATGCAAGATACTGTCCTAAAAAGGGTTTGGGGACCTGGCTCCTGCCCCAGGGGACATGGGTCAATGCAAAAAAAAGTTTTAAAAACGGCCGTTCTGGTGGGAGCACTGATTTTAACCACTTCCCACCCGGCCAATGCATATATACGGCCGGGTGGGAGCCGTCTATTCCTGACAGGCCATTCAGGAACGTCCTTCAGGAATAGCGGGATCGCGCTCGCGCAGCGGCGCGATCCCGATGTGCTTGTGTCACCCGGACACGGCACATCTCAGATCGGCAGGAGGGCTCTGTGATTGGCCCTCCTGATCACATGACGGCCGTGTCCAATCACGGCCGTCATGTGATGTAAACAAACAGCCGGTTGCTAGGCAATCGGCTCTCCTCACACGGAAGTCACCGCTGAGGAGAGGAGAGCAGAACGCTGCAGCCGGCTGATGATCAGTGAGTATGGGCTGCTTTTTACAGCTTTTTACTCACTGATCATCAGTGTAGTGTCAACACACAACACACCACACAGTCCCCACACATGTCCCCAAAACACACATGTCCCCAAATACATGTCCCCAAATAATAAAAACACATGTCCCTAATAATAAAAACATGTCCCCCACATATGTCCCACTAAAATCACATGTACCAATGATTATCTGCACACATATGTACGTGATCACCTGCACACATATGTACATGATCATTTGCGTACATATGTCCGTGATCACACAAACCAATTATTATACACTTAACGGAATTTTTTTTACCAAAAACATGTAGCAGAATACATTTTGGCTTAAATTTATGACAAAATTTGATTTTATTGGATTTCTTTTCAAATAGAAAAAAGAAAATATTGTTTTTTTTCCAAATTTCCGCTATTTTTGCGCTTATATCGCAAAAAAAAAAAACGGAGTCGTGAATAAATAACACCAAAATAAAGCTCTATTTGTGCGAACAAAATGATAACAATTTCATTTGGGTACAGTGTAGCATGACCGCGCAATTGTCACTGAAAGCGCTAGAGCGCTGAAAGCTGAAAATTGGGCTGGGAAGGAAGGGGGTGAAAGTGCCCTGTATTGTAGTGGTTAATGACGATTAAAGTGAAAAAAAAAGTGAAATATTCCTTTAAATATCGTGCCTGGAGGGTGTCTGTAGTATGCCTGTGAAGTGCCACGTGTTTCCTGTGTTTAGAACAGTCCCTGCACAAAATGACATTTAAACGGAAATAACGTCATTTAAAACTGCTTGCGGTTTTAATGTTATATCTGGTTCCTGCAATATGGTTGAAAATCATTGAGAAAAATGGCATGGGTAGCCATGCCCATTACCAGCCCCTTTGGGTCTTGTACGGATATTAAGGGGAACCCCGTACCCATATTAAAAAAAGGAAATGTGTGTGGCCCCCAGGCCCTATATACTCAGAACAGCAGTATACAGGCGGTGCAAACAAGACAGGGACTTTGTAGATTTTTTGTGTTAAGTTGAATCTGTTTGTAATTTTCAACTGGTACATTTGTAAAATGTAGCTCCAGTCAAAAAAAATATTTTTAAGCTTTTTGGAAAACACAGGGAAGGGTTATCACCCCTGTATAATTTGTTGTGCCGTCCGTATTTTTTCATCTCACTTGCTGTTGTCTCCTTCCGTTTGCAAGTAGGAGATGTTTGTAAGTTGGATGTTTGAAAGTAGGGGCCTGCCCTATATGCTCTGCAGAAATGGTGGAACAAGGTGTTGGTTTTTCCACAACATTGTAAGCCCTCAAAGTGACTCTTGGTGGGCGCTGGAGCGCCCTGCTGTGAACGATTATATCAAGAATTGTAATTACATGCCCTTGTTGAACAGTGGTAAGAAAATTGACCTTTGGTGGTTGTGGTGCTGGTGCCACAACACTAGAAGTCCTCACAGTTACTCTGGGTGGGCACAGGAACAGGCCCTCCTGTGAAATATTATATCAAGAATTGTAATTACATGTCCCTGTTAAACAGGGGCTGAAAAATTGGGCTGCTGGCACTGGTGCATGTGCCACGACACTGCAACCTTCCCCATATACTCTAGTTGTAGTGCAGGAATGAGCCCTGTTGCAAAGCATTGCATCAAAAATTGTAATTAAACGGCCCTGTTAAACAGGGGCAGAAAAATTGGGCTGATGGCATCACCCAGAACCAGAAATGTTCTTCCAACATATCAGCGGAGGAGGAAGAGGATAGACAATCAACATAACAGGACAGTCACTCAGCATCAGCATAGGCAGTCTTGAAGGGATGTGATATTTAAAAAAAAAATTATTCGGTTACATCAGCTTCAGGTGCTTGGTAGCTGTGGGTAATCCAAGACTGATTCATCTTGATGAAGGTCAGTCGATCAACTGATTCGGTGGACAGGCACACCCTGTGATCGGTAACAAAGCCACCAGCAGCACTGAAGGTGCGTTCCGAAAGAACGCTGGATGCAGGACAGGCCAGTAGCTCAATTGCATACTGTGCAAGCTCTGGCCAGTGATCCATCCTCGAGACCCAGTAAGCCAGAGGATTTTCGGTGGGAAAGGTGTCCAAGTCTGACCTTGCCCCTAGGTATTCCTGCACCATGTAAATCAGACGCTGGCGATGGTTGCTGGAACCGATCATACCTTGGGGCTGCGGACTAAAAAATTGTCTGAAAGCATCGGTCAGACGGCCACCTTCTCCACCGCTCCTTCTGACCGATGCCTCAGCAACACGTTGTCCAGGACCAGGAGTTTGTAACCTCCCAGTCTCTGGGAACGCGTTGCACAGACCTTTCTGCAAGGCCTCCTGGAGAGGTCTCATCCTCTGCTCCCTCTGCGATGGCCAGATAAGGTCGGCAACCTTACCCTTGTACCATGGATCAAGGAGAGTGGCCAGCCAGTAATGGTCCCTCTCCTTGATCCGAAGAATACGAGGATCCTTCCGCAGGCTTTGCAGGATCAGGGAGGCCATGCAGCATAGGTTAGCTGAGGCATTCGGTCCGGGGTCCTCTGGGTCGCTAAGGACAACATGATCCGCAGCTACCTCCTCCCAGCCACGTACAAGTCCATGGGTTTCTTGGGACTGTAAATCATCCCTACAAGACTGCTGCTGCTGCTGATGCCGAGTGCCAGCCTCCACCTCCATGCTGACACAATCATCCTCCTCCTCCTCATCCTCTTCCTGTGTGATGGGTGGCACAGCAGGAACACTGTCTGGATAAAGGGGGCCTTGAGAGGCAAGGAAGTCCTCCTCTTCCTGCCTCTGTTCTGCCTCAAGTGCCCTGTCCATTATTCCACGCAGCGTATGCTCCAAGAGGTGGACAAGAGGTACAGTGTCACTGATGCATGCACTGTCACTGCTCACCATCCTTGTGGCCTCCTCAAACGGTGACAGGACAGTGCATGCATCCCTGATCATGCCCCACTGGCGTGGTGAGAAAAAAAACCGAGCTTCCCTGACCCTGTCCTGGTGCCGTAGTCACACAGGTACTCATTGATGGCCCTCTGCTGCGTGTGCAGCCGCTGCAGCATGGCCAATGTTGAGTTCCACCTGGTGGGCATGTCACATATAAGGCGGTTCTTGGGCAGGTTCAAGTCCTTTTGGAGCTCAGCCAGCCAAGCACAGGCATTAAATGATCGGCGGAAATGCACACAGACTTTCCTGGCCTGCTTCAGGACATCCTGTAAACCCGGGTACCTGCCCAAGAACCGCTGCACCACCAGGTTAAGGACGTGAGCCACACAGGGCACATGGGTCAGTTGTCCCTGTCGGAGGGCGGAGAGGAGGTTGGTGCCATTGTCGCAAACCACCATTCCTGGCTTAAGCTGGCGTGGCATCAACCACCTCACGGCCTGCCCCTGCAGAGCTGACAAAACATCCGCCCCAGTGTGGCTCCTGTCCCCCAAACAAACCAGTGCAAGCACGGCATGGCATCGTTTTGCCTCCGTACTTGCGTAGCCCCTGGAACGCCTACGGAGCACCGCTGGTTCTGAGGACAGAGCACTGGAAGAGGCCATGGAGGAAGAAGAAGAGGAGGGGGTGGAGGAGAGAGGTGTGTCACAACCAATAGTAGCATATTGGAGGCGTGGTGGCGGAACAACCTCTAACACTACTGTACCTTGTCCTGCATCCTTCCCAGCTGCCAGAAGAGTGACCCAATGGGCCGTGAAAGACAGGTAACGTCCCTGTCCATGCCTGCTGGACCATGAGTGAGCGGTAAAATGCACCTTATCACTGACCGCCCTGTCCAGCGAGGCAAGGACATTGCCTTCCACATGTCGGTAGAGAGCCGGAATCGCCTTCCATGAGAAAAAGTGGCGTTTGGGGACCTGCCACTGAGGAACCGCACATTGTACAAACTCACGAAAGGGGGCCGAGTCTACCAACTGAAAAGGCAGCAGTTGAAGTGCTAGCAATTTAGCCAAGCTAGCATTCAACCGCTGGGCATGTGGATGGCTGGGAGTGAACTTCTTTCACCTAATTCTACACCTTCATTCCTCTCAGAGCAGGTTTTAGAGAGGACTGAAGGTCTAGTGGGGTTGGAGATCACAGCTGATGAGGAGCAAGGAGAGGTCCGCTTTGTTCTTTGGTGTGGGTCTTTGAGGTACGCTTGCCAACGAGCTGCATGGCAGGTCAACATATGTCTGGTCAAGCATGTGGTGCCCAAGCGGCTGATGTTTTGGCCACGCGAGATACGCTTGAGACATATGTTGCAAATAGCAGCGGTGCGATCTGATGCACTCGTCTCAAAAAAGGCCCACACCAAAGAACTTTTAGAATAACGCGCAGAGGCAGCACCTTGCACAGGCGGAGCTCTGCGGTGTGATTCAATCGGTGTGCTGCCCCTAAGCTGGCCTCGTTGGACATGTGCCTCCTCCTCCTCCTCCTCCTCCTCTCTCCTACCAGGCACCCACGTGGAGTCAGTGCCCTCATCATCCCCTCCCTCTTCATCGCTGGAGCAAACCTGGCAGTATGCTGCAGCTTGTGGAACATGGAGTTTGTGGAACATGACTGCCAGATTGCTGTCCTTCTTGAACATCCCCTCTCTCTGCATTCACGGTACTGCCTTCCTCTAGCGGAGTATCATCATCAGAGCCTACAAAACACTGGGCATCCTCCTGGAGCATGTACCCAACACTGTGCTCAAAGAGTTCAGGAGACTCCTCAGGAGGACGTGGTGGGTCTAGGGAAGGAGTCACTGATGATGACATTGAGAGGAGGGAAGACGATGCGTTGGCAGCTGCTTTGCTAGTACCCTGAGACTGGGTGAGAGAGGATGAGGAGGATGAAGAGGGCTTGGTCATCCACTCTACCAAGTCGTTGGCATGTTGCGGCTCAACATGTCCAGCTGCCGAAAAGAAGGACAAGCGTGTCCCATGGCCACGTGCTGATGATGATGATGCACCGCGTCCACGACCAGCACTGTTGTCTCTAGACACAGAGCCTGCTTGCCCTCTTTTATCGGCTTGCGCCTGTCTGCCTCTCCTTGCTGGCCTTCCAGACATGGTAATGGCCTGAAGGGAGTTGGGAAGAACAGCAATTGGGTAGTGTATATTGTGCTGGAGGCACACACAACTTCCACTAACTCCTGCAGATGGCAGATGGCTCAAATAGAGAAGAGCTATGTAGGTGGATATAGCGGTGTATACTGGGTTCAGAGCACGCAGACAGCACGCACAAGCTCCTACCGCTGACTGCAAGCTCTATTTAAAACGAGCAAGATAGCTTGCTATATAGGTGGATATAGCGGTGTATGCTGGGTTCAGAGCACGCAGACAGCACGCACAAGCTCCTAGCACTGACTGCAAGCTCCATTTTAAAAGATAGATATATCGCTAGCTATATAGGTGAATATTATATAGTGGTATATACTGAGGTCAGGGCACGCAGACAACAACCACTACAGAAGAGCAAGAATGAAAAATCGGCCAATAACGATCGGTGTATACTGTGTTGAAGGTACACAAAACACCCACTAACTGCTTCAGACGCCAACACACTACACAAGGCTGCTGCGCTGGCGGCCTTATATAGTGTGGGGCGTGTACTACACAGCCTGAGCTATGATTGGCCACAGACATCCTGCCTGTGGCCAATCATGGCTCTCCTCGCTGCCGGCGCTGTGATTGGCCCGTGAGCGCCACACGAATTTGGCGCGAACGGCCTATAGCGTTCGAAATTCGCCAAATGGGCGAACAGCCGATGTTCGCACGAAGCTCATCCCTACTCTGCAAGGAAAGTTTTCACTTTTTTTTTTTTTTTCTAAACCATGCTGAGGCAACCAGATCAGATGCAGCTTCACCAATGGTATACAAGCTCCAGATGCCACAAGGAGAATAATTACTATACTGCATTACGCTGAACTTCACCCAACACCTTTTCTGCTTCTTTCCATAGATGCATAGAGGCATTTTGACGTTGAGTCCATTGGTAATACATGATCCAATTTCTTTTGAAATTTTGGCCTCCAGGGCCATATATTGTGAGGTTTGTGTTTTTGTCCATCTGCTCAGGTCTATCCGTCCAGCATGCTATCAAAAATAATTTTATGTAACCATTGGAATAAGGCAAGGATGTCCACGATCGCCTTCATGTTTCAGGCTTATGATTAAACCACTGGTTGAGGCTATTTGGAAGCACCCCACCGTATTTGCTTTCCAATTTAAAAGTGAACACCACAACATCAATTTATTTGCTGATGATGTGATTCTTTTACTTATAAACCCTCAAAATTCATTACCACCTGTCCACCAAGTTCTAACTAAGTTTAGTACTTTATTATACTACAAAGTAAACTATACAAAGTCCTTGATCTTAGACCAAGGTGTCCGAGAGAAAGCCCAGCCAAGTCTAAAACACGCTCTCCTATATTCATGGAGCAAAACTGGCATACCTTATTTAGGTATTGCTCTAACCCATGGGTGCCGCCGGTGGCCCAGAGACCTATGATGTGGTCCACAACCTCCTGCTCTGGGATGGCAGGTCAGCAAGCCCAGATTGTGGGTTGTCTATCTGCTATCCCAGAGCTTTAGCATTGTAGATGGAGCCATCAGTAGAAAAAGCATGCGGCTGTGGATCAAGCAGAGCCACATTAGCTGCTGCCTCTTATATAGCGCTGGCTCCTGTCCCAAGAGGAGCGATACCAAATGCACTGCCCCATAGGACAGCAACAGCGATGGCTGCAGATTTGCAGAGAGCCAATTCCTGCAGTAAACTAAACGAAATAGCCCCAACATGTATTTTATTTCGTTTCTTCCCTATTTCTTAAGCTTTGTGCATTATTTTTGATATCCAAGCTTTTTTATTTATTTATTTTATTTTACACAAAAGCATGACTCGATTGCCAATACTATTTAGTTTGCACGATTAAAAATTCACGTTCTGAAGGTGCAGCGGGTGTTTAGCTTTTGCCAACAGACAAAAATAAGTTGACAATGAATCAAAGCTGTCATAGCCAACTATTAATATTAACAAATATATGGGATTTTAAAATGTGAGAGCTGTGTGGACACACTGTTTGTCCTACATTATATCATTTTCTGCCCTATGGCTATATAGAACGATACAGGCACTTGAAAAGTATGCTATTTTTGCAGATAGAATATAAATTGTAATCCAAATTTGTTATGACACAGAATTTTTCAGTTTATGACTTAGGCCTCATGCACACGAGACGCAGTTAAACGCGCGTTCAGATGCAGTTGGACAGTTTTTTCAACTGCACCTGAACTCATTCAATGTTATCCTATGTGTCCATGCACACAGTCTCGTTTTTTTGCGTTTATATGCAGTTGCGTTTAATCTCGTTTTTCCAGAAGCAAAAAAATGCGTTCAGAGACAAAAATTTCTGCGTTTCAGACGCAAAACGGGGCTAAACGCGGCTAAACGCGGCTGAACGCGGCAACCGCGTTTAGCCGCGTTTGCGTTTATATGCGTTTTTAAAGGAACCCAATTTTTGGTACCTGAAAATTCTGAAATATGATTTAAACTCATAGAAAACAATAAAAAATGTTAGGAAAAAGTTGTAATTACTTTATATAATTCATAGAGTGTATTTACTTTGTGACACAATCCCATAATATCTCTAGTGTTTCCATTAGCTTGTACAATGAGGAATTCCTTCACTTCTTTGCCCCAAATACTCATCCAATTTCTAATCTAATCAGTGGCTCCACCTAGTCTGGCCAAGCCATAGCATTGTCATAGAAAAACTTAATGTCTAGTCAGCCCCCCTCCCCCACCATGTTTCCATGTAGAGCACACATCCTTCATGAAACTGAAACTTTTTTCCACAAGCCACCCCCCTTCCCCCAAGCTAGGCTTGTCCACACCTTGGATTGCCATCTTTGAAGACACATCTCCTACACCTTGGATTGCCAGCTTTGAAGAAACATCTCCTAAAAAATGACTTCTGATGTGAGCCAAAACAACTTGATTGAAGTAATTCAAAACTATGTACAATTATGGGACAAATCCCATGAATTGTACCCTGACCGGATTGCTAAACAAAGGACATGGGAAAATGTGGCCAAAGACTTGACCCCAAACTGGGAAGACCTCTCCAGATCCCAGCAAGAAACTCGAGGTAAGTTCAATCTATATTTGGTCAAAATTTTGGGGTATGTTAATTTGTATTTTCAGTTTTTAAGTTGATTTTTAATCATTGCACAGTGGCATCATTTCAAAAAAGATGGAGATCTTTGGCCGACAGAGTAAAGAGAGATCTAAAAAAAGAAAAAGAATCAAACCGCAGTGGAGCCCAATCCACCTACAAAACCCACCCCTTGACTGTCCAATTGTCTTTTTTGAGGGACAGTTTAATTTCAAGAGCGTAAGTAAACTTAAATTTATTTATCAATTTATATTATTTTGTAACATTAATTTTTTTTTTTAAAGTAAAATTTTTAAAATTTTAACTTGAGATCTAAATTCTTAATTTTTTTATTTTAATATATGTTATTTATATTTTTAATTTTTCTATTATAATTTTTTCGGTATATTTTTTGTACAATTTTCTCTATTTTTTGTGTTTAAAATAGATTCTAATACATTTATAATTTTTTTATTTTTTGAAGATTAATTTTAGACTGGATAATATAATATCCGTTAATATATTAAATTTAATTGTTAGATAATTGTGTTTAGTATGCATGTATGTATGTATTTATGTATGCATCTCAACCCACTGTCCCTCTCCATCACCCCCTCCTCTTCTCATATTCTATCTCACTCTGCCTCTCTCACTCCCTCCTCCATCTTTATTTCATTCAGTGCCTCTCCACCCCCCTCTCTCCCTCTGCTATTCTACTCCCTCTCCCCCCCTCTCACTCCCTCCTCCCTTAGTTGAGTCACTGCCTTTCCACCTCTCTCTCTCCCTCTGATCTTCTCACTCACTCACTCTAGTCCCCTCACCCTCCCCCTTCTTTCTTCATACACCTCTCCTCCTGGTCCTCCTTTCTCTCCATCTCCCATCCATTAACCTTTAAGTTATGTTAGGGGTTAGTGCTTAAGGGTGACAGTAAGGCAAGGGCATTGGTTATAGCTAAGGTCAAGGTTAAAGGGTTAGGGATTCTGATTCGGTCCGGTGGTTATGGAGTATGGGTAGTGCTGAGGGTTATCAAATAGGGATTAGTGTTAGCAGGTAGGATTTTAGTTACCAAATAGGGGTTACTGTTACCAAATCGGGGTTAGGGTTAGCAATTGTGGTTTAGGGTTAGGGTTATCAATTTCGGTTTAGGGTTAGCAATTAGGGTTAGGGTTAGTGTCAGCAATTAGGGTTTATGGTTACCAAATCGGGGTTAGGGTTAGCAATTGGGGTTTAGGGTTAGGGTTATCAATTTCGGTTTAGGGTTAGCAATTAGGGTTAGGGTTAGTGTCAGCAATTAGGGTTTATGGTTACCAAATCGGGGTTAGGGTTAGCAATTGGGGTTTAGGGTTAGGGTTAGCAATTGTGGTTTAGGATTAGGGTTCTCAATTTCGGTTTAGGGTTAGCAATTAGGGTTAGGGTTAGTGTCAGCAATTAGGGTTTATGGTTACCAAATCGGGGTTAGGGTTAGCAATTGTGGTTTAGGGTTAGGGTTATCAATTTCGGTTTAGGGTTAGCAGTTAGGGTTAGTGTCAGCAATTAGGGTTTATGGTTACCAAATCGGGGTTAGGGTTAGCAATTGGGGTTTAGGGTTAGGGTTAGCAATTGTGGTTTAGGATTAGGGTTCTCAATTTCGGTTTAGGGTTAGCAATTAGGGTCAGGGTTAGTGTCAGCAATTAGGGTTTATGGTTACCAAATCGGGGTTAGGGTTATCAATTGGGGTTTAGGGTTAGTGATGGACGAACTTCCGACGGGACGTTTCGCGAACGCGAAACGCGAACGGGCACAAACGTTCGCGAAAACGACCGTTCGCCGCGGGCTCCATTGACTTCAATGGGAGGCGAATTTCGCAAACCTTTAGGTCGAATTTGCGGCCACGTGGTAATTATTAGGGGGTAGCACGTAGTCCCACCACCTGGACAATAGCATAATACATGTATGAGGTGAATTTGGGATCGATAACTACAAGCATTTTTTTTTTATTTGGGAAATTGTTCTGACAATTCAGGACTATGGAGCTAATGAAGGCAATGGAGGAGAGGGAAGGTCAGGGACCAGGGTAGGCAAACAAGAGGGTGCAGGAGATACAGAGCACTGACAGCAGCACCGTAATACAGAGCACTGACATCAGCACCGTGACATACAGCGCTGACAGCAGCTCCGTGACATACAGCGCTGACAGCAGCACCGTGACATACAGCGCTGACAGCAGCTCCGTGACATACAGCGCTGACAGCAGCTCCGTGACATACAGCGCTGACAGCAGCACCGTGACATACAGCGCTGACAGCAGCTCCGTGACATACAGCGCTGACAGCAGCTCCGTGACATACAGCGCTGACAGCAGCTCCGTGACATACAGCACTGACAGCAGCTCCGTGACATACAGCGCTGACAGCAGCTCCGTGACATACAGCGCTGACAGCAGCACCGTGACATACAGCGCTGACAGCAGCTCCGTGACATACAGCGCTGACAGCAGCTCCGTGACATACAGCGCTGACAGCAGCTCCGTGACATACAGCACTGACAGCAGCTCCGTGACATACAGCGCTGACAGCAGCTCCGTGACATACAGCGCTGACAGCAGCACCGTGACATACAGCGCTGACAGCAGCTCCGTGACATACAGCGCTGACAGCAGCTCCGTGACATACAGCGCTGACAGCAGCTCCGTGACATACAGCGCTGACAGCAGCTCCGTGACATACAGCGCTGACAGCAGCTCCGTGACATACAGCGCTGACAGCAGCTCCGTGACATACAGCGCTGACAGCAGCTCCGTGACATACAGCGCTGACAGCAGCTCCGTGACATACAGCGCTGACAGCAGCTCCGTGACATACAGCGCTGACAGCAGCACCGTAAGCAGCCCCAGGAGGAAGTCAGCACAGCACAGGGATGGTGTGATCCCCTCATAATAAGAACCCCCAGGAGGAAGTCAGCACAGCACAGGGATGGTGTGATCCCCTCATAATAAGAACCCCCAGGAGGAAGTCAGCACAGCACAGGGATGGTGGGAGCCCCTCATAATAAGAACACCCAGGAGGAAGTCAGCACAGCACAGGGATGGTGGGAACCCCTCATAATAAGCAGCCCCAGTAGAAATATGACACCGCTCAACCTCTTCAAAGAGGAGGGTAGGGGCATATAGTACGGTGTGCTTTTTTGGGTCAGGGAAGTGAGCCAAATGAATT
This sequence comes from Lithobates pipiens, assembly GCF_037356315.1. Classification (NCBI taxonomy): domain Eukaryota; kingdom Metazoa; phylum Chordata; class Amphibia; order Anura; family Ranidae; genus Lithobates; species Lithobates pipiens. The sequence goes on along the minus strand of NW_027507788.1, from coordinate 92,196,975 downwards.
AAGAAGGTCTGTGTGCTTGATTCCAAAAATTGTTTATAGACATATACATGGTCTACTGATCACATGTGTTGAATTCCTCCGAGATCCATGCCTCATTCATTTTTAGAAATGTGAGGTAGTTAACACTGTGGTGAGCTAGGCGAGTACGCTTATCGGTCACAATCCCCCCTGCTGCGCTGAACGTCCTTTCGGACAGGACACTGGATGAGGGGCAAGCCAACAGTTCGATTGCAAATTGGGCAAGCTCTGGCCAGAGGTCAAGCCTGCCCACCCAGTAGTCTAGGGGTTCATCACTCCTCAGAGCGTCCACATCGGCCGTTAACCCAATGTAGTCGGACACCTGACGGTCTAGGCGTTCCCTGATGCTGGATCCGGATGACACCTGTCGATGGGTCGGCTGAAAGAATGACCTCATATCCGAAGTCACCAACACATCTTCAAACCGGCCTCTTCTTGCAGGCGCTGTTGGATTGGTACCCGCAAATCCTTCTCTGGGAGTGGGAATTGCTCCTCTGCCAGCGCACGCAAAAGCAGAATGCAGCATTTCTCGAAGCAAGGCCTGGAAGTGCTGCATTCTGACAGCCCTCTGCGACGGCGGTAACATTTCCGCCATTTTGTGTTTGTACCGGGGGTCTAAGTACGTTGCCACCCAGTACTGGTCCTTGACCCTCATGCTTTTTATACGGGGGTCCCTATTAAAACACTGGAGCATGAAGGCCCCCATTTGCACTAAAGTGGAAGCGGTGTGGTGGCCTGGCTCCTGCTCATCATCCAGGATAATGTCGTCCTCTTCATTCTCCTCTCCCCATCCTCGCACAACAGGGATCCCAGAAAGGTTTAAAGCATGCTCTTCTTGCTCCTGCTCATCCGCCCCGGCACCATCCTCCTCTGACTCCTCATCAGACTCCTGTTGTTGACTTGTCTCAGATAGAGTAGCCCCCCCTGGGAATTCATCCAGCATTGCGACTTCCTCATCTTCCCGCTCCTGCTCCTCCACAGCCTGATCAATGACACGACGCAATGCACGCTCCAGAAAGAAGGCATAAGGTACCATGTCACTGATGGCGCCATGGCTGCGACTGACCAGTTTGGTGATCTCCTCAAATGGCCGCAGAAGTCTGCATGTGTCGCGCATGAGCAGCCACTGGCGCGGTGAAAAAAAACCCAGCTCCCCAGAACCGTTTCTTTCGCAGAGTTCATACAGGTAGACGTTAACTGCACGTTTCTGCTGGAGCAGCCTATCAAGCATATAGAAGGTTGAGTTCCATCGCGTCGGGCAATCGCAAATAAGACGTCTGACCGGCAGATGGTGTCGCCGCTGAATGTCAGCAAGGCGAGCCATGGCCGTGTAAGATCTTCTGAAATGGGCCGAGATTTTCCTTGCCTGCCGCAAGATGTCCTGGACCCCAGGGTATTTGACAAGGAATCGCTGCACGACCAAGTTTAAGACGTGTGCCATGCACGGCACGTGCGTGATTTTGCCCTGTTTCAATGCGCTAAGCAGATTGGCACCGTTGTCACACACCACTTTACCAACTGTCAAATTGAGCGGTGTTAGCCACTCATCTGCCTGTGAACGCAAAGCTGAAAGGAGTGCCGGGCCAGTGTGGCTCTTTGCTTCCAGGCACAACAGACGCAGCACGGCATGGCAACGTCTCACCTGGCATGTGGAATAGGTTCTGGGGAGCTTGGGCGGTGCAGTGGAAGAGACGCTAGCAGCGGAAAAGGAGGAGGCAGCTGAGGAGGAGAGGGAGGAGGATGGAGTAGGAGGAGGAGAAGAAGAGTCAGGCCTGCATGCAATCCGTGGCGGTAAAACCAAATCTACACGGGTGCCACGGGTTACATGCTTGACGGCCGTCAGAAGGTTCACCCAGTGGGCAGTAAAACTGATATACCTTCCCTGCCCGTGTTTGCTAGACCACGTGTCTGTGGTCAGATGTATCTTGGCACCGACACTGTGTGCCAGAGATACATTCACTTGCCGCTGAACATGGCCATATAGCTCTGGGATGCCCTTCTCTGAGAAATACTTCCTTCCTGGGACCTTCCATTGTGGTGTTCCAATGGCCACAAATTTGCGAAAGGCCTCCGAGTCCACCAGTTTATATGGCAGTAGTTGGCGGGCTATGAGTTCTGACAAGCCAGCCGCCAACCGTTGGGCAAGAGGGTTATCCGGCGTCATCATTTTTTTACGCTCAAACATTAGGCCCACGGAAGCCTGCCTTTTTGCAGAAAAATGTGAGCTTGGCGTGATGGAAGGTGGAGTGGAGGACAATTGTGAGGAGAGAGGAGAAGGAGAAGTAGAAGACGAGGCTGGACGGTGAGAGCCTGCAGTGTGGCTTTGTGTGTTCCGTTGCTCCCACTGGGCTCGGTGATGGCTGCTCATGTGCCTTCTTAAGGCGGTCGTCCCTAGGTGAGTATTGGGCTTACCGCGACTAACGCGTTGACTGCAAAGATTGCAGATGGCAACGCTATTGTCAGCAGCGGACACGTTAAAAAAAGCCCACACTGCGGAGCCATGTGCCGGTGTCCTGGGAGCGCCAGATGTGACCGTACATGGTCGATGACTCGCTCCTGATACATTTGCAGTCTGCTTTGTCCCTGCTGTGCAATGTAAGTCATTGCTGCTTCTCCTCCCTATCTGCTGGTCCATATCTCCCTCTGAACTCCCCTCCTCTTCCTCTCTTGTGGGCACCCACGTGACATCACTAGACACGTCATCATCAACGTCACCTTCCCCACCGCTATAAGTAGAGTAGGCAGCAACACCGGGGACCAACCTCCTCCTTGGGCTGATCTGGGTACTGGCGTCAGACTGCTGAGTAGCGCTTGTTGCTGCCTCCTCTTCCTGATCCAATACCAAGAGTGGCTGCGCATCAGAAATGTCCTCTTGATATGGATCGGAAAATAATTCCAGTGACTCAAGCGGAAGGTATGTGGTGGTGGTGGTGGTGGTCGTGTTGTTGGTGGTAGTGTCTTTGGGGGTGCACATAGCAGAGAGTGAAGAAGAGGGTGCAGATCGAGAGGATGAGGAGGGTGCAGAAGAATAAGGCTGAGTGAGCCACTCAACCAAGTCTGGTGCGTCCTTTAAAGTAATTGAACGCACCTTCTGCAACTTCCCACTTTGGCTCAAGGCTGTTGCTCCTGCCCTACCCCTACCACCCCTGCGGAAGGGCCTGCCTCTTCCTCTGCCTGTCATTTTTTAAATCACCCTGTGACAAAACTCTTAGTCCCTATACCGCTGAAGGACTGCTGCAGTATAGGGCAGCGGTCAGCAGTAGTGCACGTCAACCCTATGTATTGTGGACCGATAGCGGTCCTTACAGAACAGCAGACTGTACTGCACTCAGGCCTATGTACCGTAGCACCCTATACCAAGTTACCAGTCCTTATAAAAACTTTTGTGGACCAAGCAGGTTGTGTGTTAGTGTTTAGCAGACTGTGCGTCAGTCCCTATACCGCTGAAGGACTGCTGCAGTATAGGGCAGCGGTCAGCAGTAGTGCACGGCAACCCTATGTATTGTGGACCGATAGCGGTCCTTACAGAACAGCAGACTGTAACGCACTCAGGCCTATGTACCGTAGCACCCTATACCAAGTTACCAGTCCTTATAAGAACTTTTGTGGACCAAGCAGGTTGTGTGTTAGTGTTTAGCAGACTGTGCGTCAGTCCCTATACCGCTGAAGGACTGCTGCAGTATAGGGCAGCGGTCAGCAGTAGTGCACGGCAACCCTATGTATTGTGGACCGATAGCGGTCCTTACAGAACAGCAGACTGTAACGCACTCAGGCCTATGTACCGTAGCACCCTATACCAAGTTACCAGTCCTTATAAGAACTTTTGTGGACCAAGCAGGTTGTGTGTTAGTGATTAGCAGACTGTACGTCAGTCCCTATACCAATGAAGGACTGCTGCAGTATAGGGCAGCGGTCAGCAGTAGTGCACGGCAACCCTATGTATTGTGGACCGATAGCGGTCCTTACAGAACAGCAGACTGTAACGCACTCAGGCCTATGTACCGTAGCACCCTATACCAAGTTACCAGTCCTTATAAGAACTTTTGTGGACCAAGCAGGTTGTGTGTTAGTGATTAGCAGACTGTACGTCAGTCCCTATACCAATGAAGGACTGCTGCAGTATAGGGCAGCGGTCAGCAGTAGTGCACGGCAACCCTATGTATTGTGGACCGATAGCGGTCCTTACAGAACAGCAGACTGTAACGCACTCAGGCCTATGTACCGTAGCACCCTATACAAAGTTATCAGTCCTTATAAGAACTTTTGTGGACCAAGCAGGTTGTGTGTTAGTGATTAGCAGACTGTACGTCAGTCCCTATACCAATGAAGGACTGCTGCAGTATAGGGCAGCGGTCAGCAGTAGTGCACGGCAACCCTATGTATTGTGGACCGATAGCGGTCCTTACAGAACAGCAGACTGTAACGCACTCAGGCCTATGTACCGTAGCACCCTATACCAAGTTACCAGTCCTTATAAGAACTTTTGTGGACCAAGCAGGTTGTGTGTTAGTGTTTAGCAGACTGTGCGTCAGTCCCTATACCGCTGAAGGACTGCTGCAGTATAGGGCAGCGGTCAGCAGTAGTGCACGGCAACCCTATGTATTGTGGACCGATAGCGGTCCTTACAGAACAGCAGACTGTAACGCACTCAGGCCTATGTACCGTAGCACCCTATACCAAGTTACCAGTCCTTATAAGAACTTTTGTGGACCAAGCAGGTTGTGTGTTAGTGTTTAGCAGACTGTGCGTCAGTCCCTATACCGCTGAAGGACTGCTGCAGTATAGGGCAGCGGTCAGCAGTAGTGCACGGCAACCCTATGTATTGTGGACCGATAGCGGTCCTTACAGAACAGCAGACTGTAACGCACTCAGGCCTATGTACCGTAGCACCCTATACCAAGTTACCAGTCCTTATAAGAACTTTTGTGGACCAAGCAGGTTGTGTGTTAGTGATTAGCAGACTGTACGTCAGTCCCTATACCAATGAAGGACTGCTGCAGTATAGGGCAGCGGTCAGCAGTAGTGCACGGCAACCCTATGTATTGTGGACCGATAGCGGTCCTTACAGAACAGCAGACTGTAACGCACTCAGGCCTATGTACCGTAGCACCCTATACCAAGTTACCAGTCCTTATAAGAACTTTTGTGGACCAAGCAGGTTGTGTGTTAGTGATTAGCAGACTGTACGTCAGTCCCTATACCAATGAAGGACTGCTGCAGTATAGGGCAGCGGTCAGCAGTAGTGCACGGCAACCCTATGTATTGTGGACCGATAGCGGTCCTTACAGAACAGCAGACTGTAACGCACTCAGGCCTATGTACCGTAGCACCCTATACCAAGTTACCAGTCCTTATAAGAACTTTTGTGGACCAAGCAGGTTGTGTGTTAGTGATTAGCAGACTGTACGTCAGTCCCTATACCAATGAAGGACTGCTGCAGTATAGGGCAGCGGTCAGCAGTAGTGCACGGCAACCCTATGTATTGTGGACCGATAGCGGTCCTTACAGAACAGCAGACTGTAACGCACTCAGGCCTATGTACCGTAGCACCCTATACCAAGTTACCAGTCCTTATAAGAACTTTTGTGGACCAAGCAGGTTGTGTGTTAGTGTTTAGCAGACTGTGCGTCAGTCCCTATACCGCTGAAGGACTGCTGCAGTATAGGGCAGCGGTCAGCAGTAGTGCACGGCAACCCTATGTATTGTGGACCGATAGCGGTCCTTACAGAACAGCAGACTGTAACGCACTCAGGCCTATGTACCGTAGCACCCTATACCAAGTTACCAGTCCTTATAAGAACTTTTGTGGACCAAGCAGGTTGTGTGTTAGTGTTTAGCAGACTGTGCGTCAGTCCCTATACCGCTGAAGGACTGCTGCAGTATAGGGCAGCGGTCAGCAGTAGTGCACGGCAACCCTATGTATTGTGGACCGATAGCGGTCCTTACAGAACAGCAGACTGTAACGCACTCAGGCCTATGTACCGTAGCACCCTATACCAAGTTACCAGTCCTTATAAGAACTTTTGTGGACCAAGCAGGTTGTGTGTTAGTGATTAGCAGACTGTACGTCAGTCCCTATACCAATGAAGGACTGCTGCAGTATAGGGCAGCGGTCAGCAGTAGTGCACGGCAACCCTATGTATTGTGGACCGATAGCGGTCCTTACAGAACAGCAGACTGTAACGCACTCAGGCCTATGTACCGTAGCACCCTATACCAAGTTACCAGTCCTTATAAGAACTTTTGTGGACCAAGCAGGTTGTGTGTTAGTGATTAGCAGACTGTACGTCAGTCCCTATACCAATGAAGGACTGCTGCAGTATAGGGCAGCGGTCAGCAGTAGTGCACGGCAACCCTATGTATTGTGGACCGATAGCGGTCCTTACAGAACAGCAGACTGTAACGCACTCAGGCCTATGTACCGTAGCACCCTATACCAAGTTACCAGTCCTTATAAGAACTTTTGTGGACCAAGCAGGTTGTGTGTTAGTGATTAGCAGACTGTACGTCAGTCCCTATACCAATGAAGGACTGCTGCAGTATAGGGCAGCGGTCAGCAGTAGTGCACGGCAACCCTATGTATTGTGGACCGATAGCGGTCCTTACAGAACAGCAGACTGTAACGCACTCAGGCCTATGTACCGTAGCACCCTATACCAAGTTACCAGTCCTTATAAGAACTTTTGTGGACCAAGCAGGTTGTGTGTTAGTGATTAGCAGACTGTACGTCAGTCCCTATACCAATGAAGGACTGCTGCAGTATAGGGCAGCGGTCAGCAGTAGTGCACGGCAACCCTATGTATTGTGGACCGATAGCGGTCCTTACAGAACAGCAGACTGTAACGCACTCAGGCCTATGTACCGTAGCACCCTATACCAAGTTACCAGTCCTTATAAGAACTTTTGTGGACCAAGCAGGTTGTGTGTTAGTGTTTAGCAGACTGTGCGTCAGTCCCTATACCAATGAAGGACTGCTGCAGTATAGGGCAGCGGTCAGCAGTAGTGCACGGCAACCCTATGTATTGTGGACCGATAGCGGTCCTTACAGAACAGCAGACTGTAACGCACTCAGGCCTATGTACCGTAGCACCCTATACCAAGTTACCAGTCCTTATAAGAACTTTTGTGGACCAAGCAGGTTGTGTGTTAGTGTTTAGCAGACTGTGCGTCAGTCCCTATACCGCTGAAGGACTGCTGCAGTATAGGGCAGCGGTCAGCAGTAGTGCACGGCAACCCTATGTATTGTGGACCGATAGCGGTCCTTACAGAACAGCAGACTGTAACGCACTCAGGCCTATGTACCGTAGCACCCTATACCAAGTTACCAGTCCTTATAAGAACTTTTGTGGACCAAGCAGGTTGTGTGTTAGTGATTAGCAGACTGTACGTCAGTCCCTATACCAATGAAGGACTGCTGCAGTATAGGGCAGCGGTCAGCAGTAGTGCACGGCAACCCTATGTATTGTGGACCGATAGCGGTCCTTACAGAACAGCAGACTGTAACGCACTCAGGCCTATGTACCGTAGCACCCTATACCAAGTTACCAGTCCTTATAAGAACTTTTGTGGACCAAGCAGGTTGTGTATTAGTGTTTAGCAGACTGTGCGTCAGTCCCTATACCGCTGAAGGACTGCTGCAGTATAGGGCAGCGGTCAGCAGTAGTGCACGGCAACCCTATCTATTGTGGACCGATAGCGGTCCTTACAGAACAGCAGACTGTACCGCACCCAAGCCTATGTACCGTAGCACCCTAGACAGACCAAGTTACCAGTCCTTATAAGAACTTTTGTGGAACAAGTGAGTTGTGAATGATTAGCAGACTGCAGCAGAAGGGCAGCAGTCAAGTATAATATTCTTTCTATATTTGGAAGAAAGAATATTATACGTGTACAAGCCTATTACCGTACCACTGATACCAGTCCTGAAAAGAACCTTTGTGGAACTAATAGTAACAGCAAGTCTTTAAAATTATCCTCACTGCCTGACAACACTGCTTCCTGCCTGTCCCTATACAAATTGGCAAAAAAGAGTAGGCTGGAACGATTAGCTGGAACAGCTCTTTTGTGGACCTGATAGTAACAGCTAATGATGATGATGATGATGATGATGAAGAAAGACTAATCTGGCTGAGCTGTCCCTAAAATAGCAGCATACAGCGCTCTGTCCCTTTATCTAAACTGACAAAAGAAACTCAGGCTGCTGACCTAACACCTATACCAGTCCTGAAAAGAACTTTTGTGTACCAAATAGCTAGCGTTTTCTCTGTCCCTACTCCACACAGGATCCTTTCCCTACAGTGACAGAAGAAAGAATGTAAAATGGCCACCGGATCGGGTGTATTTATAGGTTAGGGGGAATGTCCAAGTGTCCATGAGCTGTCATGTCTCAATTGGTTGTCCTGTAACACATGATAAACGTGTCACGAAAGGTTAAAGTTCTTGTATACATTAAACACGTAAGTCCGCCGGGGCGAACGACGGAAAAAGGCGTTCGAACCCGCGGACGGCGAAAGTCGGAAATTCGCCGCGAAACGACCGCCGGGCGAACCGTTCGGCCATCACTATTTAGGGTTAGGGTTATCAATTTCGGTTTAGGGTTAGCAATTAGGGTTAGGGTTAGTGTCAGCAATTAGGGTTTATGGTTACCAAATCGGGGTTAGGGTTAGCAATTGGGGTTTAGGGTTAGCAATTGTGGTTTAGGATTAGGGTTCTCAATTTCGGTTTAGGGTTAGCAATTAGGGTTAGGGTTAGTGTCAGCAATTAGGGTTTATGGTTACCAAATCGGGGTTAGGGTTAGCAATTGTGGTTTAGGGTTAGGGTTATCAATTTCGGTTTAGGGTTAGCAATTAGGGTTAGGGTTAGTGTCAGCAATTAGGGTTTATGGTTACCAAATCGGGGTTAGGGTTAGCAATTGGGGTTTAGGGTTGGGGTTATCAATTTCGGTTTAGGGTTAGCAATTAGGGTTAGGGTTAGTGTCAGCAATTAGGGTTTATGGTTACCAAATCGGGGTTAGGGTTAGCAATTGGGGTTTAGGGTTAGGGTTATCAATTTCGGTTTAGGGTTAGCAATTAGGGTTAGGGTTAGTGTCAGCAATTAGGGTTTATGGTTACAAACTTGGGGTTAGGGTTAGCAATTAGGGATAGTTTTTGGTTTAATTTCGGGCTTAGGGTTTAGGGTTTGTATTGAGTAGTTGGGTTAGTGTTATGTCTACGTTTTTTTTTTTAGGTTGGTGGGTGGGGGTTTGGTGTTAGGGGATAGGCTTAGGGTTGTGAAAAATAAAATAATAACATTTTAAAATGTGCACATGTCTAACTGTACTTAAACCTTATTATTTAAAGGACAACATCCAACATTTCCGAGGATGAAGGCAGTGTCCATCAGGATATAGTAAATGAAATGGAGGATGTGCCAAGTGCATCACAAGCGAGTTTGTCTTTGGCTACAGTTCCAATTTCACGCGACCGTGAAACACCGGTTGCTTCTATACAGGTATAACACAACCTATGGTCTCTGATTTTTTATAGAAAAAGAATGTATCATCATTACTTTTGGTCATATAAGTGCAAGATGTATATGTCAATAACTGTATGTATTTTATTTTATTCAAGGGTGATCGCAGTCGATCTCCTGCAAGAAGCAGGCCAAGGGGGCGTCGGTCGCGTGAGATAGACCAGGAACCGACCAGGGTGGAAACCAACATTATTAATTTAGTAGAAGAGCTACGCCAGGAACGACATCGGAGCGATGTCTTCCTGGACCTAAATAATGGGCGCAGTATTTTTTGCCGTAGCCTATATGTAATTCTTGAACAATTGTCTGAAGACCGCAAGCGTCAATGCCGCGAAAACATTTATTGTTATATCGTGGCATGTCTAAATGCAGAAAGACAGTCGCGGCCCCCACCGCCACTGAACATTGTCCAAGGGGGGATGCAGAATACTCCTTTCATGGATATTCCAATCCAACGAGGTTCATCATATAGCCAGGGAGTTACAGGTAACGTCCTACACACACAGAGACCGCCAGCACAATATGCTATGTCGTCAACAATTGGCACACCATTTATGCCACAGACAATGTCCCAGCTCCCACCCCTTCAGCCACGGATGGGTAATCCTTCCCCCGTTGAGGAAAGTTCACAGGATAACTACGGGACATATCATAACTTATAATTTAATTATTACAATTTGTTTTTTTTCCTTTATTGATCATATTATTAGTTAGCACTTTTCACACCCTTTTGCACTAAATTTTTTTGATATTTGCACTGTTTGAAAAAATGTTTGATTTTGAATAAATATTATACTGTTTGCACTTTTTGATTATAATGTATTTTATATTTTCTTTCAATTTTAGATTTTAAATTTTCTTTTAATAAAGAAATAATATTTGAAAATTATGAATTGGTGTCCATAAATATTAGATGTGTGGATAAGTTGAAATGTAATGAAATCTTTTATTTATATACATTTATATATATTTTTGGTGGCTCTATATTTAGAGAAGTGTTACATTATCACATCCTTTGTTTAATCTAAGACATTATAATCCCATAAGGTTTTACGAGATTACAGTATTCATGCCCATTCTCCATAATTTAAAGTGTTTATCGATGGTTATAATACAGTAACCTAGAAATTATATTAAAAAATAATTACCAAGTGAAACAAAGTAACATGCTTAAATTAAAAAACGTAAATATAATTAAAAATTGGGACAAAGAAAAAATCCTTTATTGAAACTGAATGAACCACAGTAGCATTTTTCAAAAATGTCAATAACTTTGAGCTAGCAATCAGACTAAATATGGGTATCCTGCCAGGGCACGCTACCAACAGGTGAAACAAAGTATTCTGCAAAATTGTTTCGAATGGTCATTGCTCTGGCTGTTGGGCGTAGGTCCATGTATTGAATGTTCTGATTGGTGTTGGGAGGGGCAGGATCTGTGGATATTCTATCATTTTCAATTACAAAGTTATGGAGAACACAGCATGCAAGTACTACTTGGATAGCGTTTTCAACATCTAACTGCATTGTACTTAGTAGTACCCGCCATTTTCCTGCACTTATCCCAAATGCACATTCCACAACGCGTCTTGCACGACTTAGTCTGTAATTGAAGATTTTTTCTTGATAACTATGTCCTTGTCCACTGTATGGTCTCATTATATTTTCTGAAAGCCCGAATGCCTCATCAGCCACAATGACAGCAGGTAGTATGGGCTCTGTAGTGTTGGGAAGAGGCCTCCAACCCGGAATTCCAAAGCAACCTTCATGTATGCGACGGCCCATGGACGATTCTCTAAAAATACGAGAATCCCCTTGACTGCCGTATGCTCCAACATCAACACATATAAATTTAGATTTGGCGTCAGCTAGTGCAAGCAACACAATTGAAAAATATTTCTTATAATTAAAGTACATAGAGCCCGACTTTGGTGGCTTTTTGACGCGTACATGTTTGCCGTCCAGTGCTCCAATACAATTTGGGAAGTTAGTTTTTTCCCAAAATTCATTAATTATGTTCTGCCACATACACTGTGTTGGAACTGGCATTACCTCTCTGTGTAGCACCTCCCAAAGTATAGTGCTGGTTTCTCGTACGACTTTGGAAATAGTGGAAACGCCCATTAAAAAATAATGATGTAGAGATGCATATGATTGACCGGTTGCCAGAAACCTAAATTTTAAAAAATAATAATTTATTAGATATAATGTCTTCATTAATAACAAGGATAAATATATATTTTTTCAATATAATAAAATGAATACTGTATATACGTGAATCAATGTTTTAAAGCACATTGTTTTGGAGCTGAATATGGCACCATAGGATTATACTGCAGTCATGCACTTTTCTGCATCAGAGAATCAATTTTTGCGACCCGAAATGGGGGCCCATATCTTGGGGCCACTTATTTCCAGGAACCCCAAATTCGGTATGCTGACACTGTGGACCTAGGACAACAACATATCCAAATTTGAGGATCCTCTCACTAAGTGGCCCCGAGATAGGGGGCCCTAAAGTAGGGTCTCAAAAATGTCATGCACTTTTCTGCATCAGAGAATGACATTTTGCGACCCGACTTTGGGGGCCCATATCTTGGGGCCACTTATTGCCAGGAACCCCAAATTCGGTATGCTGACACTGTGGACCTAGGACAACAACATATCCAAATTTGAGGATCCTCTCACTAAGTGGCCCCGAGATAGGGGGCCCTAAAGTAGGGTCGCAAAAATGTCATGCACTTTTCTGCATCAGAGAATGACATTTTGCGACCCGACTTTGGGGGCCCATATCTTGGGGCCACTTATTGCCAGGAACCCCAAATTCGGTATGCTGACACTGTGGACCTAGGACAACAGCATATCCAAATTTGAGGATCCTCTCACTAAGTGGCCCCGAGATAGGGGGCCCTAAAGTAGGGTCGCAAAAATGTCATGCACTTTTCTGCATCAGAGAATGACATTTTGCGACCCGACTTTGGGGGCCCATATCTTGGGGCCACTTATTGCCAGGAACCCCAAATTCGGTATGCTGACACTGTGGACCTAGGACAACAACATATCCAAATTTGAGGATCCTCTCACTAAGTGGCCCCGAGATAGGGGGCCCTAAAGTAGGGTCGCAAAAATGTCATGCACTTTTCTGCATCAGAGAATGACATTTTGCGACCCGACTTTGGGGGCCCATATCTTGGGGCCACTTATTACCAGGAACCCCAAATTCGGTATGCTGACACTGTGGACCTAGGACAACAACATATCCAAATTTGAGGATCCTCTCACTAAGTGGCCCCGAGATAGGGGGCCCTAAAGTAGGGTCGCAAAAATGTCATGCACTTTTCTGCATCAGAGAATGACATTTTGCGACCCGACTTTGGGGGCCCATATCTTGGGGCCACTTATTACCAGGAACCCCAAATTCGGTATGCTGACACTGTGGACCTAGGACAACAACATATCCAAATTTGAGGATCCTCTCACTAAGTGGCCCCGAGATAGGGGGCCCTAAAGTAGGGTCGCAAAAATGTCATGCACTTTTCTGCATCAGAGAATGACATTTTGCGACCCGACTTTGGGGGCCCATATCTTGGGGCCACTTATTACCAGGAACCCCAAATTCGGTATGCTGACACTGTGGACCTAGGACAACAACATATCCAAATTTGAGGATCCTCTCACTAAGTGGCCCCGAGATAGGGGGCCCTAAAGTAGGGTCGCAAAAATGTCATGCACTTTTCTGCATCAGAGAATGACATTTTGCGACCCGACTTTGGGGGCCCATATCTTGGGGCCACTTATTACCAGGAACCCCAAATTCGGTATGCTGACACTGTGGACCTAGGACAACAACATATCCAAATTTGAGGATCCTCTCACTAAGTGGCCCCGAGATAGGGGGCCCTAAAGTAGGGTCGCAAAAATGTCATGCACTTTTCTGCATCAGAGAATGACATTTTGCGACCCGACTTTGGGGGCCCATATCTTGGGGCCACTTATTACCAGGAACCCCAAATTCGGTATGCTGACACTGTGGACCTAGGACAACAACATATCCAAATTTGAGGATCCTCTCACTAAGTGGCCCCGAGATAGGGGGCCCTAAAGTAGGGTCGCAAAAATGTCATGCACTTTTCTGCATCAGAGAATGACATTTTGCGACCCGACTTTGGGGGCCCATATCTTGGGGCCACTTATTACCAGGAACCCCAAATTCGGTATGCTGACACTGTGGACCTAGGACAACAACATATCCAAATTTGAGGATCCTCTCACTAAGTGGCCCCGAGATAGGGGGCCCTAAAGTAGGGTCGCAAAAATGTCATGCACTTTTCTGCATCAGAGAATGACATTTTGCGACCCGACTTTGGGGGCCCATATCTTGGGGCCACTTATTACCAGGAACCCCAAATTCGGTATGCTGACACTGTGGACCTAGGACAACAACATATCCAAATTTGAGGATCCTCTCACTAAGTGGCCCCGAGATAGGGGGCCCTAAAGTAGGGTCGCAAAAATGTCATGCACTTTTCTGCATCAGAGAATGACATTTTGCGACCCGACTTTGGGGGCCCATATCTTGGGGCCACTTATTACCAGGAACCCCAAATTCGGTATGCTGACACTGTGGACCTAGGACAACAACATATCCAAATTTGAGGATCCTCTCACTAAGTGGCCCCGAGATAGGGGGCCCTAAAGTAGGGTCGCAAAAATGTCATGCACTTTTCTGCATCAGAGAATGACATTTTGCGACCCGACTTTGGGGGCCCATATCTTGGGGCCACTTATTGCCAGGAACCCCAAATTCGGTATGCTGACACTGTGGATCTAGGACAACAACATATCCAAAGTCGGGTCGCAAAATGTCCTGCACTTTTCTGCATCAAAGATACATGGCCTCAAAGTCAACTGTGACCATCAGCGGCAATATAATTTGGTCATTAGGGTTAGGGTTAGGGTTATTGTTTATGATTTTTTGGTTGGATTAGGGTTGTTTAGGGTTAGGGTTTGTGTAAGGGATATGGTTAGCTGTTAGGGGTGGGGTTAGTGTTAGGGGTTAGGGTTAGTGTTAGGGGTTAGGTTAGGGTTAGTGTTAGTGTTATTGTTTAGGGTTAGGATGAATGGTTATTGTTAGGATTATGGATATTTTAATAAGGCATTAAAAAATATAATAATACCATATACTGCAGCAATAAATTTAAATATATTAATCAGTACATATTTGACGATGAAAATATATTAAAAAATTGGTCAAACAAATAGAAAAAAATTATAAAAAATCTAATTAACATACATTTGATTTTTAAAAAATCAATTTGAAAATAGAAAAAAATAATAAAAACATATTAAGATTAAAAAATAAATAATTAACTATTTTAAAATTGTTTTATATTAATATATTGTATGAAAACATGTTAAAAATTGGGAGAATTAAATTTTATAGATTTTAAATAATTGGATAATTTACTATAAATAGACATAATTTTTTTTTAAAAGGACAGAGAAAGTTTTTAAAGTGTGCATCTATAGATAAATATATTTTTAAAATATATACACATACCTGATCGTTACCAACAGACGTTCCTCTGGTGACACACTGTTTCTCATATTGGTGTCCACGAATGTCAGACCAGGTCGTACTTTTTCTAAAAGCAGATCAAATGTGACAATGGTCATCCGGCTAAAATTAAAAAACTTGTCGGGGTAGGTACGCAGCTGAACATACATGTTTGTGAAATATCCAAGGGACATTCGCTGTCCCATCAACGGATGGGTCCAATATCGACGAGCTCTGACTCTGGACCTCTCACGAAATTTGCGACGACGTTGCTGTCTCATCAAGAGCAACATCAGGAGCATTTCCTGACATATATTCAATATGGGATCCATTTCAAAATATATACTACAGAAAGAGAGGCAAATGCAAGTGTACAACTGCTCTCTATGCTGCTGCTGCTCACTCTGATCAAAATAGCAGAAATAGTTAAAAAAACATGCTTTGAGAGCTTGGGGAGGGTCTACATGATGTTATCTTTATAAACGCGTTTAAACGCAAACGCGTCTAAACGCGGCATGCAAACGCGGCTAAACGCGCGTTTCTAAACGCGCGTTTCTGCAGAGGTTTCATCTGCGTCTCGTGTGCATGAGGCCTTAGATCTGGGTATGTCTCTCCACTATATGTTTTTCATTTAGCCAAACCTTGTTTTTTGCCAGTGTTTGTTTACACCACTCTGATTTTAAAGAGTTATGTCTCGCGATAAAAAATGTCATTATGGGTTTGCAATCAATCATACAATTACCCTACTTATTATATATTGATACACACAGAAAAGCTGAATGCAAATAGAAGGAATTTACTTTCTCTTGTCTGCATTTGTTTATAGAAAGCCAAGAGCTTCATCCACTGTGGATCAAGCTTAGAAAGCTTTGAGTATGAACTATGAGCAAAATGACCTGAAGAGAAACTACATTATATTATCATTAAGTATAGGTTTTGAGTTTTTATTGTTACATTTTTAGACAAAAAGACACATGCCCAAGTTCAACTAAAAGACAAAAATATGCATCCTCAGAACAAAAACAAAAAAAACTTATAAAATTCTATTTCAACAAAAGGACAATTAAGCAAATATATATATATATATATATATATATATATATATATATATATATATATATATATATATATATATATATATATATATATATATATATATATATATATATTTGCCAGTAATGACAACTATCTGGCTTTAAATTTTCCTTAGCATATTGCCTTATGCTATATATCTCATCAACTTTTTTAATATCTAATATCTTTTAATATCTTTACAATGCATGATGTTTATTGTGACGCATGTACCACCATTTTACCCCAAATAAAAAAAGTTTTTTTTTTGACAAAAAGGTTATTTAATTTACAATTATCTGCTAAATAATTCTTCAGTATCCCGCGAGTCATTTGGATACTCCTTTGTTCACAATCTATAGTGCCATTATTTAGAAATATTGTCAATTTTAGTCTGTGCATTTAAAACAACCCTAACTTTATTTAAGCCATCTACAAAGTAAACTATGACTAGCTTCTGTGAAAGTCTATTCCACATTTCTAAAGCTGGTACTGTAAAGAAGTCTTTTCAAGGTTAAACCTTCACTCCCTTGGGGTTTACATTAACCTTAAATTAAAAATTGAACTATGGGCAAAACTTTTTTCTTCATTTTGGATAGATTTAGGGAGGGGGTTATAATCCATGATACTTTATATTTTGCCATCTGCGTCCTATTGGGGAGAATTCCCTTCACTTCCTATAGCCAAGCAGGAAGTGAAAGGAAATCCCTGCAAATTAAGGGAATTCCTTTGGGGAACCCCAGGTCATCAGAACTAGGATCCCTATTGGAAGATTTCCCCTCTGTTACTTTTCTGGGGACAATCCAAAATTTGGGATTTTCTTTTACTTTCAATGATAATGGTAAACAGGACAAACAGAGAGCGTAAATGTCCCTAATGGAAGCACAGACAACAATAAAAACTGACAGGTGTTCTTGTTCAATATTTTACTCAAGTTTATCAGCAAGAACAGGAATGTGAGCAAGATCTGCCATATAATAGTATATATGAAGTAGACTTGGATGAGTGGGTACAAACGTCAAAACAGTTTTAACAGACCTGTATGAACCATGTAACCTCTTTCATGAGCTTAATATAAGATAAGGAGTATTATCCACACCCCCCCCCCCGCCACCCCACCTGGGAACAAACGGTCATGAGGGGTAGACAACGGGCTTATTCCTAGAGACATGTACCAACGAGGTTATTAAGCATGCTGCAATGTGAAAACCTGTTCATATGATGGATAAAAGTAAGCTGAAGCAGAATATCATACCATAACATCAAGACCCGAAGTAGGTCTAAGACAAAAATAAAAATGTAGGATTTATTCTCAGTGAAGTAGTGCTCTGTTTTTTCCTGGGTGAGGAGGGTAAATCCTCCATAGTCTAGATTAAATTAAGGTCAGGCTGTAGAAGTAGTCACTGAAAAGGGGAGAAGAGGTGAAGGGGAATTAAGATTATTGAGTATCTCAGTCTAGATGCTGAAAGGTTGATTGATCAGTTTGGGGTGGGGGGGGGGGGGTTAGAGGGATCCCAGGCCTATATAAATTTTGTTTCTTAAAGATCATGGCTGTAGAAGTGAGTCGACAGGTGCTCTAATCCACCCGCCCCCCCCCCACCCCCACCGCTATCCAAACAGAGAAAACATGTTGTCTTTAATTGTACTTGAACAACTTTGCATCAAGTTTATTATGTGGACCATTTATTATTATAATACAGGATTTATATAGCGCCAACAGTTTACGCAGCGCTTTACAATAAATGGGGGGGGGGGGGGGACAGCACAATTACAGTACAGTTCAATACAAAAAGGTACAGGAGGGCCCTGCTTGTAGAGCTTACATTCTCAAGGGAGGGGGGGGGGGGGGCTGGGTGGTACAAAAAGTAATAGCTGCAGAGAATGATTTGATTTATGTATGTATGCATCATCTATTCCCCTCCTCAATGCCTCATAAAAAAGGAAAACACATTCAGTTAGGTCAGTAACATTTATCTGAGTTTTTTATTTTTTTTATTTCAGTTTTATATTCTTAACTTTTTTTTTTCCCAATTGATAAATGTATTGTATATACAAATTGTAAACACTGCTTCTAGTATTTGTGGTATGTAGCACCCTCTAAGTGTCTACTACTAGAGCAGAGAGTACATAAAAGCATATTCTGGTCAGGAATAAGTCACTGAATTTGGTCAGGGTTACTAGAGAGGAGGGCTAGATGACTCATCCTGGCAGCTCTCTGGTGCCTCTCCTTAGTGTCTGGAAGGTTGGAGAACCTTTTAGAACTAGAGGGCAGGACTTAGGAGGAGCTGCCATGAATATTTATGGGGCCTTAGTCAATCCCCAGAAGTGGGCACATCAGGGCTCTGAGACAACCCCTCAGATAGACATGGGCCACCAGCAAGTGAGTCAGGTGGAAGATGGAGAAGCAGTGCTGAGGAGAGGCTGTTGGTGGCCCATGAGGAACCCCTTAATTGGGGGGGGGGGGGTTGCCTTTGGCAGGGTCCTTAGGAAAACTGGCCTGGAAAGATCCTAACACAGGAGGCAGTGAATGGATTAATGCCAGAGAGGCATCAGGAAGGAGCAAGGAGAGACAGTGAGTAGATCAGCACGGTGTAGAGACAGACAAGGGGAGAGACTGCCATCTGTAGCAGGTCTCTCTTGAAGACTGCATAGTGCCAAGTCTTCATCTAACCTTGTCCTGAGAGGTCTCCGTGTGTGTGTGTGTGTGTGTGTGTGTGTGTGTGTGTGTGTGTGTGTGTGTGTGTGTGTGTGTGTGTGTGTGTGTGTGTGCCAGGCAAGCAGGACTGGGGTAGAAAGTCAGTCAGGAGGACTGGGAGGAAGATCAGTCAGGTGAGGGTGGTGGAAGCCAGGTGGGCTACCATTTTCTGCAAGAAAGTGGAGCTGGGATCAGTGGCCACAGGGAAGCAGAAGGAAAGATGTCATGCTGTTCACTCACATACTACTCATGTACTAATTTTGTCAACTGATAGTACCTGCCTGTAAAGGGCCTTTGCTGAACCCACAATATCCTGCTAGTTCCCACAGGAGAGAGCAGCAGGTGCTGTGCACTGAAAACCAAGTTTGTGTAGGTGGAAGGAAGAAGAGGACTTTTTGTAAATAGGGAGGAACTTGTCCCTGGTTCAGTGTTCTGGACATTCGAGTCGGGCATCCCATAATTCCCTACCCTGTCCAAGTTATCAAACCCTAATAAAACATCAAAAACAAGCCAAGGACTGTTTTCCGTGTTGGAATGTATGAAGTAAATGCTATGCGACTGGCTGTGCTGCAGTGGGGACCCAGGACATTAGTGACAACTATGAAGGTAGAGTTACAATTATATCAGGGAATGTAATTAGCCTCTTTGCTGAAAGGAAAAGTATAGTGGGTTTCTCCCACTCAACATTTTGCAAAACTCATCCTCTACTCAGCAATTAACACCCCACCTTTACCTGGTTGGTGGAGACCTCCTTCAATAATAGAACAGGATCTCAAGCACACCATAATATTGGAGGTAATGGACAAACATACTGTAAGCAACCCTATAACAGCCACTAGCAGTGGGCTGTACCCAAAATGTGTCTCCTACTACTTGTTAGTAATGAACTCTACTTGAAGGTGACATCACCCCTTATATGTGAAACAGAGCAGGCCTTAGTGCTGGTTCACACAGGGGCGACACGACTTGCAGCGCGACTCACAGACGCGACCTGCACACGACTTCAGCAGCGACTTGCAAAACGTCTACTGTATAGAAGTCAATGCAAGTCGCCTGAAGTCGCCCTAAAAATAGTACAGGAACCTTCTTCTAAGTCGGAGTGACTTGAGTCGCTCCTATTAGAACGGTTCCATAGTACAGAACAGAGCGCGACTTGTAAGGTGGCTAAGTCTCCTGACAAGTCGCGGTAGTGTGAACGGGCACTTAGGGTATCAACAAAAGTATTCCTGTGTTGGTCTTAACATTGATCACTAGGTCCCTGTAGAGATGCTTGAATCCTAAAGGCCAAGCTGTACAAGTTCACATTAAATTGATGACGAAAAAAAAATAAAAAAAATAAAGTAAAAATGTATTTTTTTCCTTGGTTCAGACTTACAGTTATGTGCTGAGAAGGAGAATTGGTCACACACACATACACAAAAATAAAAATTATATATCTTTGGATGTGTAGAAGACAGGGAATCTGTTGCTTTTTTCTGAATTTGTGTTGTGTTTGTGGTTTGGTAATGAACTTGGGGTTAAAAAACAAACAAAAAAAAAAAATACAGGAATGCTTTTGATTTTGTAATATAAACTGAAGTTGTACTTACAATTTACTATTTGTTCTTTTGTACAATGATTGGTTATTTCTGCGGAAATGTCATAAACATGTCAAGGAAATTTATTTTCGAGACAGAAACTGTGTTCAAGAAATTGTTCATTCTGCGTTGTTTGCCTGTTGGCAATAATTAAATGCCTCTCATCTCCAAGATAAGAAGCAAGTTTAATGCAATTTATTTTATGGTGTTATCTGCTTTGCCAAGACCTTGCAATAGCTGAAAATGCTTCATGAATGGCCTTCTGATTGCATTATTGATTTGCACATGACCCACGTTAATCTACAACTCAGTTAAATACAGGCTATGCCTCATTCTACACAATGCGCTTTCTATAAACAATTTAAAAAGTACACAGAACATTTATTGCCATTATGTAAGCTTAAAAAGGGAAATCATCATCTCATCTGAGAAATGGCCGATTTGGGGTTATTTTTATGGCTGCCTTAGAGTTTATTTTTAATAATTTTGACAATCAAGCTTGTGCTATGATAACACTACATGCTAACATTATATAGACACACTGTAAGGTGCTTCTTGATCGCTAAACGCCAGGCAAACAGGTAAATACACAATTAAAATCCATGTACAGGATCTGCTTTACCCTGACAAATGAATTATTTTTGCCCATGCAGTCCTGAAGTTCTACTCGTCCCCATCGAACAGCATAGCCAACAAGGTAACCTGATTTTTTTTCTAATGAATACAGTTAGGTAACTTGTCTATCCCTGACTTATAACTGGACAATAAATGGTTAGCAGAAGACTGACAAAGTCATCTCTCTTCCTATCAGCATCACAAATGCCACAAATGAATTATTTCTGCCCATGCATTCCTCAAATTCTACTCATCAAATTTTGAGCATCACTGAAGCATAATCAACATGGCAACTTGATTTCTTTTTTTTTTTTTTTTTTGTGAATATAGTTAGGTTACCTGTCTGTCTTCAGGCTATAACCTATAGCCTATGAAGTCATCTCGCTGTTCTCTTTTCCTATCAGCAGATTTACAAGGAGCACCAGACTGAACTCTAGTCTGGACCCTTCCTGTCCTACAATGAGTATGAAAACACAAGAAAAAAAAAAAAGGTGCTTAGTGCTAATTATTAAAGTGATTGTAAACCCTTACAAACCACTTTGACCTACAGGTAAGCCTAGATTAAGGCTTACCTGTAGTTCCAAGAAATATCTCCTAAACCTACACAGTTTAGGAGATATTTGCCAAAAGACAGACACTGATGTCTACAGCGCATGTGCCGTAGACAGTGGCGTGTGGGTGCACTGAGCGCGCCGCTGTTAATGGCGATGTGCCGCGATTGGCGGCTCCCGTGCGAATGCGTGGGAGTGACGTCATTGCGGCTCCATCGAATGACAGTGCCAGAGCAGCGAGACCCACCAAGAAGATGGAGGCTCCGTACACAAAGGGACGACGGTGACTTCGCTGGCTCCTGTGTCAGATAAGTGACACATAATGTACTACTATGTGATTCATAGTAGTCCATTATGCTTTACCTTTGCAGGGAATCAAAGAGGAAGTAAACCCATTAGGGTTTACTTCCTCTTTTATAGTATCTAGAGGTGCACCAATCATTCACCAGAATACCAGATGATATCAATTATACAGTTGTGTTAAAAATAATAGCAGTCCAACATCACTAATCAGATCAATCATCACGGTTTTTGGTATAAATTATATTTCTACATGGCAAATAATTTACTAGTAGATGTAGTAGAGTAATAGAAAACCAACAGTCCCAACAGTAATGACATGCATGCCGATTCTGTGCAACTGAATAATTGAAAGAGGCATGTTCAAAATAATAGCGTGGAGTTCAATTGGTGAGGTCATTCAGTCTGTGAAAAAACGGGTGCCAAACAGGTGGCCCTTATTTAAAGCAGAGGTTTACAAAAAAATTTAACCTCCGCTTTTCCGAATCCCCCCCCCCCTACGGTGTCACATTTGGCACTTTTCGGGGGGGGGGGGGGGGTGCAGATACCTGTCTAGTTATTTGCACCCACTTCCAGGCATAGACTCCCATGGAAGTCTATGCCTCTTCCCATCCTGTCGCGCTGTCTGCTGGGACACACACGGGTCCCAGAGACAGCACGGACCATTTAGATTGCCTTGCACGTCTCATGCATGCGCAGTAGGAAAGGCTTCATTTCCTGATTCCCATAGCGAAGATGGCGGTGGTAGCATCCGAGGACCAAGGGACTGTTCAGTCTCGGGTGCTGACATCACTCAGCCCTGTGATAGGAGTGTGTCCTTATTTTAAAAGTCAGCAGCTGCAGTATTTGTGGCTGCTGACTTTTTTTGCGGGTCTCCAACTTTAAAGGACAATGGTAGCAAATGTACGTGCTGAGCATAGTGCATTTTTCTCTGAAAATCTGAAAAAAATAGGTCGCTCCTGACATTGTTCAGCAGAACAGCGTACTTTGATTAAAAAGGTGGATTGGAGAGGGGAAAACATATAAAGAAGTGCAGAAACTGATAGGTTGCTCAGCTAAAATGATCTCAAATGCTTTAAAATGGCAACCAAAACCAGAAAAGACATGGAAAAAAGGAAAACTACCATTTGACTGGATGGAAGAATAGCCAAAATGACAAAGACTCAGCCAATGATCAGGTCCGGGGTGATCAAAGAATGTGTAAAGTTACCTGTGAGTACTGAACAATTAGAAGACGCCTATGTGAAGCCAAGCTATTGGCAAGAGGCCCCCACAAAGTCCCATTGTTGAAAAAACTACTTTTGCTGAAGAGGTTACAATTTGACAAAGAAAACATTGACTGGCCTAAAGAGAAATGGCTTAACATTTTGTGGACTGATGAAAGCAAGATTGTTATTTTTGGGTCTAGGGGCCACAGAAAATTTGTCAGACGACCCTCAAAACACTGAATTCAAGCCACAGTACACTGTGAAGACAGTGAAGCATGGTGGCGCAAGCATCATGATATGGGGAGGATTCTCATACTATGGTGTTGGGTCTATTTATCGCATACCAGGGATCATGGATCAGTTTAAATACTGTCTATACTCGAGTATAAGCTGAATTTTCAGCACATTTTTATGCTGAAAAAAGCACCCCTTGGCTTATACTTAAGTGAGGGTCTCCCGATGTGTCATGCAGTCTTAAATGTTCGGCGGCCGTCCACTAAAACAAAAGCCCCGCCTCCTTGTCCATGATAGACAGAACACTGATAGAATGCTGGGAAACTGAATCAGTGTTCCGTCTATCACGGACGAGGAGGTGGCGGGACTTTATTACAGTGGACGGCCGCCGAGCTAACACTGCAGCTGCATGACACAGTGGGAGACGTCCGCTGTTTGTAATCAAAGATACAGATGGGCATAGTGAGGCTGCAGGTGGGCACAGTGAGGCTGTAGATTGGCACTGATGATACAGGTGGGCACAGTGAAGCTGCAGATGGGCACAGTGAGGCTGCAGATGGCCACTGATACAGGTGGGCACAGTGAGGCTGCAGATGGCCACTGATACAGGTGGGCACAGTGAGGCTGCAGATGGCCATTGTTTACCAGTAGCTGCTGCATTTCCCACCCTAGGCTTATACCAGAGTCAATAAGTTTTGCCAGTTTATTGTGGCAAAATTAGGTGCCTCAGCTTATATTCGGGTCGGCTTATACTCACGTATATACAGTATATCAAAATACTTGAAGAGGTCACGTTGCCTTATGCCAAAGAGGAAATACCCTGGGCACAGGAAATGGGTTTTTCAACAATACAATGACCCCAAACACACCAGTAAGCAAGCAGCATCTTGGTTCAGACTAACAAGATTAAAGGAGTTGTAAAGGTTCAAGGTTTTCACCTTAATGCATTCTAGCATTAAGGTGAAAAATCTTCTGTGCTGCAGCTGTCCTCCCTTTTTCTTACCTGAACCTGATTGTTCTAGCACTAAGCACAAGCCCAGTGGATACAGCTGCTGTCTCCATCCTCATTGGATTGATTGATAGAAGCAGGAACAGAGCCGGGATCGAGGCCTGCTGTTTGTATCAATGGACACAGCAGCGGGACTTGTGAGAGCGCTCCCACAGGTGCCTGCAGGGAATGCGGGTCTCGGCGGGGGCACCTGATGAAGAAGAGGAGCCAGGAGCTAATTGCCGGGTCATGCAATGCTGTACCCAAACAAATTTTTTTCCCCACAAATACAGCTTTCTTTTGATGGTATTTGATTGCCTCTGCGATTTTTATTTTTTGCAATATAAAAACGGAAAAAGACTGAAAATGTTGTCACTAAATGATATGTTGCTCACACATGCCATGGTTATATGTGGAATTACACCCCAAAATACATTCTGTTGCTTCTCCTGAGTATGGGGAAAAAAAAAAAAATCAAAATTTTTTATTTTTTTTTGCACAAAGTTGTCACTAAATGATCTATTGTTCAAACGTGTCATGGGCATATGTGAAATTACACCCAAAAATACATTCTGCTGCTTCTCCTGGGTACGGGGATACCATATGCGAGACTTTTTGGGAGCCTAGCCATGTACAGGACCCTGAAAACCAATCACTGCCTTCAGGCTTTCTAAAGGCGTAAAATGGTGATTTCACTTCCTCACTACCCATCACAGTTTTGGAGTTTCGGAGGCCATGAAATTAGATAGCACAAAACTTCCCCAAATTACCCTTTTTGGAAAGTAGGCACCCCAAGGTGACTTACCGTATATACTCGAGTATAAGCCGAGATTTTCAGCCTCTTTTTTTAGGCTGAAAGTGCCCCCCTCGGCTTATACTCGAGTCACCGCCGTCTGTCTACACGATCAGCGTGTCGTGCAGACAGACGGCTGCCATTCCACTATTCAAAAGCCGCGCCTCCCTGTCTGTGATAGGCGGAACACTTAATTTCCCAGCAGTCAGTGTTCCGCCTATCACGGACATCCGCTCATTCTCATACTATGGACGAGGATGAGAGGATGTCCGTGATAGGCGGAACACTGACTGCTGGGAAATTGAGTGTTCCGCCTATCACAGACGGAGGCGCGGCTTTTGAACAGTGGAATGGCCGCCGTCTGTCAGACCAGGAGGAGAAGTGCGGCATGGCATGGCATGGCATGGCTCGGTTCGGCACACAGAGGCTGCAGAAGGCAAAGAGACAGGTAGGCTGCGATGGACACAGGGATGGACGGGACACAGGGATGGACGGGACACAGGGATGGACGGGACACAGGGATGGACGCATGTCTCACCCTCGGCTTATACATGAGTCAATAAGTTTACCCAGTTTTTTTGTGGTAAATTAGGGGCCTCGGCTTATATTCGGATCAATCTATACTCAAGTATATACGGTATTTTACTTTTTTTTTTTTTTTTATCAAAAATGAAAAGTCACTTTTATTCCTACTGCAAGGAATGTAAACATCCCTTTTAATAGAAAAAAAAAGCATTACAGGACCTCTTAAAGAGGAAGTAAACCCTGATGAGTTTACTTCCTCTTTCATTCCCTGCAAAGGCAAAGCATAATGGACTACTATGCATCGCATAGTAGCCCATTATGTGTCACTTACCTGACACAGGAGCCAGCGAAGTCACCGCTGTCCCCTGTAGTCCGCCGCATCCATCTTGTTGTTGGGGTCTCGCAGCTCCGCCGCTGTCATTCGGCGAAGCCGCGATGACGTCACTCCCGCGCACGGGAGCCGACACGCGCGGCAGCTCCGTCGCGGAGAATGCCGCGCTCAGTGCGCCTGCACGCCGCTGTCTACGGCGCATGCGCCATAGACAGCGGTGCCCGTTTTCGGGCAAATATCTCCTAAACCATATAGGTTTAGGAGATATTGCTTGGACCTACAGGTAAGCCTTAATCTAGGCTTACCTGTAGGTCAAAGTGGTTTGTAAGGGTTTACAACCACTTTAAAATATGAGATATGGGGGTCAAAAAATATGAGATATGGGGGTCAAAAAGACATCAGATCTCATATTTACACTAAAATGCAAAAAAAAAAAAAAAAACTAATAATGTAATTTGAAAAAGAAAAAAAAAGAAAAAATGTCCCTTTTGAGAAATATGGGCAGAAGTGACGTTTTGACATCACTTCTGCGCTGCAACGATATGGAGACGGATGGGAGCCATCTTCCCCTCACTCGTCTCAATGCCACAGGAAGAAGAAACTGAACGCATTTGCCGCTACGACAGCTCCGGGGAGCATTGGAGCGCAGTGGGAGGGGGTCCCTCTCCTGCCGCCAATAAAAGTAATCTCCTGGCAAATCTGCCGCAAAAGACCATAACGATATTACTCTTCAAAATACAAATGTAAAAACGATGGCGGGCGGTCTCTAAGTGGTTAAACATCCAAACAGCATCAGAGATAACAATTTACCATATATATATATATATATATATATATATATATATATATATATATATATAAATAGATAGATGTTCGGGGGGGGGGGGGGGACCAGCTAGATCGCAGGACACAGGCTTTTCACACAACAAAGGGTTTATTAAACTTAAACAGCTTTACAGCAGCCAAAAACAAAAGGAAAAGGTTTTTAGTCTCACCGACTTGCAAAGTCCAGAATAGCTTTCTCAACCAAACAGTACTTGATCTTTTATGGCAGGTAGCTTCCCCTGCCAGGAGGCTTCCAGGCAGGAAACTGCTGTCCACTTCTGTTGCTGCAACCCAAAACAAACACCATCCACCATGTCCTCTACACTCCTCCACACCCATCTACCACTTCCTGTCTTGTTTTTAAACACACTTCCTCTGACAGGTGAGTTAACCACTTTAGTTCCATTAAAGGGACCACAGTCCAAACAGAGGGGAAACATAGCGTCCTTCCAGGACCAAGCCACGGTGTACAATATTATATTATATTTATATATACACACATACACATATATATATATATATATATATATATATATATATATATATTCACTCTATTGCATCGGTGTTCTATCAGATTACTGCTACCCGTCAGCTAATTAAGTGTTTGAAACACATAGTGCCATGGAACACATAGCCCATGCATAGTACGTTTTTTGTGATCGGAATGTCACTTCCGTTGAACGATATGATGGGTAGAGGTATTCTGATAGAAGAAGGGCTCTCTGAGGCAACCTATAGAGACTATAGACAGCAGAAACCATTGACTGCCTAATCCACAACAACAGACTTCTTTAGCACCATCTTGTGATAAAATAAGGAAGAGTGTGTGTGTGTGTGTGTGTATGTATAATTATATATATATTCTCCAAAAATTATAAAATTAGTACTATTGTACAAGAGATTACCAGAAGCAGAGACTGAAGGCCGGTATGCACCAGAACATAGCACAGGAAAGCTGTGATCATCTGCCCGTTTCCCACACCATGCTCATAATGCACTACACTCTGCTGCTGGTGCCAATATATTCATAACAGCCCCCCCCCCATGCAGATTGCTAATGCATCAGTACAATTTGGTGCACCACATGTTTTAAAAGTAGTGCATGTACTACTTTTTGCGTGGTCCAGTGCAATGTGCAGCCCTTTCACATGAGCAGTGAAGCAGAAGAACACAAATGACAAATGTACCAAGCACATGTAGCGGGTTTCTAGTTTCTTCCGTGACCACGCCAAGAAACCCACCGCAATGTACACAGGCTTTCCAGCCTGAAAGAGGCCTGTCATGTCTGCAGGGGATTTCTTCCCCCCTTCTTTTCCCATTTTACTGAATCAAATGTAATGTGAGCTGACTCATATAGAGCTGTTCAATCTGTAGCCTCCCTTGTGTTCCTATTGGCAGGAGGAAGAAAGCCAATTAAAGGATCAGCTACAGGAGCCAATCAGTTGGACTTTAAACAAGCTACAGGAAGCAGTGGCAAAGGACTCTGGAATGTCAAGTTCTAGCACAAAGCCCCATAGCCTTGTATAGTGACAGAAACTAGCAAGATCAGCATTTTCTGTGAGCAGGAAAGTAAAAGACTCCATTTTAATTCGTGAAGCAATCTCAGTCACCATGAGGCAGTGAAAGATCAGACCTAAAAGGAGAGATGCTATCTCTCAGATGAGCCTGAGTGAATGAACCTGAGTGTGGGGAATTCCAGGTCTATATCAAGGCGTACCTTCATCGAGGGAGAAACGCTCTAGTGTGAGGTGACTAGTCATGTCACCAGGAAAGCCTGCTGTTCCAGGACGTTCATTTTGGCCTTGATCACAGCATTTGGTGAGAGGGCATTTTTCCCATCTGCAGGGAACAGAAACATTGTTGCTGGTAGTCATCTTGCTAACACTTGTAGTGTCACAGGCATAAGGGATAAGGCTTTCCATTTCTAGGACACTGTATACAGACATTGTCCTCCCACCTTGATGCCTGTTTCACTTGATAAGCTGGGCCAGTTGTGATGTTTGGCCTTGCTATCCAGGGGTTTAAGTGCAACAACGAAAGTGGCTAGCTGAAGACAACAAATCTTACCTAGTCTTCAAAAGGACTCAAGCTACTAGTGCCATACGGATACGCACCCACATATTCAGGGCTCTACATATGCATTGGGTATGTGGGACAGTTTGACTAGAAAGTTAAGCCGTTACTTGTTGACGGGAATAAAGTGATTAAAGTTGGACCTGTGGTGTCAGGGGACAGAAGAGAGAGGCCTAACATAAAGGGAGTCATTCCTCTGCTCTCCTCCTGCCTGGACTCAGAGCTAACCTGAGTAAAAGGTAACCAATCACATTTGTAAAGTCATATTGTGCTTTATTTACTATTAAAGTGTGCTTTTGCTCTTGATACATTCTCAGGTTTGGAATCTCCTGAAAGCAGCTTGAACATAGGATTGGAGAGCCATATTGCTCTCAAATCTCAGTTACTGCACTCTAGTTCTTCCACAGAAATATTGCAGTAAAGACAATTTCTGTGCTTTATCATAACATGTGTTTCTCATGGGTCATTACACTTACACTATTGGCAGGTGTGCCAGAAGGGGCTGAGGCTGTTATTGAGGTTCAGAGACAGAGTAACAGACTGAACATACAAAAGCAGCTCCTTCTGGGGTATTGCTACATATATATTTATCTTATGAGGTGTATTCATGTAAGAACATTAGTGTGGCAGCCAAGCCACTAGAATTATAATGAGGAGAGGTCAGTAGTGGCAGCCTTCATGTTCAAATCATGAAGGGTTTGCATAGAATTCCTTCAAAGACTCCTCTCCTTGATTGATTGATTGCAAGATCCCCTGATGGGTAACATTGCCAACCCTTAAAGTGACCCTTACCATTCTCTGTTATTACCTACAATACATAAAGACTGCTTTAAGCTCCATATTTCTCTCTCTTCTCTCTCTCTCTCTCTCTCTCTCTCTCAACATCACAGCTCTCTCTAATAATCTTTATTTAGCATCTGTTAAATTCAACTTTACAAATGCAAAAGGTACTTTTCGATGAAAAAAGAAAAGGAATCAAAGATCACTTTAGGATGATATATAGGGCTTAATTTAAAGACCTGATTGTGAAAGACCACCTTTGCGGGCACAGTGATGATGGTTTCATCTTGTATTTCCATACATCTGTAGGTGGTGCCACCCAATCGTGTCAAAGGCACACAACTACTCACTCCATGGGGTATGTAGAGGGAGCTGAAGGTTTGAGTTACCAAAAGTCAGCCTCAAAACCTTAATGACTTGGAGAGGATCTGCAAAGAGGAGTGGGACAAAATCGCTCCTTAGATGTGTGCAAACCTGGTGGTCAACTGCAAGAAACATCTGACCTCTGATTGGCAACAAGGTTTTTGCCACGAAGTCATATTTTTTGCGAAGGGGGTCAAATACTTATTTTATTCATTAACCACTTCATTACCAGGGCAATTAACCCCCTTCCTGGCCAAGCCAATTTCAGCACTGTCCCTTTTTAAATGACAATTGCGAGGTAATGTTAAACTGTAACCAAACAAAATGTTTATCATTTTGTTCCCACAAATAGAGCTTGCTTTTGGTGGTATTTGATCACCTCTGTTTTTTTTTTTTTTTGCTAAATAAAAAAAGTAAAAATAAAAAAAACTTTTGTTACCGTTAAACATTTTTGTAAAAAAGTAACTTCTTCACTGATAAGCTACACTGACTGGCATTGATAAGGCGGCACCAATGAGATGGCATTGATGATGGGCACTGATGGGTACTTATAGGGGGCACTGACGGGCATCACTGGTGGTACTGGCAGGCATTTTTAATGGGCACTGATTGGCAGCTAACTAGTGGTCTAGGGTGGCATACCTGTATTTGCTGTGGGGTGGCCATCCCTGGTGGTCCTGGCGGCATCCTGGTGGTCCTGGGTGGGCATCTGCGGGGGGGGGGGGTGCGCGCTGATAATCAGCACAGATCCCCCCTGTCAGACACGATGGAAGAAAAGTTGATAAATGGCTCTTCCATTATGGATCAGCCGTGATTGTACACGGCTGATCGCGTGGGACAAAGAGCCTCCGTCAGAGGCTCTTTACCGAGATCGGTGTTGCGGTATGTCAGATCCACACACCGCACCAATCACCATGCTGTGTGCCCCCTAGGGCACGCGATCGCGGATTATCCTGCTGGACATTATATGACGCCCAGTCAGAATAATGGAACCACCGCCCGGCCGTCATTTTGCTTTAGGCCGGGAGTGAAGTCGTTAAAATGCAAATCAATTTATTACTTTTTTTTAAATGCGTTTTTCTGGAAATTCTGTTATTTGTTATTCTGTCTTACACTGTTAAAATACACCTACCATTAAAATTATAGACTGACCATTTCCATTAAAATTATAGACTGATCATTTCTTTGTCAGTGGGAAAACATACAAAATCAGGAGAGGATCAAATACTTTTTTTCCTCACTGTACCTCTGTCTCCCAGTGCTACTAACGAATTACCACATGCACTTCTGTGGTATACTAAGTGGTTGATTTACTAAATCTGGAGAGTGCAAAATCTGGTGCAGCTGTGCATGGTAGCCAAACAGCTTCTAACTTCAGCTTGTTCAATTAAGCTTTGACAAAAAAAAAAAAACTGGAAGCTGGAATGTTTCTATGTAGAGCTGCGCTAGACTTTCCACTCTCTAGTTTTAGTAAATCAGCTCCAGAGTGTCCATTTCATCAACAGGAACGCTGCCCTGAGAAATGTCATGCGGCCATAAATTGGGTGCATGTAGAACACATGTTGCTCTAACAGGCAACAGCATATCAGTAGCACTGAGATGCAACGAGGGATGAAAAAAAAATGGCAGTTGGTTAAGATACTCGATAGTAGCTTGCCTTAAACAATCTCTGTCCACACCCGACTCAACGGTGTTCCCTATTATAGGAAATCCGCAGTTACCTCCCGGAAAGGACCCCCGTGTCAGTGCAACACTCACTCGGCAAACTACCCGGGCACAACACTTCCTGGTAAATGATTTGCGGCCCTCTCTGGAGACACTGGGGAGTGATATGGGTCCATTCAAACTTAGTTTCTGGACCACCCTCCAATTATGACACTACCTCACGTCCATACCAAACCCACAACGCTTTGGCCAACCTTTAACGACATTCAACAAACATTGCTCAACAGATGGTACCCTTCCATGGGTTCTATCCATGACATACAATCTCCTGGCCTCCCGCATAGAACAACCGACCCTCCCTTTCATAGAAAAAAAGACCTGGGCCACACATTCCCCTTTGTCCAAGTTCAACACATTCTTTTGTTCACTTTAAAATCTGCCATCTGCACAAACGTACAGGAGACTAACTACAAGCTCTTGACCAGGTGGTATCTTACCCCCACATACTACAGAAATACTACCCAGACACGTTAGCACGTTAACTTTTTCTGGAGATGTCAAGGGGACAGGGGAACGCTAATGCATGTAGTTTGGTCCTATCCGAAATGATCCCACTTTTGGTCCACAGTTCGAATAACCATCCAGAAATTTGCAGAATACACTGTTCTAGATGACCCAGCTGCCTTCTTACTACATGTCTCCACCATTGCAGTTATACAAAAGATCCATTGTGCGTCACCAATTGAATGCGGCCAAATCATGTATCCCACTTAATTGGTAGAATAAATCCCCGCCGACTATAGCCAGTTGGCCCCGGAAGGTGGGAGATATTAACAAGCTGGAAGACCTGGTTCTTACCGCATGATACCAATAGGAAAAATAATCCAAGACATGGGCGCTATGGAATCAATTTATTCTTTCCCAAGAGAGTGTTGTCCTTCTGGCCCCGACAGCACAGAAATGCCTGCAAGTCCCGTGCTATGGCCCTCCTGAGTCAACCAGGGTCTCACTCCGCCCTTGCCCCATCCATTCTGGTCTTGCACCCTTTACTCGTCTTATTTTTCTCCCCACCCCCACTACTCCCTTTTTCCTCCCGCTTTCCATCTCACTTTGCTTGTTGTCTATAGCTATTTCTACCCGTTTTCATTGTTTGTTTTTTTAATAACAAGAAAACGGTAAGAGATGGGATTCATGGAACAACAATTTTAGCATCACCTATACAGAAATGCTCTCATAGGATGCGAATACATACTATACCTATCGCATGTATACACCTAGACTGTTTGTCGTGCCAAAAAAAAAAATCCAAAAAAAAAATCCTAGAGATACATCTAATCCCCGTTAATGAGCATACCTCTCCTGTATTATTACAAACTGTTGTGATGTGTATCAGAATCTGCGTTTATAGATTATAATATGCTTCTGTAGCTTAATTTTGTTAACCCTGTGGATCGTCTTTTTTTTTTTTTTAGTCAAAAAGATACTCGATACTTTGGTAAACTAAATGTCAGTTAGGGTTTAAATCTACTTTACCTTTTTACTGTAGTTCTTCCAATTATACATTAATCCAGAATTAGGGCTTCAAAATTTAAATCTAACAATAATTGCATACACTAGGGGGACTGGCTGCACTAAAATATTCACAATTGTATGGATATATTGTGTTATTTTAACGTTTTAGAACAGCCTCTCTCAACCAGGGGTTCTTTGGAACACTAAGGTTACTCCAGAGGTCACCAAGAATACCTTGAGCTGTGGCTGATTGACCTTACATTTGATGGTGCCTGCATAGTTCCAGTTGGCAGAACCAGCAACATGATCCCAATAGTCAACAAAAGGTGGCATTCTGACTACTGCTCTAATGCCCCGTACACACGAGAGGGATTAAGTCTGACAGACCTCCAAAGGAGTTCCGCCAGAGTTCCGACGGAGTTCTGGCGGATTTTTCGACCGAACGGACTTGACCACACACCATCACACCAAACTCCGACGGAGTCGAACGTGATGACGTACGACTGGATTCGACGTAGGAAGTTCATAGACAGTAGCCAATAGCTGCCCTAGCGTCGGTATTAGTCCGTCGGAGTAGCACACACACGAGCGAATTTTTCGAAGGGGACCGGGTCCGGCGGAGTTCCGTCGGGAAAATTTGAAGCATGCTTCATTTCTAAAGTCCGTCAGACTTTTGCGAAGCTAAAGTCCGTTGCAGCCCACACACGAGCGGATAGTCCGCCGGACTCAGTCCGTCGGAGTTTGGATGTCGAAAAGTCCGCTCGTGTGTACGGGGCATAAGGGTGGCGATTTTTACCTTTGACCTCCATTTACATAATTGAACATTTACAAATGATCTTGGGTTCCTCTGGAGTTAAAAGATTGAGGAAGGTTGATTTAGAACAACATTGTTTCTATTGTGTCTAGAGTTGCATTTTATTAAATTCATATTTAGTAAAAGTTAGTTGCAAAAAAGCAGTCTGAACATGCTGGGAAGTTTGGCCTTTGCATTTATTCAAACCATTAATTCAAACTATCGCTTTTCTTCAAACTGTGCTACCGATGACTCATGCTCCGGTTAATAAAAAAAAAAAAAAAAGCAGTCAGATCTCTCTTTACACTTGTAAATCCTCAGCTTTGTCTCAGAAATTTGAGTAATACTGATGAAAAATAAAAACCTCCCTAAATCTTCCTTTATACCAAGCACTGATTAACTTGGCGTCAGATTCTCTTAATAAATCTGATGGCAGTTGTGTGTCTTATGGGATTCCGT
Source organism: Lithobates pipiens (assembly GCF_037356315.1). NCBI lineage: Eukaryota > Metazoa > Chordata > Amphibia > Anura > Ranidae > Lithobates > Lithobates pipiens. The sequence goes on along the minus strand of NW_027507788.1, from coordinate 92,162,535 downwards.
GTAGCCAGAAGACACTTAAAGTAATTTAGCACAAGGCTGCTTTTTGGCTCCTGAGATTAGACGGCATGGTGTCTTAGCACACAGCGTATGCATACTTTAATGATGTATTGCTGTGCTGGTAAAAGTAAAGCTACTTGTTCTTTATTAGGTACAGAATAGCCAAAAGACAACCTTATACATGATGTTAAGAGGTTCTAGGGAGTTGCAGACTCAACTTTAAATATCAAGGAAAAAAGCAGAGGCAGTACATAAAAATATATATTTTTAATAATTTTAATATAAAATATTTCTTAGGAACATTTAATATTTACAACTTGCAGTCAACATGACATGAGAGATATTTAAAGCAGACCTAAACCTGTCATTGGGCCATACCATTTCATATAGAAAAAGAATTGCTTGTTACCACATTAGTAGTTAGAGACATAAGCAAATATAACACAGAACAGAATTGCATCACTGGAAGTAAGCTTAAGAGGTCTACAATATGTAAAGTAATAAAGAAGGTCTCTCTAAATCATGGAGTCCAACTCATTATTATCCAAGAGGAACCAAAGTACAGCTACACGTGACAACCATTGGTCTTAATAAATTCTAGGTTTACATTACCTGATACAGCATGTGTCTTTTTAAATGTGCATCAGTATAATGAAGGTGAGGGTAAGCATTACCCCATTAACTGAGTATGCAGAGTTAAACCTAATAGTCCATCTCCAACGTGTTTGCAAGGGGGCCAGACCTGGGGTGTCTAGCCAATTGCTGCAATTTTTTGGAAATTTGGCAGGGAATTCCCTGTGCTCATAAAGCAGGTGTTCTCATTTACCCCCTTTACCCATAAAGAGCGAGTTAAGGGAGCCGGAAAGATGCATTTTTTGGGCGATAACCTTGAGTGTAATAAATAGGAATAAAAATGCTGTAAGTAAATGTATGAGGATCATAAAGTTCTTCACCCAGCCAGCCCAGTATGCATATCTTGGGATCAGGTGAAAGATTGATAAAGAACAATATATTAATGGTGTATAGAATTGTACTCCAGTATCTAACAAGTTTAGGGCACTTACACATCATGTGAAACAGGGTGCCTGTATCAATTTCACAGCGTGAGGACGAGAGATTCTCTTCTGTGCTAATTAAATGACTTCTGAAGGGTGTGATAGAATCTGTGTACAATAAAGAGTTGGGTAAGAAAGGGATACATGAAATACATTATTGAGAATATCAGTCCACTCAGCAACGGTTAGGTTGTTAGATATCCTCTTGCCGATATGTCCTACGTTTTAGAATTAAAGGGTGGGTCGAGGACACAGATCTTGTTTAATAGTGGAGGTAGAGAGCATTTGAGGAGTCAACCTAGCCTGCGTCTGAATAACATGGCAAAGATGTAAACGTTAAAAAAAAAAAAAAAAACATTGTTTTCCAAAAAAAATTGAGATTAAGTAGTGTAACCAACATATTGAACGTGAATATGTGATTACGCCCCATGTCCTATCAATCATACAGAGGGGCTTTGTAAATTTAATGTCCCTCACATTATTGGTTTTAATTTGTTTAACAAAATAAAATTGTAATAACTATATAAAACAATTTCAACTATAATTTTTTTTTTTTTTTTTTTTAAGCTAGCCCTGATGAAGGGGGGGGGGGGGGAGTATAGCCCATGAAATGCTTAGGCTATTTTGTAAATTACGTGTTTGGAATAAGAGTTTTTTCTGGATTTCCATATTTGTGGCACTCCAATCTTCTGATCCAACAAATACATCTACATTCCAAGGTTTCCATGGGAATCCCTCTGTGTTACAGAAGCAGCCCGCATATCACTCAGATGCTCCACTAAGACATCAGTATAGTTTTGACAAAACCAAATCCCATACAGCAAGTAACATATTCCAACCATCATTCATGCTGCTTGTATGGTCATTTTTTGGTTATTCCCAATGCTAGACATATTTTTTTTTATTTTTTTTTAGCTAGCAGGGCAGTGGTACTAGTTTAGGGATTTTGGTATTTGGGAACATATCCTGAGATAAACCATTGCCATTGCTGACTTCCGATTCTGCAAATGCAATTGGCTTGGCTGTCCTGTTGGCCTTCTGGTTTCAGTACTTTAACTAACCAAGATCAAGCATGAATATCTGGAATTCAGAATTTACTCTAAATCTCCAGATTTGGAAATGTTTTCCAAGTGAGAGTCAAAGTGCTAAAACATAACTAGGCAAAGATAATTTTAGTAGAAGGTCACCAATGGCAACTTCCATATTTATGTATGGTTGTATGGAGCCTGCCCCTTCTTAGCTCTTTGCCTTCCCATTAGCCAGCGAGACAAGCTATCACTTTTACTGGCCCATATTATGTATGTGGTAGGAAGGGGATGGTTAAATGGAAGCGATTTAGGCTGAGAGATAAAACACATGCTCCAAGTCACTCTAGAAATATACAGCCCAGCAGAACTTGCTGATCTAGCTAGAAGCTAGTAGCACACTATGCAGGCTTTAACAAATAATTTAATCTATGGGCAGCACAAATTTTAGGGATGTTTATGTACTATGGAAAGTTGCTAACTACAAATGCAAGGTGCTTGCTAAGCAGACCAGAGGATAGATTTAAAAAATGAAATACATGCCTGTCTTTACCCTCCTGCAGGGCTACATAGGTCAGTAGGCCCTTCAGAATCATACAATTTCTGGATATTTTTAATTTTGTAGCAACAGAGTCTCTTCAAATGAACATTTCATTATAGGACACGTGTGAATAGACACACAAAGCGTGTCTTTGAAGCAAGCCTGCTTAAATGGCCCCATATCAAGAAGCTATGGAGGAGCCAGGACTGCCAGCAGCCCCCCCAACCCCCCCCCCCCCCAAAAAAAAAAGGGAGGGTTGGGGCTGCTCTGTGTAAAATCATTGCACAGAGATGGCAAGTATACCAGGTTATTTATTTTATTATGTCCCTTAGAATCACTTTAAGGGAAGGTCAAAGGGAGGTTTATAACCCCTGCTAGTTTTTTCGCCATTTTGTTGCATTGGGGAGATTTTACTTCACTTCCTGTCCCATAGCCCAAACAGGAAGCGAGATGAAATAACCTCAAAATGTAGGAATCCCTGGTTGTCACCAAGGTTAAAGAATCTACATCCCTACTGGAACATTTCTCCTCCATTGCCATTTTGGATACAACCCAAAAATTGGATTTTCTCTTTTACTTTTGGTGATAGTGGTAAACAGGACAGATAGAGAGGGTGAAATCTCCTTAATGGGGATACAGGCAGCAACAAAAAGTTGTTCTAATCCCTCTCCACTGGCTAAAACTAAAAAAAATGCATTTGGTTATATTTTAAATCATAATGAACAGGTTGTGTATAATCTAATCAGCGGACCCTCTGTGTGGCGCATTTCTTTTCATAGATTGATATTTTTCTGAAGTCACCCATCCATTATACTGCTTAGTGATCTTCTGGCTGTATCTATATATTTAACTTATACATCTAATACTGTATATGTTTATTGTACCTGAGACATCAGACCAGTAAAGATTGAATATAAATTAAGACCCTTGATTGTGCTCATGCTAGAACCTCTGCAGACATCTCTCTCCTTAGTACTGCAAGGTCTATACATTTTATTACCTTTAAGTAAAGTCATTTTTAGGTTCCTCTCCTCCAGTCCTCAGAACGCCTGAAATCGGTTTTACTTTTGTTTGCAGTCTGCTGAAAACATTATTACCAGATAATGGTCTATTACCCCGATGACCTGCTGTGTCCAGGAGTGGAGGAGCAGCTCTCCTGAGTGTAATGGAGTAAAAAAGGAGAAGGTAATGAATGAATGAAGCTGCTGGAGAGTGAAGTCTACAAAGTCAAGTCAATGTCACAGAAGACTAGTTGTGGAGGAAGCAAAATTGAAAGAGAGGCAACTTGTTTAGCATTGAAAAAGGTAAGAAAACGAATGCAACAGTAGGGTCTCAATTTGCAGGCCTACGAAAACAGACTGTAAATTCTCGTTATTGCCAATTGCATATCAATCTATCTTTCTCTAATTTTATCTAACATCCATCAATCAACTGTCTGTGTGCCTGTTTATCATTTTTTCCTTTGTATCTTTCCATTAAATATCTGTCTGCCTGTTATCTGTTTACCCATGTGTCTATTCATTTAATAATCATCTACCAATTTAATGTGTCTAATCTGTTTTTTTATCTTCATTCTTTGGAAATGAGAATGGTTACACCTCAGGCCACCTTATGTTTCAGAAAAACACATCCATGAAAAATTTCCTGCTTTTACAGATGGACATAATTTCAGGATCAAAGAACGGATCAGAATAAAGAGCTGTGGACAAAGTGAAGAGACTGCTCAGGCTGACGTAGGGTTTCATCTGCCATGATGGGATAAAAGTGGTAGGCAGGTATGAGAATATAATTAGAGAAATTACTTTTTTGTGACATGTAGATCTGAAAAGGTATTTCACATGAAAGGTGACAGCTCCTCAACTTCAAAGTCTGCCTTTATGACTGCAGTAGATCTTAAGATATCAGCAACTATCCACTTGAAAGGATCATTCCAGTAAGCACATAAAAAGTCTGTGTTAGATGGGATCCAGTAATATAGACTACAAATGTTTTGCTTAAATTTTTGGTTTCAGAAGAAAGATTTTCTGGTAGTAACTATTTTTCTAACCACTTTCTTATAGCAACCTTGTCTATCAAAATTAATTTAGAAAACCGGAAAGCTGATATTTTGAAAACCGTAGAAGGCTGCCAAAATTGTAATACTACAGTGTCAAAGGGAAGCCAAATGTTTAACATGTATATCTTCATAGCGCAAGTTATTTAGATGTTGTGTGGATGCCAGCAAATGCAAACACTCCTAGCACAAAATTAGGTGTCAAGTTCAACCCCAGAATGTGAGACAAAATATGTGTATGTCACTCTTCAAAATTCTGAAAGGTTTAAATATCCATAACACCCATTCCATGCAGTTAACAACCAGAAAACTATCCGATAAAGCCTGGTTGAGCAAAAAGATGTTAGTTTTCAAATCTGCCAGCTGCTAAAATTGTAGAGTTTATATTTGGGTCTTTTACAGTGGTGCTGGTTCCAGTTATGAGTGTTTGAAGTTTTGGAAAACCAAATACTACCTGCTAATTGGGAAATATGCAGCCGCCAACCTACTCCGATAGGATAGACTGAGTGGGTGGCGAGTTGCATTTATCGCTAAGGTATAAAAATTAATATGTGAAATCAAATAATCATCAGACCTAAGGGATCCCATCTACGCTAGAGGGTATGATCCAACCAGAGGATCAATAGAAATACTATTTTTGTAAATTTTAGCCCTTTTATTTTAGTCCATTGAGTCTGTCTTTTTTTTTTTTTTTTTTCTACATTAACCTTATTGTCCGACTATAGGTCTAGGTTTGTCTTAAAGGTTAGGTTCCCCAAGTTACTCTCAATATGTCTTATCCCCCAGACCGGTCACCATTCTTATGCTTCTTTGCGTGTGTCTTACTTTGTAACTGTCTATACACTGCTTGCTCAGTGACACTAAAAATTAAAACAGAAGGGGTGATTTTTGTTTGCTTAATAGAATTCACAAATCACAACCTCTAAAGGGGCCAATGTGTTGCATTACCAAGTACTTGTATGCTCAGTTATAAATTCACTGCTAATCTGTGTGGGATTGCATTGCGTGGCTGTGCCCTCATGGTCTCTGTAGCTGCAGCAGGGGGCTAACCGAGAATGAAATGTTTGATCTAACTGCATGCAGATTGCTATTGGTGTGTGTGTGCCATTGGTGTGTGGAGAATGTGAATTGGCGCTTGCACTAGCTCTATAAACTGTATTGCCCGGTTCAGCCAACCTGCAACTGATAGTGAAAGTAGTGTGTGTGGCCTGGAAAAGCCTGGGTCTGCTTGAGCATACAGTATACTGAATAAGGGTATCAGAACAGAGGTTTCTGCCTCTAAGTTGTGATCCCTACAGGTGTCTTGATTGGGGAACTCTGGATTCTCATGATATTTTGCTAGAGTGATGGTCAATTTCTGACGATGCATAAATGGCAGCATAACCTTATGTATTGCCGGCATGAATAATCCCTGTACACTCAAGATCAATGATGGTACAAAAAAAATAAAAATAAAAATGTACAGCAATTTTCTGCCATAATCTCTAGATCAGCATTCCCCTGCAAAATGTTTCATGTTGAGGAAATGCTAATACATGTCCTCCACTTTCACTGCTGGTGGCTGTCATTTCCAGTTGTCCCTGACAGTTCCAGTTCCCAGAGTTGTTACCAGTCATGCGAACGTGATGTCAGCCATGTCGTAGAGCTCGCATGCAGGCTGGAGAATGATTGATAAAATAAGCCAGCAATGGCATATACAGAGCCATCGATTTACTAATGTAACTGTCAGGTTCATTATTAACTAAAAATTAAATTGGGTAACAGAATTATGTTTTTTTAAGTTTTTTTTTTTTTTATTTAAAAATTTATATATATATATATATATATATATATATATATATATATATATATATATATATATATATATATATATATATATATATATATATATATATATATATACACACATATACACACACACACACCGACTTTAGACCTCAAATGTCCTTATAAATATGAAATCATTTACATTTAAATAAGTAATTAAGTTATTTTGAAGGTAACGTATGCATGCTGAAACTACAAAAAAAAAAAAAAAAAAAGATAACAGTGACTACTTTTGTCAGTGTGGATTTTGCAAAGGGAAAAGCAATAACTATCACATTTCATGGATTCAAGTAGAACTAAAAAGAGAAAAAAACTTTTTTTTTTTACATTTTGGATAGAGTACAGTAAAGGTTATAATCCATAATTTTTTTTAAAATCTTTTTTTCACTTATTTTTTTCCAGGTGCCTGTGTCGTTTACCTTTCACCTTTTATCCACCATTGTATACCAACATCATGGCCAGGCATATCAGTTCCTGCTGGTAATCATCTATTTTCTGACCTCCATGTAGGTGGGCTCTCCCTATATCTAGGATGATTTCACAACTTTTTTGGAGAACTACACAAGCCTGTGTGCTTTGGTCAGTGTACATATAGAATGTGCTTATTTTTAGGCATCCATTCACCAGAATCGATTTTTTCTAACTTGGTAAGTGTCTATGTACACTTTGTTTATTATATAGACAATTATACTAATTTAGATGTCCTAGTTAATATTCCATTTTAGTACATTATCTGTATGGTTTGTTTTGGCTCCCCCATTTTTTTTTTCACTATATATTTCATACTATGTTCAACTGGCTACTCCTCAACTAACAGTTGGTTTACTGTGTTACATATGCCCCCATAGATGTTCGGAGCTCGGTTGAGCTCACCACAGTGCCTGCATTTTTGGTAGTATCCGGTTTCAGATCTCCCTAATAGCAGTGTCTGTATCCAATGTTTATGATTATGATTGTGTAATCTTGCACTTGTACACTTATTATATTGTCTATATCTTATTATATATATTTTGTTTTTTTTATGTAGCAAGTCTGATTGACACTCCTGAAGAAGCGGTAACATGTAGAGCCAAGACTTTGCCATCATTGTAATCAGTTACATAGCCTATTGTCGGGACTCATATCTATATTGGAATGGGTGATATCTCATAGCTTTGGGTGATAGATTTTATGCTACCTCATATGGCTATGCACTGTTGGATTTGTGCTACACTGACTTGCTCTGCTGACAGTGAGTTTGTAGATGTTTTTTCTATGTTTAATAAATGTATGGTTTCTTAAATAAATTTATATCTTTGTGTGGTTGTGCCTATAAAGTCCAAACCTTCCAATTCCAATTTCTGAAGGTTATAATCCGTCAGGTTTTTTTTTTTCCCCCATTTTTCACCATTAGGGATCTTTTCTTTCACTTCCTATCCCATTGCCAAAACAGTAAGCGAGAGAAAATCCCTCTAAAGTGAGGGAATCCCTTGTTGTTACCAGGGTCACCAGAACTAGTGTCCCCATTGGAAGATTTCCCCTCTATTACCGTTTTGGGGACAACCCAATATTTAGTTTCACTTTCACAATAAAAATGTGACAGGTTCTTATCCCTCCCACACTACACAAAACAAAAAAAAAAAAATTGCCTTTGGTTATACTTTTGCTATAAACCACCTCATTTTCCCACAGATTTATCTTGTGGATTAACCAGATGAATGGAAAGCTAGCTTAGATATGGTTGTTTATCATAGGTCATATCTGTCTTAGAGATGAGATACTTTATAAAAATATGCAGGTCTTGCAATGTTTGGGAAACAGTGAAAATATTATAGCGTATGAATTTTAGAATAGTAAGGTTTAAATCTTTCAAAGAAATTCCAGAAATACATACTCTAGTAGATGAAGCATTTTCCAGGACTCAGCCCAGCTACCTAGCAATGCAAAACAAACTGCTTCTAATGTTTGGAATAAAACAGATGTCTTGGCAGGGTGGCTTCATTTATATCTTCAGATGTGCTCAATAAAGACATCTAGTGTGGTCCTACTCCCATGTACGATTGTTCAAACTGTCTGGAACACACATCCTTGCATGTCCCCCTCAGATCTACAGCAACTGCACTTCTAAGTGCACAGTGGATTTGCCTTTAGTAAATAACCCCATTGCTTTTATTGACTCTTATGCCGCGTACACACGATCAGACTATCCGGCGGACCAGAGCCGCCGGACAATCCGCCCGTGTGTGGGCTCCGGCGGACTTTTTCTTTCCAAAAGTCTGGCGGACTTAGAAAGAAGTTTTGACTCAAAATTGTTCCCTGGACTCGGGAAGTCCGGCTGACAATCTGGCCGTCTGTGTGCTAGTCCGCCAGACTTTTGAAATTAATGGGACTTGCCCACACACAGAGTAAAGTCCGTTCATTTTGAATGCGGCTCCTGGTAGATGGGACTAGCGCAGGAAGCGAATGTAGCTGCTTCCAACGGCGAGATTGACACCTGGCTGCCCCTGTCACCTGGTACGGACTTAAACGGGAAGCCCTACGCCGAAAAAACAGTGTGGGGGTCCCCCCCCCCCCCCAAGTCCATATCAGACCCTTAGCTGAGCACGTAGCCCGGCCAGTCAGGAAAGGGGGTGCGGACAAGCGAGTGCCCCCCTCCTGAGCTGTACAAGGCCGCATGCCCTCAACATGGGGGGTGCTTTGAGGAAGGGGGGCCCTGCAGCCCACCCACCCCAAAGAAACTTGTCCCCATGTTGAGGAGGACAAGGGCCTCTTCTTGACAACCCTGGCCATTGGTTTTCAGGGTCTGCAGGCGGGGGGCTTATCGGAATCTGGGAGTCCCCTTTAATAAGGGACCCCCAGATACTGGCCCCCAACCCTATGTGAATGATGTCACAGTCCCAGAGGATGCTGGGACTGTGACATCATTAGGGGGCGGGGTCACCATGTGACATCACCCAGTGACCCTGCCCCTTGTCCCTATATAAGTCACCGCACAACGTATCCCTACCATTGCGGCCAGAGAGCGTTGTGTCAATATCGCAAGGGATATCGCAAGAGAAGAAGGCAGCGGCGACAGAAAAGCTATAAGTGGATAGCGGAGGCCCAGCAAGAAGAACTGAAGAGGGGGACAAGACCCCTGAAGTCGGAAGAAGACCCCCGGACGGTGGCGGCAAAGAAGAAAGCTGGGCTTCTCCGCTAGTAAAAGAGCAAAAGATATTGGAGGAGTCCGGTGAGAAGACCCCCCCAAGACGGAAGACAACCGGAGCTGTCCAATAAATTATTTTAAAAACGTGTTGCATTTTTTTATTTACACTTTTTTTCACCAGGTGAATGGGTAGGAGTACATGTACCCCAATACTCATTCACATAGGGTGGGGGCAGTATCTGGGGGCCCCCTTTATTAAAGGGGGTCCCAAATTCCGATAAGCCCCCCACCCACAGACCCCGACAACCAATGACCAGGGTTGTCGGGAAGAGGCCCTTGTCCTCATCAACATGGGGACAAGGTGCAAAGCACCCCCTCCATGTTGAGGGCACGCGGCCTGGTATGGCTCGGGAGGGGGGGGCAGGGGGATTTCGTTCAGAAAGGGGACAAGGCTGCAATAGGGGACAAGGCTGCAATGGGGGACAATGCTGCAGATGACCCTGATGGGCATATAAATTTAAGTTTTTTTTTTCCCCTTAAACTTCCCTTCTAAACTTGGGGTGTGTGTTATACGCTGGCGCGTGTTATATGCCGATGAATACGGTAATTAGTGTGTGTAATTTAATCTCAGTATAAATACAGTTATGTGAAGCCATCAGAAGTTTGTTAGGCCTCTTTCACCTCGTCGATATCCGCTTGCTCAGCGGGGATCGCTCCGTCAATCCCCACTGAGCAGGCAGAGGACAGGTCCGTCTCTGCACACTGTGTAGGGATGGACCTGTCAGAGCGCTGCTCTCCCCTATGGGAGATCGGGTGACAACGGACCGTAGAGTCCGTCATAGAGGAAAAGTAGGTTTTTCCTCCGTCAGACTTTTTCAGATTAGAGCGGGTCGGATGTCAGCGGACATGTCACCGCTGACATCCGATGCTCCATAGACCTCTATGGAGCATCCGTTCAGGTCCGCCTGAAAAACTGACAGGCGGACCTAATCGGATCGGCCACGTGAAAGAGGCCTTTGAGAACTTTAGTGAACAAACAGCATCGTGAAGGCCAAGGAACACACCAGACAGGTCAGGGATAATGTTGTGGAGAGGTTTAAAGCAGGCTGAGGTTATAAAAAAAAAATCCCAAGCTTTGAACATCTCACAGAGACTGTTCAATCCATCATCCAAAAATGGGAAGAGTATGGCACAACTGCAAACCTACCAAGACATGGCCGTCCACATTAAATTAGTAGCTGGGCAAGCAGCACATTAATCAAAGAAGCAACCAAGAGGCCTATTGTAACTCTAGAGGAGCTGCAGAGATCCACAGCTCAGGTGGGAGAATCTGTCCACAGGACAACCGTTAGTCAAGCAATTCACAAATCTGTCATTTATGGAATAGTGGCAAGAAGAAAGCCATTGTTGAAAGAAAACCATAAGTCCTGTTTGTAGTTTGTGAAAAGCCATGTGGGGGACACAGCAGACATGTGGAAGAAGATGCTCTGGTCAGATGAGACCAAAACTTTTTGGTCTAAAAGCAAAACACTACGTGTGGCAGAAAACTAACATCCCTGAACACATCATCTCCACCGTGAAACATGGTGGTGACAGCATCATGATGTGGGGATGCTTTTTTTTCAGCAGGGAAGCCGGTCAGAGTTGATGGGAAGATGGATACAGCCAAATAAAAGTGCAATCCTAGAAGAAAACCTGTTAGAGTCTGCAAAAGACTTGAGACTGGGGCGGAGGTTCTCTTTCCAGCAGGACAATGACCCTAAACAGACAGCCAGAGCTACAATGAAATGGTTATGATTAAATCATATTCATGTGTTAGAATGGCCCAGACAAAGTCCAGACCTGAATCCAATTGAGAATCTGTGGCAAGACTTGAAAATTGTTGTTTACAGATGCTCCCCAGTCAATCTGACAGAGCTTGAGTTATTTTGCAAAGAAGAATGGGCTAAAATGTCACGTTCTATATGTGCAAAGCTGGTAGAGACATCCCCAAAAAGATTTGCAGAAAAAGGTGGTTCTACAGAAGTATTGACTCAGGGGGCTGAATACAAATAAATGCCACAATTTTCAGATATTTGTAAAAAAATAAAAAAAATTTGAAACCATTTATAATTTTCCTCCCACTTCACAATTATGTGCCACTTTTTTTTTTGGTCCATCACATAAAATCCCAATTTAATACATTTATGTTTTTGGTTGTAACATGACAAAATGTGGAAAATGTCAAGGGGTATGAATACTTTTTCAAGACATTGTATAACTTATTGCTGCTTACCAACGATTAGATGTGTTGGCAGGGTTGCTGTTGGAAATTATAGTGCCCTGTGCAGCCTAGCTGATTGGGTTGGTGGGGGCACTGCCTAATTATAAAAATTAGCAAAAAAAAAAAAAAAAAAGTACAACTATTTTCCCAATTTTAGTGTAAAAAATACCCCGCGCTGCCTAAACAGATAGTAGCAGCTGATACAACAAACAGATAATTTTGTTTAAAATAGAAAGAGGTGCATAAAGTGTAGCTCTAAAGTGTTTGAATTAATGGCATAGCCAAACTAATGCCATAAATTCTGTATACAATAATTCCAGGTGAATAGACTTGTAACAAACTATATATCACACCAATATCAAGCGAGTAGTGACAAGACTTATAACACAAACTGTACATCACACCAAATTATCACATATAAATTGTGCCACAGGAATAATTACAGAAATAAATCCAAAGAGTATATAGATATGTCCGTGAGAAATATTATAGAGTCCCCAGTGTTTAATCAGAGCCTTGAAGGTCATTAAACCACCATGTTGACAACAAAGAAGGAACTTGAAACCACCAGTGTAACAGCACCACTACCGAAACAGATGCAGGCTTACCAGATGATTCAAACTCAAAAGAACATACATTCTACGAGTCCACCAAGCTTTTGATGTCAACCAACAGCTAAGATGTAACCTTTGGAAGATATGTCCCAAAAATTATGGAAAGTCCATCTCCATGCAGAGGTGGTTGGTGCCAAATTTCAGTCACTAGGTAGGAGAAAGAAACGGGGCCACATAGTGTAATTCCGTATATTTCTAATAAAATATATTAAAAAGTAATACACTTACATTTCAGAAGTAATTTCAAGCGCTTATATAAAAAAACAATGGCAGCAGTGGAGCCCTCCTGATGTGTTTTGTCTCATAAGACCTCGTCTGGGGTATTTGAACGTATGTTCTTTCGAGTTCGAATAATCTGGTAAGCCTGCATCCGTTTCGGTGGTGGTGCTGTTACACTGGTGGTTTCAAGTCCCATCCTTGTTGTCAACATGGTGATTTAATGACCTTCAAGGCTCTGATTAAACACTGGGTAACATTTCTCACCAACATATCTATATACGCTTATAAGAGCAATTATAATTATAAGAGCAATTTTTGTATGTTTTGCTCTAATAAATATCACCCAAAAATGTATAAAAAAAAAAAAAAAAAAAAAGTCCTCAGTTTAGGCAGATGTGTATTCTTATACTTTTTTTTTTTTAACCAAAATTGCAATAAGCACATATTGATTGGTTTGCACAAAAGTTTTAGCGTCTACAAAATGAGGGATATAGTTTTATGTCATTTTTATTATTTTTTACATTTATTTTTTACTAGTAATGGGGGCGATCTGCGATTTTTATTGGGACTGCAACATTATGGCGGACACAGACAATTTTGACACATTTTTGGGACCGTTTGCATTTTTACAGCGATCAGTAATATAAAAATGCATTGATTACTGTAAAAATAGCACTGGCAGTGAAGGGGTTAACACTAGGGGACGGTGAAGGGGTTAATGTGTTCTAACTGAATGGGGGAGGGGACTGTGTAGGGACTGTGTAGGGACTGTGTAGGGCAGGAGATAGATCACTGTTCATACTCTGTATGAACAGACAATTTGTCACTTCTCCCCTCCATAAACTGTGTTTACACACACACACACACACACAGATCCCGGGTTCTCGTGTGCCCCCGAGCGATTGTGGAAGACTGGCGTTGATAGCGTCCGCCGGGCACTCGCATTGGCAGGGGGAGCGCGCCCCTAGTGGCCACAGGGCGAAGTGATGTTACATAACATTGTTTCGCCCAGATGTGCCATTCTGCCACAGTACAACTGCTGCGGCTGGTTGGCAAGTGGTTATTAAACTGAAGCATAGTAAACATAGTTTAGTATGCTCAGTTAATGGAAATAGGAGCAACTTAGGAGGTGCCAATTGCTCACCGTGTCCAAATCAGAAAAGATGATTTGGACACAGAAGGGGCTGGCACATGACTTTCCATCTGCCTGGGCACACAGGGATGAATCAGATGTTGGCAGCACAGGGAGAGGGGGGATTCGGTGTGGTGGGATGGGAGGACAATGGGAGGACAATTACAGAACGATGCACTGTGTCAGTCTCGCATTTCAAGAGCGGAAAGTTGGCAGGGGATGGGGGGGGGGAGAAACCGTCTCTCAGCTGCTGGAAGGAGAAACACAGACAGTACATAGTTCTGTAATTGTCTTCCTGTCAAACCCCCCCCTGCTTGCCCGGGCCCCCTACAGGACCCTCTGGTTTTAACTGGTGATCTGGCCAGTAACACATCTCCTGTATTAGAGTATCCCCACTCCAGATAAAGTAGCACAGGGGGCACCCTTGAACTACAACATTGTTAGTCTGGGGGGGGGGGGGGGTGTTAAATGTACTAGCAGATTTAGATACACTAAAAGATTAAAGCTGAACTCCAGCACACACTTTATAAGCAGTTATAGCAACAGTTTTGTTCCTAATGGGATAATGTTGATTATTATAAGCATCCCTATCAGTATTAAACAGTTTGTATATTTGCAGAACAGATTGCCCTGTTGAAAAGCAACAGACTTACTGGCTAGATCACCAGATGAAAATAGAAGAAAGCAAGCCTGAAAAAGAAAATGAATGCAGTCATCACATTAAAGAATTGGTAAGCTGCAATATAATAAAAGTTTGCTTTTGGACTTAACACATTAAGTCAAATTTTCCTGCATCTGAAATGGGAAAACACTTAATAACGTTAAATCTTGTGCACAAGATTTCAAATTATGTGCACGTCCTCATTTTCTGACAAGAAGCAAGACTGTAGGGTGAGAAACTAAACCACACCTAAGGCCTCATGCACACGGACGTTTTTTACAGCCGCTTTTTTGAGCTTTTTTTGCAGCTCAAAAACGGCTGTCCATGTTAGTCTATGGCTTCATGCCCACCTAGGCGTTTGAGCTGCAAATGGCATAGGCGCTTTTAAGCTGTAAAAAAAAAAAAACCCAGGAGCTAGAGCTGTAAAAACGCGAATCGCGGAAAAACGCACAAAATCGCCCAAAAACGCGTATAAACGTGCATTAACGCGTAACATATTTTCTTTGTTTTCTGTGGCATTGTGGGAAATTTGGGAGTGCTATAGCCAAGAGATGTGTTTCTTTAAAAAACGCTACTTAACGCTAAAAAACGCGCAGAAACGCGCAAAAACGCCAATGCAAAACGCAGTAAAAACGCAGATTTTTCCAGGTGTCAGAGCTAGCTTTGCTGCCAGTTTTTTAAAACATCTGTCTGCATGAGCACTAAGCACCAGAGCCTAAAGGGTATACTATCCCTAAGGACCATATGGACCAGGCAATATAACTAAATGAATAGTGCATTTTATTTATCTTCATTCCAAAAAAAATAAAATAAATAATAATAATAATAATACCTATTAATGTCTTAAGACCAGCATAAAACCCCCCCCCCCCACAAAAACACAGTCCATTTCTGCATGCACAGTTTTGATTTTTTTGATGCATCCCTGGACATTTTTTATGCATTTTCAATGTTTCAGTGTATTTTTTTGTAATGCATTTTTGATGTGTTTAGATGGTGTAGAGTTCCAGTGCAGTTTCTTGCAGAAAAAAATTGCACCATGTTCTACTTTTGTTAACTGTACTGGAATACTCTGCAGCGGTGTGCATTTTTGATGAAAAAATAAATAAAATGCGCTGAACTGTCTGCATGTGGTGTGACCTAGCCCTTAAAGTCCTAAATATTGCACAAATATTTTATATTTATAGCAGTTTATAGGACACAATCTCTGTGTTGTTTAAATATTTACTCTAATGCCCTGTACACACGATTAAACTTTCTGCCAACAAAACGGTGGATTTTTATTTGAAGGGCGTTGGCTCAAACTTGTTTTGCATACACACGGTCACACAAATGTTGGCCAACAATTATGAACCTGGGAATGCGGTGATGTACAAGGCGAGAAAAAGGAAGTTCGATAGCCAGTGCGGCTCCTTCTGCTTGATTCCAAGCATAAGTGAACTTTTGTGTGATGAACTTGTGTACACATGATCAGACTTTCCGACAACCACGTTTTGTTGGTGGAAAATTTAAGGACCTGCTATCAAACATTTGTTGGTGGAAAGTCTGACAGCAAATGTTCGATGGAGCATACATACGGCCGGACTTTCTGATAACAAGCTCACATCCAACATTTCCAGTTGCAAAATCCGAACGTGTGTACACGGCATCACAGTTGCTGGACCAAAAATAGTCAGTTTAATGAGCCAGATGACACACACTCAATCTTCAGCCATAAATCAGAAAAATATATAACATTGTAAAAAAATAAAAAAGGAATGCTACTTACTAGTCCACAGAGTGACTCTTATCTTCACTTTGTTGTGGAGATAACGAGGTCAAAGTGCCTTCATCACCCAACATATTTCAGATGCCTCCTTTGGCATTCTGTGGTTCCAACCATCAGAAGCTTGCATCAGGGGGACATAGGCATTTAACACTTCTGGAAACGTATGATGGTTAAAAACCTTGAGAAAGCATCGCAAGATGGGGATTACCAGTAGCAGATCTGGTAAGTATTATCTTTCTGTGTTTACAGGATGCACAAAAAAAAAAAAAAAAAAAAAAAATACCCAAATCTTGCCATGATCCAGGCTCCTCAAAAAAAAAAAAAAAAAAAAAAAAAAAAAGGAAATTTAGTACAAATTGTCAATATTTTTGGACAAGGCTTAATTGAAGGAGAACTGCAAACCCCAACTATTTTTACTTTTTTTTTGCAGCTTGTGTCTTGGTTGGGGAGATTTTCCCTTTTATTTAATAACTGTCAAATACAGTAACCTTTAGGAAAAAATCTCCCCAAGAACACAAGTTGCAATAATGATAATAAATGACCCTCCCTATCTACACACAAAAAAAAAATAATCTTCAGCACACAATGGGTTTTAAAATCCTTTTATTTTTCCCTTTTGAGCAAAGTTCACACTGAAGCAAATACACTTTCCTGTAAGAGGACACCCAGATTTACAAACCAATATTTTATTTGGTGGTAGCATGCGGTGCAGCATTATTATACATATTTTTATGAATACAAACTAAATGTCAGGAACTTTTTAGTACTGAACCATGCAGTGAAAAATTCCAGTAATAAAGCAAATAAAGCATTTGGAGCAGAGGGAGATATCTTGCTATATATGTCTAGTAACATTTACAGGCACTTGGGAGGCTGTTGTAAAAGAAAGTATGTCCTTCCTGCAAGGCACAGAGACATTTGCGACAAATTGAATTACTTACTATACTATTTATTGTGGTTTGGAGAATGGGCAAAAAAAAACATTTTCCTTTGGGCTGTCCATATACCAAGGGAGCATTTGGCAACTGAAACTGTTCAGCAATCACACTACAACACGACAATGATCATAAATTCACAGGGCATTTTTCTTTGTTCTGGGAGTATCTTATTTCTAAAAGGGTCATGCCATTTAAATCTGATATTTCAAATTTTTGGTTTATAGTGTTGGTTGAAGCTACCTAATTTAGTTATGACCAATTGGATATCAGTAGTGAGATCCTTCAGGGTACCCAGAGCTCTAATGTGGTGCCAAACTGGGTGTCTGCTGGGGCTTGGGCATCAGACAACCCACCTTTATCACCTGTAGTATAGACATTGGGGGGGAGGGGGGTGGAGGGTCACTTCACTACTGACATGTAATAGGAGTACATCACAGACAATAATATAATGGCTGAGCTGACACTTACATAAAAGAAACGATATACCACCGACACCGGTGTAATACTGGCACTACACGCAACACCAAAATCATGAGGGGACTATACTGATGGCGTCAATGTAATAGAAGTATCACACTGCTGACACGATAGGGGTACTACACAACTGACCCCAGTATATTCAGAGAAAAAAAAAAAAAGGCAATGATTGCACAAAAATAGCACTACATCATGGGTGCTTAACCTTTTGAAGAGCAAGGGCCACTTAAGTGGTTAGGCAACTGGTTGTGTGCCACAATCAACTATGTGCCCCCCCAAACTGCACATGTAAATGAGCCCTTAATCTCCTAAGCCTCTATACTGCTTTTACACTGATGTGCTTCTGTCTACCCGCAACCCGGGTGCAGCATAGTGCGCCTGCGGGTTTCCTGCTGGTTAGCTGTGCTTTGTCATAGACTTCTATTATATCTTGCGGGTGCGTTGCTGCATACAGAAGTTTTATGGCACTTTTAGAAAGGAAACAGATCTACAGGATATTATAGAAGTCTATGGGTCAGGGCAGCAAACCAGCAGAAAAGCTGCAGGTGCACTGTGCTGCACCTTATGATCACTGCGAAAGCAGTCTAATGACCCATTGTGTATGCGATGTTCAATACAGTAACCTTTTCCTCTGCCAGCTTCTGCTGGCATCACTCTACAGGCTGATAGAAAGGTCCCAGGTGAAGTGCACTTGGTAAAACTCCACCTGGGACATGGAGCATTGGCTTATGCAGCCCCTGCTCTTTCCGCGGCCACCTGCTTCCTCCACTGCAGTCACCGGCTCCATGCACTCTAATGCTCTGGGACAGCGGGTCAGCAACCTGTTGATCACAATCTGGGCTTACCAACCCGCCATCCCAAAGCATGGGCATACACTACCCTGGCAAGAGGTCAGGCCACATCAGATGGCTCCATGGGCCACAAGTTGAGCACACCTGTACTACACTGTTGGGCCAAAAAATAAATAAAAAAAAGTGCCCCTTCAGGGTTATAAATAAAAAAAGGTCACCCTTCATAGGGGCTACAGTGCAAACAAGGATAATGAAACCGCAAAGTAAAATACACCTCAAATTAATTTACTGATAATATGAGCAAGTTATTAAAAAATGTGTTATAATCCCAAAAGACAGATAATTGATTCTAATAAGGTCGAGATTCAATTTCCACCATTATAAGCTAACAGATTCTTATAACTTGCATACAATATTATGTACTCCTAAACGGTTAAGCGCTAAATAAATGAAATAATATACATTGTTAAATAAATATTTGCAAGAAAAAATTTAAGTATACAAGATGTGATGATAAAAAGATAGGACATGGACCTCCCAACCCCGATCAGGGGAAGTGATTGGGAGATCACATGTCATTGTTATGTCTGCGTCTCTCCCGGGCATTCAACGCCGCCCGCATCTAATCCGACCCACCCTAACGCATTCCCACACCACATCCACATGACTCTCAGCGGAGACTGAGGAGATAAACGTCTTCCCCCGACTCAACTCATACCCCCCTCAATCCCCCCCTTCTTCCACCCCCGTATAACCCCTACCCCTCCTCACCCTTTTTTTCTCTATTTTTCAGTACCTATTATGGACCCGCCTGCATACCCTCGTAAAAGAGTGCACAGTGAGTAACATCTGACCATGTAATTACTGATTTCTCATGCAAACACACCACAACATTTACCTACCACCTGAGACTTCCTTTTCGACAGCCGCTCCACAAGCCAGATCAGGAGAATACTTATCAACACTGAGCTTCATAAACAAATACTTTAAAGTTAAGGTATTGTTCTCTTCTCCACCTGATGGAGCAACGAGACACCATGTGCGCACTGTACCGTTTGCACTTGCGAGGTTTTGTCAATCCCTAACCTTTGATATACTGGTATGGTCTCTGTACTGACTGTTCCATGATTTTTGAATTTTGTATGATGGAAAAGAATATTTGTAATTTTGCACTATTATATTTTCAATAAAATTTGTTTGGAGAAAAAAAAAAAAAAAAAAAAAAAAAAAAAGGAAGAAGAGGAATAAGAAAGAAGAAAGAAGAAAGAAGAAAGAAGAAAGAAGAAGAAACCACGAATGTATTGTTCTTTTTTTTTTTTTTTTACTTTATTGTACATGTAAACCCTGTAAGGTTGCTTTCACGTGAGTAAACAAATGTATACTTATATGTTTATCTTTTACTGTTAATAAACTTAAAATGGAAAAAAAAAAAAAAAAAAAAAAATGATAAACCCAGGTGAATACAAGAACCATTGGGAATAAAAATATTTTTTTTTAATATATAGTAGAATTAGAATATAATTGCAAGAATCACATAGCAAGAATCAAAATAATGCGATTATGAAAAAGAATAGATCAGCACACATAATAGTGTTATATCATAAAAATAACATAGATAAAATGATATTAAGTGTGATGACAAAAGTACTGTATACATGCCCAAAACGACTGTACATCAGCATTTTAAAATCCATACATTTTTCTCATGCCTTGCCTTTTTCTACATAAAACTACTGTATAGGAGTTTTTCGATTATTCATTGTGATGCGTGTGTATACAGTACCTTTTTAATTTTATTATGTCCTTTAAAGTGGTACTAAATTCGATTTATTTTTATTTCTTTACTCTTAAATGCATTAAGATAAAACATGTCTCACTACTACCCCAATCTATCTATCTATCTACTCATGTTTGATCCATATCACTGCTCCAGCACTGTCACTGACTCCAGCACTACTCCCCTCACTTCCTGCTTTCACAGGAGAAACTGATGGCAACTGAGCCATGTCAGTCACATAAAAAAAAAAAAAAAAACACTGAAGCTTACATCAGTTTTTCATTAGTTCGTCATCAGTTTTTTTTTTACTTTTACCAGCTAGAGTCCTTAACCACCTGAGTTCAGGAGCCCTTTTTCATCCAAAAATTGACTAATTTGCATTTTCATCTGATTACACTTAACGGTAATGTCGTTTTCCAGAAGTCTTTCAGGACAGCCACCATAGAGAGACCTTGACTCCTCGCTTCTCAGGAAACAACCTCAGACTGCAAGATTTAAGCCTCGCAATCCCCTCAGTTCTCAAAGAGTACAACTCCAGCCAGCTGGGGAGACACAAGAACACTTCATACTAAACTTTATCTTTCCCGTCGGTCTCATGTCAGGAGCTTCCAGGGATGGATCAAAATTTTGGGTGGGTACCGGTGCTGTCCTGAAAGACTTGTGGAAAGGGACATTACCGGCAAGAACAACCTTGTTATTCCCATGTTCGTCTTTCAGAACAGCCACCATAGAGAAGATAACTGAGCACTTACCCTAGGATGGGACCACTGCTTGCTGCACATTACATCCTCAGGCCTGGTCCTTGGCCGACAGCAGGTCCAACCTCTAGTGCTTCATAAAGGTGGTAAGGCTGGACCACGCTGCAGCTCTACAGATCTTCTCCGGAGAAGCACCAGCCCACTCTGCCCGAGATATCACCATAGCTCTAGCGGATTATACTCTTCGGGGGCTCCATCCCTCTGACAACATAGATAGAATACAAAAAAGGAGCGCAGTGCAAAATTAGGGCTCATTAAAATAGAATAATATATAAAATATATAAAAAGTCCATATAAATCCAAACCTCTCGGAGTGGATCACTGAGCTAACAGATGGTCAACAACGCATGTCCCAAATGGGTTTTATCTCCAAACAGGATCCAGATCCACCGTCCGATATCCCAGGGGTATAATATTACAAGAGAAGCAGAATCTAAGTGCACACTGATGATTATCTTTTAAAATAGCTTTATTTAAAATAATAAAATGGCTACTCACATGGGCTTCAAAGAAACAGCACAAATAGGAACTGACACCTTGAGCATGGTGGTCCAGGATGACAGCGGGTGACATCGGAGCGTGGCACCTTCCCCCGTGCGCATTCACATGAACTTGCTCCGCCCACTGAGGAAGTTCATGTGAATGTAATGCTTCCTGGGGAAGGAGCCACTAAACCAGGAGTCTCAAACTGGAGGCCCTCCAGCTGTTGCAAAACTACAAGTCCCATGAGGCATTGCAAGGCTGACAGTTAAGAGCATGTCTCCCAAAGACAGAGACATGATGGGACGTGTAGTTTCGCAACAGCTGGAGGGCCGCCAGTTTGAGACCCCTGCACTAAACTATTCAAGAAACCCTTGCCCCTCAGCATTTCCTCTTCAGTAATCAGGCTGCGAGATTCCACCTGGGGCCAACAGACTGGCCCTTGAGAAAGAAGATCCTCCTGGACAGGCAGAATCCAGATCCTTCAGGATGGAGAACCACAGCCTCCTGGGCCAGTGTGGTGTGATTAGAATGAGAGTTGTGTTCTCTGACAAAAATTTCCTCATACTGCTGGTACTAGTACGGGGGGGGGGGGGGGCATAACACCGGGAGAAATGCCAGCTCTGAGTGAGCTCTTCTACTCCGATCGCCCCATCCCATCTGCTCAGGGAAAGGAGGAGACGAGCCTTTGCCTTCTCACTCAAAGTGAAGAGGTTCACACATGGCACCCCCCATCTTTGAGAGATGTCCTAACTCAAAACCCAGTCACCCTATCTCACAGTCTTCCTGCTGAGGAAATCCTCTACCCGATTTAATTCCCTCTTCAAATCCACCACAGAGTGGGATAGAACAATGGCTTCTGCAGACTTTCCATTTTGTTGAATCCAACACGCAGCTTAATGCCGCATACATACGACTGTAGAAAAGGTCAGATGGAAATCATTTCATTGGATATTTCGATCGTGTGTGTGGGCATCAGCGGACTTTCTTTTTTTCAAAAATTCTGACGGACCTAGAAATAGGAATTGATTCCGTCGGAAAGATTTAAAACATGTTCTATCGGGAAAACCGTTTGTCTGTATGCTATTCCGACGGACCAAAATGACGCAAGGGCAGCTATTGGCTACGTGCTATTGAACTTCCATTTCTAGTCCCGTCATACGTCATTGTGTTCTACAGTGAATGAACAGACTTGTGTGGTTGTGTGTAGGCAAGTCCATTTCAGCGGAACTCCGTTGGAAAGACCTTCAGAGTTTATTCTGACGGAAAGTTCGGTCGTGTATACGCGGCATAAGAAGGTGACCTTTTGGGGTGGAACCAAGTTGGATTTTTCCAGTTTCAAGAGCCATCCCAAGCTTTCTATGATGCTTCTTGCCACCTGTAGATCCTGGGACAACTGCTTCGGGGAGGAAACGAACAGGAGTAGATTGTGCAAGTATGCAACTACAGAGATGCCTCTGAGTTGCAGAAAAGTCAGGACCTGAAGAAGTGCCTTCACTAAGAAGACAGAGTCCATTTAGAACCTTCTGTATTTTATTGAGGCATTCAGAGACTTCAGGTTCAGATGACCATCCAGCTCCTGCAGGGAAGATAGAGCTGATGACCTCTCTGCACACCTTGACAGCTCGGTGATGAGAAGTCTGTGTGGGGGAGGTTTTGAAACCTCCAGCTGGTACCCTCTTCTTATAATCCCCAGAAATTGGTTGGAGGTGACCGTCTCCCTTCAGCTTTTGGGCCCAAACTTTCTTTGAGGGTGAGAATTTGTTAGTCTGCTATCCAAATTTTCTCTTGATGGGAAAGGCCTTTTTCTTGTCAGTCATCCAATTCAAAACAGCCTCCAAACAAGTCACCTATGAGTGGAATCCCACAGAGTTTGTCCTTAGTCGCATTATCTCCTTGCCCCATCTTAAGCCACAGAGCCCTCCTTGTTGAGTTGGCCAGGGCTGAGAGTCTTGGACATGCACATCGATTCAGCCGAGGCATCTGCAATGTATGCCACCACTTTTGGGAACATGAGAAAGGAAGTCAGGATTGTTTCTTTCCTTTAATGCGCACCTTAAAATCGGTGTTAGCCAATATTCCATGTTGCAGGCCACCACCGTGACCGCCATGGTGGACTTGAGGTTTCCCAGTGACGAGTCCCAGGACTTTTGCAAAAGCATCCTCTTGTCCATGGGGCCTGAAAGTGCCCCCATGTCTTCGAATGCCAGGTCAGTATGCCCGGAAACTTGTGAAAAAGGCTGTGTCCAGCCTGGGAGATTTATTCCAGACTAACACCTCCTCCTCCGCAAAGGGAAAACTGTGTTTCAATGCCCTTGAAAAGAAAAGTTTACTTTCGAGGTCTTGCCACTCCCTTTTGATGGCATCAAGGAAGACAGACTGGGAACACCCTCTTTTTCTGCTCCCCAAGTCCCCGATACATCTGGTCATGGAGCGACAAGGTCCTCTTCTCTTCTTGAAATTCCAAAGTGATATGAATAGCTCCTAAGAGACCCTCCACTTCTTCTAAGGAAAGTGTGTAACGAGAGGTTCTTGTGGATTCCCTATCCACCCCCTCTCCCTCCGACTCCCTTCGGGAGCCTGAAGTGATGCTGTCTGGCTCCTCCTCAATTTCCTTTCTGAGTTAAAAAAAAAAAAAAAAGTTCAGCAAAGCAGGAACCGTCTGGGAGCATAGAGGGGTCGTTCAGAGAAAATAAACCGGCCTAGGCAGAGGATTGGGGCCGTTCCCTACCGGGAACGCAGGCCAAGGGAGTCATCTTGGAGGGATGGAGTCACGGTGTCTCTTCGTCTTTTGTTTCATCCACATAGGGGGAAGTGGGCTAGTCGGAGGGGGCCTCTTAGATGAGCTTGAGCGGGTCTCCATCTGTTCATGGTCGACATCCTGGGAGATGAGTCCTAGCTGAAGAAGTAGGCGTTCGCCGTTTTGGAAGTTAGTGAAGTTATAGGATTTCTCCTTGTACTGGAATTGCAGGCGAAAGGGAAAGGCCCATCTGTACTTGATCATTTTCTGGGAAAGGACTTCCAGGAGTGGTTTGAGGGATCTCCTCTTCTGGATCGTGGCCGGAGAGATGTCAGCAAAAATCTGGATTTTATTGCCATTCAGGGATATGTTGTCTTTATTACGCGATCTCTTCATGAATTCCTCTTTGACCCCATAGAAATGGGGTTTGACAACAATATCCCGGGGGAGGCCATCTTGGCGAGGAACTTGAAGGGCTCTGTGCGCCCTATCCAATTCCAGCCTGTGGTCAGGGATATCTGGGATACGATCTTTAATCAGGGCTTTAACAGCATCCTGCACATCTAAAGTGGATTTGGGGATACCTCTGACACGGAAATTGTATCTTCTGCTTCTATTTTCCCCAAATCCTCTAATTTAGAATGGGCAGTTTCAAGTTGGTCTTGAAGTGATTGAATACATATAGTATTCTGGTTTGTGCGTGCATTAGAATCATCAACAGCTTGCTCAATCACATCTATCCTGGCCCCTAGGCTCTGAATATCTGCTTTAATTGAGGTAGTGATCTGTGCAGCATTTTGAGCCAGGCCCGCTGCCAACATGTCAGAAAAGCTATTCAGAAGCTTGGCCATGTCAGGGCAGTGAATAGGCTGCATGGCAGAGGCCTGCGGGGAAGCTGGGATACTGCCTGGTGTATTGCTGAGGGGGGAATAAGGCATGCCGGCCTGCAGTCTACCCAGGAGCGATTCTGTGGATGCCGGGGAGGAGAAGGGATGCTGGCAGGTACTCACAGGAGGTAGAGGAGTCAGAGGAGGGCCTGTATCAATGGGGTCTGTAGCTGTGTCGCCGCGTGGGTTCGGCGCGGCCGCCATCTTGGAAGGCACAGGGGCAACCAGGCCGAAGTTGAGATGCCGGTTAACGTCCCTCTTAGGCAGCCCCTGCGACATGCGGGAGATATCTCTGCCGTGTCCGGAGTTTGTGGGTGGTCTCGCTGTGTGAGTCCGCAAATAATAGCACGATCTGGACGCCTTAGAAGGCCGAAGCAGAGCAGAGCTCCCGGTTAGCGCAGCGATCCGGAAGTCCCGCGCATGCGCACTCTCAATTTCCTTTCTGAAGCCCCCTCCATTAACGGAGGGAGTATCTGCTGGGTTAGGGTAAATGTTCTGCTGTGCTGGTGGAGGACTAACCTGGGGCTGTGGCATCTGGAAACTAGAGAAAAGCATCTTAAAACCTGGTTTGATGGACGTTGCTAAGTCCGTACACTGTTCTGCCGACTGCACCCTCACTAACCCCTCAATGCGCTCCTTACAGAGTGCATTAGTCCAGGATTCCCTCATGGTCAAGCATTTTGGAGCTGTGGTGGTGGGGGGGGGGGGGGGGGGGGCGACTTTGTTTTGTCTGTGGCCTTGCTCAGAAACACAGAACACAGAGAGAGAGCAGCCCTAAATGGTCTCAGACGCACTCCCCCTTCCCACCTGACCACTAACGGGGAGAAAAGTAAAACAAAAACACCTGTGAAGCTACCAGGAACGGGTAAAGGAACACAATCTCAGGGCTTCTCTTGCCTTAGAGCGGCTGGTGTAGCCGTCTCCAGGAGCTTCTCATGAAGCCTCTGCCATCTTCCTCTGAGGATCGTGGTCACCCATGCCTCCATCCACCCATGTCTCCACAGCAAAATCCAAAAAAAAAAATCAGCACTTTCAGATCCAGTGGCCAAAACCGGAAGCCGCGGGTCCAGCGGAAGTGCCTGCCCCCGCCGGAACTGAAGTCACCCGTTATCTGGCCCAGCCTCTAGAGCTCCATCACTGTCCGCAGAGATGGGGGACCCAGTGCACCTCCCGCAGCACCCCCCTGGGCAGAAGAAAGCAGACCCCCCCATATCCTCCTCCTTCCCCAAGAGAAGCTGGTGCACGCAAGATGCAGCCGTTCAGGTATTTCACAGCCTAGCCTACGTGGCTGCAGGATAAGAGAGAGTCTGTCTCTACCTCTCAGGGAACACTCAGCCTCAGCCTCCCCGGCTGTTCAGTCCTGGCTCCTTAGCTGTGTTTCCCCGGCAGAGAAAAAAACAGAACTGGGGGGCTGGCAGGAAGGTGAAGCTTAAATCTTGCAGTCTGAGGCTGTATTTCTTGAGAAGGGAGGTGGCTGTCCTGAAAGACCAACATGGGAAAAATAGGGCTTTGATCCATAAAAAAAAAAAAAAAAAAAAAAAAAACACACAGCACACACACACACACACACACACACACACGACGGAGGAAGAGGATGTAAAAGGAGGTTCATCCATTTACATCTCTCTTTTTTCCATAGAGATTTATCGATGTCTGGTTTTCATTCATCAATGGATGGATGAAAAAGGACAAATGTTCTGCATGTGTAAAAGGACACACATACAGTCCAGCATGGGACCAAACCAGATCACGCATGCGCAGGTGCTTCCTTAGCATTCAGCTTGCTACAGGAGGCAACCAAGAGGGAAGTACGCACCGCACAGAGCAGGTAAGTAGAGCTGGTGGTGGGACTCAAAAGGTAAGCAGAAACAGAGCTAGGGTCTACAGGTAGGGAGATCTCTCTCCTGGAGACGACCTTACCATGCAACTTTTTGCTCGTGAGACATAGCTTTGAGTGATCTCCGATTCCTCCAGTTTCTTTCCTTTAGTTTACCACATGCACACTGTAAAAATAATTGCCTGACTTCTGTTTGCATTTGGGATCTAGGCCCATGTGGTCAACTTAACTCCTCAATACTAAATCAAGTTCATGGCTTTATTATTTAAAAAAATATACTAATATATATATATATATATATATATATATATATATATATATATATATATATATATAAAAATTCTAGACATCAGTAAGACCACATGTGCAATAAATAAACAAATAAAAAGTTAAACAATGATATGTGCTTACATACTGAAGAACTTGAGTTATGTCGCTGTCAGCCACTGAATGCATTGCACCAGAGAGAGTACATAGAAGGCATTATTATTACACAGTGTCAGCTGGCTTTTAGACTTAATGGCTGGCACAAACAGAGAGTTATAGTCTTCCATGAACAATGCTATTGTGGGATCATACAAGAAGCATATTCCTAAAGTAAAACAAGTTTTGTTAAGTAAAAACCTACCCCTTTATGTTAATAGTGTAAATTGCAAGGAGTCTAGCAAATGTTACTGAAGATCCGTAGCTAACATTGTAACTATTTCTAGTGAAATTGTTGATATCTATCAAAATGAGCTTGAAGAGGGATTTTTTTTTGTCCAGATAGTATTTATATAAATCTTCCCCAGCGATATAAGTAAAACTACAACCACAGTTTCACTTTGGGATCTTTTCATACCATGTACAATGGATTGCAATACTAGTTTGTGGAGCAGTTTGTACTGTAGGCTGTTTCTGCCGTCCTCACCTCCAGACACCGCACAAGACCACTAGACCGTGTGTGTGTGTTGGGAGGATCAGCTGATTGGGCAAGTATATCTTGGCTCTCCTCTCCCCTAAACAAAAATGAGCAGTTAACCGATTCAGTGTGGGCACAGTCCAAATGCAGGTGGAAAATTTATTTTGCCTACTATGTTTAAAAAAAAATTACATAAAAGCCACCTTAAAGCACATCTTAACCTTTAAAATTTAACTCTAATCCAACCCTCCTCCCTTTCGGCTACAAAAAAACATTTTTTTTTCCCCTGTTCTTTTGTAATGAATTTGTTTTGGTTACTCAACCCCCTGCCTAGGTGAGTGGCCTGCACTGTGCTCTCTGGGCCTGGGTTTTTTTTTAATCAGAAAAAGGATGAAGGGGCGTGCTTAACGGCACTTTCTTGGGAGGCCCATCAGCTAAACCCAGAAGAGTTGGCAGCCTCCTGATGATGTCATACAAAAACATGGCGACATGAGGTCCAAGCGTTGGAAGAAGGGAAGGGAAGAGAAGAACTCTGCAGGACAAGACTTAACTGGGTAGTAGGGATAAAAAAAAAAAAAAAAAGAAGTGGGGATGGGCAAAGATCTGCATTAATGTGTCTTTATTACCCAAAACTGAGTACTTCTCAACCAATACCAGGGGACAACAGTCAATGAAAATGTTTGTGTAAACATGATCTGCTCAGGAGCATGGGGCAATTAGAGGAAAGGAAAGGAGTCACCAGATGTGCCAGATGACCTGCACTTGAAGCCCCCTATACAGTGCTGGGACAAGTTTCTTTAGCACCCATAGTGACCTTGAGAAGGCAGCTGCTTCTTTTTCTTACCCCTCAGCCCAGCCTTGCTCCTATATCAAGACCACCATTCGTAATGAGAATTGTTTTAGTATTCAAACTTTGTTTGGTTAAACACAACAGTCCCATTAATAACTTGCAGCCAATCACAGTTCCTGAAAGGAAATATAGGCGCACATAAAAGAAATGTACCAAAGAGCTAGCACCACCAAATTTCATCATTTTGGAAGGCAAAAAGGAAATGAAAAAGTTTAAACATATTTTTAAGTAAAATTGTCTTTTACTGCCTGGAGCTAATATAAATTAAGAATCTTGCAGTGTTGCAATTTGTAGACAGTTGTATTACTCTACTAAAAATATGCAGCTTTTTGATTATGTTGGCAGAGCATTGAATGACAGTGAGATAATGAAAATGTCAGAATACCCATATGATGTTTCTACTTTCAGGACCTTACGAGACCTTGTGAATCTTTTTTTCAAGATGTAATATAGATGTGTGGTTTGGAAACCTGCAGGCCACTACTCCTACATTTGAAGTGTAGTTATCAAAATTATAAAGGAATACTGACAAAATATTTTAAAAATACCCCTTAATTCACATCTATATTGATTAAAAAGTCCTAAAAAAAAAAAAAAAAACAACTTTAAATTCAGGTAGCAAATTATTTCTTTATCAGTAGAGTTAAGATAACATCTGGCTTTCAGTAGGAGTGCTGCACTATAAAATTTAAATATAGTAGAAGAAGGTACTTAAAGAGGAGCTCCAGGCTCCCACAAAAAAAAAAAAAAAAAAAAAAAAAAAGGAAGGGCAGTGGCATGCATTCTACAAAACTGAACATTGTCACCTGCCTTACACTATGCCACCAGATGAGATGAGGTACCAAGTAAAAACTCATTACACATATCTGTTTATTTGATTTTTAATGGTTTGACTGGCATTGTGCTTTATGAAAACTAAGCCAAGTCAACACTGCTCAAAGTTTTATATTTCCATCTGGACATTGGGGCCAATTTCCTAAAACTGGAGAGTGCAAGATCTGGTGCAGATCTGCATAGAAACCAATCAGCTTCCAGGTTTTTAGTCAATGCTTAATTGAACAAGATGAAGTCAGAAGCTGATTAGCTACAAAGCACAGCTGTACCAGAGTTTGCACTCTCCAGTTTTAGTAAATTAACCCCATTATGTTCACTGGTAGCACGTCCCTCCAGGACCATCAGCGATATGATATGTAGCTAGCCCAGTCAGGAATGTCTCAGTTCTCCCAGAGGTTGAAAGCTACAGTTGGATATCAAAGGGCAGCCTGTCCCAAAATGCAAACCTGCTTAAGCCTTGGACAACAGCAATAAAATGTTCAGACCTGTAGTTGAGGTTGAAGATAAACATATCATGTTTTCAGCCTTTATGAATACGCAGTTTTATCATCCCCTTCCCAACTGCACGTGCACTGTACACCTTTTCCATGCACAAGTGTAAAGCCCCATACACACTATCAGATTTTCTGCTGATATTTTCCTTCAGATTTACCAAAACCATGTAGTAGAAGGGCCTGCCTGATTGCTTGCATACAAATTGAAACTCCTAAGGTTTGACCTCATATTATATGGTTTTGGTGCAGAAAATCTGATAGTGTGTATGGGGCTTAAGGCTAACCGCAGGTCAGTCTGTATTTGTAGGAGGACTCAGGCTGCATAAAGCCTGCCCTCCTTTGCCACCTCCCTTGTTGTCATAGGCTCTTGTATCCCACCCACCCATTCCCTTTTTCTTTTCATTTCACACTTAGGTATGCCCCTTTTAGGCATACTGACCACGTGACCCCAGCACACCTCAGGTCAATGTTCTCTGTTGCTCTTTGTTCCTTTTCTATACTATCCACGGATTGAGTACAATTCTACACTGTGTATCCCTGCTGACCCTTAAATCCAGCGGCCATTAACAGTGGTTCCAAATCACGTGATCTCTATATCAACACCAACACATCACATGTAGGCTTCAAGGCTTGATTGACCAATGAAAGCTTACAGCCATCAGTATCTTTAGGCTGGAGTGTTCATCTGCAGTGC
Source organism: Lithobates pipiens (assembly GCF_037356315.1). NCBI lineage: Eukaryota > Metazoa > Chordata > Amphibia > Anura > Ranidae > Lithobates > Lithobates pipiens. The sequence goes on along the minus strand of NW_027507788.1, from coordinate 92,131,798 downwards.
AAGGACTTGGTCTATCCACCAGCTTGCATTTAAGGGCTTCTCTGCCCATATTTAACAAAACATTTCTATATAAAAAGGTTACCATTGCAGGGGGTTCAGCATCACACAAAATACAACATAGGGCTTCAGCCTCCTGTCATGGTCATTCTAGACCTTCTTCTGTTTCAGGTAATGCCTATCGAGCAAGCTTTTTTTGCGATAATGGAGGACGCAGTATCTCAAAAAACAAGTACCGCTGCTTTCTTGGTCCAATCTTGATTAGCGTGTATATCCACATCCACTGATGCTTTTTGCCCCGCTCATTAGGTCACAAGCAGTATCTAAGGGTTTGATTTCAAATAATACTGCTCGGTTTTAACAATTACTCATCTGACAATCCCTACCTTCTATTGTTTACCTAAAACACAAACATGTTCATTGTTCATGATCCTCCTGCAAGATCAAGTCTGTCTGGGTAAACAGCTTACCCCAGAATGCTAGCATTCTTGTAGATGATTATGATGATGGTGATGATGATTTATGCAGTAAATTGTATAGGAAAGCAACAGCGGGAAACACCATGCTACCAGCTTTCATCCTCAACCCCTGATTGACTCTATCCCCTACTCCCAATACTTAAGAATAAGACGAAACTGTACTGATGAGGAAACTTTTATAAAAGGAAGCAGCCAACTTACGAGATAGATTGTTACAAAGAGGATATTCGCATGCCTCTTTAAAAAGATCTTATAAAAAGGCCATAATGAAATCTAGAAATGATTTTTTGTATACCAATAAAGTACGTGATGGAAATGAGGATTATTACCAAATTGAATCAACAACAAAATAAAATTAAGAAAATCATTGAAACATGTTGGCACATGTTGACACTAGATCCAACTCTAGGACAATTTGTCCCAAAAAAAAAAAAAACCTTTTTACTTTCAAGCGAGCTACCTCCATCAGTGACAAAATTACCAGCAGTGAGTTTAAAAATTAGTTGACCAGGGAACACTGCAAATACAAAAGGCACATTTATGTGCAGTTCATGCAACTACTGTAAATACATGCTCACGCAAAAAAAATTAATAAAAAATCAGGTACTTCCTAATGGAAGAATTTTTTATCCAAAGCATTTTGCAAATTGTCGTACTGTAGTCATCAACCTGTTGCAGTGCTCATGCACCTGCTTCTATGTGGGAAAAACCAAATTAGAATTCTGGAGGAGGGCTTATCGCCATATCCGCAGTATGCAGATATGCAACCCAGACCTTCCCCTTGGACGCCATGTATCTTTGGTACATAATGGCAAGTTCCCCAAGGTCAAATTTTTGGTCTTGGATAGGCTACATCCAAATCCAAGGGGAGGGGACTGGAATAAGAACCTCCTCCAGATGGAACGTAGGTGGATTTAGCAACTCAATGCAACCATGCCTCCGGACCTCAATGAGGCTAATTGTTTTAAACCCTTTCTTGAAGGGTTTTCTTCAGGAGGGATGGAAAAGTAGTTATCTAATTGAATTACAGTTTTCAGCTAGGAATTTTGGTTGAATTTTCCATAATTAATTTCTCTTTTTTCCCCTCTTTCTTCCTTGGCTGTTTGCTATCTCCAGCTCCTTTGTTTGAATAATACACTTACATAATTCTATTAAAAATAATTGATCTTTAAAATGTAAAATGTTACTCTAATTGTAAATATGAGTCTCAGTGTGTGCTCCATGTAATTAAATGTTACATTCATTCCCTGCCCATATAAATCTATTCATAGTCTGTGTACCATCTAATGTGTGACAGTTTCATTACCTCTGGGGCTTTTTATCACTTAGTGGATGTGGGCTGATCAGAATTACGTATGTGTATCCATACATAACATTTCTCTTTAAGAACAAGAGGCAATTAAGTTGAATTTCCTTTTTACCGTACACTTTTATTATATCATAATTACTTCTTATTATTTTTCCTTGCAGGAATAAAAAGAGAGACTGAATTGATCCCCTTTTTTGTTTTTCTTTTTAGGGGTCCGTGTATATGTTTGTTCCATTATTTTTTCCTCTCTCTGCCTCTTGAGCTTTTGGCCATTGCCCTGGACTGCCTGGCACACCAAGCCGCCACACTGTGTGTTACAGTGCTGGTGGCATTCTGGAGCCTGGGGCGGTTTCCATCTCTCCACCCCTGTCCTCCATTTTGAGGCTTGGTGTGTGAGTGTGCCGGGTGTGCGTGACGTCACCCCAACACGCGGGCCTTCACACATGCGCGGTGGGGGCTGTGCTGCACAGTCTCGCACCAGGGAGCCACTGGAGGATCCCCTCACTGACCGCTCCCCGTCATCATCTATTTGCCATTACGCGCACCAGCTGATTGGGGAGCGGTCAGCTTAAAGACAGGTATCGGCGCACTCCTACATTCAGCAGTGTATGCTGAATGTTGGAACGTGCGGCCTGATCCTGCCTTTACACAAATTCAAAGTAAACATATTTCTAATATCTCTTCCTACCTGCATACTTGGTGGCATTTTGTTAATTTAATTTATGCCTGGGATGTGTCCAACATTCTGCCCTTATTTAAAGCTTCATTTTGGGGCTGATTACTAAGGACTAATTATATATATATGACTTTTTACATTATCTCACTGTCCCTTAAGGGGGAATAACAATTTCTCCAGATCCCTTTTTTGCGTTATAGAGGCATGTAATGAATACTTGTGTTTGCCTTTTGGTAGCCATATTAACTAATTAACTCTTAATAATTAGCTCTCTATTCTACTTCCTATACTGATTTATATGCGCACGCATATGTTTATGCGCTGCCATGCAGACATTTCAACTATTATGTACATACCCCTGTGTGTAAGTGTAAAACACATTTGTATACAATATAGCCAATCATTTTTTATTTTTGCCATTTCATAAATTGGGACACCTCCCCCCCCCTCCTTTCTCTGAGATATCTTTTATTTCATATATTTCTATAGGTATTTATTTACCGCCTCAGGTTCTTGCTCCTTACATCTCTATCTACAGGTATGGGCATTTTAGCCACGTTGTATTACCTTTTATACATCCAAATACAATCATGCAGTAAAATTTAATTTGTTAATGAGGGTTCTGCCTCTATAACGTGCAATACTCTACCATTATCTTTTAGGGATTCCCCCCCCCAGGCTCCAGTATGTTCACGGGTTTGGCCTGGTACTCAGGGCATGAGAGCTAAATGGATCTACCCCCTCCTTTTGAAGACATTAAATTGCAGTCTCTTCTCTATTATACATTTCCTCTGTTCGCCTCATCTACCTTGAGTTAAAAGTTCCACTGGCATACCCGTCACATGCGTTTTTTTTTGTCTACAAGTTTTAATGTTGGTGAAACTTTGATAATTGCTTCACCTTTCACCCTTTTGTAAGTTAATTAAGATTTGCTATGGAAAATATATGTGAAAAATGTTTTATGGAAGGTTTATTGATTGCATATTCTATATCTTAGATGAAATTCTCCTCTATATCTTAGATGAAATTCTGCACCCCAGAAGAAGGAATCTCGAAACGCGTTGGTTGTTGGGAGGTTCCATCACATGTGGTCTACAGGGTGATATCATTTGACTGTGCCTAGTCAATAATTGTTTCATGTCTACTCATTTTTTATTATGCCAAATTTGAATATTTTGTTATTTTTATACTTTTTTGATATTGTCTAAATATAGACAATATGTTGCCTAAAAAGTCCGCTTAGGGGGGAAAAACTTATTTTTGCATTCTTGTAGATAACTATTTGCATCTGGATGCCCCAGGAAGACATCATGTATGACAAAACATGTTGGGCGGAGGTACGCGCTGACGACATTGCACCCCACATGTCCTGGAAGTGCCAGTGATAGAGTTTGAGTTTGCTGGCAGACAATTTTAATGCGAGATTTTTTTTCATACATTGCAAGTTGTCAGTTGGTTTTCTTTTTCAATAAATGTCAAACAGTATCACATTTTCAAAGTTTTCCTTTGTATGGTCTACTTATTGACTTCTGTCATATTGAACTCGCTATGAGTGTGACTAAAATAGAGGAACCATCTCACCCTCGGAGTGTCGCAGAGGCTTCCTGGTCCCTTACACCCAGAGGTTGTTCTGCCTGCCCGTTTGACCATCCTAGCAATAGGGGGTTCCTACCATCTGGCAAGTGTCCCTGTTCACGGCGTATGGAGTGTCACAGGGGACCCTGCATGACTACTTGGTGAAATACCTTAATCATTTTTTGGACTTTCATATGTCTCAATTATAAGGATTCACTTTCTACACAAACCTTGAACCAATTCATACAATTTTTTACTTGTTTGTAATTTGGAATCATTATGTAATGAATGTATTTTTTAAGACTAGCGCGATTATTTTTTCCTTTAAATATATGATTACCTTGTTTTTATCACTTGGATTAATCGATGAGGTCCTTAACTATATGCACAATTTATTAATTGTTTATTTTAGCATGATTACACACATACATCAGATTCCAGTGGCAAAAATTAGCAGGATCTTGTGGATGAAATGATAGGTGTATGCAAATAGCAGCAGCTATTCAGCTTTGACAAATTAATGACAGGCTGATGCTATTCACATGTATCTGCACACCAAGAAGTTATATGCAGTTAGGGGAAGATAAACGAGCCTGGATGCATCCAACTGCATTCAAGCTTGGACTAACCAGAGGCAACTGCTTGACATGCGGATATATGCGAACAGCGATGGTTGGCATCAGCCTATCATTACTTTGTACAGGCTGAGCAGCCACCGCTATTTACATATCAAGGGGTCACGGCATTAGAGAGGTCGAGAACCACTGCTCTAAATACATCTATGGCTATGCACACATATGTGTTTACAGACTTATTTATAGAGGAGCATTTAGAAGCTTAAAAATCCATCACTTGTGTGTTCAGAAGAGGAGCTTTTGGGCAAAAAAAATTAAAATAAATTGCTGAACATGCCGAAATGCACTTAAACTCTAGGTCCTTTTAGCTTATGACTGATCATTCATTAAATATTCTGGCCAATGGAATCAATGAACACCCAAATGAGCACCTAAACGCGTGTGTAAAATGCATCTTTAGGGGCATTTTTAGGGTTCATGCACACTGGATCTAAAAAAAAAAAAAAAAAAAAAAAAAAAAAAAAATAATGCCAGTGCTCTTGGCACATAAAAAAAAAAAAAAAAAAACTATTTGGAGCGTTTTTGTACTAGCATTTATTATTTCTGCCAGAAAACCGCTTTCAAAAACTCAAAACAGATGAGTTTTTTCTGCTTCTAAATGCTGAGCTTAAATTTGGAGTAAATGTGCATCGTTTAGGAGATATTTACTATACATGCAGCAGGTGACATCACTGATGCCTGCGCTGTGACGGAATAGGCCACCTGTGCCATTCCTTCAAAGTCCTGTTTCGTAAACGAGAGCTCCTACACGCGTTACATGGGATTGACATCATTGCCACTCACACAGCCGGAGTCCGCGAACACGGAAGGAAGGCTGGGTTAAGATGGATGTCAGCGCACCACTGGAAGGCTTTGTTTCAGGCCAGGTTTTATGTATTACCTGGGGGGAGATGCAGACTAGAATACTGCAATCACTGAGCTGCAAATGATATCACCTGTGATGTATTTCAGTTATCTTGCAAAATAGGCCTGTAGGTGGGTCCTGAGGACAGGGATGATGACAACTGCTCTAAAGCATTTGCTTGTTGCTGGTGCCATGCAGGTCTCCTGCAGATCTGTCAGTATCTGTACATCCTGTACGGGCAAGCAGATACAATCTCACAGAAAGAGAGAATGAACTACCACAGTGTTGTTTATTAAAAACTTCAAGTCAACAGCTGCAAAGCCTGCTGGAACTTGTAGTTTTCCATTCACAGAACACTATGAATGAGTGACAATGGCTGGGTGGGCAGAGCCCCTCCTTGGCCACGTTTTTTTTTTTTTTAATTGTGTCAGCTAGTGGACAGGGAAGAAGATCTCCGTTAGCTGTCAGATCTGGGAATCGGAATGGTGCGGAGGGCCATCTATTCGTTACAAAAGGTGAACTTATATTTTAAAATAGGCCTCCAAATGACCTAACGTGCACAGATACATAGGATAACAATAGTGCCTTCTACAGGTAAAAAGCTGAACCCCTCAAGGATATGCATTTTATTAAGCCAGTGTGCATGGACACTTAAGCTGCCTTTTCCTGCCAGGAGCAAGGCGTCCAGGCAGGAAAAAATAAAATGTCCAGTGCCCAGTGACAGCAAAGAGTCATTTGTTTTCCCGACTCTGGCAGGGCAGTTACTGCAGAAGGAATAGACAGAGTTAACAGTTACCTCTAATAGCAATTTCAAGACACCCCCCCCCCCCCCAAATCAATGGGTATTTTACAATCTGCTGGTAAATGCCCCAATATTTGACATTTTACATAACCTCCTGGGTCTCTACCCATACCTCTGCCATGGAAGAACTCTTCTGGCATGGTTTGCCAGTCTCCACATTCAACATTTATCTCTGCACTTCAGAGCCTTTATCGGGTTCATCATGGAGACCTACTTTTGGGATGGTGACTTAAATCTCTTTGCTCACACTTTTACCAACAACTCTTTTACTTGCATTACTCATTTATTTATTGGCCCTTACACACAAGCAGAAAGGTTTTGCAGAATCCTGCAGTCTACACATTGGGGAATATATGTCATTACAGGTAGGTAATGCACGTAAAGCTGTAGATTAAAAGGAAAATGTTTTATTTTTTTCCCTTCTTTACTAAATTTCAGCTTTAAAAACACCCCGCTGCTGTGATAGACTTAGGCTCTCTAATCCAATTCGAGCATGTTGTAAATGTAGTCTTTTGTTAATAGCTATAAAAATGTACTCACAATAACCTCTAAAACATTACTCCCATCTTCAGTGTGGGCATCAGAAGCCCACCCGTAGCTTTTTCTGGGATATGGTACAAAGCTCGGCACACTCATTGAAGTGGAGGAACCCATTGATTCTTGTGGATTGATGACACATATCCCAGTAGCCAATGGGCGGCCAGATATGATGTACCTCGGAAGTGGAGCTATTTACTTACCCCCCCCCCCCCCCCAAAAAAAAAAAAAAAACATTAATGGGACTGTGATTAAAAATGTTGGGGGCCAAACATCTAAAACAGGGTGGAACTGTGCACTTTAAGGATGGTGGAAAACCCCTGCTGTAACACTATTCTAGATTGTTATTTCAAATACACTTACAAAAGCAGGTAGAGCAGTTATTTTCCACCACCTAGTATTTGGTACAATTATTTTGCTATACATTTGTTTTAATGTTTTTTAAAAGGATGTACTGTACAATAAACAAAAAAATAAATAAATATTGGTATACTGTATAATAGAAGTGTTCCATTTAGTGTTTGTGCCTCCAATAAAGTCCCATGGGCAAAATAATATTTTGAAGTTGAATTTTTTTTGGACTAAATGGTCCCAATCCTGTCAAGTTCAGTACAGCCTGTAAAACATTGGTATTGTAGAATAACTACAACTGGAGCAGAATAAGGCTGGATTCACACCTATGCATTTTTTAGATTTGCACTACAGTCCATTTAAACATGGTTTCCTATGGAACACGTTCTGCAGTGCAAATCTGCAAAAAGGAACTAAAAACTCATAGGTGTGAATCCAGCCTAAGTGGTGCAGCGGTGAAATAAAAAAAGCAAAATAACAAACAATTGTGTATAAACACTTTTGAAACAAAGTATAAAACCACAAAGTGTTCAAGCAGAATTTAGTGTACAACCAAAATTCACAGTGCACAGATAAAAAAAAGGAGTACCAGTAACATAAAAATGATATATAGTCTGAAAACTGTTCTTAAACATCAAAATTTGCACAGCATAAATGCAAAATAGGTCAAAACATATATAAAACCATGAAGTGCGTACATTTCAAAAATAATGTCCAAAGAAAAACAAATCTTAGTCCAACCCAGCTCAATGTACAGGTGCGAAGCATTTCAAAGTACATAAAGAAAGCATAGGCATAAAGAAAGTACAAGCTCTGCAATACCAGCCCATCCATCGGGAGGAGGAGATACAGACACTGGCAGCGGGGCAGTGCCGCAGCATCTCTATTGTAGACCAGCTTCTGGTCTTCTTTAAAATGGCGGCTGGCGGAGACATTGTCTCCTCCGGCCGTGGACCTCTAGCAACCATAGCTGACACTATAGCCTGGTGCTCTCCCTGAGCATATTCACTATCATCCTCTCTTACTCAACTGCCACAACACGCTGCTCCAAAACCTCACCAGGGACATTGGTAGTTTGGTACAGAACATCTTCAGTCATAGCAGACAGCAATAACACATTTCCAATACCATGAGCCTGTGGCCCTTCATGCATAATCACTTAAATCTGTGGAGGGACCATTCTTGCCCACGAGGGCAGCATCACAGTTGTCCTGAGAAACCTCTAGCTTTGGGCTCCTTGTAGGTTTCTGTGTACATCTACATCTGTACCTAGAAACCTACCTAATTTAGAGCAGCACTTTGCCTAACTGACTCAGGTATATAAAACATAAACAAACATCACATTCAAAATGACATGCGACCTTTGCCCCCTCGCTGTATAGAGGGAAGTCTCTCACCAGATATACACAGCAGATTCCCCACCTGGGGTCACTCCCTTAACAAGGCAAAAAGTTTCACCAACAGTCTCTCTGGTATCTGCATTAGCAGTCCCAGCAAATCACTTACCAGCCACGGCCCTCTTCATTTCTGAGCGCTGGGGTTACGACTCTTCTGGCTTCTCCTTTCTTTTTTGACTTGCCATTCAACGCATGCCACACATGGTGAAACAGTCAACAACATGTGACTTGTTGCGGCCTGCAGGCTTAACCAGGGCTCTTCCATGGTTTCCAGGGGTGACTGGAGACACTTTAACACAAACATGGTGGGCAGCCACAGATCTCTCTCTGGCAAGGTTATCTTGTGCTGTATGAAGGGACAGGGGTCACTTGGCAACAGCATGCCCTCACTTCAATGATGCACAGTCACCAGCAAAAAGATGCATTTCACCTGTTTATTGTGAAGATAGAGTCACTTAAGAAACTGATGTTTCAGGGCCTTGCAGGGTCAATTTTTCAAAAGCAACATAGTATGACCCCATCAACTCACTTGCCTCCATGGCCTGTCAGTGCTTTATATGTGGCATCTTCCTGCATGTAGAAGCTTTGAAACTCTGTGTCTTTGTCTCCTGGTGACACATCCACCTGTTGCTAGGAGATATAGATTTTTCTTAAAGTGGTTGTAAATCTGAAATATGAGCAAAGCATATCCCGCTATAGCATGTACTTCTCTCAATTAGGAACACTAAGTGTCGTTTCTGTCTGCTGCTTCATTCCTCTGCTATCAACATGAGTAGCTCCTGACAAGTTTTTCTGACACCAAGAGAAAAAAGGTGACAGGGGAGAAACCTCCAGCAGATTGACAGCCTCAGCTCTGTTCCTGCGTTCTCTGTAAACGGGGTGTGTCCCTTGCCTCCAATCAGCTTTCTCCTAACTGAGGTCTGCAAGTTCAGCTCTCTGCCCCCTTTTTTTCTGAACTCTCAGACAAGCTTTATACATGTACTACTTTGCACAAATGTAGAGGAGAGAAGGCTGCAGATAAACAGGCACAACATCTGTAGGAGGATTGGTTTCATCTCTGTGTATTACTTCAGTGTAAGGGTTTATAACCACTTTAAAATAAGGCTTGCTGACTCTTGTAGTCCCAGTGGACACTCTCCATCAGACTTTTGCATTTAAACTTACCAATGCCATTAATTGCTGAGGTCTTGGCCCATCACCCAGTAGGCAGACTGTTACTTTACCACCAGTAATAATTCAGATCAGCTTTCTTTGAGCCATGCTTCCTGCACCACAATCCTTTCAAAGAAGATATTTAGAAAGTCTTCAGCATTGTGAGAAGGCAACCTTTTTGGAAAAAGTCACCCAGTCTCATTTTACCCACCAACAAGGGCTGTAATAATTTAGACCAGTGTTCTTTGGGCCATGCTTTCCACACAGTCCTCTCAATAGTACTTAGAAAGTCATTAGCATTGTCAGAAGGCATCTTTTGAGAAAGTCAGCTGGTCTAATTTCATCAAAGATGTTAAAAGGCAACCACACTTGCCTCCTGCTCCTGGGCAGCCGCCAGCTCCTTCACCATGCTGGGTTGGATATCTCTGTAGCTGATGTCACTACTTGCAAATGATTTGAAGATGGTTTACACCCATTTATGCCATGCTCTCCAGCTGGTGGTTTGGGCACATGTGAACCTTACATAGGTGACAAATTCCCCTATGGTCAGAAAATTCTCTCATTGTAGCAATGTCTGCCATTTTAAAGTGCCCCATATTGCAGATGTACTATTTACAATGTCCCCATCAACTTGCACTGATCCAGCAAAATAGTCGGTTTAAGGGTCGCTATTACTTTAAATCTTGAAGGTGCCCATTATCTGCCACCCAATATACTAGTTCTTTCAAGCATAGAGCAAACAATTCATCATAAAAACTCCCTTTTCAGCGAGGATCAGTAGACTCCATATTTGTCCGCTGTGACCACCAATTTCAAGGTTTCACTCCAAAAGGTGGAGCTTCAAGAGCTCGGCCAGCTCAACAAGTTATATTTCAGGGCTTTTCTATCCACTTTAATTCAGCAAACGTTCCTCTGTACAAAGGCTGCCCATTTCAGCATCTCACAGGATACAACAAAAAATCTTCAGCCTCCTGGCTATTTTGTTCTTTTCAGACCCAGCATCTGTTTTAGCACAAGTCAGGCACTCACTCTTCAGGTGACGGCAGTTAGATTGCAAGCTTTCCAGGCAAGAATACAGACACATACTCCTTGTGTGTCTTTACACACCTACTGCTTGCTTAGACAAGGGAGCACTTGCTGCTCAGATTGGACAACACCCACCCGGTAATCAGTCTTGCACCTGGTCAAGGACTCTGCAGGCCAAATGAAATCTAAAGGCCCATACACACGATCAGACTTTTTGACAACAAACATGCAAATTAGCTGTTTTGGAGCAACGTCCGACCGTGTGTACGCTCCATCGGACAAACTTTTTTGGTTTTCATCGGACTTTTGTTGGCTGTGCGAACGGACAAACTTTCTGGCAACAAAAGTCCGATGGAGCAAAGTCTGATCGTGTGTACAGAAAACCATAGGACTTTTGTACAAAGTACAAACAGGCATGCTCAGAACCAATGCAAAAGATCAGACAACATTACAGAAGTTGACCAAAGGTGGCGGTAAAGAGCAGAAAAACCACGTGATTTTGTGAAAGTTGGCTGAAAAAGTCCTGCTGTGTGTATGCAATACAAGTTCAGGGCCGACGCCCTTTGTACAAAAATCCAAGGGAAAGTTTGTACAAAGTCCTATCGTGTGTATGAGGCTTAAGGCTGGAATCACACCTATGCATTTTTAGTGCTTTTTGCATTTTGCAGATTTGCTCTACAGAACGTGTTCCATAGGAAACCATGTTGAATTGACTGTAGTTACAAATCTGCAAAAAGCACTAAAAATGCATAGGTATGATTCCAGCCTTAGGCATACCTCCCAACCTTCTGAGGTGGGAAAGAGGGATATCTATTTATTAAAATGTATTTAGGGAAAAAACATATCGCTCTTACATGGAGAATTAATAGAAAAAATTTTTTTTTTTTAAATCCACTTTTTTTTTAACCACTACTATTCCTTCATACTGTCTTTTGAAATTTACAAATGCAGCAATTTGGATAGTGGATGAAAGGTTTAGTGCTGTAAAATGCTTTATGGATAGATATTTTTTTACAGGTACTGTATATACATTAAACCAAAATGAGAGGCAAATAAGGACAAAGGGACATTGTTCCAAAAGAGGGACGGGCAGTCACTCCAAATCGGAAATAGTTGGGAGCTATGTTTAAGCCCTTGTTCACATTGGAAAAACTTGTCATGCGCATGACAAATCGCACCCTATTGCCAGCAATTGCACTGTTCAAATTGGTGTGACGTCAACTTTGCGGTGCCCCATCAATTTGAAAAACTAGTTCCTGCACTACTTTTGGTGATTTTTGGGTGCGACTTGCATAGACGTTTGTGCATGAAGCCGCACAGGTCTTCCAAGTTGCACCTGAAGTTGCACTGACCTGCAGCTTTGAAATCTTGCGATTTCAGATGAAGTTGCACGACTTCAGAGCCACAGTCAATGTGAAGGAGGGCTTAAGACCTGTACACATGGTCAGAAAATGTGAAGATATGATGAACGATCTGCCGATTTTCTGTTAGTATGCTGCATTTGACAGCCAATTACAAATTTTCTGTAGTCAAAACTGGATGTGCAGGCTTGAAAATTTTTGTCTGATGTGACCACAAAGTCAGATTTTCTATTCATTAGTATGGTTTTCTGACAAAAGAAAAAAATCAGAAGAGTAAGACTAGGCATGCTCAGAAATGAAAGAACATATACAAAACAGTTCAGCACATTACGACACTTCTGACCAGTGGCGTTGGGGGGGGGTATAGCCCTGAATGGGTCCCCGAAAATCCACGAGTCTCGGCCATTTATAAAACAAATATTAGCCCCGAGTCAACTGAGAGTGCAGCTCCTCACTGTGCGTGAGCGGCGATCATTGTGAGCACAAGGGACGCTCACGTGGGGTGCGCTGCCGAACTCCCAAGTCTATTGGACCAGTGAGACGTCCATCATAGGCGCTGCCATGTAACACCCCCACCCCCCCCGGTGACGGACTCAGACTTCTGGGTTGAAGCCCCTGGGCCTTTTTGCCAGCTAGCAACGCCTCTGCTTCTGACGTTGAATTCTGTCATCAGAAAATTTTCTGATGGCGAGTATCCTCTTCAATTTTGATTTGAGACTAGCATCAAACAAAAAACTGATGAAAATATGTCCAATAATCTGACCATGTGTACAAGGTTTTAGGGCTTGATCCCACTTGTGCCAAGACCTGCGATTTTCTGCACTTCTGTACTGTATCACAGATCATCCGCAGATCCATGTCTCTGTTTGTTTCTATGCATCACAGCTGTGGAGTATAGAAATTAATAAAATTTACACTGGGCAAAATTACATGGTGACATATGGGGGATTTACTAAAACTGGAGAGTACAAAATCTGGTGCAACATAGAAAGCAACCCTCTTCCAAGTTTTATTGTCAAAGCCAGGGGCGTCTCGTCCATTAAGGGCACACATGCGCCCCCCCATCCATGCGTCCTGTCGCTTTCTGGACAACGGCGCATGCATTGCAATGCTGGGAGGGCTGTTTTGTTTTTTGTTTTTTCTTAAGCACTGATTAGAGCCAGAGGCTCTTATAGGCTCCGATATAGGGTGAGCTCGGGTCGCAGAGAATGTGCTACGATCCCACCCAGGTGTGTTACAACAGCGAATGAATATGGGGTAAGTGCTAGATCAACTGGCAAACAGCAGGGGGGGTACACCCACCGGCAAGCACCCCCCCCCCCAAAAAATAAAATTCCACAAGCCGCCACTGGTCAAAGCTTAATTTGAACAAGCCAAATTTAGAAGCTGATTGGCTACCATGCACCTCTGCACCAGATTCTGAGTACTCAAATTTTGGTAAATCCCCCCCAAAGTGTCTGTAGGACCCCATACACACTATACATCTTTTGTTGTCTGATTTCCTTGAGATTTACCAAAACTAGGGCCTGCCTGACTTCATACAAATTGAAACTCTTATGCTGCGTACACACTGTCAGAATTTCTGATGAGAAATGTTCGATATGAGCTTGTTGTCGGAAAGTCCGAGTGTGTGTAGGCTCCATCAGACATTTGCTATCGGAATTTCCACACGCAAATGCTTGAGATCAGGTCCTCAAATTTTCTGAAGACAAAATTTGTTGCCAGAAAGTCCGATCGTGTGTACACCAGTCTGTCGCACAAAAGTCCACGCATGCTCAGAATCAAGCAGAAGGAGCCGCACTGGCTATTGAACTTCCTTTTTCTTGGCTCATCGTACGTGTTCTACGTCCCATCTTGACATTTGGAATTTCCGACATTTGTGTGACCGCGTGTATGCAAGATAAGTTTGAGCCAACATCCTTCTGAAAAAATCCACGGTTGTGTTTTCGCAATGTCTGATCGTGTGTACTCGGCATAAAGGTGTGACCTCATATTATATGGTTTTGGTAAATCTGAAGGAAAAAATCCACAGAAAATTGTATAACGTGTATCCAGCTTAAGATGAGACTTTCATGCAACTTCTGAGAGTTTTGCTTTCTATGGCACTCAAGTTGCCTGAAAGTCACATAGTAGTGCAGGAAGCTTTTTAAAGTTGCAGCAACTTTAAGACGGCTTTCACACTACTGCGCTTATAGCGTCGGTGGTAAAACGCTGCTATTTTTAGGGGTGTTTTACCTTCGGATTTACAGCGCATTTTGGTCACTGGCGGGGCGCTTTTACCTCGCTATCGGCCGAGAAAAGGGTTAAAACCACCTGCAATACACTGCAATTGTGGCGTTTTGCCAGCAGTATAGCCACGCTGCCCCATTTATTTCAATGGGGAGCAGCGGTGGAGGAGTGGTAAACACACCGCTCCTTCACCACTCCAAAGAAGCTGCTGGCAGGACTTTTCCTGATGTCTTGCCAGTGCACCGTTCCGGTGTGAAAGTCCTCGGGCTTTCACACTGGAGTGAATGGAGCAGCAGTTTGAGGGTGAGCTGCAGGTGCTATTTCTAACGCTATAGCGCCTGCAAAATGCCCTTGGTGTGAAAGGGGTCTAAGTGGCATAGATTTGCATGGCTTCCAATGAAGCATGAGCTGCTACTTGTCAAGCAATTTTATGTCCAAAGCCGCATGACAAGTCGCACAAGTGTGAATGGAGCCTTGCACATTTAAAGCTGATCCCAGGTTTCATTTAACTTTCAAAAGTTAATTTGGACCAGGTCCAAATAAACCATTTACTTCACCAACAGACGTTTTATAAATAATACAAAGCTTCCTCTGATTGGCTGAGCTGAAGATTATGATGTCGTCATCCACCCACCATTCAACTGCCAGAGAAAGTTTTGAATTTCATAAAATACAAAGCTTCCTGTGAATGGATGAGCAGTGCTCAGCCTAACTTGATATTGTCCTGGGAACGGTATGGGAAGCCCCTTCCCACTGTCAGAATACAGCATTGTATGCGGGGGCACGCTCCTTTGTCAAATCTCCTTTAAGCTGCAGACTATTTACTCAGATGGTGATGTAGCAATCTAGCATGTTTGTATATACATTTATTCAGGGGAGCCCATTCCACCTTCACCTAAAAACTGTATGTCAACCACCCCTATCACCTTTACCCCCTTCCTTTTAGATTGCAAGCTCCTCCTAATCATTCTTTATTGCGCTGAATAACTGTGCAGTCCCCCTTTATAGTGTAAAGCGCTGTGTAAACTGTTGATGCCATATAAATCCTTTATTATAATAATAGATCCATAGACTCCCATGCAATTGGGGAAGGTTGGCATACAGTATATGTTGCTACACCAAGCCTAGAACGACACTGCAAGACTTAATTACCTTTCCTATCCCACAGTACGGCATAAAACAAGCTCAGGACTCACAGTCCATAACTAATACAGCTTAAATTTCATTCTCTGTCTTCTGTTTATTTCCAGGCCAGATATGCAGAGCAAAACCTTCCCCTCCTTTGCAGAGAAACAAATATAAATATTTAAATGGTGCAGAATAAAAAAAAAGATTGAAGGCCTTCCCTTAGCCGAGAACGGGAGCCTGGGAGCGACAGCACTGATCAACTGCCCGTGCACAATTCAATTATGTACTTTGAATATTTGTCACACAGACAGGCTAAAGCAATGTCTAAAGTACGCCAAATGTTTCTTTTATTTATTTATTTACTGAATTTTTTAAATTTAGATACGTAATTCTAAGAGACTCTCTCATGACCAGATGTGGCTGATGGCATGATCAGGCCAAATAATATACGTGACAAAAACTCTAGGCCTTTTTTTTATATTGCTCTCTTTATATATATATATATATATATATATATATATATATATATATATATATATATATATATATATATATATATATATATATATATATATATATATATATATGTGTGTATATATATCTGTATGTACATGTAGCACTGACTCACAAAGGAGTGGCTGGTTTTAATAGGCTTACCGTTACCTTCTCTTGCTCGCTCCTCGTGTCTAGGGGTTTCCCGTGGTAGATGGCCCAGAAACTTTAGAGACTGACTACAGATCTGCTTAAAGGGATTTTTATTTGCAAAAACGTAGTTAACAACAGTCTCTCAGTATAGGATCAGAGGGTTAGGTGAAAAGTCCAGGTACTCTTATGCTGCGTACACACGATCGGAATTCTCGTTGGAAAAAGCTCTGATGGTTTTCCCAACGGAATTCGGCTCAAGCTGTCTTGCCTACACACGATCACACCAAATTCCGATTGTTTATAACGAGGCGACGTACGACGGGTCTAGAAAAAAGGACATTCAATAGCCAGTAGCCAATAGCTTTTGTCTCGTAGTTGAATCTGAGCATGCGTGATTTTTGGCGTGTCGGAATCGCATACACACGATCAGAATTTCCGATAGAAAGTTTTTCCGTCTGGAAAATTGAGAACATGCTATTTTTTGGCTGGCAGAAATTCGGACAGCTAAATTCCAATGGAGTATACACATGAATGAATGAATGAAATACTTGTATAGCGCACAATGTGAACTGAATCGCCTCTAAGCGCTGTGGCGAGCTTTGATCGTCTGCTAAAAGAGGAAGGTCTTGAGTTTTTTCCTAAAAGCCAGGTGATTTTCTTCCAGGCGGATGTTGATTGGTAGAGCATTCCATAGCCGAGGCCCTTGGACAGCTAATCTCCGATCCCCCTTTTCCAATGAAAAGCTCTCATCTGTCTTTTTCTGGCCTGAATTCCAATTGTGTGTACGCGGCATTAGTGTCAAAGTCAGTAATATAGAACTTTCTTACTTTGAATAAATCCAGAGAATAGGCATTCACAGCTGGATGTTCACTCCAGTTGGATAGTCCCTCTCTCACAAGGCCTAGCAGCCAACAGGGTGTTTGAGTCAAGAACAAGTCTTTGCCACAGACTTTGTTGTAGAACATGAACAAGGAAATGAGAAAACTTGTAGAACACTCGTACGGTACCAGTATCTTGCAGCCGGTCTGGCAATAACACGTGAGATTGGATTCACTTAGGTCCTTCTGCTTTACCAAGCTCTTGCCAAGAAACCAACCCTTGCGTGGCCTTCTTCTGAAGAGCCCCCCCCTGGATAACTACAAAGTTGCTGGGCCTCTCCACAACTTGAGATGGCACTGGACCACCTCCGAATCCTAAACTTAGTTTCCTCGCCTCACGCCAGCCCCGATACGTAAGGTCGGGTGGATCCGCACCCCAGGCCATAGGCCTCCTGGGGGCTGGTCAGGAGGACCAGGACCATGGAGTCAGAACATATTTCTAGACCGGAACCCTGAACCACGTGACATCCGCATCCTAAGTACCCTCTCCCAGAAAACACAGCAAGAGTGACACTCCCACTGGGTGGGCTCTGATAGAAAGTAACCTTAAAGCACCCAACCAGACTGTGTTTCCATGCCTGCCAGAAGAGACAGCGCCCCCTATGGCCAGGCCGAACACCCTATAGTCCAATCAGACTGATGCTGTGGTCAAAATTTCGAATAATTCTACCCAAACCAAACTGCAGTTCAGGTGTAACGATAAATTTCAAAAACACATAGCGCGTGCTCTTCAGGAGCCAGTGCTACATACATATATATGTGTGTGTGTGTATATAAGGGTATATAACATTTTTATTTGGTACACCATTTAATAAAAACTGCTTTTGGGTTTAATAGTGCCTTAGCTAAAAGATACATATCAATCTGCCTATCTTAAAAAAAAAATATATATATATTATATTGCTGCCAACCAATTCTTAGATTTGATGGCTATAATAGTTTTCTTTTTTAGGCTTTCTTTCCCTTATTATCACCTGGTGATCCTGCCAATAAGTCTGTTGTTTTTCAACATAACACATTCTCTTGCAGATGTAGTACTTAAAAAATGTTGGCTGGAGTTTGGCTTCAATTTGTCAGCGCTAGTACATCTCACACTCCACTCCCCCAGACTGACAATGCTGCTGTTCAAAGGTGCTCCTTCATCCAGAGTGGGGTCACACTAATACCAAAGGTGTGTTATCAACAGTATCAACAAGTGAAAAACAGAGGGGAAAAAGCCTAACAAAAGAAAACAAATGCAGACACCACATCTGTTTGGTAAGCTGCAATATAATACATGTTGGTTTGGGGTTTATTCCACTTTAATATATATATATTTTTTAATTGCACCGACAGTTGTACACATGTGATCACTATGTGATAGCTAACATGGGGAACAAAAACCACTCTGATGTGTTCATGATCATTAATGGGAACCAGCGCTTTCAGTGACAATAGTGGATTAAAAGCCACCAGTCGTGCCAAAGACCATAGGAGAATACACGCACACATGTTAAATATATATACATATACACAGTATCTCACAAAAGTAAGTACACCCCTCAAATTTTTGTAAATATTTTATTCCTATTTTTTTCTATCTTTTCATGTGACAACACTGAAGAAATGACACTTTGCTACAATGTAAAGTAGTGAGTGTACAGCTTGTATAACAGTGTAAATGTGCTGTCCACTCAAAATAACTCAACGCACAGCCATTAGGCCCCTTTCACACTGGGGCGGTGCGGGCGTCGGCGGTAAAGTGCCGCTATTTTTAGCGTCGCTTTACCGTCGTTTTAGCGGCGGTGTGCGGGCGCTAGCGGGGTGGTTTTAACCCCCGCTAGCGGCCGAAAAAGGGTTAAAACCGCCCGCAAAGCGCCGCTGCAGCGGCGCTTTGCCGGCGGTATTGCCGCGCTGTCCCATTGATTTCAATGGGTAGGAGCGGTTTAGGAGCGGTGAATACACCGCTCCTTCACCGCTCCAAAGATGCGGCCAGCAGGACTTTTTTCACTGTCCTGCCCTCCGGCTTTCACACTGGAGTGAAAGGGGCCGGTTTTTTTCAGGCGCTACACAGGCGCTATTTTTAGCTCTGTAACACCTGAAAACCGCCCCAGTGTGAAAGGGGTCTAATGTCTAAACCGCTGGCAACAAAAGTGAGTTCACCCCTAAGTGGCCAGTCCATCACCTTTACCCTCAGCTTCTTTAGCAAGGCAGTGGTCATCTTGGAGGTGTGTTTGGGGCCATTATCATGTTGGAA